>NC_083097.1:24976837-25646330 GCF_949774975.1 Lagenorhynchus albirostris | reverse complement strand
TTCCCTTTCTTACTTCATAGATGGGCTGTTATCTCATTTTGGTGATTAGACTGTGTCATACACATACAATGATCAAACCAAACTTGACTGAGTGTGCATCTTCCCTCCTTAGCTCGGGCTTGCTTCCTGCTGGAAAGGGATACGCTGCTTCTGCTCCCCCTCTCTCAGCCCCTAGCCCCCAGGTCGTTCATTACCTTCAGTCCCTGCCCGCTGTCAATGCTGAAGCTGTCAGTAGGGAGGAAGGGACAAGTGACGGGACAGTTCTTTCTGCTTTCTGTGCCAGTCAGATTGTTCAAGCTGATGTTTCTGGATAAGCTCAGTTATATGATTTAAATGAACTTTCCCCTCTGGGGGCACTTTGATGGACTCTTCAAAGCTTCCCTACTTCTGGCACCTCTTCTACAATTCCCTTGCTCCAGGCATATATGATTCTACTCAAGATGGCCTAAGAGGACACGTTCTGCAGCACCTGGACACTTTTAGACTCTCTGCTGAAGTTACCGTGCTCCTCCAGGCCCTCCCTATTGGACAGAGCCCAAGATGATCCCCTGCCAGTTCTTTCCCATTTGGCCCGCTTGTGTTCTCGAGAAACACTCATACATCCATGTTGTGACAAACTCCAGCCCATCCTAGTGAGGTAGACTGCCCCTGGTTCTATTGCCTAAAGAGTGATCAGCCCCTCTCTCACACCCCAGTTCACAGCCTGCTTTCCCTCCCTCCAGTGTGAGTCAGGAAATAGTCCCCCTCTGTGTCTCCCAACCACAGGGAAAAACGTCTCTCAGCTGTTTGGGTGGCCCCATTGATGTCTCCCTTAATACTGAAATCTCCCTTGATTAGTTTTAGGATCGGAAGGTAGCAGCCCTTCTTATAAAAGAGGGTGGGGGGGGCTTCCCTGGTGGCGCAGTGGTTGAGAGTCCGCCTGCCGATGCAGGGGACACGGGTTCGTGCCCCGGTCCGGGAAGATCCCGCATGCCGCGGAGCGGCTGGGCCCGTGAGCCATGGCTGCTGAGCTTGTGTGTCCGGAGCCTGTGCTCCGCAACGGGAGAGGCCACAACAGTGAGAGGCCCGCGTACCATTAAAAAAAAAAAAAAAAAAAAGAGGGTGGGGACTGGACAATGACAGAGCCCTTCAGTAATGTCATCTGCAAATCCCTTGCATCTTCTCCATCTGGTGAGGTTGTCCTTCATACCATTTACAAATTCTGCACATGGTAGGAGTTGAATCCACATCCTTGTTGCCCATATTATTTTGGCAACGCAGTTTCCACAGAGTTAGGAAGAGTTTTCATCCTTGTTACATACAAATCTGGCTTAATTCACTTGGGAAAAACAAGCAAACTCTCATGATAACTAAAATTAAAATAATATATGAACATGGTGCCAAAATTAAGTCACTGAAACGCATTTAACTTCTCTGGCAGGTAATCCAGCACTTAGAGTCTGATTTGACTATAAGAACAAGTCTACACAAAATCAGTCTGAAATGGTCATAAAAAGAAGCAAACTTTAAAACTGTATCAAATTCACATCATGAACTTTTCCTTTAAAAGTGATATTTAAAGGCTTGGTGCCAACCTTGTCAGTAAAATCTGAAGCGAACATTGCCTTTGCACATTTTCATGCGATGCCTTTGAATATGTTGACCAGAGAGTGGATAAGATACTGGTTTGTTTTAAAGCTATGAAGCAAGTTTCCAGGTTTGGGCATGAGCTGTGTCTACCTCTAGGATTCTAGCGGGTCTCGATGTGCCTGGCAGACTCTTGGGGTCAGCCTGCCCAGAGTCTGTGAGCATGAGATACCATGATGCTTCCCAGGAGAGAAATTGTCCTCAGGGAGGGAAGTGTCAAGCAGACAAACTTAAACCTGTAATGAAGCCTCAGCCATCACATGGGAAGGACAGTTCTGAGCATAGTATGATGCTGCCATTTTTGGATATGTCCTTTTAGGGACTCTGGTCTGAGTCCTAGGGAGGAGAGGGCTGCAAGTAGAAACCGAAAGAGCTATTTTCACTAAAGTCTTCTGGGATGCTGAAGATTCAGATGACCTAAATATCCCCCAACCCCAACTGCTCCCTTAGCCTTCCTGGCTGAAAGAAGCAGCTCCTGCTTTGTCTGTTGAGACTGATAGGGTCTTGCTTGAAGACAGCCTAGTAATGCCAAATTGGGATAGTTACCTTGCAAGGGGATGCCAATTCTACTCATGTCTCCACATTACCCACCCCTTCACTTCCGCTAGACTTGTATCCAGCAGCATACCTCAGCAGGCTCCACGGGGCCAATTACAAAATCAGGCCCAGGAGAAGAAGGCTCTAACATGAAAAGAACTGCAAGGTTTTGAGGAATACATATTCAAATGGATTCTAAGGGTGTTATACCAGGTAGGGAGGAATACAATTTTAGACTGAGCATGAATGTATTTATGAGATATTCTTGGTTCTGTTTATTTGGTTGGTTGACTCAAAACTTGCCTCAGCAGTGGCCCATGTTGAATGAAGTTGAGAGGCCAGAGATTCATTGGTATAGCACAGTAGAAGGAATCTAAAGGCTGAGGGAGACAGGAAGTTGAAGTGGATTGATCTTTTGTTGCTGTTCATGCACCTTAACTAGATAGTCTCCTGACCACATCCAGGTGCCTCCAGAGAACACTCCCTTCATTAACATATTGAGAAAATACACCAGCATCCTTGCAAAGTGCCAAAGAGTTGTTTTCTGTAGGCTGGTGATGATACCATTGAAATGGGCTCCTCAGTTGCCATAGTGACTACATGCTGCCAGGGTGGCAGAGGCAATGTGCAGCCTGGGACCTTAAGAGGCAAGATGGGCGCTGTGTTATAACAGACACCCCAGCCAGAATGGTGATCAAAGAGGGATGATCTGCAGAAATCTTTGGTGGTGGCTAATGGATCATGGAGATCTTAGGACTGAAATAGATAGTCTACTAAGGTCCTCTTTGATCTGTAGAGCTGCAGAACTCCAGATTTGGCAAGCAGAGCCGCCCCATATAGAGACCAAGCCACTAATCAAATTCTAAGACTTGAGGCAATTCCTAGACCTAGCAACTGTAAATGAAGAAGAAGTATGGAATCTTTGAGAGCAGATCTTTAGAGACCCCAGCCTTCCCCAAGGGACTTGTAGCTATTTATCAGAGTTACTATGTATAAGGAAAGAGAGACCCCAAATTCTTCACAGTTTTGATGGTGGAATATCTCTGGAACTCTACCGGTATGGTCTTGCTTCTGGTTTACTTTATTAGACAGAAGCATCTTCATTAACTTCCCCTTGACTCTTTCTATTACAATGCTCACATTTCAGGAATCAGAGAGCTAATGTAGAAATTCAGTTCCTGGGTTTATCTATTCCAACTACTTACTCAGTAACTGAGTTGGAGTGGGCACATGGACAGTGGCTCTGAGCTGAGAATAATCCTGGGGTCCAGACACCACTGTGGTACACCGGTCACAATGGGAATTTTCAGAAATGAAGGGGAAAATGGAATTTGGGGTCAAGCCCACCTCTCGGTGGGCCCAGTGGGAACACAGTGTGGTTATTTTCTCAGTGGGGGTGGTTAAATTGAGTTGCCCTGCAAACTGCCTAGGATTGGGGGGACTTTGCTTGCCTGGGACTTCTTCAGAGCTTTACAGCTTAAGCAGGTAACTGTAGCATCATGTTCAAATATGGTATATGTTGTCTAAAAAATCCAAAGATGTTCTTACTATTCTTTAGGGAGGACCAGGCAGCAACTTGGTTGCAGGTCAGTTCTATCAGGTTTCTTCTCTCTTGGAATAGACATCCTTGATATAGATTTGATTTCCCTGAATGCCATGATTCTGCCACTACTCTCTTCCATAGACTTACTTTGCCATATTCACTGTCGTAACAAGCCAACCAACATTGCTCTGAACAAGAAACTTTTCCAGAAAAAAAAAAAAAAAAAAAGCAAAGCAGTGGGTGAATGCCTATGGGATTATCCGTTTTTTTTTTTTTGTTTTTTTTTTACCATGTACCTTATTACCCTGAAGCAGCTGACCTTAAAGAAGAGTGGATTGGCCTGTTGAAAACTCAGTTACAGCAACAGTTGGAAGACAACATTGTGAGACTGGGTTACCGTCCTCCACGATGCTCTGATCTAGTTAATAACATATGGTGCAGTTTCTTCATAAACAGAATTCCTGGGGTAGAATGGCAGCTCTCATTATTACATCTAAATTTCACTTGTAAATATTTTATTTCTCAATTCCACGGATTAGGGCTTTGCTGGTTTAAAGTTCTCATGATGCAACGGAAAACTGCCTCCACTAGGGGACGTAACAATGGGTCCATTTAGTTGAATGTTGAGATTGCCACCTGGTTACTGGGCTCCGCATGCCACTGGGCCAACAGGGAAAAAGGATGTCACTGTATTTTAGGATTTATCCTGTTTATCAAGGGGGAAATAAAGTTGGTGCTTTATAATAGGAATTAAGAGGAGCCCAGGGACCCTCTTGAATGACACCTAGTACTGCCATGTAAGGTGGTAAAAGGGAAGAGTGGAAAAACTCTATGGCAGAGACTGTGATATAGTCACCAAAACACATTTCCCTTTTCCGTGTAGGCACAATGGCTAGACTGTAATTCCCAGCCTGCCTTGCAGCTAGATGTGAGCATGTGACTGTGGTCTGTCAATGGACTGTGAGGGAAGCATTCTATGCTACTTGCAGGCCTAGCATATAAGATAAAAGGAGCTAGGGTATTAGAAGGCCACCATCATCTGACCAAAGATACTCTCTTGGGGCTTTACTTGAAAGAGGAATAAACATCTCCTGGGTTAGACCACTGAAAATTTCAGGTTTATCTGTTCTAGCAACTGGCATTACCCCAACTAATTAATTACAAACCCCTTAAAAGCACAATTTTCCCTTGAGTCAATGGCACACTTCAGAAGAGAGCCTGCCCACAGGGCTTTATGTCTGTATTCTATCCAAGAGGGATGCTTTCTGGATGAGGGGAACCAAACAGCAAGAGACCACAAGGAGATTCAAGCACACAAGTTGGAAGAGGTTGGTCTGAAGTGGTTCTCTCACCTTAGGAAACCATGCAGTTGAGGTGCCCTTGTTAGATGCCTGAAAAACTCATACTTGGTTCATACATGAGAACTTTATTTTGAATGCCTGCCATACACTGTTGATGTCCAAGGGACACCATGACCAGTAAGACAAGAGACACTTGCTTTGTCTAGCTTTCTCTTATATGCACCCAGTGGTGAGGATCAATAACTTGAAGGCTGGTGGGAAAGAGCAGGAGGGAAACAACCTGTCTCCAAAACAAGTTTCTGCTGCTGTAGCCTCACTGAGGTTGAGGAAGTGAAACAGGATTAGGTCAGATCTGACATTGGAACTTGTAATTGGACAGGACCAAAGTGGACTCTAAAAATAACAAGGTAACCAGAAAGTTATGGAATCTGCCCAAGATAAATAGGGAGGGAAAGAGAGATTCAAGAGAGCATGAAAGAATGTGGCAATTGAAGAAAAGGAAAACGATTTCATGCCATTTGACTGTTAAACACAACTTAGAGTGACGCTATAGTCATCATACACCCTCTACTTTTCACTCTGTGTTGCTAGATGAGCACGGAGAACAGTCAGAATGAATCCTACCATTATGCTTCCTAATTGTGGGAGAAACCAATTCATATTAATAAATAAAAATTGCTATATTTCTTCTTGGCAGTTGGTGGGCTATCTGAGAAGATGGAGGTTTTCATAAGGGAGGAATGGAGGAGTTCCTGATGGGACTGCTGCCCATGGGATTAAGGTGATGAAGTGATTTATTCAGCATCATATTTTCTGCTCCAAGGATGACCTAAGTGATCTGGCTGTGTCCGACCACGCTTTGTCTCTAAGTGAAGGTCAGAATACCTCAGGTGTTGATGGTAGTGGAGATATTCCCTCACTGCTCTCTGTGAACCACTGCTTCTGGTCTGGGACACTGCAGTTGCTTCTACCTCTTTCACCCAAATTGAAGAAAGAAATACACAAAATTAGCATTTCCTAAAGTGTGTTCCACAGGAATCTAGTTCCATGGGATATTTATAGATGCTAAAGAGGAAAAAAAATCTCTTTGATCAAATAACTTGGGTAAAGCTGGATTAAACAAAGGGGAAGAGTTTTTTTCTTTACCACAGAAGTTCTCACAGCCTTGATTACGCTAACATTTGTGGTGGAGCTCATGGCAGAGACGCAGAGAGTAGAATTTCACAGACTTCTAAGTCCATGGACCCTCTTTTAACTCCAGATTGTTTTAGAGGACTGAGTGTTCATCAGCCCATACTTTGAGACCTGCTGGTCCAATTCATTTCCCCTTGTGCACAAAAATTCACAAGTAATGAATGGATGTGAATAAAAAGAGAAAGTTAGTGAAATCCTATTCATTTATCTAAAAGACCATTTGAAGAATTGTCTGTGTTAAGATTACGTGCTTTTTTCCTGGACTAGAGAGAGGGCAGACTATCCCTTGATGAAGTGAAGGCCAGTGAAACAGGAATGCATGTTTAATCCCAGCGCCAGAGAGTGATGAATTCCTCTTCTAATACATAATTTTCGTGTGAGTTTTAAAATGAATACTATGCTTTTGCCTTGTCAGATTTTGCACTTTTCATCACATGCATCACTTTTAAACAGCCCATGTGGATAAGAGAAGCAGTACTTGCAAGCCACACATTTTGGTCTAATCAAGGCAGACCCTAAACTCATCTTGCTTCTAAAGTTGGGTTTATTAACCATTCATTTATAAACATTTGTTTCTATATACTTCCAGGAATTCTCCTTTTTACCATTTCACATCTTTATATCATTGATTTCTAATGAGCTAAATTTTATTTTTAAAAAATTCATTACACAAATGGAGAAATAATCTTCCACTGAAATAGTGTGGATTAGAAATATGGATTTGGTAGTCATCTAAAGTATGCGAGCAATAACTAAATCAATTCTCATTACTCATAAAATAAAAAAGTATGAACTTGGAGGCAGGAAACCTAGTTTCTGTTTCTTCTGTGTTTCTAATAAGTTCTGTGGCTGTTGGCAAGTTTCTTTACTTCTTTTAGGCCTCAGTTTCTTCAACTGTAAAATGAAAGGGCTGGAGATGATATCCTCTAGGGACCTTTGAAGCTATAAAATTCAATGATTCTCATACTGTTATTTTTCCTAAATTTCCACATTTAGCACATTTTAATATGTATCTGTCATTGTGATGCCCTGCAGAGGAACAGTTATGATTTCTAGAGCCACACGTCCATGATACACTGAAATAGATGACCTGACTGGAATATCATCCCCATTATTTTATAGAAGATGAATGAACCATCATCATTCTTCTAGCCGTCAGTCAAAATTGTGTTTGGGCGTTTGGCTACTTAAGTGTGTCTTTTTTCCCTAAATGTGTATAGAGAAATAAATGTATGACCCCAAATTCAGATTAACTTTTAACTTCTGAATATCCTACAACACGATCAAGTACAAAATTCAGAAAAAGTTGATATGCTCATAGCACAGAGAAGAGGCAAAAATTTCTGCAGCTGTGCTATCCAATACAGAGCCACCAGCTCTGCGTGTCTATTGAGCACTTGAGATGGTGCTAGTCTGAACTGAGATGTGGGTAAAATACATAACAGATTTTGAAGACGGTGCAAAAAAAAAGAGTAAAATATATCATTGGTTATTTTTAATATATTGATTACTTTTTGAAATGATAATATTTTGGGTATATTAGGTTACATAAAATGTATTATTAAAATTGATCTTGTTCCTTCTTACTTTTTAAAGTATGGCTATTAGAAAATCTAAAATTACATATGTGACTCATTATCTTTCTAGTGGACAGCACTGTTCTAAGGGATTCTGTCATGATAATGAACACTTTAGATGGCAACACTGAATTCTATTTTATTCCCATAGGAAGATTAATCAAGATAAGTAGCTCTAAACTTTTAAGAAGGCTCGGTTCTAAATTTTTGTGTCACTTCTCTCTCAATTTTTTTTAACATCAAAACAATATAATGAAAGGCTGGTTACTTTCCCAGGTCAGCTCTAAAGCTTATTTAAGCTTTAAAGCTTAAATATTGTGTATAAGCAATGAAAATAGTAGAATACAGTACTATTGAAAGAATAGTAATTTCACAAAATAAAATAAAAGAATAAATCTTCTTGTTTGTTTGTTCTAATTATTTATTCTTGAGTTAATTCTGCTCAACCAAAGAAGAAATATAAGGAGTTGGAAACCTTCAACATGGCCCTTCAGAGGACTTCAACACATTTTCAAAGATTTAAATTTTTTATGTTTAATAACACTTCAGACTTAGGGTTTTCATTCTGTTTAAGGCATATGTGATTCTTTCACTACCTTCTTCCTTATTGCCAGGATTACAGTAATTGTTTTGAGCTACAACAGTGAAAACAAAAGGGAACGAGAGGAAGAATTGAGAAAGACTTCTTCCTTCTACTTTCAAGGAGGCAAGTGAACCAAGAGAGCTTGCTTTGGGGTTAGGGGACAGCTTTTGGGTGGGAGGGTGTGGGGACAGAGAGGGAGTGAAGGCCATTTCTATGCATGGTCTTCCTTTCTTTGAAATAGTACTTCTCAGTGGGTACATTTCTGTCCGCAGCCTGAGAGCACAGCGTTCTACGGTAGAAATAAAATTTCCCCATTTGATTGTCTTTTAGGATACGTAAAATGTACAACAGAACCTGACTACCTTAAAGCCAGCTGCCACCACCTGACAGCTGTATCCCAGACTGAAAAAATCCTTAAATGTTAAGTTGAAGGTAATTTAAAACATCTCCAATGACCAACATTTGAATCAATCATGCCTATGTTCTAAAGCCTCCATTAAAAAAATCAATCTGTTACCTATTTAAAAAAAATCAAATACAGGAATATCTGAATAAAGATTTACGTGGTCCTAATTTCAGAGTATACTTTGGTTTCAGGTTTTCATGAGGGGAAGAGCCAAAAAAAAAAAACGAAAGAAAGAAAGAAAGGAATTAATATCTATGGAATTTTAACTCTTGCAACAACCCTGTGGGGGTGGACATGATCGTCTCCACTGACTGATGTGGAGACATATTCAGAGGTTTCCAAGAAGTTGCATCAGCTGTTCACATTTGCATGGTGAGCAATACGAGGTCAGAAATGGATTCGGTATCTTGTGACTTAAAAGCCCATTTAAACTTGCTGCTTCTCTTGCTTTGTTTCCCAGAGAAAATATGAGAGGAAGAACATCGCCTGTAAGAGAATTGCGGGTGTGAAACATATTTCACACCCAAAGAAATAGCGGGGAAGAAAAAGGTCAAATCCATTCTTTTACCTCTGTCTCAGGACTGAAAAGTCAATTTTTAATTATACGTGTAAGGTTGACCGGGGGCTAACCTATCAAAAATGCTGAGTTCAGGGTTGGAGATTAAATATGGAGAGAGGCTCAGTTTATTACTATTTGGGAGGAATAAACGTCCATACAGAAACAAGAGACTGGAATCTCTGCCTCCAGCCTGCCCTTGACCTTGAGGCGAACAGTGTGAAGTCTGATCCTTTGGGACAATAAATGAAGAGCTAGTGGATAGCATGGCCCATAGTGTATGCCATAAATTCTGGGATGCTGGTCGTGTGGGGGAGATCATGTGGCTACCACCATCTGCTGACACCTCTCTCCTTTTGGGGGCACAAATTTGCTCAGGTCATGTAACATTCTTAGAAGCCTACAAAGGGCTCCTTTTTGCCTTGCGATAACAGAGACTCTAAATCCTGTGTCTGATTCATTCTTTTCCAAATGACATGTCTGCGATTGCTAACCATTTATTAAACGTTATTCCTTCTGCTTACCTACCTTGTTCAGCTGCCTTAAATCTGCTCTGTAACAGACAAGATTTAAATAAACAAACTGGGTTCATTCATTCTTAAACATGCTATTTTGTCAAACAGCTATTTTTCTGCATGTTTAAAAATATAAGATGGCTAAATGGCCATGTAGTCTTAAATATACAAATCTATGTGGATTTCCTCCCAAAATGAGATAAATTTTGCTCTTTACCATCTTATCAGCATGATTCCACAGTACTCCCCAAGCATCAGAAATCACATTGAATAAGGCACTAACTGTGATGAAAGACAGGGGAGAAAACGGTGCATCGGGACCCTCTTCTCCATTCAGAGGTTGGACACAAATATTGACATGAAATCTCAGCGTGAGGGGCCAGACTGGCAAGTTCTGCTGATTGAGACAGGTTCACAGCCAGTGCACTCAAGTTCAGATAGAGGACAAAGTGAAACTAGGAGACAGGGGGAGAGGGGAGGGGACTCCCTTCCAAGCAGGGCCTTCCTCTTTATCCCCCAAAGTGCTCCAGTAGACTAAAAGCAACAAAGCTAGCCAGAGAAGTTGGAGGGGATTTAATGGTGTTTGTGGTGGGATAGAGCACATGGCAATGTGAACCCTGCCAGAGTCCACCACATGGCTGCGCCCAGGAAGGGTTGTGTATCCCTGAGAACCAAGTAGATCAGATGGAGATTTGCGTTTTTTTCCCCCTGCTTCCCATCACCTTCATTCATATTGTGTTTACATAACTTCTTAATTAGGGGAGTATATTAGGATACCTCAGTGGGTCATTACAAACTATATCTGGAATAAAGTTGAGTGATTTGTTTTGGCGAAAGACACCTTGATTGAGGTGGTTATTAGTAAACTATGAAGTACGATGAGGATAATTGGTAAGAGTGCTGTCATTATTTAGTGGTGTCTTCAAATTTTCCCACTAATTTTCCTGTGATTAAAGAAAATTACTTACATTTAGCCAGTTGAATATAGAAAAGAGGTTTGTCAAAGTATAAAATTGCTATTTATACTTAAAGCATTAATAAATTTTATACTTCATAATAAATTGTTACATATTTTTAGACATCTGCTTCTTACTAAAACACCTGAAAAATGTTTTCTATAGTTCAAAACATGAACGGCAAAAAGAATAAGTTTTCAGCAATTAAAAGCAAGAAACATGCAAATATCAATTCTGCTAGTGCAAACAACAGGCACAAAGTAACACAAATAAGGTGAATTAATGTCCACAATTCCCTTCTTCTGATCAAATAATACCAGAAACTGTAAAACAGGTATTTTATAATAAATATAAATTAAATAATGTTCTTAATTAATATCCTCAATTGTGACTAACGTATAGCTTCTTACATGTGTTACAGTATATTTAGTTCTTGGCCTTTCATTTTGGGTTAAAAAAAGAAAATACGTTTGGAAATGAGATTGTCTTTCATTTGCTCCTTGAATACAAGAAATTATTTATTTGGTTTTCATTGCTATAAATAATTACTCATTTGAGGCTTGTTTCTCTAAAATTAAGGGTTACTCAATCAGTCATGCATAAAATTTGTTATTTTCCTCCACTTTGTCCAGTAGCTGCTCGCAGAGAAATTGTATGAGTCGTTAGTTTTCACCGTCATTACTGCAAACTGGAGTCAGAAGAATAAGGGAGAATCGTAGAAATCAAATAGAGGAAAACTCTATATGTACCAGGATGGTGGACAGCAATAAAACTGTCCACTTTGAAATGAAATCACAGGACAATATTTCCTTACAAATATATGGGCACAGAGGAGCCACTCAAATCACAGACCTATCCTTTTGCTGTTGTTGTTGGCTCTGATATAATGTATTGACTGAAAAAGTGGAAAATTTTTAACTTTGGGCTTGAAAACAATGGCACACACAAAGTAAAAAAAAAATGAGGGCATAGAGTAATATAAAAATATCTTTAAACCTTATGAAAGAGATTACCAAGGAGTAACACCTTGGATTGACTAGGTGGTTGGAACATTTTCTTCCACTGTTTGGTTCCCTCAACTGGTTTTGATACATCAGCTCACTCAGTGTCTGAAGTCTAAATAGATTGAAGCGAGCAAGCAGTCAACCAATGGGTCATTGACTTCAGTGTGGCAAGCCCCCTCACCCCCCAGTGATACTGAGTGCCTTGGTATTGCACACCTGTGGATAATGGAGTGCTTGGGTACAGGATGCTTTGGGTTACTTAGACAAGAAAATGATCCTTATGTAGCTGCAAAACCATAAGGAATATATAAAACTATATGTATGGTTATAAATTTACATAAAGAGTATATACTTCTATATGTGCAAATCGATATACACATGTATGTATATACATGTATGTATATTTGTGTGTATGTATGTATATATATACAGACTTGTTTACAAATGTAATTTGGCTTAAATGTATATGTAACTTGGGTTAATCATCATTATAATAATAGAAGCCTAAGTAAAAAGGCCTGGAGCTTAGAAAAGAGGACATGTTTTATAAACTCTGACTAAACAGATGGATGGGGGCAAGGGAAGGTATCACAGAATAAGTGAAACAAACAGTGGGAAGGAACGAATGCTAATATTCAGTGATTTACAGTGAGATCCCCGAGCTGACAGGGAACCCAGTGTGGACTGGATATGTGAGTCCCCATCCAACTTCCCTTCCCTTCTAGCTGTATCGGATTCTGAATGGCAGACATTAGGAAAATAGCATCTTAGCTATTAGTAACTTTCTCTTGGTGTCATTACTCTATGGATACTTTCCCATTGTCATTCCGTGATAGTTTTGCTAAATTTAAAGATATAACTTAATTAGCAGACACACATACACTCAATACATGTGACAAGACTCTGAAGTCACAACAAAATCCACAATCCATTATAAAATACAGAAACAGTTTTTAAAAAATTTTATACCAGTGTATGAAATTTAAAAATTTACATATTTTCTTTATTGGTATTATTTTAGCATAAACTTTTCATGTATTTAAAAACCTAATGTTTCATCAGTTTTTGTTACAACATTGGACAAGAGTAACATATTAATAAAGAATAAAAATATACCCTAAATACCATTATTATTAGGCTGGATGTTTATAAATTTCCAGACCTTAAAATATGATATTTTATCAAAATATTTATTAAGAACACACATTAAACAGAATGACATTATGATAAAAGAAATTTTGAGATATTCACTATCATAACTTTCTATTCACTTAAAAGCCATCAGAATTGAAAATTAATAATTCAGCAATTCATTGAGAATTATTTTTGAGATTCTAATATGCCCCAGACACAAAGTCCTGCCTTGTGGAGTTCGCATTCTAGTGGAAGAGATGGACTATAGGAATAAGTGCATGGATAGGTAAGTAATATATATATATATTTTTTTTTGCGGTACGCGGGCCTCTCACTGCTGTGGCCTCTCCCGTTGCGGAGCACAGGCTCCGGACGTGCAGGCTCAGTGGCCATGGCTCATGGGCCCAGCCGCTCCGCGGCACATGGGATCCTCCCGGACCGGGGCACGAACCTGCGTCCCCCGCATCGGCAGGCAGACTCCCAACCACTGCGCCACCAGGGAAGCCCGGGGCAGCTATTTTATATGAGGTCAAGGAAGACCCCTCTGTGAAAAAACTGGCATCACGACGAGCCAGTCATGGGAAGAACTGGTAGAATTTCTAGTAAAGGAAACAGCAAGTGCCATGGCCACGGAGGAAGCAAACTTTCAACCGTCTTAATAGAGCAAAGGCCAGAGTAACTGAAATAGGAGGTGAGATGACTGGAGACTGAAATCAGTGAGAATTAGGAAATACAATAAGCAAAGTTTGGTAATTTAAATGTTTGTAACATAGTTCTCCTCTCTTAGCTTTTATACTTTAAAATATTACTTTTTTGGTATAAAATATCCTCCTTATATCCTTCTCTCTGCATGTCTGTGTTTGTATGTGTGGATATGTATGGATGTGTAACATGCATATACGTATTTGTGTATATATGTGCATGCATGTGTATGTATGTGTCTATTCAACTGTTCATTGCATGTTAAAAGTATGACATGGTGGACTTCGGATTGCTTAGGTATGAATACTGGCTCTTCCATGTTCCAGCTCTGACCTTTGAAAGGTTATTTAACCCCTGTGTGCCTCGGTTTTCCCATCTGTACAATGGGGATTAGTACAGTACCTACTTTGGAGGGATGTTGTGAGGATTAAATGAATTAATATATATAAAGCTCTTAGAACAGTGGCTGGCATATAGTATATGTGGCAAATAGTATAAGTGCTATGTAACTGTTACTTTTATAATTTTCTCAACAAGTAGCACTTTATCCAAATGATTAGACTATGTTACAATTTTTACCTTCAATTTACACTCCTACAAGCAAAACCAATAATCAAAAAGTTGACTTGATATTTTTTCATTGGCTACTCATATTCATTTACTTGGAAAACTAGTTTGAACTCTCATTTGTTTTTGGAATATTTCAAGCTTAATGAGGACACTTCTGTTTCTAAATTGGGAAGAGTAAGTGCTTCTGTCCTGGAGAGAATGTGCCTCCAAAAATGATTTCTAGAGGTTAAGGGTGCATTAAATATGTGTCCACTTGAGGGAGCTCCAAGATTTCTCCAAAACCCTGGTCTTCTCAGCCTTTTCAGCCTTGGGACTGGGTGCTACGACACTGGGCTTGGGTTACAAACATTGTGGAAGGAAAAATTTAAATGTCCAGAATTAAAGTTTAGGAAAGAAGTACTGGGTAGTAAAACTGATAATTATTTTACTGTTTTCCAGTTGTGTATTTAATTGAGGGGAACAGAAACACTTTTTGGAGAACTTCAAACAGCTCAGCTGGAAGCATGGGAATTAGCATAAAGTGAAATATTTATGGGAGCTTAATACTGTTTAAGACTCATTTTCTCCTTGCCTTAAGACAAGAAGTCAAATTAACCATTTCTAATTAAAGAGTTGGAAAAAAGTAGTATGAGACCAGAAGTAGGAGCTAAATGGGAATGTCTATGTTGTGAAGTGTGAAAAAGTCATTTGACATAAGGGTCAAGAATGGGAAGATACAAAGAATTCCCATGGAACAAGAGGAACAAATCAGGGTGATTTAAAAAGAAATATAATTATGATAGGCTTACTACCATTCCTTCCTAAATGAATATTTTTCCTCTTAGGTCAGAGTTCTAAAACTGGACATGATAATGCCCCTTTGTCTCTCTCTCTGTTAGTCGTTCAGCTACAAAGGAAGTATACACACAACATCCAAAATGAACTGGGATCACTTTAAATACTATTCATGGGAATTCTGGCCCAGAGAACAGCCATGCATTAAGGATATCAAAAAAGAAAGAAATTTCCAAAGCCCAGTGAAGACACAATCCTGGGGCCTCCAGGCCACTCTCATTCTCCTTATTTCTAAACCACTATTCAGAGACACGATGATTTGCTTAATATATCAATTTTATGCACATATTTTAATTTTAATTGCATCATGAGCGAACTGTTAAAAAGAATTTGAACGTTTGGCCCCTAAATCACTGCAGGCTGAGATGAAAATAAGGCAATAGAGATTGCCGCCCAGTAGAAAAGGAAAATATTGTATTAGAATATACTTCCAACAAATGAAAACTATAATTAAAATATAATCATGTGATTAGAAATTAAAAAGAGCACATAAGGCTTCCAGCATATTCTTCATATGCTTAGATCTTAAATTTTAAAGAGTTTATGTTAACACAGCTTTAAGCATTTTGCACAAAGATTCATGTCAATCTTTTCATTCACACTTTGTGAAATCTCTTACAATTGTTTCTTTATTAATTAACACACAATATTTTTACCTGGGTGGTATACTGTATTGTTAAGCTACTTTTGTATGCATCTCAAATTTCCCCTCAGCGTTATCTTGATTTTGACTAAATTGAACGGATTTGTTGTGCTACCTGAGAACAGAATCAGGATTATCCTGCAGATGGTTTTTTAAAATCATTTTTGTTGTGTTTTGTTTTGTTTTGGTCATTTCCATTTTTCATAGAGCATTTGTTTCTTTTTGCTTTGGCTGTAAGTTTCTTTTCTCATTTTTCATTACTACATTACCTCATGGTCTTAAACACCTTCTGCTGCTTTCTTAAACAAGATGATGCCTGATGAGGAAGGCTAATGCTTCTGTATTCTCTCTTAAAAAATAAATTGGGGGCTTCCCCGGTGGCGCAGTGGTTGAGAGTCTGCCTGCCGATGCAGGGGACACGGGTTCGTGCCCCGGTCTGGGAAGATCCCACATGCCGTGGAGCGGCTGGGCCCGTGAACCATGGCCGCTGAGCCTGCGTGTCCGGAGCCTGTGCTCCGCAACGGGAGAGGTCACAACAGTGAGAGGCCCACGTACCACAAAAAAAAATAATAATAATAAAATAAAATAAAATAAATTGGAAGCATATTTTAATGGTGTTTAACATAAACAGTTTAATACATATTCAGAGAGGCTGTTTCTCTAGCAGGTGGAAATGAGCCAGGCTCTTTGGAGGTTTTCTCTGCTTGTGACGGCTACACAGACAAGCCTGTGCACAGTCTGTTTATACAATATCCATCATCCCTTAGTGCATTCTCTGTATCTTTTAGGAGAAGTTATCAATTGGACAGAGAGGACTTTCCTCTTCTGTATATTGAGTTCATCTTTTGATTTGCCATGGTAGACCCTAAAGATTACCATGAATAAGTACTTGGAGGAACACACAGGCCCTCGGTTTCTTAACTACTGCTTCTAAACTGGGACTTTAGGGCTTTCTGTGCAAAAGAGAAAGCGAATTCTCTTTAGCTGGGGTGTACTGCGATGAGTGGGACCATTGTTATCTTGACTTTGTTGTGGAGACAAGCCACAGCGGCAGCAGAGATAGCATCAGACAATTAAACTGCAATACAGCATTCAAAGGGTAGGGAAGACAGATTTAATTATGAAACAGATGACACTGCTCAATCCTAATTGTCATACCAGGATCCAAGTCGAGGGGCCGTTAATCACCAGCCAGGAGAATGGATAGCAAAGCACCTTATGTCACCAAAGGCAAAAAGCATCAGACCACAATTACATTGAAACGTAATAATCTCAATTAGGAACAACAAGAACAGAAACAAATAGAAACTTCCTTTTATGTTCTGTAACATTAAGTACTGGGAAATATTTATTCAGTTACTATGATTGTAGGCAATTAGATTTCTCTTTCCTGTAGTTAATACTTTCACTAAGAAAACCTTAGGTGTAACTCTGGAGTTTCTTTAATTCTCACAAGCATTTTCAGAGTTACAATTCCTTTTACACAAAAAATTAACCATATTTATTGGTTTAGCCAATAATATCAGGGGAACTAGAGACCTGTAAACGTTTTCAAATTGGCACCATCCGTAGTCATAAGAGCCAAGCTGCCTCAACAACTTGTTACAAATGCCTAACAGCTCCAGAGAGAAAATATTTTCCTGAGCCTACAGTTCCTCATCTGTTTTGCTGTTCTGCAAACTTCACAGAGATAATGGACAATATGCCTCATTTCCTATGCACCCATCTATTTTGGCCAAACATTCAATTTCTAACCAGTATGGTGACCAGAAGTAGAGAACAAGAGGTCTGTAACATAGAATAGAAAAACAGAGGACTTGGAGTCAAAATACTTTGTTTGCAGTCCTTGCTTTGCCCCTTCTTTCTTTATCACTAAGTCCGTTAACCTTCTTCATTAGACTCAATTTTTGGAGATTGGATGGCGCTCACAGGTGGCCATGTAGATTAAGAAAGATAACATGGTTGGGAGAGTTGGTAACCTTGGAAATGCCATACAAAATTGTTATTTAGTATTACATGAGATTGGAGCTATAGCATCAAAGAATTAACCTTAATTGAACACCTACTAAGGGTCTGTCATTATGCTAGGTACTTTTGCATTTTTATGCCCTATATGAGGCATGATTTCCTCCATGTTTCAGGTAAGGAAACACTCATGAAGAGGTTAACATGCCTAAGATCGTACAGCTTTGTTACTGGCAAAGTTGGGATGGGAATCTAGGCATGTCTAGCCGTGGAAACACACTTTTTTCCATTTCTCCAAGTTTGTAATCAAGGTGAATGCAGTTGCCTCCTTCAGCTGATTCAGCTCCTGAGTTCTGGCACAGGAGATGTGTGCTTGGCAGAATAATGGCCCCTAAAGATGTCCATGTTCCAATCCCCAGAAGCAGGGAATATGTTACCTCACATGGCAAAGGCACTTTGCAGATGTGATTAAGTTAAAAATCTTGAGATAGGGAGATTATCCTGGATTATCTGGGTGGGTCCAATGTAATCACAGGGGGTTATAAGAGGGAGGCAGGAGGATTAAAAAAAGGGATGCGATTGTGGGGCACAAGTCAGAGAGAAAGAGGTTTGAGGATGCTACACTGCTGCCTTTGAAGATGGAGGAAGGGGCCTCAGATGGAGGAAGGCCTCCATCTGAGCTAAGGAATGCTGGTGATCAAAAGTTGAAAAAGGCAAGGAAACGGATCCTCCCCTAGGGTCCCCAAAGGAAACACGCCTTACTGACAAGATGCCTTTAGCCCAGAGCGACTTTTGACCTATGAAACTGTAAGATAATAAATTTGTATAGTGTTAAGCTACTAAATTGTTGTAATTTGTTATAGCAGCAATAGGCAACTAATACAGGAGCCTTGCCTTTTCCAGGGCTCTCAAGCTTTGCTTGTCTGGATGGAGGTGGTTCAGGTAGAGGAAGGAGGTGGATGGATCTTGGAAGCTGGGCAGTTGATAGGCAGGAAGTGTCTGAGAAGCACAACCACATCTTGTGGCTGCGATGGGATCTATACTTGCTTTCTAAGAGAAATATTTATTGTTGGGGTTGGAGGCCATAGAGGTGTAAATTCTGGAGGAAGCCTTGGCCTGTGAGGCTCAGAAGGAGGTGAAGGAATTAGGGTGTTCACCTCTGATACACTGCCAGGGAGGAGAGGAGGAATATACTCTAGAATTCTAGGAAAGAGTCAGAAATGTTTCTGTTCCAGAACATAAGGAACAGTGACCTCCCCAAATTCCAAAGGTTGTAACCCCCAAATATGTATATTTATTTATTAGTTATATCCATGTACTTCTGTACCAACATACAGTATATGGTATTGAGCAAACGAAAAAAAATTGGAAGTATATGTGACAAAAAATTAATTTAGAAGTTCAAACATTTCTTCCCAAACTCTAATAGATTATCTTCCACAGTCACCATGGAGTGGTGTAGAGCATGGAAGAGGTGTGGGAAGACATGATTTGATGGGCAGAGAGTGCCTCCCTTCATATTTCCTTTCCTTGTCTCTTACCCAATTTAGTTTAAGAAAGGGGGTAAAGTGGGAAAGGGTGAGATGAAACCTGCACTCCTCTGAATTAGCACATGACCTAGGTAGAGAGATTGTGACCTTGGATGGTTGAGAAACCCTGCTTAAGGGAAGCGTGTCTGCACATAACATACTGTGCTGGGGGAAGGGGCACAGTTTCCAGGGAGGAGCGATTTTCAGGTTTCGAGATTATGAACAGACTTACCATTTTCTTATGAAAGTCATGAGATCATATTTATTCACATTTGATACTGAGGAGCATAAAATACTGCAAAATCATTAATTAGTTTTACAGAGTGATTTGACTGCATAATAATGAGAATTGTGGGATTTTACCATTCTCATCTTTCTTCTTCAAAGGACTAATTTCCCACAACATATTTGCGGTCCTAAACAATTTCTGAAAGTGACAAGGATAATGAGTTTGTGTCCCTAGTTTGTAAAAGCATTTCACTAGTTCAGGAGGAGGATGAACCTACAGCTTTCCTACCATCAGCCCCCTGAAGGGAGAAGCAGGTCAAGGAGGTGGGTGCATTGTGGGGAGAAGCAAAAGGGGACTGGAAGAGAACGGGGCCCTGGTCACAGACACCCCCCGCTCGCTACTTGCTATGTAAACACAGTTAAGTCACACAAGCTCTCTGTGCCTTGCTTCCTTTTTTTAAGAAGGGAAACACCTCATTAGAAGAGATGATCATTCACATCCCATTCTTAAGTAAGGCAGAGAGAGAAAAACAAATACCATACGCTAACACATACATATGGAATTTTAAAAAAAATGTACTGATGAGCCTAGTGTCAGGGCAGGAATAAAGACGCAGACATAGAGAATGGACTGGAGGACACGGGGGCTGGGGGAAGGGGAAGCTGGGGAGAAGTGAGAGTAGCACTGACATATGTACACTACCAAATGTAAAATAGATAGCTAGTGGGAAGCAGCAGCATAGCACAGGGAGATCAGCTCCGTGCTTTGCCACGAATTAGAGGGGTGGGATAGGGAGGGTGGGAGGGAGGCTCAAGAGGGAGGGGGTATGGGGATACATGTATGCATATGGCTGATTCACTTTGTTGTACAACATAAACTAGCACAGCATGGTGAAGCAATTATACTGTAATAAAGATGTATTAAAAAATAAAGCAAATAGAATAAAAAAAGAAATAATCTATTTTTATACCCTGTTTATGAGATACCAGAGTATATTTTTCTGTGAAATGAGAATATTTCTTTTCAAACTCTCATATCCAATGGGCTACTCAATTATATCTAAGCTGGAAAGTTTTAGATTTTATTTGAGGAAAAACCCTACTTGTGTACAGTAAAGGGTTAGCACAGAACTCAGGACTGTAAATTTCTCTTACTAATTAATTATATCTGGGGTATACGAACACAGTCCATATTTGGGATATGAATGTTGGTCCTTCTACTTATGAGCTACTCCACTTTAGGAAAGTTATTGAATCTCTGTACTCTTCAGATTCTTATGCACAACATGGAGAAAGTCACGCCTACTACGCATTATCATTGTGAGCATCTGAATATGTAACATAGTCAGTGTATTGTATGTCTAGAATGGGCTCTCATGTTGTGTCTATAGCAGTAATAATATCATCAAGCCCAAAGTGTACATCACTTAATACCCTCAGAGAGGCTAAGAGATGATGTAAGCCTTTTGCATTTGTTTTATGCGGTCTCTCCTATAAACACAAGGCCCAGAGTCATTTATTCATCAAGATAGAGCAGTTAGGACAGAAATCAAGCCATATAAAGACATGATTACCAGAAAGTCCTTCACTGGACAGCTCCTTAAAACAGGGTTTCACAGCCTCAGCACTACTGAGTTTGGGCCAGATAATCTCTGTTGTGGGGCTGTCCTGTGAATTGTAGGATGTTTAGCAGCTTCCCTGGCTTCTCCCCAACTAGACCAGTACCACTCGCATCCCAGTTGTGACAGCTAAAAATGCCTCCAGACACTGCCAAGTGTTCCCTTGGGTGGGGAGAGGGAATCACTGCAGGTTGATAACCTTTACTGCCTTAAAATGATGAGCTAAACAATATAGAGAACTAGACTAAAATATACATGCTGTGAGATTACTTGTTACTTTCATAAAGACTAAACATGCTAGTGAGAATAGTTAAAAGCTTATCTCTGGAAACTTGGAATTTCACTCTACCTCTAGCTCTCCATGTGACTTTAGATAATTTATTTAACCTCTCAAAGTTCAAGTTCTTTCACTTGTGAAATGGGGATAATAATCATACATGTATAACAGGTTATTGTGAGGATTAAATGAGATAATGTCAAGATGTTAGGCCCACGAAAGCACTTAGTAAATGTTGGTAATTGTTCTTTCATTATTATTTATCACCGCTACTGCCACCACAATCATTACCATCATCGTTGATCTTTTTCTATGCAGCACTGCAGTATTTCTCAACAATTGAGTATAGCTTTAAAAAAAGAATTATTTGAGAAAATACATTTTAATTTCTTTATAGGATTTCAAACTTCAGTCTTCTAAGTGAAAGCCTCATCAAAATATCCAACCTTTTTTTCCTTTGGACTCATTCATTCATTAGTAATCATTATATTGGACACAGTTAAATATGCATTTCATCCAGAGATGCCCACAGGGAACCCAATGTAACATACACCACCAAAGCCAAAATGTAATGTTAATGGAAATTAACGAAAGACAAATCATTCCATAGCACACTAATTTTAAGAATTAAATCACCGAGAGCTGCATATTCTACAAATAATTACAAAAAAGAATAAAATAAGAATCTCATTAAATTATTTAAACAAAGTACTGGATTTATAAAACTCCTAAGTTCCACATTAGAGAGCACAAGTATGTTTCCCAGAAGGAATGATAATGTTACAAAGCTTCTGTTTTTCCGAAATCCTAATTTTATTAGCAGCAAAGTAATTAATTTTTGTGACAACAAATTCTTCAAGGAGAAATAAATACTAAGCCAAATTCATGTGAGCAAAGCAGTTAAAGAAAAGGAGATGAAAATACATCAAGGAAGCCTTAAGAGCCATTTTTATCCCCCACTATGAACTATGTCCTTAAAATCTGGTTCATTTTCAAAAGGGCTTCTAAACAAATCTCTACTACTCAAAAGATAAAGATGGTCTCAATGAGCTTGCAGAAAGTCAACTGGAAAGGAAATGGGAGGGATTTGTTTTTCAGGTGCTGAAAGATACTGTACGGTTAATGGAATGAAGAGATTCTAGAAAGAAAGCTGTGTGTGTGTGTGTGCGCGCGCGCGCATGAAAGAGAGAGAGAGGGAGAGGAAGGTGTTGCCGAACAAAGGACTTCACCCTCTCAAAAAATCAGGACTTTGCAAGAGAATATAGTCTCTTGAATATCTAATGATCATGGCATTAATCAGGATAATGCACAAAATAAGAAAAACAGAAAATGACCTAAAATTTATATTAGATTGACTTAATTTTAATTTTTGCCACGTGCAGTGAATGAATAGAGGCCATGTGGAATTAGACAGACTTTGAGTTAGGTTATAAAACTATCATCAACTAATTGTCCTACCTTAAGTAAGTTTCTTAACTTCTTTGTATATCAATTTTATATAATTGTATAAATGAATCTAAATATTTATATATTTATATCTTATAAATATTGAGAGGATTAAGTGAGATAAAGTGTACCAAAGTCTTAGCATTGAACCTGGCACCCAGGAGGTGATTCTTATTATACCATTATCTGAGTCATCAAAAGAAAACACTTTCATGTTAAGCCCAATTTAAAGTACTCTTTTGGAATTTTTTTTAATTAGAAACTTTCTGTAGCATTATCCCAGGCAAAGTAAGAATGCATAAGGTTTGACATGAATAACAATGGAAAAATAAGGGACTTATATCTAATTTGCACTCTCTGATTTATGTGCAGGGCTAACTTTTATGTTTATATCAATCACTTTTACAAGATGGCAGGATTACATTCTTAGAGTAAGGAAAAATTGGTTTTAAAGAATGTTCGCTTGATGTCAGAGTTTGGTCACTGTATATATTAAAAGCTATATATTTCAAATATTAAAACATCCCTAGAAGTAGTGAATATTCCTATCCAAAAAAAAAGTTATTTGGGTCATTTTAAGATTTATTTCTCTTGTAAGGAGTTTTATTTTAAAAATCTGGTTTGGAAAGTCTTTTCTATTCCTAAAAATACAACAGGAAAAGGTATTTCATAGTTTTTTTGAAAATGCTAATCTGTAAAAGAAAGGCAATTACATATACTGAAAGCTTACTCTCTGAGAGAAAGCATCCTTGATGGTTTTGTATACGGTTTTACATGTAATCCGCACAAAAAAATCTAGCAGTTGTGATCTCTATTTTTATGGATGAAAAAACTAAGTTTAAAGAACTTGAGGAACCACCTGTCTCAAAGACTCAACTAGTACTGGCCAAGTTGGAAGCTTAACAGTTGTATAATACTCTACAACTCAAGCTTTTCCTACCACATCGTGCTGCCTTTCCTTAACAGCCCTTCACCCAACACCTCAGACAACAAACATTCATATTGATTGACTAACGTTCCTGAATCTGTCAACTCATGCTGTTCATCAGAGAGATGGCATTTATTCTCTTTTACAGATGAACAAATGATGAATAAAACCAAGTGCAAGGCGCCACATAGTCATCAAATCCTATCGTGACCCATTCTAGCCTTCTGATTCCTCCCAATTCCTTCCACAAGTCATCAGTCTTTGATGACTGCCTTCTCTCAAGTGTGTTTAATAAAATCATTAATAAAGGTCAATAAAAGTATATTCAAAAAGGTAAAGTCTTCATCAATAAGTTGAATTTTCTAAAGATCTAGAGGACTATTCCCACTTAATTACAAGATTCTATGCCCTGGAGATATTCTGGGTTCATTCTTTTGGAATAGAATTGTTAGGGGAACCTCTGCCTGAGACCTCCCGCACTGTCCAGGCACCGTAGTAACCACTTGCATGAGTTATCTTCCAACAGGAGGTCCTGGTAAGGAGCGCAGAACTAACAAGCTACCACCAACTGGAAGAATTTGGGAAAGGTCAAAGGGAAAGAGGAGATTCCAGTCCATATGTCCTACCAACCTCCCAGAATCCTTCTCGCTGGAATCCATCTTGGCTGAGTGATGTGCACACCACCAGGAAGGACCCTGAGTTAAACTGATTGGCCAGAAACAACCCAGAAACTAACCGCATTACCATAAAACCCGAGACTGCGAGCCATGTGGCAGAGCAGTCCTCCTGGGTTCCCTTACCCTGCTGCTCTCCACCCAGCACCCCTTCCCAATAAAGTCTCTTGCTTTGCAGCACGTGTGTCTCGGACAATTCATTTCTGAGTGTTACACAAGAGCCCACTCTTGGGCCCTGGAAGGGGTCCCCCTTCCTGCAACAGAATTAAAGTTGATTTCAGATGACCTAAATGTATGTGGGCTGAGTGCAAGACCAACAATAGGTTTCTGACTTTGGCCTACATATTCAATACTGTTTGGATGTAAGGAAAAGACTATTGATTCAATTCATCCAATCAGAAGTGTTTACTTTCTAAAGGGTTCTGGCAGTGAGCTGGAGAGCTTGACTAGTGAGGGAGGAGTGACTGGGGACAAACTGAGTTGCAAAGGACAAAGGACTTCATCAAAGTGCAGCCAAGCTGTGCTTGCATAATGAACAACCAGGACAACTATTAAATCAAATTCTGCTCAAGAGATGCAATTTGCATGACAAACTACATGGCTTCAATTTAAATGTTTTCCCTCTGCCCACTGCCTATCCAGGATAGGGTGAAAATTCAGGCAAGGCAGTATATCTTAGCCAGAGGCTAAAGCAAAGAAAAACATCCAGATTTTAAGGATGATGTTTCCTGGAAAAAGATCCCTTCAGTTCTTAAACTGGATCAAGCACGTTCCTCCCTTCAGTCCTTACACATACTGCCATCTTCCTGGTACCCTCTGTCCATCTCCATCTCCCCACCCTGTTTTCTCTGGGCTTCCTCCTTTTCATCCTTCAGGTTGGGGAATAAAATATCACTAGTTCAAGAGGTCTTTCATGACTTCCCTATCAGAGTGTATGTTCCCTTGGTTATTCTCTGGCATTCCACTCAGGTCTGTTTCCTTCATACCACACATTATAGTTTTTAAATAACATGTCTATATATTGAATTATATATTTGCTTACCCATTTTTGCTTCCTCTACACTGTAAGGTTCTCAAGGACAGGGACTATGTCTTTTATTCACTAGTGTATACTTACCTAGCTCAGTACCTGGTGCTCAGCAATGCTTCACAATGAAATGAACGAACAGATGAGAAAATAAAGAAAGAGAGAATTTGGCCACCCGCACTTTAATCAACTACATTAACTCTTTGTGATAATATGAGACCCAAGGATTGTGCTGGAATGTGTTTATGAAGTTAAAATATTCTAAACACTTTTAAATGGATTTAGCATACCTGTTGGAGTTGGTCCTGCTTCCTGAGTTCTCACATTAAAAAAATCAGTATTTAATTTTGGCAATATGGACAATTTTGTCTCATTAATTCAAAAAAGAATAAAGAAACTAGTTAGTAGGTAGAAACTTTGATACTAGGTCTACACCCTGACAAGACCCTCTGGTGCTTTCCAATAGGGATGCTTGTCATAGGAAATATAAAGAACTCCTTTTAATCATGGAAGTTTACAAAGGAATAATAGTGTTCTCACTCTGATTTAATTAGACTACACTATAAAAAAAAAGAAAGATAGATCTAGGCAATTTTAGTATATATCTGAGGTTTCCTATTTAAGGCTTAAGTACCATGATTATGTGTGGAAACTAACGGGAACTGCTACTTTTTCATGAGATATTTAACCAGCTTTCTATTTCATTCATGGATTCTAGGTGGAGAATGACCTCCTAGACTAAACAGATTGAGGCTTGACAGACAGTGCTTAGGAAGTAATTTGAACTTCAACAAAAATGCTTTCTTTATTAATTTGTTCATTCATTTACTCAGTAAATACTTACTGAATGCTTACTGTGTCCCAGGCATTGTTCTAACTGCTAGAGACTCAACAGGGAACAAGATAGGTATTTTCCCTCTTAGAAACAGGTATTTTCACTCATAGAATCAGTCAGAGGGAAACAGAAAATAGATAAGCAAACAAATGAGTAAAGATCATTTTAGGACGAGAAGTTCCATAAAGGGAATGAAATGAGGTGATGTGATGGAGTATCTGAGTGAGCTATTCCGAGCTGAGACATGAATGACAGGAAGGAGGCAGTTATACGGTGAGCCTGTGGAGGGAGTTCCAGAGACAGAGAACAGAAAGAGTAAAGGTGTTCTAGTGCTATAGGTGTTGAAGGTGTTATAGTGAGAAAAGGTTTGGTATGTTTGGTGTATTAGTCAGGGTTCTCAAAAGGAACAGACCAAACAGGATACTTGCCTACCTCTCTATCTGGATTTATTTTAAGGAATTGGCTCATGCAATTGTGAAGGCTTGGTAAGCCTAAAGTCTGATGAGTAGGCTAGCAGGCTGGAGACTCAGGGAGGAATAGCAGTTCAAGGCCATGTGCTGGCAGAATTCCTTTTTGCTGGGGCGTTGAGCGGGGGAAGGTAGGAGGTATTAATCTTTGTTCTCTTAAGGCCTTCAATTATTAGATGAGGCCCACCCACATTACAAAGAGTAATCAGCTTTACTCAAAGTTCACACCAATTTAGAAGTTAATCTCATCCTGGGGCTTCCCTGGTGGCACAGTAGTTAAGAATCTACCTCTCAATGCAGGGGACATGGGTTCGATCCCAGGTCCAGGAAGATCCCACATGCCGCGGAGCAACTAAGCCCGTGCGCCACAGCTACAGAGCCTGCGCTCTAGAGCCCACAAGCCACAACTACTGAGCCCGCGTGCCACAACTACTGAGCCTGCACACCTAGAGCCTGTGCTCCGCAACAAGAGAAGCCACCACAATGAGAAGCCCACACACCGCAACGAAGAGTAGCCCCTGCTCGCTGCAACTAGAGAAAGCCCGCACGCAGCAATGAAGACCCAATGCAGCTAAAAATAAATAAAGTAAATAAATTTTAAAAAAAGTTAGTCTCATCCAAAAATCACCTTCACAGAAACATCCAGAGTAATGTTTGACTAACACTCTGGGCATGGTGGCCCAGCCAAGTTGACACATAAAATTAACCATTACAGCTGGGAAAGGAAAAGAAGTTAAATGTAACTGAAGCACAGTGTACAAGGAAAGGGGTGTTGGACATGAGGGCAGCCAAGTGCAGTGGGAAGCACTGAAGCTTATTTTGTTTTAATTTTGTTTTTTTTTTAACAGCAGGTTCTTATTAGTTATCTATTTTATACATATTAGTGTGTATATGTCAATGAGCACTGAAGCTTTTGAAGCCGCATGAGTAACACGTTCTGGTTTACATTTTACAGATGACTCTTTCTTTGTGTAGAGCCTGGATTTCACAGGAGCAAGAGAGAGAAATTAGGGAGACAAGTTTGGTGGCTTCTGTGGTAGTTTAGGCAAAAGGAAATGGTGGTTTGGACTTAGGCTCTGCAAGTGGAGAGAGAGGAAAGGAGAAGGATTCTGGGCATATCTAGGAAGCAGAGGTCACTGGATACTGATGGACTGAATGTGTGGCTAACTCAAAGGGGGCCCAGTAAGATGGGAAAGAGGGGGAGGCACACATTTCGGAATTTTCTCTCAAAATAAATGGGAGTGGGTATAATATCTTGAAAACCCAGAACACCGTGTGTTTTCTTATATCTGTAATTTATACCAGTAAAATAGGTTCTTTGTTAAATGGATGAAATTGCAGTACATTTGGAATTACCTACCCATGTTTTACTTTAATTAACTATAAATCTTTGAGACATGTGAGATAAACCTCTTTCAGGTACAGTGTTCTTTTAGCTATAATTTTAAATACAACAATTGGGTATTGTGTACATTTTTTTGTTTTTGTGAATTTCTCTGCTTATAAAATGTCTAATTGCATCACTGGATAATATAATTAAGCTTAAAATAGTAATGGTTACAAAAAGATATTGCAAGTATATTTTAAGTTAGCATTTCCACAATTATAAATGCTCTGCAATTTCAAATGTATTATAATAATGATATTCAGTAATTTGGTTATAAAATGAATTAAAATGAGCTTAAAGGACTTCAATGACAATGGAAAAAACAAATGCCTTCTCTACTTAAGCAAAGAAACTTCTATATGCCTAATTCCATATCATCTATACTTATACTCTATTTGTGTCTGTATTTAAGCTAAATATATCTTAGAGTTTTTTCTACTTTAAAAAACTGGTTTAAATTTTTGGGGAGTGATTAGATCTATCTAAATAGCAGAACAGGAAGCCATGTCCTAAGTCCAAAGTTAATTAAAATATTAACTTAATAGAGGCAAAGCTGTGCCTCCACGGGGAATTCTTTAATTGCTGCTGGGAACTTGGTACTGTAACCTGTGTGTACCCCTGGCTGAGCTGAGCTTTGTTCGGCTTCCACATCTTTCACTCTTGCTACCTTCCCACCTAAACATCCAGTCCTTTGAGGTGAGGGAGAATGTCTTACTGATCACAACATCTCCGTGTCTGGCATGGTGTCTGGACCAAGGATTTATCAAGGTGTTCAATTAATAGTCCTGAAAGAACTCAATTCGTTTGTGAGTATTCAACTTTTTATTCTGAATATCATGGACCCAGGTTTTCATACCGTGGATGGTGACCCATTATTTGGTCATGAAACCAATTTAGTAAGTCTGATGAGAATTTACAAATAATTAAAGGAATAGAATATAATAGAAAAGAGAGCTTTGCATGTAAAAAGTTTCTCTTTTTTTGATGAAATTTTAAGGTTATAAATATATGTGAATGTGTGCATTTGGTTGTGATGTAAAATATATTTCTCACTGTATATGGTTTTGCAGTAGAAAAAGTTGAAAAGTTGGTCTAGGTTTTGAAGTCAAAAAGGCTATTTTTTTCCAAAAGGATCCAAATTTATGAAAATTATGCCTAATAATAAGAGACAGACAGAGAAAATGGGGGAAGTTGAGGCCATGTCGACTATTCAGCACACATAACGTAGAAATAAATAGATCCCATTTCATTTAACAAGTATATATTGTCCACTTACAAATGCTCTTGTTTAAGTACTGTGAGGAATACAAAAATACAAAAATAATATAAAGTTCCTCTGCTCAAAGAGCATGGGAGCACCCAGCGAGAACTCTATGTATCCAGCTATAGCCTTGCAATCAGGAAAAGGTTATGGAAATTTTTTCCTCCTCTTTCCTGCAATTTATGGCCACCTATTTCCCAACTTCATAACTCAGGCTCTTAGTACAACAGTTAAAACAAATTATACGTTAATCAGCATTTGTGGGTTAGCCTAGGAATCAAACTGTCATTTATTATTTGGTTCTCATGGACAACTGACTTCCAAATGAATTTTTAGTATAAAACCTGTTCCTAGGTTGGAGGATGCTTATGCAAAAAAAATTTTTTTTTGGTAGCAGGGCTTGCTATATTAGAGCAGCAGTTGGCAGACTTTTTCTCTAAGGAGCCAGACAGTAAAGATTTTAGGCTTTGTGGCCTACATACAGTCTCTGTTGCAGCTACTCAACTCTGTTATTGTAGTGTGAAAGCAGCCATAGATAATATGCAAATGATTTGTTGCAGTGAAATTTTATTTATGGGTACTGAAATTTGAATTTTATATAATTATCATGAAATACTATTCTTTTGATTTTTTAAAACCATTTAAAGATGTGAAAACCATTTTTAGCTTGCAGGCTGTACAAAACTAGGCAGTGGGTTTTGCCTGAGAGCCTTAGACTGCTGACTCCTATATTAAAAGCAACAAAATATCTTTTCCCCAAGAGATTTACTGTAATGGTTTTGTGCAGCCAAATCAACAAAATAAACATTAGATTGCAAACAAAGTTCTTAAGCCCAGAAACTGTCTCATTTTTTTTTTAAACCTCAAGTTTTCAAAAAAAAAAGTCAGATATAAGTTTTAAAATGTACTGAGAGTTTGCATAAATGAATTATTTAAATAATATGGTGGGCTATCTGGTAGAATTTGCAAACATGTAAAACCTCTTTATACTTCTGGTGTAAGAGGGAACAGATTTTGAAAAAATCAAAAAGCCTATCTCTCACTTTACAATAGTAACTATGTTTTACATTACAGTCATTATCAGGAAAAACAGGTTTTAGGTCATCTGTCTCCTGGTTCCCATGTGGAACTTCTTCCTTGACTGTCAAATTTGAAGATACAGGTTTGATTTTACAAAGAGAGCTGGCTGGTTTCTGTGTGTGTGTGTGTGTGTGTGTGTGTGTGTGTGTGTGTGTGTGTGTGTGTGTGTGTGTGTGACTACGAGGATTCAGGGGTCATGTTTTTACTTGTATAAAATAATAATCAAATATCATCATCATTATCATTATCAAATAATATTACAAATCAAAATGGTCAAGATTTACTGAGTAACTACTGTGAGCCAAGAACTGTGTGACTGCCTTATAATACATCTCATTTAATCCTCACAATAATTTAAAGTAGGACATTGAGGGAAAAGGATAGTGGTTGAATGATTTACTCAAGGTCACATGGATAGTGGGAATCCACATGACTGACTCCTAACCTTAATCATTCCCTGAATCTGCTTATATGTGGCAACACTCTTTATTTTAGACCTGGAAACATTAAAATCCTTGTTTTGGAATGAGTAATCAGTCTTCTGCACACCATACGTGGAATTCTCAATTTACCTAACTTTATTAGCATTATATTTGATTAGGCTACATCTTCAAAACATTGATTTGCTCTAATCAGCGTTATTTTACATGGAGGAACTGAATTGGCCCCAAGCTATTTGGTTTTACATTTTCTATTGCCTAACTATTGATGGTTCCCCCAAACCTGTCACTTTCACTGCATTCTTAATGGTATGTTTTTACTAATAAAGTTAAATGTTTCAAATTATTTTAGGGATCCAGTGTAGAAACTATATTGAAGAATGGGTTGAATAATATTCATACCTGCAGCAGTTTATTATGGCTTAATAAATGTAATATCTAATTCTATGTGACACTGTATTTAAAGGATTTAAAAATTCATTAAATATTTTCAATAAAAAAGTAAAGTATCATGTAAACCATCACTAACTAGTTGATTGGTGCTTAACAAAGAACTATTCTAGTAATTATAGTTAAAATATATTAAAGACAGACATTATTCTAGAGAATATTCAGAAAGAATTATAGTAGAAAGGAATTTATAGCTCTAATTTTTGCTAATTTATCCCAAATTGGGTAAAATATCTCCTCAGCAGCAGGACTATAATTTCAATTGTCACAACAGATAAAAAAACAATTAAATCTAATCATTCACATGTGTGACTTGATCCATTTCCACTGGATTTCACGAATGAGCTAATATGAACTGTAACGCTTTTTACATCAAAGTTTTAAGCTTTTTTTTATTTTTGCGGTACGCGGGCCTCTTACTGTTGTGGCCTCTCCCGTTGCAGAGCACAGGCTCCAGACGCGCAGGCTCAGCGGCCATGGCTCACGGGGCCTAGCCACTCCGCGGCATGTGGGATCTTCCTAGACCAGGGCACGAACCCGTGGTCCCCTGCATCGGCAGGCGGACTCTCAACCACTGCGCCACCAGGGAAGCCCCAGTTTTAAGCTTTTTGATGCTATACATTTTGAAAGTAGCAAGAGGAAAATCATAGTACAAAATCATTCAAAGTTGTCAGTGCATATGAGTTTCAAAAACTTTACTAGGACATGCTCACATTTTTCATTAATTTCAGGTCAAGATTTATCTGCAATCAGTAAATAAACGTTTACAGAAATGTAGTTCCATTGCCAAATGCCTTAGCTTCAAATGTGATTTTCTCCCAAAGTGATTTCTTTTAGATAGAACACAATTTCTTTCTGATCCTGAGCATATGGGCCTATGCTAATATGAAATGGTGTCTTAAGAAAGGTTATTTTATTTTATTTTTTTGCAGGGAGCAGTCACGCTTTGACCTCTTTTCAATATGTGACACAGAGCTGATTGTGCAACAACCATTAGCCTCACCCAAAATCCCTAGTTGGAGGTCAGGGCTCAGGTCAGGGACCATTACTCTTGGGTGTCAGAGCTAAACTTAATTAATAACTTTAAAAAAATACATGGATGATATTTTATTCCCTTAAGATGTATGAAAATGGCCTGCAGGATTTAATCCTGAAAAACGTTCAAAACAAGAATGGTTTAGTTGTTTGTATGGTTTGTATGCCCCGTGACCTCTTCCTGAAATCACCAGCACTGCCCAGTGTGTTTGGCTTTTTCCCAGCCTGCTGTGCTGTCCAGTTATTGTTGTTGTTCTGCTTTTTTTGTTGAGGCACAGATTCCTTCTGTGCACCTTTCTGGCCCTCATGGCACCCTCTGGTAAACCATCGTCTTTTGAAGACAGGCCCTCCCCTGTCATGCTGTTGCAGAACGGAGGAAGGCCACATGGGTAGAGAGTTACAAAGAGAAGGGCTGGGACTCACAATTATGAAGAATAATGGTGGTTTCTATGGTGCCAGTGGGCAGAGGGGGGAACTCTTCTTGTGAGCTGGTGCTGAAATGTTTAGCAATCATTTTCCGATGAGAATTGGCAGTTGCCTGCCAGGACGGGATGTTCTGTCAGCACAGGTGTCAAGGGAACGAGAGAGGATTCTGAAGAAAGTAATTGGCAAATCAGATAGGGCTGGGGAAAAAGAAAGGCACTGGGGTGGGTGAGAGGAAGAGGGCAAGGTGCTATCCAGCTTTAAAAGTAATTTTTAACCAACATTATTTAAGAGGCTTTTAGAAAGCAGATCCCCCTTTCCTAGAGGCATCTGCCAACTGACAGTACAACAGGAAAAGAGACTACTTCCGAAAAGCCTTTAAAAAAATACTTTTAGAGGTTGTTAAAAAGACATACAATCACATCCTCCATAAACCTGTTTCAGCAGCAGTTTACTGCTCAGGCTGGGCTTCTTCCACTTAACAGTCTGCTGTTTTCCAATACGACCACCGCACCACCCACTCTCCAGAGCCCTTCACCCAACAGAGGTGCTCAGCAGCACCTCTGTTTTCTGGCTGAGCTCCATACAGGATGGAGACGCCAACATCTAGTGTGTGGTCTGGAGATGTAGTTTTCATTTTAGCCCTTTCATCCTTGCTGCAAACTATACACTGCTTCACCTCTGAACATCTGAGACTTGTATTGCTTGAGAGGCTTTCCAGCGGGTATATTGTAGCCTTCCTTCTGTGCTTTCATTGTTTGGGTTCTAATGTTCTTTCCCATCATCATCCAGCCAGTGAAGTAGCTTGCATCTGTGCTTTCAGATTTGAGAAAAATGCATTCCGAGAGTCCCGTACCAGTCCTTTTTGAGAGTTTGCCTGGAGATGTAGAGTCCTCAGTGAAGGAAACAGGGGTTATATTTATCATTGTATCTGCTGTCATTAGCATACAGTAGGCAAGCCTTCAATACTTGCTGAAAATAAGAATGAATAAATGAATGAGTGAATATGAATGAATGATGGCTATCAGAAGAACAGGAGATGGGAATAGCAAAGGGAGGTGTTCAGGGGCACGTAGTTGGGCTAGAAAGATAAGCTGGTAGCCTTGATTTTTAGAACTGTAACTCATTTGCCCCATTTTTTATATGCAAATTTTTTTCTTGGGGGGCGCTGTTTTTCCTGAGAACAGAATTTTGGGGCAGGAAAGAGAGAAAGAAGGAGAACTGATTACAAGAAAGTGTTATCAAGTCGGCCACCACTTCATGGGATCATCCTAGAAATCCTATGAAATGCGTCTCAGGACCATCTCTCCTGGGGAAGAAAGGGAGAAACACTTATCCATAGGCTCCAAGCCTTGATTTGTCAAAGATTCACCTCCTGAAACAAATCACCTGCACTTCTGGGTTGTACAGGGGTTAGCATGGAACAGGTTCCTGTAGTGTCTCACTCTGTGGTATCAACAGAGAAGCCCCAGGGCAGAAAGCAAGGTGTGCACTTGCAAAAAGTGGGTCAGAATATGCGTACAACTGGTTGTCATGGCAGTGGCTGGAATGAGACACAGGCGAAGTTAGGAGATCTGAAATGGTGCATGTGCGGTATCCGATGCAGACCCCAAGTACTAATATAACACACGCAGCCACTCACTGTTTTTAGAAAAAAAAGGTAAAACGCCTTAAATCTAAATTAATAATTTGAAAACTATTAGAATAAGTATTATGTTTAATAATGTATCAAGTGTATCGTTAGTAAAACCATATTATAGAGTTAGAGAAATAGAGAATTAGACGCAGCTGGGTCTGCGTCTGTGTGTCTTATTTTTGATGAATATATTGTTTTTAGGAGACTTTAAAACTGGAAACCTGCCAGGAGAGACCTGCTGGTCTGACGTTTTCTCCGCTCATGTTAGGGGAAGGACTGTGCAAAGGAATCAGCCTGGGCTTGGTGCAGAGCTACCTGGACTAGATTTCTGGGAAATCTAATGCCAGCTACAAAAGTGCCCCAACTGAGGAATTTAGGGATGAACCAGAGCCTCAGAGCAAAAGCATGTCAGTTAAAGTTCTACCAATATGAGTGGTATATGTACACATTAGTTTTCCACAGCCTACCACAGGGGACCTCAAACTTTTTGCTTTCATGTTAATCAAAATAATACTGAAAAAAATCTACGTATTTCTTCCACTTTGTTAACAGTTAAAAATATTTCACTGTAAGTTTAAGTTGTTGAAAATAATGTAATTTCTGGCCAATTGTAAATATTAACAGTAAAACAAACTATCAAATCACTCTAAAAATTTTCCAGTGGAATCTTAATAGCAGTTCAACAGCTACAATGCCTCATCTAAAAATATGTGCATGAGATCATTTTAACAGTCTGAAATTTTATACCATTCCTTCTGTTATGAGTTCCTTTCCATTCAACTTCCCCCACATATTTTAATCTAATGTAATTTTTATGCTTGAATGTCTTATATTGATCACATACACTTTGCAAAAATTATATATATGAATTGAAATTTGAAATAACATTTTTTTCTGCAAGTCTCTAAGTAATACTAATTTTATTCTGACTAGACTTTACTATTATGACACAAAGCAACTTACACTGCAAATTTTTATAGTTATATAATTATATTTATAAACATAAAAGTAAACTTTATATGATAAAGGCTAATTCTCATAGATCTAGCCCTATGGGACTGCAAGCATAAACCCTGCTGGCCTCAGTGCCAGGCCATCCAGAGGTGTCCCCTGGGTGGCAGCCAGAAATCCGGGCTCCAGGTGAGGGTATAAGGCCCTGTCTGGGAGATACTGCCAACTGTAAAGAGGCGAAGATCAAGTGCAGAGATGATGGCAGGCACTGGCCTTTGTTCCCTGAAAGCAGGGCCCTGGGCCCCCAGTTCTGGGCCAAATCCGAAGCCTGCCCCTCAGCCCAAGTTCCAAGACAAACGAACGGGTAGGGGGTTTCCCTGTGCTGTCCCCACAGTGCCCAGGGTGGCAGCCTGCCAAGAACTGTCCCCGAGATCCAGGAACGTAAGCCCCTGTCACCAGAGGCGGGCAATTAAGAGGTGTCCTTGGGCGGTAGCTTTGAAAGCCCGGGCACCAGGCGTGCGTGAACCTCCCACCTGGAGACAGGCGTGAGGAAGGGGGGGAGGGGAGAGCGAGGAAGGGGGAGGGGCGTGAGGAACAGGGGAGGAGGTGCGAGGAACGGGGGGAGGGGGCGCGAGCGCGAAGGTGCGAAGATGGCGCCACGGCTGGGGCGCGGGCTGAGAGAGCTTAGAGGTGGAGCCTGCCAGCCTCCCTCTCAGGAGCTCCACAGCTGCCCTCAAAGTATGTGTCAAGTCAGAGGCCTGCCCTTCAGGCAGAAGCTAAGCCGCAAGTCAAGCAAGTGAAGGGCTCCCACACGGATGCCGGCGCCCCTCGTCTCCAGCCGCGCTGGGCCTGCGGCAGGTGAGTCCTGCCCCTGCGAGCCCCGTAAGAGCCGATTCTCTGATCCGTCAGGTGCGGGCGGTGGGGTTCAAACCCTTCGCTCCTCAGGGAGAAGCTGCAGTTGTGAGTTCCCTCCCGATTTGCCGCGCCAGGGGGGCTGCGGTGTAGGGCGGGATGATGCCCTGACGTCTCCTTCCTGTTTGCATGCGGGTCTTCTCTGGTAGGAGCTGCTCAGCCAGGTTTTGGATTTTTCTCAGAGGAAGTAGTTCCGTCTGTGGTGGTAGGTTCCCTGTGTTCGTGAGAGGAGTGCGGTCGGGACCGTCTGACATCGCCATTTTGAATGAGAACCTTCTCATTTCCCTGATTGAGGTGTTTTTGGTGGTGGAGCTGGTGTTGTGTGTCTGTTGTGTACGTGCATGTGTGTCTTCTCATGCCAGCGCCATGTGTTTCTGAGGCCAGAGTTGTGGTCTCTTGCTTTTTTCCTCCACTTGTTGCCACATGGGCAAGGGCAGCTGGCCGTCAGGTTAGAATAAGATCCCCAAGACAACGATGTGCTGAACAGAATTCATATCTACAATTTTTACTTCATTTTGGCTGCAGTTAGTTCACACCTTTGCAAACTCAAATGAGGAGCCCAGCTCGGGTTGCAGATTTTCTGGGGAACGGTGCTGAAGAGGCTTTGAGGAAATTCTGAATTTAAGCCACATTTGGCACATTCACTGTGTCAGCCAAAACCCGTTTCAGTGAATAGAATTATGGGCATGTTGCCCTCAGTGGCACATTACGTTGGTGACATAAAAAATGTGCATCATTTCAATTAGTGAAATTAAAAAAAAAACACAAAAAAACAAAACTTGTAGCATGTTAAAAATACTCAGGACCCTCAAATTGATTATTTGGAATAAGTCACAAAAATAACAGCAGCAACAGAAACACCTAATATTTTGGGGGGTGCTTCCTACATGCTTAGCATTATCTTAGTTACTCCTCACAACACCCTTCTGAAGTTGGAACTACCATTATCCGCATTTATAGGAGAAAAATGCCCTAAGAGAAACATCCAACAGGGTCATCTGCCCAGCTGGGAAGTATTTGTACCTACACAGTCAACCTGGGACTCCCTTTGTCATGCAAAGTAGGACAGTTTAAGAGCTCAATGCCCCCTTTCCTCAAAATTTCACCTGTAACTCATCTCCTGCTTACATTTGAAGCTTTTATGGTCATGGCTCCTTAATTCTGCCCCTAAATTGCTTGGCAAAAAAAAAAAGACGTTTTTATCATAGTTAAACAATTGCAGAGGTGAGTGAACTCACTGTGGCAAGGTCAGTTCTAAGGGAACACAAATAAGGTGAGGAAAAAAATGTAAGATTTTAGACTTTATTACAGGATGTTTCAGAACATCCTGTTGTGTGGCATACAGCACATCCACATAAACGCATTTGTAAAAAAGCAACCCCAGAACCTCACTTTTGCCTTAAATTATCCAAATAGCAGGGGCAGCACTCTGTTGAGCTTTCATTTTTACATTTTGTAATTATTTCTCATACCGTTTTGACTTGGATTTAGATAAACATGTGCATTTCAGCTTAGTTGCCTTTCAAATAAAACCTAAAAGAAAAAAAAAACATTCTTAAAGAAAGATTTGGGATATTTTTTTTTTTTTTTTGCTGTATGCGGGCCTCTCACTGTTGTGGCCTCTCCCGTTGCGGAGCACAGGCTCCGGACGCGCAGGCTCAGTGGCCATGGCTCACGGGCCCAGCCGCTCCGCGGCATGTGGGATCCTCCCAGACCGGGGCACGAACCCGTGTCCCCTGCATCGGCAGGCGGACTCTCAACCACTGCGCCACCAGGGAAGCCCCTGGGATATTTTTAGTAAGGCAGAGAAAAGAAAATTGTTTTGTGATGCTATTTTTAAACAACACTTTTTAAAGATTTCTTAAAGCTCCAGTGGTTAGGACAGTGCTAAAGGCAAAAATGTTGCTTAAGAAAACACTTCAGAAAATGCTAGAAAAGTTAAAGCCCAGACCAAGTCCCTTGAGAGTAAGGAGAGTGCTCACATGGCATGATGTCCTTTGAATCTCTTAAGGTTATTTTCTAAATGAGACTATGAGAACAAAATGACATTATATTTCCCTTCCAGCTAGTTAATCCTCAATTCCCTAGATGAAAAAAATATTTTCTTTTTGGACAGTGATGTATTTTGAGTCAGTAAATTCCCCAAACAAATACACCAAAAACCCACAGGCACAGAGTAAAATAAAAGATAGGAACAGAGGTCATTAAAATGGTTTAGTATCACTCTAGTTGCCATTTTGCAGGTACCCCTCGCTTGATGGAATAGGGGGGTTTTGGTCTTATCATCTATTACCTCTAAAGCTATGGTTTATGAAACTGAATTCCATTGAATCCCGCACCTATGTAACACTTAGATTTTCACTTAGAGTAATACTGATTCTCGGGCTAAATTGTAGTAGACAGGGTTTGTTAACTACCCAATGTCCATTTCTCATCTTCTTTCTTCCTAGAATCCCAGTTTTGTCTAGGTATCTTTCCTCCCCCAAACACATACACACACACCCTCACACATACACACAAATAAATCAAGGGAAGCTGATCCCCAGAATAGATCTTTAGTCTAAAAAAGCCAATTAGCACATGGGATTTCCCAGCAATTAATAATATATGGAGTGGTCATATGTCCTGAACTGGCTCAGTCTGACTTAATCCTTGATTGTGAGAGAGGTTTTTCTCTCTCTTCTGCTAGACAAAAATAAGGAAGGATGTAGTCCCAGTAGCCACTGGCAATCATCTTAATGTTTGAGGGAAATCATTGATTGAATGTCATTGATGCTGAAGATGGCAGGAGGGATAAACAGAAAAATCTAGAGTTTTTGATCATTCCAGTCATCTGTGGATCACTTGGAACCTGTGTTTCTATGGGATGTCTCTTTTGTAAAATATAATTGTATTTATTTCTTTCCAGTTTGAAATGGGATTTTTTTCTCACCCATAGCCCAAAGCATCCTAATACACAAGCTGAAAATACTTGGTGAGAAAGAGTAAGAAGTAATCAGATATTCAGGATGCTGAACATGAATTACTGTAGCTTACTTTTGATTGCCTTTCCTCTGTTAGTGGGCATACTTATTGGCTTCCCCTTTACCCCCAATAGCTTAATCACTACGGAAAATCCTTTAATTCTCTACTTATCATTCTAAAGTTGGGGATGTGAAGTGTGGGAGAGGCTGCACCTACAATGTTTAGGTTACTTGTGTTAACGCAAGATGTTACTGATTGAAAGTGTTAACCAAAGGAATGGTGTAGAGGCAGAGAAGCAATGTTGGGACTCACTTTCCTAACTTTTCTGAACCCATAGTTCTACTCCCTTTCCTTGGAAGTTACAATTTCCCATAGTGGTGAGATATAAGAGACAAATTGTCAAGAATGTACCATGGTACCTATTCTGCTCTAGGAAATCCACTTCCGTAAAACAAACTAACTTCTATTGATTGCTAAGTTTAAAATTCTCCATGTACCTTTGACTTCAGGCTGATGGACATCACACTAAATAGAAGAAGTATAAAGAACATCCAAACCTCTCCCACTTCATCTCAAACCTTACAAAACATTTTGCATGTCAGAGAGCTGGGCTGAACTGCATATTTCATTGCCAAATAATATTCACGAAGATCCCATTCCATGCATTGACTGCCACTTAAGGAATGAAACAGGACTACATAATCAGTTGAATTTAATTCAATCTATTTTGTGCAGTCGTGTTCAAGGTTATAACAAGGTATGTAGAATCTGGTATTAGACTTCCTATAGAAGCTCAAGAAACATGTCCAGGGTAGGAATTTAGGGGAAAAATGATCTTGCTCATAAAACATGTACATAAGATTGTTTTGTAGATTCCATTTGATGTACTATTATGGGTGGATAATAAACCAAAAGATAACCAAGGTTTATCTTGCTTGCCTTCGCACCAAAGAGAGAAAATATACACAGCTCTAGTTTTCAACCTGTACACATTAATAAAAGCTCTAAACAATTCTATGCCTTGGGGTGGAGTGACCAAAGAAATTAAAACTTTTAGATAAGAAAACATCCCAAATAAAAAACTGAAGTATTGTATTAGGAGACCCATCAGTGATGTGGTCTGTAACCCTATTTCAGACATTTGGCCAGAGGCACCGAGGTCATCCTGGGGACATCACCCTTCTGTTGGGTATACCCCTTTGTTCTGGGCTGTCTAGGAGGCTGGCACTGACCTTTCTTGCTTGCTAAGTGTATTCCTGCAATATGTTCAAAGGAAATCAGGTTACAAGAAACAAAAACTAGCATTCAACATGAATAATGTAAAAGCATATAAAGGTAGTCCAGAATTTTATAATGAATACTCTCCATTTCTTCTTGCAACAAACATCATTTGTAAAAAACAGTGCTAGGCCTTAGTGATAAATGTAAGACCCAGAGGCCTTGTTCTCTAGGTGCTTACAGTGTGATAGGTGAGACCTGAACAATCTTGTAGATACTTTTGAAACAACATGTTTACAGTTGCACTGAGGCTAAGTAAAGGCTATTATAAGATCATGCAGTGAAAAATCTAAGCTGAGTCCAGGACAGGTGAGTGGAAGTCAGGGAAAGCTTCCTCGACAAACAGATTCTTGCCCTTTTCCTTGAAGATCCAGTGCCATTTGGTCAGTGAAGATGAGTGGGGACACTGGAGGTAAGCAGCCTGGACAGCTGTTCCAGTGTATACCAGCTGAATATTAATATTGGTACTGAGCTTGGGTGTCAGCACATTAAAGTCTCGATTTAGCAATGGTAGACCTTAATCTATTTCATGACTGAAAGACTCAATCCTGACAGAATATCTACCTGTTCATTGAATAAGTTTCTAAAATGGCAGTTTCTAGCAGTATTATTTAATACAGGCATACTTCCTTTTATTGCACCTCACTTTATTATACTCCCCAGTTACTGTTTTTGGCAAATTGAAGGTTTGGGGCAACCGTGCATTGGGCAAGTCTGTTGGTGCATTTTTCCAACAGCATTTGCTCACTTTGTGTGTCTTTGTCACGTTTTGGTAATTCTCGCAATATTTCAAACCCTTCGCCAGCAAAAAGATTACGACTTATTGAAGGCTCGGGTGATGGTTAGCATTTTTTAGCGATAAAGTTTTTTTTTTTTTTTTTTTTTTTTTTTTTGCTGTACGCGGGCCTGTCACTGTTGTGACCTTTCTCGTTGCGGAGCACAGGCTCCGGACGTGCAGGCTCAGCGGCCATGGCTCACAGGCCCAGCCGCTCCGCGGCATGTGGGATCTTCCCGGACCGGGGGATGAACCCGCGTCCCCTGCATCGGCAGGCGGACTCCCAACCACTGCGCCACCAGGGAAGCCCAATAAAGTATTTTTAAATTAAGATATGTACATTTTAAAAGACATAATACTATCTCACACTTAATAGAATACAGTATAGTGAAAGCATACTTTTTACGTGAACTGGGAAACCAGAAAATTCATGTGGCTTGCTTTATTGCAGTTGTGTGGAACCAAACCTACAATATCCAAGGTATGCCTGTATTAAATACATATTGTAACCAACTGGATGTCATGGTGTTATCTATGGCACCCAACACAATGTCTTATACTTAAGTGTTAATTAAATGGTTATTGAATTAAATTGAAATGCCATCACCTAAATCTTAAATTTCTTGTGTAAAATGATTTCTTGCTGAAAAGTATTTCTCTTTATATTCCACAAACTCATTGGGGGAATTGTAGGGATTAGTGAAAGAAACAACATGAAAGTATTCTGAGGCATGCTATTAAAAATAAAACTGTACTAAGCTTTTGGTAGCGAAGAGGGATGTGGTGGTTCTTTCTAAACTGGGGCAGGAGGTCAAAAACCAAATCCTAAAATGAATAGAGACCCTATAAATCATAATATATTGAAACTAAAGGCTAATTTCCATGTTCATGTAAGATGCAGGTATGGGGAGAAGACAAATATAATCAACTCTGAATATCCTATTCATTTTATACAAAGCTGGCACTATTGATTGGCCTGTTATTACTAGAGCAAGCATTCCTTCCCTTTGCTGTCCTCCTTCACTTTGTTTTCAAGTTCTGGCTTCATGCTTAGGAAGTCCATTACTATCCCAAGATTATAAATATATATTCACCTAATTGTCAGTAAAGTTACAGTTCTGTTTTGCACTCTTAATCTTTAGTTCTTATGGGATTTATCTTGTATAGAATATGAGGAAAGAATCTAACTATTTCCCTCAAGGTGCTAGTGTATGTTGTCTTATCACCCAGTGTCTCTCCAGCACTGGGCACAGGAGGGTCTCAATAAATATTAGAGAATGAATAAATTAATGAATGCTGAGTCTGAACCTTCCAAAAACTCTTGCCAGGTTTCCCTTGGGATCAACAGTAAGTGATTGTAAGACTGACTCAAATTAAAGTGAAAAGCCTGGCCTAAAGCTAAAAGGCTTTTGTGAGGCTGATATCTGCTGCTTTGGGCTATAATTAATTGATCTAACTTGTTGTGGGAGTATACTGATGAATTCATTGAGGCATGAAAGAGAAAGATGTTAATTATATTTTTTGAGTCCTGAGAAAAATGTACACGTTATATATATTGCATATATATGTATGTGGATATATATATATGTGTGGGTGTGTGTGTGTATATATATATATAAATCTCTACACCTTTGACATTACTTTTGGATTTGAGATACAAACATTTGAATCTATCCGTCTATCTACCATCTATTTGGGTATATATACATACATATATATTAAGCATAAGAGGCACTAGAATTTAATATTTAAGAGTATGGGCTATCAAGACTGCCAGGATTTAATTTTAGCTCTGACAAGTACTACCTGTATGACACTGGGCAAGTTGCCTAAGTGCTCTGTCTCCCAGTTTTGTCTTTAAAATTGGAAGATTGACAGTATTTACTTCAGAACATTGTTGTTAAATTCATGTAACCATTTAGAATACAGACTGCAGTATTGTAAGTGCCAAGTGTTACCTTTTATTATTATTCTACTCATTTTTCCCAATAATCTTTCTTATTTTTTCTCAAGTAACAGATTCAACATATTTTAAAAAGAACATTTAGGATTATTTGAATGAGAGGTTAAAAAAAAAAAGTCACTTAGCAAAAAATGCAACTGCTTTATCATAGAAAATATACAGTAGCACACGTGGATACTAAAACTGTAAAAGAAAAAAGATTCAGAAAGAACAATGTTTAGATTTGAATTCTGAAAAATAAAATACATAAATTGAAAGTATAAACTCAGAGGTAACATCCTGTTACCAAACACAAATTAAGAATTAAAAAATCAAGATGGCAGACTTCTGCTAATCTCTTTAGGAAGGCATAAATTGTTAATCAGGCTCAAGGCAACATTGTTTATACCAAGTTTAATAAAAATCTGTCTGGAGGAAGAAGAGGTCTGGTGGCCAATTCTGAAAGCTGAGTAGCTCTGTTTACATGCCTAGTCCCTCTAGCTCTCAGGACACCATTGATAGGGTTTCCTTTCAACCTGACTCCTTTTAAAGGAGTCAGAACTATTAAAAACTATAGCACAGGATAGAAAATTTATATTTTTTCACTGGTGTGAATAAACTTGAAAAGGAAATAAATTGGAGAAATATTTATTTAAGAGAATCTTTTGCAGCTTGTATGAGAAGAATTTCACAGTAAGCATTTATTGAGCCTTCACTATATGCTTACATTTGCTAGTAATGCCTTCATCGTAAAACTGTAATCTTGAGATGAAGAAGTGATATTTTAAAACCATTTTCTCCTTTCTTCCCAGCCTGTATTTATTCATTCCGCAAGGCATCTTATATTTGTATCATGTGGGCTCTCGCTGTACAGGGAATCAAGAAAATTTCCTGAAGTCTTGGCATTGTTTTTAGGAGCACTTGTCAATCAGGTGAAAACTAAATTGGAAAGTATTTGACAAGTGCAGTATCTTCTGAGGAGTCGGAGCCTTGTGGCTGCTTCTTTGGATTGTTGAGCCCAAATTTCACTTGCTTTAAAGTCTTTCTTGATAACATCATGGATATTATTGCCTATTTCTTAATTACAAAGCAGGGCAGGTTTGGCTCTTGTTTTCGTGATTGGTTTCTCTAAACAGCCATGATTATCATAAGGAGAAAGAAGAAAAAATAAGCAATTTAAAAATCTATTTTAATTTAGTGACAAATTGGGAGGCAGACATATGCTCTATTAATGTTCAGCACATCCAGGGTGTAAAGCAAACTTCTTGTTCTTTGGTGCACAATTAACCCAGCATAGGGTTTCAATAATTTCTCCCCTCTCTCTCCGCTATATAAAAATCTTTCATTACATCACATTAAACTCAGTCGCTTGAGAGCATTTTACTCTTATGTAGCTTTCAACTTCATATTTTAAGTAAAGTAACTGTCCTATTTAGCATTCTATTTGGTGAAAAAGTGGTCATTCACACGATTACTAGATATCTAGCACTATCTTTCCCTCTATTGGGTCATCTCTTAAACTTAATTGCATTGTTTTTTTAGAACACAAAGTACACACACGTTTAAATTCAAAGGGGGAAAGTTAAAACATAAACCATGGTGCTATTTGTAAAGCTATTTTGGAATGTGGCATCTGAGAATTAAAAGCACATTGAGGAAGAAAGGGAAGTATCGCGACACAAAATTTTAAAATATGGGACCTGTATTTGGCATGCCTGCACTTATTTCAAAGGCAGTTTACCTGCAGGTAAATACATGTTCCTTGCATGCAAAAATTATTGCAGAGCTGGTACTTTCTGGATCTGGAGGTTTGGGACCACCCCTTCTTGACGACAGTTACCAGTAAATGACCCCTTCATTCTGCTGTCTTAATTAGGACCTGCCCCAAACATCTCTCTTTTGATAAAAAGGGATATGAGTCAGAAAGAGTAAAACTGTGGCACTGATCTTTATCACAAGGCCTTCCTCATAGAATTTAATTCTTTATGAAACACTGACAAAACCCCAACTAGATACTTTTGTACAAGTAATTTACTAGCGAATAATTGCCAGAAGATATAGTAGCTCTACTTGATTCAAATTAGGATCAGTAGTAATATACCAGTCTTGGTGAATTTTATCATTTTACATTGGTGATTACTTAGTCTGACCACATGGTTTTGATCAGTGTTAAATCGGAACCTGTTGCTAAGAAGAGATTAGAATATTTTAGTTGAATGTGAAATTGAGCAGTGCCAAACATTTTATAAAATGGATGATAGTAGATAAATAAAACCCTTTTTTTAATCCTGCAAAGGCGGTTTAAGCTTTGCAGCTCAAAATATGATAAGCTCATTTTCATGACTGAAATCTGTACTATAAGCTAGAAGGCAATTGCTTTTTGATGTAACAACGCATACCTTAAAATACAAATTGACACCTTAGAAAATCTGTGTTTGTTCACAGTTATATGTAGTTCACTTTTAGGAAAAAAAGATACCCCTTTAATAATGTGTACAGTTAAATTGAGCTGGGTTTTTAAAAAAATAAGATATAAATTTAAAAGTTCTTGTTTTCTACTGAATAATCCACTATGTAATCAAGTAGGCGAATTCATTGCTGATGACACATTCTGGCCATGATCTTGGCAAAGCACAATTTTGGAGGACCTATTAATATAGTCAAAGGTTGTATTAGTATTCCAAATGTTATCATTAATCTCTATAAAGCTTAATTAAGGGATCAAAAGATAACTTTTGTTTGAACGACTTTATATTTTGGGCCATCTATTTGGCTTATCATTGTAATTCCCCTTTAGTTTTTATTCATCCAAACAAGTAAAAGACTAAGTCAGTCATTTTACAACATTATGTTATTCATTATCTAACCCAGTGGTCCTCAGACTTTTGGATTTCACGGAACATTAACAGTTATTTTTTTAAGGGGGGGAGGGTTGACATTGGGTTGCTTGCAGATTTTAATTTTGTCAAGGGAAAAAAACAGTATAATTTATCCATACACTTTCATGAAAAAACTGCCATTGTAACTCCAAAGAAGTGGGAAGGTCACTGAGTCCTTAAATTGAATAAATTGAGAGTTATGAAAAACATAATAAATAGGTTGTCATCATGTTTCATATCTGATCACTGACGAATAAACTTTTTCTTTTTTGGGCAAAGATGCACACTTGACTTTGGATACCTGAGGAATTACTGATTTAGATAAAGTTCACTCAAAATTACCATCAAGCCATTACAAATAAAACAAAAAACTACATTTTTATCATGTGCCCCAAGTATTGGTCAAAATTTTGAAGGCAAATTTTAGTTCTTCTTTGCAATAGGAGCTTTACAAAAGGGTACGAACACATAAAATTCCTAAGGATGTCTAAATCCTTCTTTTCTCCATAAGTTTCCATGCCTGCTCCTTCATAGCATATTTGTAAATAACAATATTATAGATTTAAATTTCCTCTTTCAATTTTTAATGCCAGAATTGAGTGGAGATGATAAAAAGTCATAGTACTCCAAACTAGAAGTCAAGTTACAGAAGAGATAAAGAACAAAATGAATTTAGTTTATCCACTTCATCTCTCTGGTCATCAGGTATCTCAAACGTAAATGAGGGGCGTTGGGTAAAGTCATCTCTAAGCTCCTTTCTGTATCTCACATTCTCTGATTATATTTCTAATTGTCAAACTGTCCATGAAGGCTGGATTAACTACATGACTTTTTGAATGGTGGTAATAGAAAGAACAGAGTTTAATGAAAATGGCTTATCACTGTCAACCATATATAATATTATTGTATTGTTAAGAGGATGTCTTTCTTCCTTTCTCCTTCCTGCTCCCCCCCGCCCCTTCCCTTTTCTTGTAAAATTTTACTTGGTAAAGACATGATTCAGAACAAACACTGAACTGTGGTGGGAATGAAATAACAAAACTGTGGTCATAAAAGAAGAAAATAACTATTTTTACCCACCAAAAAAGGAAGGAAATAAATACAGTCTTATTCAACTCTACCTACAGTCCCCAGAGCTATGCATATAGTGAGTTTGTCAATGCACTAAGAAAGGACTGAGGCCCTCGGGGGGTGCAGTGAGGTTGCGAAGCCCCCTATCAATGAAACAAATAGTTGTCATGTTTAGCTACCTTCCTGAAGTATCCCCTCCAACTTGAGGCCCTCTCTGAAGGCAAGAGAAGATAATTTATTCTCTTATAAAAAGTACCATTATTATGCTCATAAAAATGGCCCACACAATCCTTTTTACTACAATTATAAACTCTAATCCATGCTTCCAAGTGGTTTTTTAAAAATGAATAACCTACAGACATTTTCCTCAGCCTTAAAAATCTGCTTTGCTCTGCTCAGAATAATCAAATCATTCCCAGGCTCTCTGCTGCTTTGTATTTCTCAGAGAGTCACACTTTTACTTCTAAGATACCACAAGTGTTTGTTAACAGGACATTCATTAAGTGCTTGGCTCAAACAAATTTCCTAGAAATTCAAACCAAAAAAGGGCTTAAAAGGATACAAGTATAACATTTTCCTTTTGACTTACTGTATAATTATTAACATACAGAATGCATGTAAAATACTTAGAACAGTGTGTGACATGTAGAAAAGCTCAGTAAAGGTTTATTATCATTTACTTTATAATTATCATTGTCATTATTTGGATGTATAAAAATTCTGAGCTTACTGGTATTTTTTTAATCTTGGCTGAAAAAAAATATATATTCACATATACATTTTAAAATATATTTGCCATATTTGTTATCAGTCATGTATGGGCTAGGGGTGTGCTGTCCTGCTAGTTCAGTCTTTTCTTCACACTGTACTACATATAGAATCCAAATGAATGACTTAAATTTGGTCTTTATCACTTTTGTATACTTTGGGTTGCAGGTGTCAGAAGGACACACAGTATATCTATTTAGCTCACAGGACAATAAAGATAATAGAAGGAAAGGAGTCGATATTCTTCAAAGCACTAAGAAAACCTTTCTTTGATTCTGCTGGGATTTCAGACCACTTTTTAAAAATGTACTCCTCTGCTTATTTTATGGTCCATGCAGGATCATTTCCTTTAGATGGTGATTTTTTTTTTTTTTTTTTTTTGCGGCACGCGGGCCTCCCACTGTCGTGGCCTCTCCCGTTGCGGAGCACAGGGTCTGGACGCGCAGGCTCAGCGGCCATGGCTCACGGGCCTAGCCGCTCCGCGGCATGTGGGATCTTCCCGGACCGGGGCACGAACCCGTGTCCCCTGCATCGGCAGGCGGACTCTCAACCACTGCGCCACCAGGGAAGCCCTAGATGGTTATTTTTTAAAGGATAACTTTCAAATTTGCATTCCATGGTAGAGAAGCATAGTATTTATAAACATGTTAATGATGTAATCATGTTTATAAAGTTGTATTTAATAGTAGCAATATCTGTAAAGTGGAAAATGCACCCTGTATAAAAATGGCAATTTTAATTCTATTTCTATATTCGTATGTTTTCCTCTTATGTAAAAATTCCCCTCCTCATCTCCTTTCATTTTACTCAACTGGAACACCTCCTCAATTTAATTTTTTTTCTTGCTGTTTTCCATTCCTATTATTTATTAGGTCTCCTGAACATCTTTTGGGCAGATCTACCAAATTAGGGAATTATAGAAGGAGAAAAACACAGTGCTTTTTCAAGTGATGAAATATGAAGATAAATTATACCCTGTGGTGTGGCTAGCTTTATGTTCCTCATCTTCTACCTGAGTTGTTCTCTTCCACAAGATAGCACTGAATATGGTAGGAAAAGCTGGGGACCCATGTTGCCCATTTATACTGCACATCACATTTAATAGTAACATTTTGGCTTTAATTAAACTCTTCCTCTTATAAATCTCAGCAAGGTGATCTGATTAATAGAGGAAATGAGCACCCAACAGTTTTAGTGTAACGATATTAAACAGATGAAACAAGGTAAAATAATCTAATAATCTGTGAGGATGGGGGACACAGAACCCTCTGCATATGCGTCCACTGCATGTGTGCTCACAGCATTCATTCTTCAGTTAGTTTTCTTTGTTGGAAGAGTTAAAAATTTCCTGGATACTTCAGTCTTGAACAGCTAGAATATAGACTGTATCTGGTCCCCTCTGACCCAATCATTTTGGCTTAAAGAGCTTTACTCCATTTACATCTGTAGTAAATGAAGGTGCACCACCATTTTGAAGGATTATTTACACTTTTCCCCTCTTACCTTCTCTCTCTACTTTGTGAGTGATGGGGTTATAAAGGCTATCTACTTTTGGCTGTATACCTTAATTAGGGAGAACTTGAGGTTTCTCATCTGATTGCTTTGAAAAGGGGGGCATTCCTTAGGAATAGGAACTTTTAAAAATGTAGGCCGGTTTAATCTTCATAAGAGGAAAGCTCAAACAAAAATATTGTTTAGATCTGGGAAACTCTCTCAAACTCTCAACTGTGTTCAAAATAAAACAAAAAGTCCTAATGGAGAGAAAAAAAGAAAAGAATGAAGAGAAAACAAAAACCAACCCAAACCCTACATTTCTTTATTTCTTCTCTAAACAGTGTCACAACTGGGTGCTCTGTGTGTAGGTGAATTGTAATTTTCTTCTTTCAGCAATTTCACTATTAGCATGATGTTCTTGAGTCTTTGTATTTAGAATCATTATTCAGAAAAAAATTTAAACCAGAGAAGGTTTGATTATCTACGTTTTCACCTTTTTGTGAAGCAAATAAGGTAAGCTCAGTAGACGCTAGCTAGGCTGAAACACTATTAAAAAATGCAATTCAGACTGAGTTACTGCTCGTTATTTTTATAAGCGAGACCCTAACTCTCATCGACCCCAAAGAATGGGCTGCTGTGACTAAGCTAGCAGCAGAAGCAACTGGCTTCTGCCGGATGTTATCTCATTTGGAACACATTTCAAACTTTAGAACAGATTTTTAAATTGGAAGTTGAAACCTGCAGACTGTCAGCAGAAAAGGCTGATTCACCACTGTAGAACTTATCTTACTATGAGTTCCAGGCAGAGTTTTTTTAAGGACTAGGTTACCTAAAATGTGTTGTGATACATCAAAGAGAGAAATAAAAAACACTTCCTGGAATAAGAGTGACACATGCATCTAAGCATCTTTTGGACTTTTAATATATGCTTATTTGAATGTGGACTTCTTTAAAATAGAAGCCTCTAGTTCAGTATAACTTGTGGATGTTCATGGATCTCTGAAGGGTTAATTAATTTTTTTCTGCAAATATTGCTTCATATATTTGCATGAACCCCCATGGTGGAGGTTCTTCCTGTGGAGCTTTTGGAGCCATTATTATTATAGGGTAAATTTGAGTGAAAGAAGTACAGTCTTGGCAAGGTTAAAAATAAGGAATATCTTATATTGATAGTGAAGGGGAAGCTGTTATGTGCGTATTATTTTAAATAACAAAATCCATGATGCAACTGAACTGCAGGGAGAACAAAATCCATGATGCAGCTGAACTGCAGGGAGAAATGCATGGTGTGACCCACTAGAGGTCCCTTCCAACTAAAAAAGTTTACTTAGTTCAAAAGATTTAGCCTCTGTAAATTGGCATTCACGACTGCAAAGCGAGTAAGGGCCAGAAGGGGGGACTGCACATTTTACTTCCTTAGGGAGAAACATGGTTTCATTCAGATTATCTGTCATATTTTATCTCTTTTTTTAATCCTTATGTGGCACAATCACTCAATTAGCTCTAGTTAGATATTCAGAACCTGTTGTTCCAAGTTACTGATACGTTTGTAAAAAGGAAGTGTCATTTGATGTCCTGGTACTGTAGTGTGCTTTCTAGAGATATTAGCTGTTTCAAGTATCTTAGAGCAATATTTTGCAAGATAGATTTTTGCTTAAAAAGGCAGAGTGCCTCAGATTAAGTTTTTACTTGCAAAGCTGATGGAAGTGGTGGGTGGAGGAGGTATTATACACATTTTCTGATAGCGGGCAACTTGGTAGAAAATGATTATGTTTCTATATATTATCTTTGCAGAGTTAGCATTAAGAAATGTAATTGCAATAAATTGATGTAAAAGCCAGATAGTAAAGGGACTAAAAGTCCCTATAGAGACACCAGTCTGTCACTTATAATGGTAGCAAAAGATAATTGTAGACAAGTACAGAAGAACTAACCATTGCTATTATCCTTCAGAAATGTATTGCTGCTTCTCATGTTTTTCTGAAGACATGGGTTACTTCCTCTGCTTCTAAAGTACGCCATGAACCATCAAAACAGGTAGAAAAAGATCCGCCTTTTATTTCCCCCCAATACCTTTTTAATTTGAGCACAGCAAAGAGCAAAAGGGGGTGAGATACAATCCTGTGTGATTGCATTTTCTAGTAAATTGTTAGATTTCTTTTAAGTTTCTGAGCTCTGCATTGAAAATCTGGTCTCTGGCATAAACTTTGCCCTCCTCCTGCTTGATCATATCCCCTTTCTTCACACAACTTGTTTTCTGGCTCTCTAAAAAAACAGCCAGCACAGAGCCATGCAAGTGCTGATACACAAAGGATGATGCTCAAGCCAAACTGGAAGAGATTTTTTTCTCCTAAAGTAAAATACCAAAGGTTTTCCTTTTCAGGGACAGGCATCAGCAAGAAAAGAAAGGTAATAAGCAATCCTTGGTCACCGTTTGTATAAGCTTATTTGTTCTTCATTCTTAGAAGAGTTGTGCATTAGCAAGGTATATCCCTGTGTTCCTTTTCCCACACAGGGAGGATTTTGCACCCCCTGGATTACAACCACTTCGAAAGCCCATATTTTGCATGTGCACCCCTCCAAAGCAGTCAGACATGTACACATTAGCCACTCCAGCAACATTTTTTGCAGGAAAAAACCTCTTCTTTCCTACATTATGTGCTTCAGTAAGTGAAAATGAATATTGGCTGAGACACACGGGATGATACACCTCCACAGTGTGAATATCATAATTAAAATGTCTTTACAAAAAAAAAAAATGAGAGCGAGAGAGAAATGTGTGGCTATTCCAGATGATTAAACTTCTTGGTACTTGGATGTTCTCTGTAGTTCACTCAGGTGAACAGCCCCTTGCACTAACAAGGACCTGCATATAACTTCCCATAAAATACAGATTTTATTGCAGCAGTGACAACACTTCTCAGTACGACGCTGACCTTTCCAGCATCTCCCATCTCGAGATCCCCGATAACTCTGGGCGTAAGAATAACTACAGAAGTAATCCCAGCTCTGCAATACACACCATAGCAACGTTCCCTCTTATTAAATTCCGTAATTAACGCATTGGGGGCTCCACTTCTCCTGCATCGGACACCTAAAACCAGGCGCACTTGGTTTGTTCTCCAGCCAGTCCGGGGGAGGCGTTATCCCCCAGATTTGTGCCTGGCCAGCCTTGGAAAGCACGAGCGAGCTCCGTCTTCCGTATGACTTTTCCCTGGACGGTGTGCTCCATTTTCAGAGTCCAACGTTTGACTTTCCTTGCAACCTAAGCATTTCTGCCCTATGTGAGTCGGCAGGCGTTGCCCCCAACGTGCAAGCTAATAGTTTTTTTAAAGCTTCTTCTCCGAGACAAATCATCTCTTTAGCCTAAGTTTTCCTTATTGGGAGCATTCGGGAGTTCTCAAGCTACCTAATTTTCTGCTTTAGCCCACAAACCAAGAAATGTAACTCGGCCAAAGCAGTCCCTGCACAGACCCTTGTAATGTGGGCAGGTGGGAATAAATCAAGCCCCAAACGGCTCCGCGGGTCCTGCACGCACCAGCGCCCTTGGTAATTGACCAGCCAACTTTGCAAATGCCGGAGCTCCCTTGGCAGCCTCTGCCGGCGGAGAGAAAGACAGTGGGTGCTTCCCGGCGGCCCCGTCACATATGCCCCCACCAAGCCCCGCCGCGGTCTTACCAGAAGGCAGAGGAGTGGCGCCGAAGCTCCCTGGGAACCGGCGTCCGTTCTGGGCAGCGGCAGCAGCGCCGCCCGTGCAGCCGGACCCGAGCGCCTGCCCCGACCCGGGCTCGCAGGCTGAACATCCCTCCCAACTCCAGCGTGCGGCACCCAACGGGCGGAGATGGCTCTCTTTCTGATTGGCTTCCATCAACGCTACAGAATTAAAAAAAGAAAAGGCATGCACCATCGCCAACTGAGACCGAACCCACCTCTGCTCGCTTTCCTGCACCCGGGGAGACACTGCGACCCGCCCAGGCTGCTCCTGCCTCCGCCGGCGCTGCGGTCGCCCGCTCAGCGGTTCTTGCTGTCGTGGCTGAAACTGCAGCTCTCGGGACGGGAAGGTTACGGGCTCCGGAGAGCTGGCTCTTGTGGGCACACACTGATTTGCAAGTGAATGAAGTGGGAGGGAGCAAAGAGAGGAGGACTTTGTTAGAGAGGCCCAGTGCCTGCCCCCGCCCGCCCCCTCCCCTTGACAGAATGACTCCCTGTGTTTGAAGTCCTGAGCAATTCGCTCCTTGTAACACTCCCTCTGCCCCAGGCTTTCCTTTCTTTTCCTTTCTTATTTTTTGGAGGGTTAAGACATACTCAGAACTTGCATGACTTCGTCTGTTTCCTCCTTTATACTATCAAAATGCACCTTGTGCTATTATCAGCAACGGTTGGATATTCTTTTTTTTTTTTTAACTGACCGAACAATTACAATTCCCAGGGACACCAGTACCTCGTCGCGCTATCAGTTGGTCAGCTTCGTGTTATAGCACGCATAACATGCACACACATATAAAACAAACCCGGTCTCCGGAGATAACAATACTGACGGCTTCTCTTTACAACATAAACAGGCGTTTTCCAGACGCAAGTAGGCATAGAATCAGACGCGTCTTTCCTTCTCTCCTTCCAGGAAGACAGGTTTTTCGCATAGTCCTATGATCTCTGTTACTCTTTCGGAGTGAGTAACCCCAGGATGTTGGAAAATGAAGCCATGCTTCCCTGGGCTTGCAGAAACATTCAAATCCCAAACCCTTCAGGCTCACCACTCACTGACTTATGGCTGATTCCATCTTTCTGAATGAGTTAATACAAGAACGCAAAAGACTTGCAGAAGGTGTATAATGATATTCAGGTCTGCTTAACAGTTTAAGATGAAAGTTCCTGAAGTAGGATAATCTCCAAATTAAACTGTTTGGTACACATAGCAGTTTGCATAGCTATATTTACAGTGACCAAAAAATAATTTCTAATATTAGGGAACTAAACTGCAAAATCTTAAGCATGTCCAAGTATTAAGTGAGAGTAATGGTTTTTTATATAGAAGATACAGACATGATGGAGCCAGGCACTGTTAGATTAGGAAAATTAAATCTAATTACCACAGTGATTGCACCCCGGGTCAGTAGCATCCCAAACCAGCTGTTAGTGTATGCTGTAAGTTGTGGGGAGATTTCATTGCATGGTACACTAAAAAAAATCCAGGCTGCTTTGGCTTCTGAGTGGTTAAACAGGTTGGAGGTTGGTCTCCTTCCCAACTGAGCTCTTACTAGAAAATCTTTTGTTTCTCCAATAGAAGTTCAGGCATTTAAATAAAGCCAAAATCAAAGTATTTCCTCTAGGCAGTCACTGCTTCAAAGATGTGTGCATGGAATGGTTTTAGCACAGATGTTCCACACATGGAAGATGGAAAGACTGAGTTTCTTTCTTGAAAAGATCTTCCTTTAATGAAGAATTGCCACCAACTTACAAAAAGAGGCTGAACATTTTGTCTTCATACAGCTATTCAGACTCTTGTGGAGGAAGGATAGGCGAGAAGAAAGCTGCTTCCATTCCTCAGATTATGAATTCTTAGACGTTTAATTGGAAATACTAGCTCCTTATGTTTGTATAGTCATTTACTGGTTACAGAGTACTTTCACAGACTATTTTATTGAAATCTTCTTTCAACAAGTGGTCCGATTTTTCCCCATTAGGACAAAAGAAGCAGATTGGTGATGAGATTGCATAGGTTAACATGTCCAAGGCAATAAAAACTGGTAAGCAGAAGAGTCAGAAATATTACTGGTAAAACTGTGGCTATATGTGTGTGTATATGTGTGTATATGTGTGTATATATATATATATATATATATATATGCCTATAAAAATAAGCCACATTTTAAGACTGCCTTTTGCAGAAAGATATGCAGAATAACAGATTTTTGTGGTAAAAGTGGGATAATAGTGAAGTTGATGTTCCCCCTGTTGAACAAGTTTGTATCTCACAAAGGAAATCTCTAATTGTTTGCAATATACTATTCTTCCAACCCCTCTCAGCTACATATCAAAGGTGGTTAAAACAACTACTTTTTATTAAGAATGGATAAACAATCAATTTGCTTTGGAACAATTCAAGTGGCAACATTAAATTACATAAAGGATAGCACTTTTTAATACTAAAAAAGATTTTTGGGTGATTTTTGAGGATTTCTAGCAATATTTACTACAATCATTATTACTTTTCAATTACAGAAGTGATATAAATATCCAGAATTATTTCATTCTCATTTCAGAGATTAAAAAAACAAGAGTTACTAAGGTTAAATGATTATCCAGTGTCATATAAGTACTGTTTCCAGTTCATCCTCAGGCACACCAAAACATGCTGCCAAGTAACAGAAGTTGATTAGAGGTAAACAGATGAGAGGGTCTTTGCCATCATCATGTAGGGTCTTCTCACGAAACTCAAGAGTGGAAATTCTGCAGGGCTTCTGGAAAGACTTGGAAGCAGACACTGAGAAGCCACCAATACTCCACCTGTGGTACTACTTTCCTGTCCTCACTGTGCTTCTGCTTCTGTTTTGTCTCCCTTCACACTTGCTTCCTCTGTCATTCAGTCAGACCTTCAGAGCAGTACCACTGATAGTTCCAGAGCTTACTTGTTGGAGAGAGCAGTTTCTCCTTCTGCTCCATTTCTAATTTCTTGCAAAGCAGCTCTGATTGGTTGGGTGTTCTCCTGGACCAGTCGACTACCCGCCCCCCAGCCCCCCATACCCCAGGACCCCAAAGAGGGGCAGCAGCTAGGGAATGCCCTTGTGAACTGGGAATACATTCCAAAAAGTGTCCCATTCCATACATTCTCTTGTTTTGTTTAGTAATTTAGTGCAGCTGAAGTATCTCATCAGTTTTTAGACTACTTCATTATTTTATATGCTTCAGTCAAAATTACTTGTACTTCTCGCCTTTTACAACTTGCAAAGTTTCAGTTTTTAAAAAATGCTCCTCCATAGACCATTACTAGGGATATTAATTTTGATGAGGGATTTTTCAACTTCTAAATCTCTCTTCAGATGATTAAGAGGCCATATTATCCTTATAATCGGGATACATATAAATAAATAATTACAAATTCTCTGACTTTTCAATAATATGCATCTCTATGCAATGATTATCTGATAAAAACATTTTCATGATCATCAACAATTATTCCTGATTAGAAGAAAAAAGTTCACTTTTAAAACCATGTGCCTAATTAAGAATCTTGGCATGGATAGTTTTGCTTCATCCAAATCTTCCGTCTAAAATTTACCTTAAATGTGTTGCTACCAGAAAAATTACACACATTACAATGCTTATTACTTAATCATCACGATGTGTACATGTGAACAGATTTCACTGAGGAATGAGTGTTTATTTCCCACCTCTGCCCTATGTGTGTATGCACGTGTGTGCACATGCATACACACACATGTGTGCACACACACACCAGTGTTTAAGGGGGAAAAAGATTTAACCACTCTGGGTATTATTGAACTGAAACAAAGGAGACAGGAAACCTCGATGGAATTCCTCTTTTGTGAGAGCCATAGAGGAATAGACATCTCAATACAAGCTAAAATAAATTCACACAAACTGTGTGTGCTTATCCAGGTTTTCTAATCCTGGGAGAGTTTCCAATACTGTATTTAAAATGGGTTGGATCCCAGGATGCATTAAGACATTTCCCTCTTGATCATTATATTTGACTCATCACTATAGGTAGATTACAATAGCCAGGAGATTTCCAAATGAGATAAATGCGCAGCAGCAAAATGTTATTGACATACACAGGACATTTTAGTACTCTGGGCATTTCCAGGTTGGTAGAGTGGAGTTCAATTTTTGCCAAATTCTTTTATATTTTATTCACTGCTTAGTGGTAGAATCTAAACTTGTCTGATCAGATATCTACAATTCAAGTTTGGTAGACTGTACTGTGTTAGTGAAGGAGCATGCCCTGGTTTAGAAGAAACAGCCCATTAGGAGGATATGCAAGGTGTCAGCATACTCTCTTAAATAACTGGTATAGATGAGAATAAACAGAAAATCCTACACTTGGATCCAGAGGGAAAAATAATTCCTTTCTCCCACTAATCCCTCTCCCAATTATAGAAGCACTTGATGGGAATAATGGCAGGCTGGTGTGGGAAAGACAGTATAATAACACATGTTCAGAAATATTTTGGGAATATATACATAGAGTATTAAAATTTCACAGATTTTGTCAAAAGAAGACAAAGACAAGAAGATTATCCTTTGTGTAGGCATAAGTGTTCTCTTTAGAATAGACCAGACCTCACCTTAGAACCTACTGTTCCTCTTTAGGTACCACACTTAAATACCTTTTTCTTTTTTGCCCCTTCTCTGTATTTTCACTGTACTTTCTAAAATACCTGTAGTACTTTAGCTAGACCTCATTGTTTACGTATTCTTGTTCGTCTGCCAGACTGTATATCCACTGGATTACTGAAGGTAGAGCGTTTGCCTGTTTTGGTTATCATTTTAGCTCCTGGTGCTTGAAAAAAATGCTTGGTGCTTGCATGTATAAGTAAGTAGAGATCTAGATAAACTAGAATTGATATAGTAGACAGAATGTGGAGATGATTCATAGACTTAAGATCATGTTTATGAGCTAAAGGTGACAAGGCTGGAAGAGAGAAGGTTCAAGTTGGCCATGAGCACTTTCAAACACTTGATGAACTGTCATATGGAAGAAAATTAGACTGGCTTTTAATGTGACAGAAGCTTCAGTTAGTATCTATTGGAGAAGCCACTGGAAGGTACTGCATTTTGTTAATTCTAAGATTCCTGTATTTTCCCATTTTAACATCTCTGAAATTATGATGCCTCTTAAAATTGATGTGATAATAAAGGATCACGTCATGGTATAATTGACAGTGTCTCTTCTTTCTTAATGACATAAAATAATTGTGTGACTTACTATCATTGGCATCTTTGATCTGATGACATGCAGATGGTAGATTTCAGCTCAACATATGGAAGAATTTTCAAACTCTTAGTTCTTTTCAAGATGAAAGGTACTGGCAGCTTCAGCATAGCAATGGGTCCCATTCCTGAAGGCATTCAATCACAGACTGGACAAACACTTGTTATAAATGAACTTACCAACTTTCTGATTGAATGATCTTTCACATCTTTGTCAAACTTGAGATTCTTGAATTCTCAGCCTCTTACTTTTGTAGATGAGAAAACAAGGATAATACAGGTTAAGTGCTTTGTCCAAAGTCACACATCTCATTTGAGACCAAGACTGGTCTGTCCATGCTTCCCATTTTGTACACCCGAAACTAACGCAACATTGCTAATCAACTATACTCCAATATGAAGCTACTTTCATTTACTGCTTATCCTTGTTTTCTCTTCAAACTTGCAGTATAGAAAATGGGTACATACAATATTTTGATAAGAGCAGTAACTAACATTTTCCGCCTATATACGATATCTCATTTACTTGTTCTTTACATGTGTTATCACATTTAATCCATGTGATGGCTCATGGGCTAGGTATTATCATTCTTGTTTGCAGATGGGGAAGCTAAAGAATGGGAGGCAAAGTAATTTGTTCAAAGTCACACAGTTAGTATGAGTCAGAGCTAAGATTCAAACACAAACTTTGAAGTGAGTCCTGTACTCTAAATCACTATATAGGGGCACAGAATTTACTGCAGAATCTATATGGAGTGGTGTGAAAATCAAAATCTGCCATAGTATGAAATTTCTGATTTTAAGATAAACATGCTTTTGGGTGTTCCATTACTTTTTAAAATTATTTGCCTCAAGATATCTGGATAATGGTTTCAGCTCTCCACTGCATTTACGTTCAAACAAAACCTTAAGTGCTTTTGTTAAATTTTAGGGCCAGCAGAAAGCTTATCGATAAACTGATAAAGTAAATTTACTTCTCAAATCAAGAAAATTCAGTTTTATTCTCTGCTGTGTATGTACCTAACCCATCCTACTCCTACTCTTTTCCTACCTAGAGGTACCCCCAAGTTGAGAAAAATCAGTATTTAACTTATTTCCTGACCTTTGTTTTTATTCATTGTGGGCCCTTGGCCATCTGTAAAGATGCATTGATTCTTACTGTTTTTTTTCCTGAGGAGAGCTATCTTTGTGCACTTCTGAACCCTCAGGGGGCAGTCTTTATTCCTAAGAAAGGAATCCTTCACAGCGGATGCAGGCAGAATTCTTGTTCACAGCTGAGATCCTCTCTTTGCTCCTTGGAAACTATACTTATTATCTCTCTTAGAAGGAAAAAGAAAACTGGAAAAAAAAAGCTGCTGGGTGTCAATTGATAAGAAAAATTTTAAAAGAACCTTAGTTAAGTCCGTTTTGGGGGGTACTTTTCCAGACATCATAATGTTAAAAATATCAAAAAATATTTTCATATGCAGGTAGTTTACTGAAAAATGGTGTAGCCTTGACCAATCCCTTGTCTCTTGGCCTTGGTTTATTTATCTGTAAAATGAAGGTGTTGAAGTAGTTTTTTACTCCAGTCATTATTCTGTCTTTTCTTTACATGTTGCTATTCTGTGTATGGCCACTAGGGGGACAAAGGAAAGACCTTTCTATTGAAACTTGCTTCCCATTACTAATTTGGAATAATGTGAAGAACAACCACAGGGAAAACCGGTTTTTCTTAATGAGACAGTGAATATTTTAAAATGCCTTTTTATTAATTGGTATTAAACTGTGATACGAACTAGTACTTCTTTGTAATATTTGAGAATTTGAGGAAAATGATTATTACTATTTCTATGACCACTAAAGTCTTTATCATTATAATCACGTATCTCCGTGAACATTACCGTGTTCAAAAAGGCCGTGAGCCTTTTTGAGAAGTATCACAAGCCACAATATTTTAAGAATGCAGATAAAGGCATTTAAAGGATATTTTGAAACTTTTTAGTCGTTATCAAAGTTGATAATAATTAGTTAATATTTTCAGAAACTAAAGCAACACAAATAAGGAGTTTCTAATTGCAAATTTGAAAGGGAGCTGAATGTTTTGTAACTGAAAAAAGTCCATGGATACACAATAATCTTTAAAAGCAATTTTAGTAGCTAAGATTTATTGAACACTTACTATATGCCAGGCAATGTGTTAAAAGCTTTTGTTCGTATTCTTTTGATTCTCTCAACAACTCTGTGAAGTAGTTACTTTGTCAGGTCCATGAGTAAATGAACATTTAGAGAGATTCATTAACATGCCTGCCACACTGCTGGCCTGTAGCAGAGTGGAGCTTTGAATCCAGGCACTCAAACATCGGAGTGGCAGATACTCATCCACAGCTATATTGGTAACAGCCTGTGCTATATTGCTCTTCCGGATTATAAAGTGCTTCACATTCATTGCTGCTCTGTGTGTTTACTACAGTTCTCTTCAGTAGACGGTGCGGATATTATTAGCCTTTGTGTTTTCAGGCAGGGCAGGAAGACTCAGAAAGGTTCAGAGTCCTGAACAGGAATCTACAGTTTGACTTTGAGAGAATGCATTAGAAACAAGAGTATTTTATCTTCAGCTATTAGAACCAGAATATGGGGATGGGATGAAATTGTCTACTTTCTGAGCTTTTGGTTTTGAAAAGTGTATGCTTATAATCTAGTTGTCTCTAACTCAAAAACGAGACCCTAAAATTCTCAGAAGCTTGAAATTTCCCATTTTTGAACATCAGTAGTCACTCCATTTATCAAGTGCCTATTAGGTGCCAGGAATTACAGTCAGTGCTTTATGAGTTGCCTTTTTTGATTCCTTATGACAACCTTCTAAGGTCACTATTCATCTCATTTTACAGATGGGGAACAGAAACCTAGACAGATTAAATAACTTATTCTAGGTAACACAGCCAACAAACGGTTGGATCTGAACCCAGATCCTGCGTGTGACTTGAACTCAATATACTTAATGAGGTTCAATGTATCACATTTGTGTGAAATAGTTGTGGTGACACTTTCTATTCTTGGGTATAAATGTGCCCCAAGTTGCAGTTGGTGAGGCAGCAAGACTGTGGCTTTATGTGGATGTGAATAAGTACATGCAATAGAAGAGGAGGGTAAGGTTTCTGCTGGTCTTCTTTATTTTGCAAAATCTGATCATTTTTTTGGTGAAGCATAAGGCAGAGCCATCGTGTCTTAAGACATATTGGAGCCCCTGTCCTGGAGTGACTAGCTCTGAGCAGTGAATCAGAGGAGTTGGAACACAAGCTCTTTCTACTGATATGATAATATCCAGTTTGTCTCTTAATGTTTCTACTACCCCCAGTACTGGCTGGTGGAATCTTCCTATCTTTTGCCTGATCCTCACAGCTCAGTCCTTTATTTTTCAAGATTCATTTCACATTTTGCTCATTTGAATATGATGCTTGTTTGAAGTGGAAGGAGAAGGAAGCACAAAGCCTGCCTATCCTTAGTCCCCTCAGCCCCTTGGAGATGCTGCTAGAAAAGGGGGCAGATCTTATAAAATTATATAGCTGTTCAAGATTAAATTGATTATCTTTCCTCAGAGAGTTTCATTTTAAATAAGTGATGACACACATACAATTAGACCAAGAAATAGTACAATGTTATATGCTCTTGTATTTTTTTTTTCTTGTTGACATTTTTCATCTGTGACAGTTCATCCATGAGGGTTTTGGATAAGTGCATACAAGTTATATTGTGTGCTTAAAGATAGTAATTTCATTTGTTATTTTTATTTGTGCATTTATTTGCAAATGTTTGCAAGCCTTCATCTAAGTTTTCATTGAGACTTTCTTGAAACAACATTTTTGCACTGAAAACTGGTAGATTCTTGAAGGGTGACTTGTTTCATGCATATGTGTAGTCAGACTTCAACCCCATCAGATGTCACTTCTCTGCTTCTGCACTAAGGACTTCCCATAAAATGAGGCAATATACAAGGGGAACTTGAATTACCTGCATAAGTATCGCAAGATAGCATTTAACATTCTAGTTTGACTCCTTCATTTCATACTACCTCTTCCTCCCTTTTTCCACCCTCTGCTTGGAGCATCTAGGCTCTCCAAAAAGAAAATGATTATGTGATTATGATGCCAGAGAAAAGTAGTTATGGTGTGTCTTACTAAATCATTTTGGGGCACATATCTTATTCTGTTAACATTCAAATGGCCCGTGATTACAAACATACAGAGTTCTTGAAGATTGATGAAACATTAAAAATACAGCATCCTTTTGCATTTCTAAATGAAAATCATTAGACCAGGCTATTAAAAATGGCAAGAGAGTACATAGCTTAGTGGATGAAACATTTAAATTCAGATTTTTCTGGTGCAAGTTTTTATGGTGGAAACCATGCGAGAAATATTACTTAGTTCACACCTCCTTTGAATCCTTCTGCATGTTGCTGCCTCTGCAGCATTTTACTAAAAAGTTACAGTGACTTCAGTGAGATTATGTGGTAAACTGAACTCCTCACAGCTTGATCCTTCCCTGACTTTGTATTGAAAACCACTGTTGTTGAGTGGAGCACAGGTTGCTAGTTGCTCTGTTGGATCTGGCATTTGACCCAAATGCCTCATGTTTATTCCTTACTGACTAGTGGCTCCATTTGATCGCCCTTCTGATGCATGCCTCTGAATATACACTGGGATGGGAAAATATTTTGGGGTGCAAGATCTAAACAGAGCTTAGTGATCTGGATCTTCCCATAGAGCAAATTTCCTGGTTTGTGGTTCACCCTCTCAGAGTTGAGAGTGATGCAGAGATGTTGATGGGTTTTAGAGGCTGGCCTCTTGGGACATGGCAGTTTGCCATGATGCCATCAGTTTAGACTAATGATTGCACGGAATTCTCATGAAGCAGATGGCTACTAACCACAATATTAATATTATTTTGCTTTGTACATTTAGGGAAAAGCTCATTTCACAGTTGCAAAGGAAAACCTCGTTTGGATTTTATAAAGAATGATCTGCAACAGAAATAACATGCTGTCAGGACCTGTTTTATATGCTTTCATTATCAGTGACAAATTGTGATATTAATTCTATAGCAAATTTGTGCTTGGGATTTTAGCATTTCTCTCAGCCATTTCCTTTCTCTGCATAGCTAGCTGTAGAATAAAATGCTCTGCATTTTACCTTGGAGGGATCAACAGCTGGATTTAAATGTTACCTCTGTAATTTGCTTAGAGATACCATTGTTTATAAATGTGAAGAGTGGATGTTCTTTGACAGGATTCGGAATGAATAGAGGTTTGAGGTAATTGCTTAGATAATCCAGGTAGCAGAGACACTTCTGCCTGGATTCCCAATAACATAGCTGAAACAAAAGAAATTTACTTCTGTTTGAATTAGTCAGGTAATCACTTATGCACTCTGCTTTGTGTTGCTGATGACATTCTGGTTTGAGTGTATTGGGAGAGATGGTGGTGACAATTAAGCTCATGTGATGGAATGGCTGTCCTGTGATCTGTGTAATTTAGCCATGGGGTGCCAATCATTATTTTATTTTGATTAGTGTTCTGGACCTTCTATAATGCTATTTTCAGGATAACTTACTAACAAAAGTAACTCAGGAATGCCTAATATTAGGACATGAGGGAATTTAGCATGGCTTTGCCTCAAGCACAAGAATTTTAAAATTTGGAACACGAGAGTGAAATGGAGTACTTGGCAGTGGTATGCAAGTTTTCTGTTCATCTCTCAAACCATCTTGAAGCCTAGCATAGGCAAACACGATTCATTGTGTGCAGTTGTTTTGAATAGAGCAGATGTTTGGAAATGGTTTTTGACCTGCTTGGTGCTTTGACTTTCTTATTTTTGTGAAGTCTTTAAAACATAATATAAAAAAGAAAGGGAAAAGAACTAACTGCTTTTTGGATCTAGTAAACTAATAAGAGAGGACATAAAATCATAAAACGATAGGCAATGGCTAATGAATAAAATAAGAAAATCACATCTTTTCACGGAAAGGGTTGGAAAGAAGACTAGTAAGGGATGATACTCATATTCCACGTACAAGGTCTGTTTTGAACTCTTGGTAGTTTAGTTCCAAATCCAAAACAAGAAAAGAAAAGGCTTACTCAGTATCCAAGTGACTGTTTCTTAACAAACTATCCTTAATTATATTCGACATGTAGTTTTTGACCACTTAGCAGTTTTGCAGCAATAAATTAGGATAGGAGGTGACATGATTAGATGGAAGTTTAATGACAGTAGACCTGACAGCTAACCTTGAGCGGCAAGAGAACAACCACCACCACAGAGCAGACATTGAGGGTAATACAACAGAAATACAGTGATGAATCCTCACAAAGATGACTCTACAGTTCAAGAAAAGTTAAATTGTAGCCACTTTCCCTTAGAAAGTTAGTAATGATTTAAGAAGATGATGAATGACAGTGCAGTAAGGCAAATGAGTAGGTGTGCATCCATAATTTGGAAAAATCATTTATGTGGAATAGTGGATTCCCAGTGATGCAGTTCATTAGGTGTCTTTGCATTTGAGTTGGGTCATGTCAAATCAAACAGATCCCTGGGTAGTATGATTCAAGAAATACTGGTGTGGGTCAAATATCTGGTATTACTCACTTGGAGATTCATTCCTTTAGGCCTGGAAGGCATTTTATTTTCACAAACCTCCTGTTAAACTTAAAATACCTATAGGTCATAAACTGTACTCTGGTAATCTATGGATGTTACATTATTAGATACTGTGAGAATTCTATGTAGGATAAGCACTTATTCATTTCTTGAGCTCAAAACTATCTCCATACTCTGGATACTGAGGAAAAGACTTGGAAAGCAAACAGCATATTTCAGTTCTGTAAAACAGTTACCCAGCTTTCATTTTCACCTTCCCAGGAAATAGGAATCTTCTAAGCTTGATGCACTGGAAAATTCCATCCATGGTGCTAGCTGTAGCTGATAAATTGTTTGTTCACTCTTTTTGACTATATGACAAGCTTGCTGGGTAAATGATACTACAATTGCAAAATAAACTGTGCAATTAAATGGCATTTAGTTATATGCAAGGATAACTCAAAGATGATTGGCAATGTTATATAAGTTAGTAAGGGAAATAATAAATGTATGCAATTCCAATGAGTACATAATTATATGGGCAACCATACTTCTGGTTATTAGTAACAGGAGAGAAGAGATGGAGACTGCAGAAGGGGTGAAGGAGAAGCTGTGACTGGAACAAATGTGGAAATAAAGCAAACTGTTGGCCAGGTGGCCCACCTTGTTTGGGGAGAGCACCAGTGGTGAGCTCTACCAATCTCAGTTCCAAGTTGAAAAACAGTTTGTAGGAGGATTGCTTACTTTTAGAGTAATCATCCATCCTGGATTGCCTGCGACACGTCCAGTGTGTACCTGTTGTACTGGTTGAATTATTATTATTTTTTTAACATCTTTATTGGAGTATAATTGCTTTACAAAGGTGTGCTAGTTTCTGCTTTCTAACAAAGTGAGTCATCTGTATATATACATATATCCCCATATCTTCTCCCACTTGCATCTCCCTCCCACCCTCCTTATCCCACCCCTCTACTTGGTCACAAAGCACTGAGCTGATCTCCCTGTGCTATGCGGCTGCTTCCCACTAGCATTAGCTATCTATTTTACATTTGGTAGTGTATATATATCCATGCCACTCTCTCACTTTGTCCCAGCTTACCCTTCCCCCTCCCCATGTCCTCAAGTCCATTCTCTACATCTGCATCTTTATTCCTGTCCTGCCTCTAGGTTCTTGAGAACCATTTTTTTTTTTTTTTTTTAGATTCCATATATATGTGTTAGCATACGGTATTTGTTTTTCTCTTTCTGACTTACTTCACTCCGTATGACAGCCTCTAGGTCCATCCTCCTCACTACAAAGAACTCAATTTTGTTTCTTTTTAAGACTGAGTAATATTCCATTGCATATATGTGCCACAGCTTCTTTATCCATTCATCTGTCGATGGACACTTAGGTTGCTTCCATGTCCTGGCTAATAGAGCTGCAATGAACATTGTGGTACATGACTCTTTTTGAATTATGGTTTTCTCAGGGTATATGCCCAGTAGTGGGATTGCTGGGTTGTATGGTAGTTCTATTTTTAGTTTTCTAGGGAACCTCCTTACTGTTCTCCATAGTGGCTGTATCAGTTTACATTCCAACCAATAGGGCAAGAGGGTTCCTTTTTCTCCTCCACACCCTCTCCAGCATTTATTATTTGTATATTTTTTTGATGATGGCCATTCTGACTGGTGTGAGGTGATACCTCATTGTAGTTTTGATTTGCATTTCTCTAATGATAGGGATGTTGAGCATCCTTTCATGTGTTTGTTGGCAATCTGTATATCTTCTGTGGAGAAATGTGTATTTAGGTCTTCTGGCCACTTTTGGATTGGGTTGTATGTTTTTTTGATATTGAGCTGCACATGAACTGCTTGAAATTTTGGAGATTAATCCTTTGTCAGTTGCTTCATTTGCAAATACTTTTCTCCCATTCTGAGGGTTGTCTTTTCATCTTGTTTATGTTTTTCTTTGCTGTGCAAAAGCTTTTAAGTTTCATTAGGTCCCAGTTGTTTATTTTTGGTTTTATTTCCATTTCTCTAGGAGGTGGGTCAAAAAGGGTCTTGCTGTGATTTATGTCATAGAGTGTTCTGCCTATATTTTCTTCTAAGAATTTGATAGTGTCTGGCCTTACACTTAGGTCTTTAATCCATTTTAAGTTTATTTTTATGTATGGTGTTAGGGAGTGTTCTAATTTCATTCTTTTACATGTAGCTGTCCAGTTTTCCCAACACCACTTATTGAAGAGGCTGTCTTTTCTCCATTGTACGTTCTTGCCTCCTTTGTCATAAATTAGGTGACCATCTATGCGTGGGTTTATCTCTGGGCTTTCTATCCTGTTCCACTGATCTACATTTCTCTTTTTGTGCCAGTACCGTACTGTCTTGATTACTGTAGCTTTGTAGTATAGTCTGCAGTCCGGGAGCCTGATTCCTCCAGCTCCGTTTTTCTTTCTCAAGATTGCTTTGGCTATTCGGGGTCTTTTGTGTTTCCATACAAATTGTGAAATTTTTTATTCTAGTTCTATGAAAAATGCCATTCATAGTTTGATAGGGATTGCATTGAATCTGTAGATTCCTTTGGGTAGTATAGTCATTTTCACAATGTTGCTTCTTCCAGTCCAAGAACATAGTATATCTCTCCATCTGTTTGTATCACCTTTAATTTCATTCAACAGTGTCTTATAGTTTTCGCATACAGGTCTTTTGTCTCCTTAGGTAGGCTTATTCCTAGGTATTTTATTCTTTTTGTTGCAGTGGCAAATGGGAGTGTTTCCTTAATTTCTCTTTCAGATTTTTCATCATTAGTATAGGAATGCAAGAGATTTCTGTGCGTTAATTTTGTATCCTGCTACTTTATCAAATTCATTGATTAGCTCTAGTAGTTTTCTGGTGGCATCTTTAGGATTCTCTATGTATAGTATTATGCCATCTGCAAACAGTGACAGCTTTACTTCTTCTTTTCCGATTTGAATTCCTTTTATTTTCTTCTTTGATTGCTGTGGCTAAAACTTCCAAAATTATGTTGAATAATAGTGGTGAGAGTGAATAACCTTGTCTTGTTCCTGATCTTAGAGGAAATGGTTTCAGTTTTTCACCATTGAGAACAATGTTGCCTATAGTTTTGTCATATATGACCTTTATTATGTTGAGGTAATAAGTCCCCTATGCCTGCTTTCCGGAGGATTTTTATTGTAAATGGGTGTTGAATTTTGTCGAAAGCTTTTTCTGCATCTGTTGAGATGATCATATGGTTTTTCTCCTTCAATTTGTTAATATGGTTTATCACATTGATTGATTTGCATATATTGAAGAATCCTTGTATTCCTGGGATAAACCCCACTTGATCATGGTGTATGATCCTTTTAATGTTATGTTGGATTCTGTTTGCTAGTATTTTGTTGAGGAATTTTACATCTATGTTCATCAGTGATATTGGCCTATAGTTTTCTTTCTTTGTGACATCTTTGTCTGGTTTTGGTATCAGGGTGATGGTGGCCTCGTAGAATGAGTTTGGGAGTGTTCCTCCCTCTGCTGTATTTTGGAAGAGTTTGAGAAAGATAGGTGCTAGCTCTTCTCTAAATGTTTGATAGAATTCTCCTGTGAAGCCATCTGGTCCTGGGCTTTTGTTTGTTGGAAGATTTTTAATCACAGTCTCAATTTGAGTGCTTGTGATTGGTCTGTTTATATTTTCTGTTTCTTCCTGGTTCAGTCTCAGAAGCTTGTGCTTTTCTAAAAATTTGTCCATTTCTTCCAGGTTGTCCATTTTATTGGCATAGAGTTGCTTGTAGTAATCTCTCATGATCCTTTGTATTTCTGCAGTGTCAGTTTTTGCTTCTCCTTTTTCATTTCTAATTTGATTGATTTGAGTCTTCTCCCTTTTTTTCTTGATGAGTCTGGCTAAGGGTTTATCAATTTTGTTTGTCTTCTCATAGAAACAGCTTTTAGTTTTATTGATCTTTGCTATCATTTCCTTCATTTCTTTTTCATTTATTTCTGATCTGATCTTTATGATTTCTTTCTTTCTGCTAACTTTGGGGGTTTTTTGTTCTTCTTTCTCTAATTGCTTTAGGTGTAAGGTTAGGTTGTTTATTTGAGATGTTTCTTGTTTCTTGAGGTAGGATTATATTCTTATAAACTTCCTGCTTAGAACTGCTCTTGCTGCATCCCATAGGTTTTGGGTCATTGTGTTTTCATTGTCATTTGTTTCTAGGTATATTTTGATTTCCTCTTTGACTTCCTTAGTGATCTCTTGGTTATTTAGTAGTGTATTGTTTAGCCTCCATGTGTTTGTATTTTTTACAGATTTTTTTCCTCTAATTGATATCTAGTCTCATAGGTCGGAAAAGATACTTGATACAATTTCAATTTTCTTAAACTTACCAAGGCTTGATTTGTGACCCAAGATATGATCTATCCTGGAGAATGTTCGTGACCACTTGTGTAGAAAGTGTATTCTGTTGTTTGTGGATGGAATGTCCTATAAATATCAATTAATTCCATCTTGTGTAATGTATCATTTAAAGCTTGTGTTTCCTTATTTATCTTCAGTTTGGATGATCTGTCCATTGGTGAAAGTGGAGTGTTAAAGTCCCCTACTATGATTGTGTTACTGTCGATTTCCCCTTTCATGGCTGTTAGCATTTGCCTTATGTATTGAGGTGCTGTTATGTTGGGTGCATAAATATTTACAATTGTTGTATCTTCTTCTTGAACTGATCCCCTGGTCATTATGTAGTGATCCTTCTTTGTCTCTTCTAATAGTCTTTATTTTAAAGTCTATTTTGTCTGATATGAGAATTGCTACTCCAGCTTTCCTTCATTTCCATTTGCATGGAATGTCTTTTTCCATCCCGTTGCTTTCAGTCTGTATGTGTCCCTAGGTCTGAAGTGAGTCTCTTGTAGACAGCGTATATACAGGTCTTGTTTTTGTATACATTCAGCCAGTCTGTGTCTTTTGGTTGGAGCATTTAATCCATTTACATTTAAGGTAATTATCGATATGTATGTTCCTATTACTATTTTCTTAATTGTTTTGGGTTTGTTATTGTAGGTCTTTTCCTTCTCTTGTGTTTCCTGCCTAGAGAAGTTCCTTTAGCATTTGTTGTACAGCTGGTTTGGTGGTACTGAATTCTCTCAGCTTTTGCTTGTCTGTAAAGGTTTTAATTTCTCCGTTGAATCTGAATGAGGTCCTTGCTGGGTAGAGTAATGGTTGTAGGTTTTTCCCTTTCATCACTTTAAATATGTCCTGCCGCTCCCTTCTGGCTTGCAGAGTTTCTACTGAAAGATCAGCTGCTAACCTTATGGGGATTCCCTTGTATGTTATTTGTTCCTTTTCCCTTGCTGCTTTTAATATTTTTTCTTTGTATTTAATTTTTGATAGTTTGATTAACATGTGTCTTGTTGTGTTTCTCCTTGGATTTATCCTGTATGGGACTCTGCGCTTCCCGGACTTGATTGACTGTTTCCTTTCCCATTTTAGGGAAGTTTTCAAGTATAATCTCTTCAAATATTTTCTCAGTGCCTTTCTTTTTCTGTTATTCTTCTGGGACCCCTGTATTTTGAATATTGCTACATTTAATGTTTTCCCAGTTGTCTCTGAGACTGTCCTCAATTCTTTTCATTCTTTTTTCTTTATTCTGCTCTGAGGTAGTTATTTCCACTATTTTATCTTCCAGGTCACTTTATCTGTTCTTCTGCCTCAGTTATTCTGCTATTGATTCTTTCTAGAGAATTTTTAATTTCATTTATTGTGTTGTTCATCATTGTTTGTTGGCTCTTTAGTTCTTCTAAGTCCGTGTTAAAAGCTTCTTGTATTTTCTCCTTTGTATTTCCAAGATTTTGGATCATCTTTACTATCATTACTCTGAATTCTTTTTCAGGTAGACTGCCTATTTCCTCTTCATTTGCTTGGTCTGGTGGGTTTTTACCTTTCTCCTTCATCTGCTGTGTTTTCTGTGTCTTCTCATTTTGCTTAACTTACCGTGTTTGGGGTCTCCTTTTCGCAGGCTGCAGATTTTTAGTTCCCACTGTTTTTGGTGTCTGCCCCCACTGGGTAATGTTGGTTCAGTGGTTTGTGTAGGCTTCTTGGTGGAGGGGACTGGTGCCTGTGTCCTGGTGGGTGAGGGTGGATCTTGTCTTTCTGGTGGGCAGGACCACGTCCAGTGGTGTGTTTTGGGGTGTCTGTGACCTTATTATGATTTTAGCCAGCCTCTCTGCTAATGGGTGGGGTTCTGTTCCTGTCTTGCTAGTTGTTTGGCCTGGAGTGCCCAGCACTGTAGCTTGCTGGTCGTTGAGTGGAGCTGGGTATTAGCGTTGAGATGGAGATTTCTGGGAGAGCTTTCACCGTTTGATAGTACGTGGAGTCGGGAGGTCTTTGGTGGACCAGTGTCCTGAAGTCGACTCTCCCACCTCAGAGGCACAGCCCTGACGCCCGGCCAGAGCACCAAGACCCTGTCAGCCACACGGCTCAGAAGAAAAGGGAGGGGAAAGAAAAGAAAGAAGGAGAAAATAATAAAATAAAGTTATTAAAATAAAAAAAATTGTTAAAAATAAAAAAATTAAAAAGTCATAAAAAAGGAGAAAGAAGAGAGCTATCAAACCAATAAACAGATCCACCAATGATAACAAGTGCTAAAATTATACTAAAAAACCAAAAAACAGAAAACAAAAAAAAGGACAGACAGAACCCTAGGACAAATGGTAAGAGCAAAGCTATACAGACAAAATCCCACAAAGAAGCATACACATACACACTCACAAAAAGAGAAAAAGGAAAAAAATATATCTATATATAAAAAAATAATAGGAAGAGAGCAATGAAATCAGTAAACAAATCTACCAATGATAATAAACTCTAAATAGTAAACTAAGATAAACGTAAAACCAGAAACAAATCAGATGCAGAAAGCAAACCTCAAGTCTACAGTTGCTCCCAAAGTCCACTGCCTTAATTTTGGGATATTCGTTGTCTATTCATGTATTCCAGAGATGCAGGTACATCAAGTTGATTGTGGAGATTTAATCCTCTGCTCCTGAGGCTGCTGGGAGAGATTTCCCTTTCTCTTCTTTGTTCGCACAGCTCCTGGGGTTCAGCTTCGGATTTGGCCCCACTTCTTGTGTGTAGGTCACCTGAGGGCGTCTGTTCTTCGCTCAGACAGGACGGGGTTAAAGGAGCAGCTGATTAGGGGGCTCTGGCTTACTCAGTCCATGGGGAGTGAGGGGTACGGAATGCGGGGCGAGCCTGCAGCAGCAAAGGCCAGAGTGATGTTGCAACAGCCTGGGGCATGCCGTGTGTTCTTCCGGTGAAGTTGTCCCTGGATCATGGGACCCTGGCAGTGGCAGGCTGCACAGGCTTCCGGGAGGGGAGGTGTGGATAGTGACCTGTGCTTGCACACAGGCTTCTTGGTGGCGGCAGCAGCAGCCTTAGTGTTTCATGCCCCTCCCTGGTGTCCGCACTGTTAGACGCAGCTTGTGCCCGTCTCTGGAGCTCGTTTAGGTGGTGCTATGATTCCCTTCTCCTCACGCACCCCGAAACAATGGTCTCTTGCCTCTTAGGCAGTTCCAGACTTTTTCCCAGACTCCCTCCTGGCTAGCTGTGGCGCACTAGCCCCTTCAGCTGTGTTCACGCCGCCAACCCCAGTCCTCTTCCTGGGATCTGACCTCCGAAGCCTGAGCCTCAGCTCCCAGCCCCCACCCGCCCTGGCGGGTGAGCAGACTAGCCTCTTAGGCTGGTGAGTGCTGGTTGGCACTGATCCTCTGTGCGGGAATCTTCTGCTTTGCCCTCTGCACCCCTATTGCTGTGCTCTCCTCCGTGGCTCCAAAGCTTCCCCCCCTGCCCATTCCCCGTCTCTGCCAGTGAAGGGACTTCCTAGTGTGTGGAAACTTTTCCTCCTTCACAGCTCCCTCCTAGAGGTGCAGGTCTCATCGCTATTCTTTTGCCTCTCTTTTTACATTTTTATTTTGCCCTACCCAGGTACATGGGGAGTTTCTTGCCTTTTGGGAAGTCTGAGGCCTTCTGTCAGCGTTCAGTAGGTGTTCTGTAGGAGTTGTTTCACGTGTAGACGTATTTCTGATGCATTTGTGGGGAGGAAGGTGATCTCCACATCTTCCTCCTCTGCCATCTTGAAGGTCTTCTCTGTACTGGTTTAATTATTGATATTGCATTATTTTACTATCAAAAGTGTTCTAGCTTCGACATTAAATAATTACATGATCACTATACTTAATTTTGAGTGAAACAGAGGAGAAAATACAGAGCCTATTTTAAAACCTCTCTTACAATCTCCTATTTCCTTACAAGCGAAATAATAAAAACAAACCTGACAGTCATAAGTCTAGTTTCCTACCTAGTAAAGAAATGACACTAAACCCTACAGCAACTTCAGCTTTCTCTTCCTACTACCTTTATGTTTTATGGAGCCACCTATATTCACTGTGAAGTTGATAATAACTAGGCAAAGATGAACATTTCGGATGAGAAATAAACAGTGCTGCACTTCTGAGTTTATATCCAATAGTGTATCAGCTGGGAACTGGAGTGGAAGAAGTGAAGTCCTAAGGTTATGTCCAGAGAAAAATATTCCCAGACTTTCAGCCTGCTGTATCTGGCCTGAGTACTGTTCCTCCCTGGGCAGTCCATCCCACATTGCTAGCCAGGGTGGTTATTAGAATGAATTTATTATCCTTTGGTCATCATTAACACTGACTGCAGTGGACAGTAAAGTTTTTACACTCTTTATGAATGGATCTGGAAAGCAGTTTCAGAATTTTTCAAAGTGACTTTTGCGGCCAGTATTCTATATCAGGGACATATCCTTATAAACAAGAACAGCACATCTCTCAACAGTCACACAGAGTTGCTTTTAGGGTTTTTCTGGTGTTAAAAATCTTTACTTACTAACTTTATTTTCACTCTCTTATGTAATAATAGTATTCTTTTATCACTGGCTCTTGGAATATGTTGGTGTCCGGCAATTAAGAAGTTTCTGAGTATTGTAGTCACCTAATCAAACCAGGTCTTTTTGTGTTTTGGCGTCTGTCCAATATCTTCTTTATCTATGCTTTCTTTTTTTTGTCTTTGCCATGGAGCCACTGTTGAGGAAGAGTTTGAGGATCAAACAGGAGGATTACACAGGGCTTCATACAGGTAGCTAGGAGAAGTAGGACAGGTGCAGGGAGGACATGAAACATGGGGGGAAGTGAAAAGGAAGAACTTGTGATAAGACAGTGGAGTGAAGGGATGCAGTCCTTAGGATCCACAGTACTGTGAGGTAGGCATGAAGAGGACAGTGGGTTAGCTGGTATTCCAGATATTCGGTAAGCAAGAGGGGAGCATGAACCCTCAGCAGAAGTGACGTGGCCAGGAGCACTGAGGAATGATATAGTATACAACCCTGTATCTAAATTCCAGCATCTCTCTCTAATAGCTGTGTGACTTTTAGCAAGTTTCTCAATGTCTCTCTGCTTCAGTTCCTTCACCTTAAACTGGGGATGGATCCTGCAGTATCCGTCTAACAGGGCTGACCTGAGGGTTGCATGAATCAATCCGTGTAAAGAGCTTAGGAAAGTCGTGGGCATGTTATGAGAGCTCGGTAAGTGTTAGCTGTCTAAGAATGCCCGGGCTGTTGTTCTATGGCACGGCCCTCTCCCTGCAGCTGTGTATAGTGTAACCGAACACTGCTGAGCCAGGAAGGACTTAGCTAACAGGACCGGCAGCGACAGAGCCATGTGAACACCGGGGTTATTTGTTGGCAGCACGGTGTGGACTCTCAGCTGATTGGCTTGAATTCACAATTCCCCTCTGGGCCAAAGAAGACAAGAGTGTTGGACGATTACCACATATACTGGGACAGTTATGACCTAAAGTCTAGGTATCCCTTGGGGATTATCAATTGGCCCTAAAACAGTGCTCTCCCTTTGATGGTAAGTGCTAGAAAAAAAGCATGTACCTCCCCTCCCCTTATTCTCTTTGCCACACTGTAACTGTGTCCTTAGAGATGGTGTTTAGCTCCAGGAAGAGAGTTTTACCCCTTTACAGTCAAGTATAAATCATGCCCTATAACTGGGGTGTCTAAAAATCCCATTTGGTTATTTTCTTAAATGTAAAACATCTTGAGCATCGATTATCCAAGTGTACAAGAGTCTCCGGGTCTCTGATATCCGTGCTTAATAAACTGGCCTTTGTTGCGTGTATCTTTGACTGTGTTAGGAGTACTAGTCTTAGAAGACATGATCCCCGCTTTCAAAGAATGTCTGATCTAGTTGAGAAATAAAACATTAGTGTGCTCTCGATACTAAGCTGCTGGGTATCATTGCCATTATAGTTTGTAAAAAAATGTCTCGAGCTATTCTTCATGTGTTCTGGTAGCGTAGCCCTTCCTTTCTTACTTAATTCACCATTGTGGTAACACAACACCTAACGTTTAGATGCTTTGGCTCCCTTTGCAGTGCTGTAGGTTTCTAATAAACATTGTAAATTAATCATTCCCCAGTTTATTCTTGCCTGAAAAAAGAAAAGACTTTGTTTTCTGTGCTTTTGTGATTTGTCCTGTCCTTACATACCGTTCTGTACCTGAAATTCTTGCTTAAGCACTATATGCATTACCTTGATTCAGTTGTTAATTTTTTAAACCTTTTTTTTTTAATTTAAATTGAGGTCATCTCTGTAAGGTGCCTGTTACAGTGTCTAGGGCCTAAGGAGTGATCAATGAAAGTTAATTCAACTTATTAATACATTTTTTGTTCTTCTGCAGTTCTAAATCATTCTTTTCCATCATGTAGCATATTCAAGTTCATTTCCATTTTATGCATTTGTTCTTATTTTGTGGAAGATGGAAACGAAAATGTAAAGCACTAGGATGAGGGCTCTCTCTCTTGTGGGACAGGAACACAGGCATGAGTAGTATATTCTGTGGAGCAGGAGTAAAAACAATAAATGTCCCAAATATACTTCCCATTAAGCAGGTAAAATTATTTCCCTATTTTTATAACTTTGTATTTTATTTATAGTATAAATTCTATGTGCTTTTCAGTAAATACTGAGCAATGGTTACTAAAGACTATTTTTCACGGCCCCATGTAACGTGCTCCTGATATGCAACCAGAAGCTTTCTTTCAGTTAACTTTCTCACTCCTTTCACGAAAGCAACATGGAGCAGTATTTTAGGACCTTGAAAACCTCAGGTTTATACATGGTATTGTTTATTTGTATAGTCTCTAAGCATATTCTTCTTGCACAAAGTAACTTTTGTTTATTTGAACTTAATTTTATAAAAATATGGCACAGCTGAGTTGGATTTTCATAATTCTTTCTCAAATTTGGGCTTTCTTGTCGCTGGCAGATTTTTAAAATATTTTTCTTTCTTTTTATTTTATTTTTGGCTGCGTTGGGTCTTCGTTTCTGCACGCAGGCTTTCTCTAGTTGCGGCGAGCGGGGGCTACTCTTCGTTGTGGTGCACGGGCTTCTCATTGCGTTGGCTTCTCTTGTTGCGGAGCACGGGCTCTAGGCCCGCAGGCTTCAGTAGCTGTGGCACGTGGACTCAGTAGTTGTGGTAAGCAGGCTCTAGAGTGCAGGCTCAGTAGTTGTGGCACACGTGGTTAGTTGCTCCGCGGCATGTGGAATCTTCCCGGACCAGGGCTCAAACCCATGTCCCCTGCATTCGCAGGTTGATTCTTAACTGCTGCGCCACCAGGGAAGTCCCAGATTGTTCTTTTTCTCTTGAAAGGTTAACTGCGTCGTATCAGTCATCTCAGAGGGCTCTTTTGAGATGAACTAAGGAAATAATGAACATGGTTCTACATTTTAAAATTTGTTATAAGACTATGACCATAATGGAGAAAATGCCATCTACTCCCTGGAAGTTTCTGGTGCTAAGGCCTGACTGCACATTGAATTTCATCAGGGTGCTCCTGGCTGGTGGAGGTTGAGGGCCACTTCTCTCTGCATCCTGGACTTAACTAGTTCTGATTCTCTCAGTGTAGCCACCTGCCTGCTTTGGATGGTACGGTGACAACTGATACACAGGTGCTTTGGCCATTTCTATTATAACATCTACTGGGGATACAAGAAAACTACTACTTATGATTTCATTTAGAACTTGTACCAAATGGAACAATCTCTTTTAATTTCACCAGCAAATGAAATTAATTCAGAGTTTAAAAATATAAATAATCTGAAGAAGTACTGAAGAAGATAGATGGTAAATATGTCCTCTCTACTTCAGAACTTGCTCTCCATTCAAGATTAAAGTTCAAGATTAAAGATGAAATCTGGCTACCAAAAAAAAAAAAAAAAATCCAAAAAGCCCCAGAAGATTTTGTTCTTTTCTTTTATCTAGAAGACTGGCTTATCTTCATTTGTGTTGGTTGGCAGTAGAACCCAATGCCCAGAGAGATCAAACACTGGTAGATATTCCTCAGGAATGGTTCAGAAAATTTATTCCATTCTGACTTCATATGTTATTTAGAAGCACAGCCAATATCTAAAATATGTATTCTTTTTTTTTTTTTGCGGTACGTGGGCCTCTCACTGTCGTGGGCTCTCCCGTTGTGGAGCGCAGGCTCCGGACGCACAGGCTCAGTGGCCATGGCTCACGGGCCCAGCTGCTCCGCGGCATGCAGGATCCTCCCGGACCGGGGCACGAACCCGTGTCCCCTGCATCGACAAGTGGACTCTCAACCACTGCACCCCCAGGGAAGCCCTAAAATATGTATTCTGGCAGTGCCACACAATGTCTGAGATTCTTCAAGGCTTCTATTATTTTATACAACCACCATCTTTTACTGTCCACTCTGGATGGACAATTAACTGAACTTTTATCTAGGTCTGAAGAAGAGAAAAAAGGCCAGTTATAAAAGCTTTTGTAACTTGGAGCTTTGGGTATTACAGCCTTCTGTCTTTTGTAAGACAGTCATGGTAAGATTTTTAACTCTGGATCCTTTTTTTTTTTTTTTCGCTGTGTCCTATTTATGTGAATTAAGCAGTGTAAGGTCCAGGAGAAACTGAGACAGAAAAGTAAGGATTATCTGTGGTTTGAGTTTTATAACTGCATATATTAAATCATGTTGCATTCAATAAAACAGATTAGAGTGGGAAGGCAACAGACATAAAAAGTATCTATGCATCCCTTCTGTGTGATTTTTTCCATATCTAAGACATAGACTTGTATTTAAAGGAGAACTTATAAATCATCTTGGAGGCCATTGCATTTAATGCAATGTCTTTATGGGTGACCAGTTGGCATGGCAATGATAGATGGGCTCACATAACTGGGTCTGGTGGTTCAAATGTAGTTCACTTTGGCAGTGACTAAAAGGCTTTATGATCCAGCAATTGCTTAGCGACCTGGATGAAATGAATTGGTCTCTTTCTTAGTGAATAGCTGTCCATGTCACAAGACTAGAATGTAACCGGTACTAATTGTCTCCCTGGTTGATGATTTCAGAAACAGGGCTAAAGAGGTCATAAGGAAGGGTGACAAAATGCTCTGTCTTTTCACACCATCGCTCATTTACCGAGCTCACTGCACCCAGTAATCCCATTGGCCAGGCAGAGAGGAGGAAACCATTCATTGTCACAACCTGAGTTAAACTGAGCCTCCCTTAAACGACATGTCTTCAATTCTCGATTATCTCTGTGACAAAATCCTTATACATACTAAATTTAGTTCAACAAAACAAAAGCAAAAACAAAAGTAAAAACAGTGTTAGAAAAGAAAAATAGTCTTTAAAATGACAGATGTTCTGCTCATTTAGAGCAAAGTCCAGACTTAAAAGATTCCTGGAATTAACTTCATAGTTTCTTTATAGTTGTATCCTACTGTGTTAGAGAGTTGACTTAAAATGTACTCTCATCAATGCTTGTCCTTTGGGACCCATTAGAATAGTTTTTACCATTTTTGTCCTATATAAAATGAAGTCTAGAAGAATTTTCCCTGGATGGGAAGAATTAAATTAAAGATGTCTGTCTTTGCTAAATGAATATAAAAATATGATTCAATCCCAAACAGCATCCAAAAAGTTGATAGTCCATAGGGAAGAAATCCGAGAGAATTAACAATGATGAGATAAACACAGTAGTATTGAAGGAGACAAAGAGTTAGTGTAATGAAATAATATGAAACAAGCAGATTAATGGAATTCAACTGGACTATGGCCACATATACACATCACCAAATATGGGAACTTAGTATTTGTTTAGCATGGTATTTCAAATCTGTAAGATGTTTGGATAATTAAGTATTCAAAAGCAAAACAAAACTGGATTCCCCCCTCACACCATACACAAAAGATAAACTACAGATGGATCAGAGATCTAAATATAAAAATTACAAAATTATTTGAAGAAAATGTTTATAAGTTTGGAGTGGCATTCTTAAGTAAGATTTGGAAACCAGAACCCATAAAGAAAACACATGGGCAGATTTAGTACATTAAAATTCTAAATTCTATAAACAACAGCAAATCCAAAGTTAAGATACAAACAGTTAATGTGAAAATAATTGTACCACATATCAGGGGTCCCCTACCCCCAGGGCCGAGGACCATTACCAGCTGTTAGGAACCAGGCTGCACAGCAGGAGGTGAGCGGCGGGCGAGCGAGTGAAGCTTCATCTGCTGCTCCCTGTCGCTGGCATTACCGCCTGAACCATCCTCCCCCAACCCCGTCCACGGAAAAATTGTCTTCCATGAAACCGGTCCCTGGTGCCAAAAAGGTTGGGAACTGCTGCCATATATAACAGGTGTATGTAACAAATATTCCTAATATTTAAGGAGCTTTTCTAATACAATGAGGAAAAATATTAATCACTTAATAGAAAAGTGGACAAAAATATGAACAGGCAATTTAGAGATGAAGAGTTGGAAAAGACTGATAAATACATAAAGAGTTGTTTAACTTAAGTACTAATAATTCCTTTAGGAATGCAAATTGAAACAGGATACCCTTTTTGACTATTAGATTGGGAAAATGTAAAGAAAATAGGAAACATTGTGTGTTGTGCTATGTGAGGCTATGCTCTGGCATGAAAGTGACCTTTCCATATATTACTGTGTTAGAGGGAATTTGTAAAACCTTTGGAGATCAGTTTGGTAATAGCTTTTAAAAATTCAAATGCACATTTTCTATAACCTAGAAATATCATTCTGAGGAATCTCACCTATAGCTATAGCTATGGGTTCAAAAGCATATGTTTTTGCCCATCACAAACATAAATGTTCATTAATAAGAAAACAGTACAATAAGTACATCATGGCTTTACAATGGATTCTATGTAAACATTAAAAAGAATGGAGTAGAGTTATACCTACTAACATGAAAAAATATTTGTGTTGTTGAGTGAAAAAATGTGTAATATAATGTCAATTCTTTAATGTGTATGTGTTTGTATATTTTTGTAAAATCTTAGGAAAATATTGAGAAGTATGTGTCCCCAATTATTGAAAGTAGCTAAAGTTTAAAGTAGTTGAAAGGATGAGTGGGGTTGGAGAAGTCAAGATGAGACTCTTTTCTTCCTTAGATAACTTTGTTTAAGAGGATGGGAACATGGGTCATTGTCTGGACTTGAAATTTTGAGCTTTTCAGTGAGATAGGTTTGTGCCTGCATGGCCACACATGATGTGTGCCCTTGTCAACTCCCATTTCTCCGGTAAGACCAAAGCAGGGAATGATCATTAGCCTGCTCACCAAAGGCTAAGAAGGCGATTGTGAGTGTACAGAACACCAAGATGGTTTTGAGGGGTGCCCCGTACTCAGATATAAGTAAAAGGAAAGTGACCTTCCAATCTCTGTTAGGAGAATGTTTGACTTCCTGTCACTGATGCTTAATTTCAAAGTTATTTGCTTTTAGTTCCTTTTTTTGCTAACATAATGCCTACCGTAAAATGACTCAGTAAGTATCAACTTTGTGAAGTGATTGTCAATTGGAAATATTAATTTTAAAATATATTTTTTAAATTCATGTTTTAATAACTTATGAAGATTTTTAAAATGGGAACAGCATTTTTCTTTTCTTTTTTTTCCCCATTTTCTTCCATAAATTGTTTCAGTAATTTGTGTTGTCACTAGCATTTGAATCAAGGAGAGAATCTATGGCCTCCTCAAAGAAGTGTGGCAAAATTTCCAATTACTAAAATACAAAACTTGTTCTCCTTTCTCATGTTTTTATACCACAGCATGGAAATATGTCTTCTGATTTCTTATAGTAAGGAATTAGCTTTTAAAGTAGCAAGTTGCTTTTAAAATCACTTCTCTTTCTCATTCATATTCTTTTTTCTGTCTTTTGTATCAGTTATTGGCTTTTGGAACAGGTTTGTTCTTTGCTTTTATGCAGCATACATCAAACTAGACATTTATATTTTTATATTTAAATTTTTTTACCATAAGCAGTATCCTAATTTATGTCAAGGTGATATCTCCTATGTGGGAGATATTTTATTGCCAGATGGTATGTGAACTTTTCTTCTGTTTGTATCACAACTTTTCTGTTGTCATTCCTTCTAAGAAACACTTTTGCTTTAATATAGGAAAATCATAAGTAAAATCTTAATTTAAGCATTTTATTGGATTGGAGAGTGATTATGGCATTTGCCCAATACTAAGTTGTTAATAAAACCTAGGGAGAAGGAATTATGGAGATCAATTTCCCTGAAATGCTGCTTTTGACTTGCTAATCTGTTATTCAAGATTCTTTAATATTTTAATTCTGTAGCACCTCTTGGCTTTCATAAAGTAATATAAAACATTTACCCCTGCCCTTGTCTGCAATCTTTTACCCCTTAATACCTGAAAGGGGTGGAGAATGATGAAGAGTAGTTCCCACCTGGTGTAGGACATGCCCTGAAAGAGCTAACCTATTGCTCAAGGAGAAGTTGCAAGGAAAAATGACCCTCACATCAGTAATATTCTTGATCTTTCCTCTAAAAAAAGAGAGGGAAGACAAAAGCAGACATTAAAACCTAACAAAAGTGAAGTCAAAACCAAGGCAGATTTCAAAAGACATTGACCCATAAGTGGATATTTGTATAAGAATTTTATACATGGGAGTAAAATTTATTCATTTTAAAAGCACTTTGGGAATAAGTTTATGAGATGCAGTGGTAATTCAGATTCTAGGCAGGAAGGTCCTTGATGTCAGCTTTGGAAATAGGACAGTTTTTTTTGCCTAGAAATCAAGGTGGGGCGGGGGGAAAGGCACAAAATTGTTGGAATAACATTAAAGTGATACCACTGAGTGGACTTGAGAGAAAAATAATTTATATGTGCTTTAATAGTGGAATGATGCAGATGTTATTTTAAGTGAAAAGCAATATGATATAATAAAGTTTGTGGAAGCATTTAGATCCAGGCGAAGGGGATGCACTTGCAGAGCAGCCTAGTGACAAGTGAAGGCATAGCTAAATCATGCATTATAGAGGAACTGAGGGTGACAGCCACTAATGCAAAGGGGAGCCCTGTGCCTGCTTACTGGGGTTTGCACAGCACTAAGTAAACTTAAATGGCTCAGGTGTTCAGAGGATGAACACAGTCATGAGGAAAGAAGCTGCTGTGTACCTGGTGAGGTTAGACAAAGAGCAAAGGCATACACCATCCACATTCCTATGTGTGCTCAGGAGTTAGGCTTCCCTTGTCTGGTTTGCATGTTTGTTGGGCAGGAAATGATCTGTCAGTTTAATTCAGAACTTGTATTTTCAATGGAGCTGACATGGGGTTAAAGAAAATCAATATTAGACTTACAAGATAAAATAATGTTATCTTATTGACAGCTATCAATAATGGATAATGAGGCCTTCGGTTGAACTTCCTTGAACAAACAAGGACTTGAGGCTGTCAGTAGGTTATAAATGAAAATCTAATTACGTAGACTTGTTAGCTTGGATTCCAGTCTTAGACATTAATGTAATTAATTTGTGGAAGAGTGGCAATTTGAGTGGGGGAATTCAAGCATATTTTATTAATTTTTTTTTACACATAGGTAGACTTTTAGAGAAAAATACCTTTCCCTTTCGCAAATAGAAGCATTGCAAATGCATATATGACGTGTGAGCACATGTGCATGTAAGACAGATTTTTTTTCAGTTTATGGGACATTATTATAAATTTCCAGAGAGAAAAGGAAATATAAATTTCTCAGGCAATTTAATAAAATTCAGATAGAAATAATTGAGTTTGAGATACTCAAGTTTGTCAGTATCAATTCAAAATTAAAATAAATTTTTGTATTCTACAAAAGTAAGGTCACTGTTAAAAGTTTCTGTTTTTTCCTTGCCATGGCTTAAAATACACGAGCAAAAGCACAACTTCATAGGGCTTTCCATTAGGTTGGCTTTTCTAGAAAATTAGGATCCTTAGAAAGGGGGAGGTAGAGATAGATTTTTAAAAATTCTCTCTTCTGAAGTTTTATTCATTATAGCTAAAATTTGTAAGCAGCCAAGATGTCCTTCAATAGGTGAGTGGATAAACAAAGTGTGTATTATTCAATGATAAAAATAAATGAGCTATCAAGCCATGAAAAGACACAGAGGAAACTTAAGTGCATGTTGCTAAGTGAAAAAAGCCGGTCTGAGAAGGCTACACGTTGTATGGTTCCAACTGTTTGACATTCCAAGAGAGGCATAGCTATAGAGACAGAAACAGATCGGTGGTTTCCAGGAATTGACAGGGTTGGAGGTGAGTTAGAGGAGAGGAATGAATAGGGGGAGAATAGGAGATTTTTAGAGCATTGAAACTATTCTGTATGATACTGTAATGGTGGATGCATGATACTATGTATTTGGGAAAACCCATAGAATGTACCTCACAAAGAGGGAACCCTAATGTAAATGTCGACTTTGGGTGATGATGACATGTCTGTGTAGGTTCATGGATTGTAACAAACGTACCACAATAATGCAAGATGTTAATAATAAGGGAAACTGTGTGTGTGTAGAGGGAGGTTGGTGAAGAGGTAGGTATATGGGAACTCTCTTTTCTTCTCTAGTTTTTCTGTAAACCTAATACTACTCTAAAAAATAAAGTCTATTGATTAAAAAATTGTCTCTTCAAAATTACAGTTTGAAATAGAAACTTTCAATTCATAGGATTAAAGCTACTCTGGGTGAACACATCCCATAAACCATCAGGATCTATCTTAGAAAGCCAGCTAGCTTTCTCCTTATACTTCTATACTGACTTTCCATTTGGCCCAAAGCATTAATCCAGGTACAGCAGGATGAATTAGTGATTGCATGGACTCTGCCTTGGCCCACAAGGAGGATGTCTAGGGCAAGTCTGTCATGTGTAACATCCCTGGCCAGTGAGTTGAGGCTGACCTGAATGCACTCCAGGCCTGAGGTGGTGTCATTGATCACTTAAGTCAAGCACATATTTTCTAACTGGATGGCTCCCATCATAGGAATAACTGCCCAGGGGTCCACATAAATGACAAATCAGTTGTTCCTCCAGGAAGCTCCCCTGAATAACCAAGGCCCTACTCGTTTTGGAAAGATCTTCACAGCCATCTTTGGCTACATAATCCACGGGTGGTGTTTTCCTAACATTTGCAGGTCTCTCATCCCACCCCTCAGGTGCAAGTTGAGGTGTTTTTGGGAGAGAGGCAAGTAAATGTTTGGCTTCCTCACAAGCAGTAGAGTCCTGGGGCACATGTAATACCTTTGGAAAGAAAGTGCCATTTCCACTTGTTGGGCCCTCCCAAGTGACACATTTGTCACAGAGAACAGGTTGACAATGCCTCCAATGTGGTCATCTGGCTGGCTGCTAAGTCTTAGGGGGCCCCAGTTCAGTTTGAATAACTGAGTCTAGTCCTTGATTTCAGAAAGAATGACTGAGGATAGTTCAGTATTTCCTGTGTGTCTACACCACTAGCCAGGTAACATTTTCCTAAGGAAGGGAGGAGGGAAAGGCATAAGGAGATATTAACAGGTATTTTGCATGGGAGGTTTAGGATCTGGGGCTATTTTGCTGTTTCTGATGGAGTTTTCAGTAGGGGGAACAGTGGGCAAATTATAGTCAAGCCATCTAGCAGGAGATGGAAAGCCTGTCCAGTTAACTAAATTTAAGGTGCTTACAACAGTTTTGGAGACCTGCACTGTGGCGCTTCCCTTCTTGAGGAAGGTTCCAGGCAGGAAGCTCCTCCTTCCTCTGAACTTGCAGGGTCTAAGATGCTCCCTTTCCAGGCATCTGAATTGTTGTTCTCTCTTCACTGCCACTAAGTTATGTCTTCTTCAAGTAACTTTACCTTTTTTCCCATCATCCTTACTCTCAGACCTTTCATGCAGAAATGTGAAGTGTAAGAGAGGTAGAACATCATTGTGAAACTTCAAGAGGCTGCAAGTGTCCAACCTGGGCCCACCAAGCCATTGTAGGGGTACGAATAGGGGTCATTAGCATTATGTTCTAAAGTCATTAGCCCATCATGCTCATTATGCTTGTGATCTAAGACCATGCCAATCTAACAAAAGAATCCAGGCAGCTGAACCAGAACCGAATTTGAATCCTCTGGCACTCCTTTTGGTTGGGCTATCACCCAGAGAGTGTATGAACCAGATTGCTTGAGGTTACTCTCAGGGAAAAGGGTGATGCATCGTGCCCAGGAATGGTCAAAGCAGCATTCTGAATTTTCAAAATTAAGTCTATATAAATCCCACTACCCCTTTGTCCTGATCATTATCCAGGGGTAATTATTCCTTGTTTTGTATTACTTGTATTTTTCATAAGTCATATGGAATAGTTACTATCTCTCTATATGTCTATTTTCCCTAGAAAACATAATTTCTCTAAGGTAGAAAATTTTCACCTTTGCCTTTGTATTTCTAAGCCTAGAGCCTAGGAGGCCCAGGTTGGACATTTGCAGCCTCTTGAAGTTTCATAATGATGTTCTACCTCTCTTACACTTCACATTTCTGCATGAAAGGTCTGAGAGTAAGGATGATGGGAAAAAAGGTAAAGTTACTTGAAGAAGACATAACTTAGTGGCAGTGAAGAGAGAACAACAATTCAGATGCCTGGAAAGGGAGCATCTTAGACCCTGCAAGTTCAGAGGAAGGAGGAGCTTCCTGCCTGGAACCTTCCTCAAGAAGGGAAGCGCCACAGTGCAGGTCTCCAAAACTGTTGTAAGCACCTTAAATTTAGTTAACTGGACAGGCTTTCCATCTCCTGCTAGATGGCTTGACTTAGTACTATAGAAGGCTCTTAAAAAAATGTATCTTAACTAGAACTCATTTGTGAAAGATGGACTAGGGTAATGCTATTCAAATTAACTATGAATTGTGTAAACACACAGAATCGGATTAAAAGGAAAAGATTATTGATTCATTATGTGCAGAGGAAACAAAAAGTTTGGGGATAAATATTACATATTTCCTTAAAAAGTCTATAATTGTGTATTATTTCAGGAAAAATTCAATAAAAGTCTAGGAGATTAATGTTATGTTTCTTGTGGCCTTTCCCCCATTGCATTAAGCTATTTAGCAATGTTTTGACATTTAATAGCTATCTATAGAATTATTTGATTGGATTATATTAATTTTTTTGGTCTCAATGATGCTTATCAAATTAGTTCATTAAAGTGAAAAACATCACACTAGGTTTCAGAGATGAATGACAACTTCAACTTCAACTGAGATGAATGACAACTTCACGAACCTAAAGAAAAAGAGTCAAATAGTTAAAAAAATTTTTTGAACAGGTTTCTTCAGGCTTTGTTTAAATATCTTGTGGTAAGTTTGGGCAACAGTGGGAAAAGGGTCCTGGTACTCTGGTATAAGTGCTGATGTGCTTAGTATTTAGAGAAGTTCAGCTAACCAGTTTTATAAAGCAACATGAGAAGAGAGGAGTTGCTGAGGATAAGCAGTGAATAGTCTATGAATGGCTTCGGTAATACCAAGCTTGTCTCTGAATCCTTGGTGACTCAGTGGGATGCTTTACTTGCTAGCTTTCAAGTCTGAGTTACTGCTTTCCTGCTGCCCTACAAGGCTCACCTTCCGTGTTTTTTTTTTTTTTTTCTCATTTCTTCTGAATGCACTCCCCAGGAAGTGAAAGTTACAACTTGCCTGGACAGACATTCCAGAGCCTTTGGATTTTAGGGACATAGGGAATGTATTTAGAAGCTTCCTGCTTGGTGATGACACCCTTTGTTCTTTTGTACATATTCTAAGTGAACTTTGCTCCAGACAAATTAGCCTAGGGCAAGGCCTTAGAAAGAGGAGATTGCAAGAGAGACACATAACACAGGAAAGGGAATACTCATTCATTTCCATTTAGGTTCCTATTTTTAGCCAAATATTTATCATTTTTATCTTTAATTCCTCCTAAGAATGTTAGTAATTCACAGTTTTAATGTGTTGTGAGTATAAAATTGCTTTTGTCTTTTCATTAAGTTTTTAAGCATTGGTCAACTTTAGGGACAAGAAATCCTTATATTTAATAGGGGAACAATTTGATCAGCATGTCTGCTTGAGTTTTTTACTATCTGGAATTTGAGGAAACACTATAGATGTTATAGATCTATTGAATTACAAAATTCCGCCTGTGAAAATCTTAATTCATTAAGGAAAATTTTACCCTTGCACTGTCTGGCAATAGAATATCAATGTTTTCTGGAGAGGTATTCCCTGACTACTAGTACATTATTAGAATAACATATCACACATGTTATGGTAGATTGTGTGACTGGAGGGAAGAAGAAGAAAGTTACCTTTGTACCTTGGTTTACCCATTATCTAGCCCAGTACATGGTACAGAGGAAACACATTATCCATTGCTTGTTGAATTGAAGTAAATCCTGGCCTCATCTGAAAACTTAGTAAGATTACCTAATTTTATTAGGAATAGGGAAGATAAATTGATATAATGATCTCATTCATGAATAGTAATTTCTCTTCTTAAATAAAGATTGTAGTCCAGGCTTTCTTCCTCTTGTTTTATAATATTATAATAGTGTTCTACGTTACTGCTTCTGGTACTTCACTTCTTAATGGACACCACAGTCAGGCTTATCTTTCACAAATGCTTTCCTATTATGTCTTTTCTCTGCTCAGATCCTTGAAAACCTCCCCATTAGGAAGGGTAAACTGGACCACTTTGTGTCCCGTATAGTGCCTAGCGTGGTGCTTTTCAGAGTTGTTACTGAATGCAAGTTTGTGTGCCTAACACCAGGGAGACCAAACAAACCAAAACTTTGGAGTTTGGAGCAGAAAAATGTTTATTTAAGGGCCACGCAAGAAGATAGGTGGCTCCTGCCCCCAAGACCCCGTACTCCCCGAAAGGGTTTCAGCAAAGCACTTTTTTTTTTTTTAAACATCTTTATTGGAGTATAATTGCTTTACAATGGTGTGTTAGTTTCTGACTTATAACAAAGTGAATCAGCTATACATATACATATATCTCCATATCTCCTCCCTCTTGCATCTCCCTCCCACCCTCACTATCCCACCCCTCTAGGTGGTCACGAAGTACCGAGCTGATCTCCCTGTGCTATGCGGCTGCTTCCCACTAGTTATCTATTTTACATCTGGTAGTGTATATATGTCAATGCTACTCTCTCACTTCGACCCAGCTTACCCTTCCCCCTTACCATGTCCTCAAGTCCATTCTCCATTCTCTACATCTGCATCATTATTCCTATCCTGCCCTTAGGTACTTCATAACCATTTTTTTTCTTTTTTAGATTCCATATATATGTGTTAGCATATGGTATTTGTTTTTCTCTTTCTGACTTACTTCACTCTGTATGACAGACTCTAGGTCCATCCACCTCATTACAAATAACTCAATTTCATTTCTTTTTATGGCTGAGTAATATTCCATTGTATAAATTGCCACATCATCTTTTTCCATTCGTCGATGGACACTTAGGTTGCTTCCATGTCCTAGATATTGTATACAGAGCTGCAGTGAACATTGTGGTACATGACTCTTTTTGAATTATGGCTTTCTCAGGGCATATGCCCAGTAGTGGGACTGCTGGGTTGTATGGTAGTTCTATTTTTAGTTTCGTAAGGAACCTCCATACTGTTCTCCATAGTGGCTGTATCAATTTACCTTCCCACCAACACTGCAAGAGGGTTCCTTTTTCTCCACACCCTCTCCAGCATTTATTGTTTGTAGATTTTTTTTTTTAACATCTTTATTGGGGTATAATTGCTTTACAATGGTGTGTTAGTTTCTGCTTTATAACAAAGTGAATCAGTTATACATATACATATGTTCCCATATGTCTTCCCTCTTGCATCTCTCTCCCTCCCACCCTCCCTATCCCACCCCTCCAGGCTGTCACAAAGCACCGAGCCAATATCCCTGTGCCATCAGCAAAGCACTTTTAAAGGCAAGGTGAGGGAGGGGCGAGGTTGGTTGTTGCAAACTTTTTGGTGTCGGAATCCTTTGTTCTTGCATCTGTCCATGTAGGTCAGATCACCATGTTCCTATAAACCTCCAACAAGACAAATGTTATCTCTGTTCTGTAACTTTTTATCTGTATATGAATGGACTCTTAAAGGTCAGAGCCCTGAGAATAGGCTGTCCTGTATATTTCAGGCTATAGGCAATATTCTTTTACAAAAAGTGCAGAGCCAGCCTGACTAAGCACAGGCAACAAAGGACACAGGTTAAAGTAAAGGGAACAGATCTAATATGGAGTCAGATTTGTTCTTCCCTATTACAGAGTTACTCAGTGGCTGCTGATTAACTAGGAGATATCAGCCTGAAGGTGGTTCTCACACTGTGCTGCTGAGCTCTGCTTTTAGCCACATCTTGTTAAATTCATGTATCAATGATGTGTATGAATACATAGAATATATGCTTATCAAATTTGTAAATGACTCAAGGCTGGGATGGATAGCAAATATACAAGATGACGGAATCAAAATCTGAAAACATTTTGAGAAGCTTCCTTTAATAGGATGAAATTTAATAGAGTTAAAAGTAAAAGCCTATCTTCAACAACAACAACAACAACAAACCCCTCCCTGCTGAGAGCATCTGCATATAGACGATTCTCAGGAAGGACCATCAGTGATCGGGCAGCCACACAGGCCAATGGAATCATAGACTTATTTGGAGAAAAGAAGGATGGAGGTGAACGTCACCCCACTGACACTGGTCAGACCCCATCGAAAGTCTTGTGTGCAATTCTGGATTCTATTCAGAGAGATACAGACAAATTGGAATGTATTAGAGAATGTCAAAGGGTCTTAAATCTATTTTTTTTTATTTTATAATGAGTCTGAAGAATAGTTTTCTAACTAACCTGGAAACATTTAATTACTTTGTCAAGTTAAAAAAGATAAACAAGAGTTGTGATACTAGTTGGGGTAAAGATTTCTTTTTTTTTGAATTTTATTTTTTTATACAGCAGGTTCTTATTAGTTATCCATTTTATACATATTAGTGTATATATGTCAATCCCAATCTCCCAATTCATCACAAGATTTCTTGTATCCTAGAATTTAAAAAACGATTTGGAGGATCAGCTATCTAGCACACACTGGGTGCTTCTCTGAGTAGAATATTTATTCATGAGTGTGGCAATTTTTTCTCTTAAAAGAGGTGACAGGGAAAGGGCATGGTTAGGAGCGCTGTGAAATGACCAAGCTGTGCACATGTGGGAGCACATGTCTTCTGCTTCTTATGGTCCTGAGTGAGATGTGAGGAGATAGAAAATGTTTGGTCCTTCAGGCTTTGCACAATACACCCAGAGATCTAGAACAGCTAAGAGGAAAGAAAGAAGTGAGAAAACAGAATAGAGGGAGAGAAAAGTAGGGGTAATGGAGAGTATGATAGGATAGGATAGGGCAGAAGAGAAAGGAGAGAGAAGAGAGACATACTGAGCCCCTTATAATATGGTCTGGGGAAGAATATTTACACCATAAATTTACTAAGAGATTTATGAGTGAGTCACACGTGATCTAGTGATGACCAGTGCAAAGCTGCAGATGTCTTAGGTAAGGATGCTTTTAAGAAATCAGAAGTGTTATATTCTCTCCTCTTCAAGTACCTGCCTCTTCTGCTCCTGTTTCTTTTCTGTGAAAAGGCAGATACTCATCAGGCTTGTGATGTGCTGTCACATATAGGTAGACCTATGTTTTTGATTGGAGGCCTTCAAAATGCTTTTCCACTATAGATGAGAACTGTTGAGAAGCTGCTGTACATGATACACCATGGGGCTTTTGTGTTGCTTTCAGAGTTCCATGACTGCAACTTCTGTCAGTTTCCCTCTGTGTCGTACATCTGCAAATTTAAATTCAAGAAAACTCATTGAAAACAGTGAAATTAAGTAATAATTGAAGTGGATACTAGCTACTTCAGCACAGAGGGATTTATTTTGGTATATTTTTAGGGCTTGGTACAACATACTGATACAAAAACATTAAATCACCAGAAAAAAAATTGATAGTGTTTTAAAGGAAGTGAGAAGGGAGAAAAGAACAAAGGAATTTTCTCCAATCAAATGCAAATGAAAATGACCCGCAAGATTCTGAAAACAGTCTCTCTCCTGACAATGAACATTTTCATGCCGTGAAATCCATTTTTGAGACTCATTAGCAAGCACTGTGATCTTGCTTATTTTCTATAGGAGCGTCTGGTTATTTCAAATTGATTAGGAGACCTCTGATATGGGAGAGCGAATCACTGAACTACCCCAGGTATTTCTGTAATTGGTTATCATGCTTATTTACAAATGTTTCAGCACAACCAATTTATTCTGGAGCAGATTTTCCTTGCCTTTCCACTGCTGTTCCTGCCAGTGCTGTTTTCTGTTTTTAGGGAGAGAAAGGAATAAGAGGGTGGGAGGGAGCAAGTGGGAGAGAGAGAAAGAGAGAGAGAGAGGGTGAGAGAGAGGGAGGACACAAATTAATCTTCTCATGTTTTTTTTTTTTGTTGTTGTTCTTAAAAAAAGCAGATTAATGGATTAATGGATTTATTCAAGGTATTTATCAATAGAAGTAGTTGAAAATGAAAGAAATGGAAACATGTATGTATTAGTTTGTAGTGAGGTCACTCATTGCAAACTGTTATCAATCTTTTCTGATTCTGTTATTTCCATTAACTAGTGCTGGGAGCTGAGGTTCAGCTCCCTCATCTCTCTCACCCTGCCTCAGTGCTGGCTGACCTTCATGTATTCAATCCACTTGCTCCTGAGCTCATCAGAAATAAATGGACTAGAATAGAACAGAATATGGCTCCATATTGCACTGTTCATTGTCTGACGATCCTGAAGACCTGAGCAAGTGGCTACTGGTGCTGGTGTCTCCGGCTGCAGATGGGGCACACATTCCATTCTCCACAGTCTCTCATCTACAGCCCGGGGCATTCCAGAGTCAAATAATGGGAGGCGGGACTCTGGTCAGGGCACATGCCTCCTGCCTCAGCCCTTCTGTGAGCATCTGCATGAACTTTTCAGCACAAGAGAAACATGGCAAGACCCTGATTTTAACATCTTCTGATTAGAATGTGATTTAAGAAAATGTGGACATTTTTTCCAGACTATCCCTGCTGGAGACTGCACATCACTGGGGAGCTGCTACCTATTAAGAAGTGTCTTCTACCTCTGCTATGACAGATACTCTTGGCACAAATGCAAAACATGCATTACCTGGTGCCAACTATGATTTCTGTCTAGGACTTCCAAATTTAAAGTTATTTATTATCTTAAAAGTTAAAGTAAACCTTCAAGTAAAGGGAGTTCTAAAAGACATTCCTACTGCTAAAGAATGGGAGGGGTTAGATTTGATCTAGTTTGATTTCCCATTGGTGAAATTTACTGAATATTTATGGGAAATTACAAAAAAAAAATGGTGCTGGGAGGAGTCCTTGAGGTAATTTAGGCTAACTTACTGATTCACAGATGACAGAAGTCAAGAGAAGTCAGGTGACTTTTTTCAGTGTCAGTTAGTTACAGAGCTGAAAACAGAATCTAGCTTTACTTCAGGTGTAGGCCTAATAGAAAAACAAATTTTCTGTTTTCTCTGTATTCCCAACAAACAGCATCCCCTTTACGTCAAAAATTTTCTGTCCTTATAATGTGATTTCATTTTGCTTTTGTTGTGACGATAGGAATTACTGATAATAACACAGAATATAATAAATTATACGGAGTGATATCTTTCAATTTTTATTTCAGAATCTAATGAAACTGTATTTGATTTTTGAACATACGAGTATGTAGAGAAAGCACTTTTCTTCTGTGGCAAAGATATCTATTGTACAGTTCCTAGTATTTACTATTCGTACTTCAGTAAACTTCTGTAAATCATTATCTAGGGTGAGAATTAATAAAAGTAGCCATTGGCAAATTTCACATAAATGTGTGAGAAAAACATTCCAAATGAGGTTTTTATAGTTGCTGAAGGAAAAGCTCTTCTGTTATATTAGAGCTGCCAAAAGAATTCAGAACTTGAAAGATCCAGATGACAGCAAAGCAGATTGAAGCTGCTCTTCCCTCTACATTCTCTTTTCTTTATGCATTCAGGGCTCTGAATCAAGAAAACTTATATGCAAGGGGTGCAGAACAGATCCAATTATACAGAGCTCCAGCTAATGTCTGACGCTTTAAGTACTTTTCAGAATTTCTGTAGATTGCTATATAGCCAACTCTCAATTTCTCAAAGTAATGAGGAAAGTCTTGGAATACATTACCCCAGACCCCATAGAATGAAGTAATTAGTATTCATTACCAGTTTTATTTCAATGGCTAATTGCACTTCACACTCATATATTGATACAAAAAACTGGACACTCAAGTAGTATCTACTGTCATTTATTATATGGACATGGAAAGAACAGTTGAAGGGAAGTTTTTGCTGCTCTAAAGAGTTTGCAGAATTTTGCACACAGTTTGATAGAGTGCTGTGATCCATTCAAAACCAGACCTGACATCAGTGAGTAGAATGGGGGAAGGGGGGATTCTTAGGAGGTATAGATATAATAGATACCCATTAAATTTGAGGGTGGCCATGGGTGAAGGTGGTGGTGGTATTTGTATGTATGTGTATGCACTCTGACACCTATGATGGGTCTAAATGGGCATGAGCCAGAGTTTGAGAAACTTTGGTTGAGTGTCTACTGAGGAAGATGAACCGGGCAAATTTCTACTTGAGGAACATGCTTCTAGAGTTTCTACTCTGACTCTTAGGAGACAGAAGACTCCATTAACCTTAGTTTGAAAACACCAGAGGGCTGCAGGTGTCCATAAAATTAACTTGTAATTTTATTCTTGCTTCCCTTGCATTACTACATAAACGGAATAAAGAAAAAGGAATACAGTTGATATTTTCACTCATGGAAAATTTCTGGAGCCCTCTTATAAGCCAAGTACTGTAGTAGGAGCTTTTGCTTGTATATTAGGGCCTAATCAAGAAACAGAAAGCATACTAAAAGTGGAAATTTGGGAAGGAAATAATAATAGGACAATTAAAAAATGTGTGGATATTGTATAGAAAAACCATAAGGAATTGTGTTACCTCAGGGATAGTAAGAGTAGAATCAGAATATTTTCATGACTCTCAGACCTGTGGAGCAAATAGAACTCAGAGAGAGAAGAATGACTGTCAGGAGTTCCAACTCAGCAGAGGGATATAGTCAGTGATCAGTTAGCCTTTAGAGAAAGAACTAGGGGAATATGTACATACTTTTCCCCAACTCTCCATTCTTCATCACACCTTATGCTGGGGCTTTCTGTTGGCTGAACTCAATTGGAAACGAGAAGAGAAGGAAGCTCATTAGTGCAGTTCATTATTGGTTACCATTTTGGTGGACAGGTAGATCAAGGTGTAGAAAGGGGAGTCAAAAAGAAAGAGAATATACTGAGAATGCAGGCTTTTTCTCATTTCATTGCTCAAACAGCCCAGGGTGGATAGTGTATGGCAGGATTTTCAGTTGCAAACATCAGAAACCAACTTTACCTGGCTTAAGCAGGGAAAGATATTGAGAGCCTTCTGGAATCCCTGGGACACTTAGAAAATCCACTTCCAGGGGGATACCACTGCTCCTTACCCTGGGTTTATATCATAGACACTACTGCTGCTCCTACTGCAGCAACTGCTGAAGCTGCCATAACAGCCAGAGATTCTTCCTCATGGACTCCTTTCCTTGTTTCAGCTACTGATTCAAAAGTGAGGTGTGTGCCTGCCACTGGTAGAATCTGGGGGCTCTTGACCCAGCTTTGCTTCAAAAGATGGTGGAAGAATGAATACCTGGCATTATTAGCTGTCTGTAGAAGGGCAGTGCCTCTCACAAGAATTTTTAGGTGAGGAATTCTCCAAATTTAGGGATGGGTTTCTAGTGATGGATGGCCAGAGAGCATGTCAGATGCCTGCTACACATAGGTTTTATTAGCTCCATTTTGCAGATGAAGATCTGAGGTTCAGAGAGGCTAAAAAATTCTTGCCAAATTAATAGCTTTAGTTGAGAGTCAAAGATCAGGTGCAGGTTTTTGCTATTTCTACTATGTCAGAATTTCTCTCTAGTCTCTCAGATAATTTAATCTGATCTCCACTTGAGTGAATTTTTTCTTTTTAAGACTGCACCAGATATATATTTTTTGAAAGTGAAAATGATTCTAAAGTTAAATTGGCTAAAGAGATACATGAAAAAACATCAAAAAAGAAAGAGAAAAGGAATAGTGAGAAGAGATATGCTTTCTGAGTATTAAAATATAATAGATGCTGTAATAACTGAAATAGTGTGGTATAGGTATAGGGGTGTACAGATTAACACAATAGACTAGAAGTTCCAGAAATAGATCCAAACAAGCATATTACTTCAGTTTGTGATATAAGTGGAATTTTAATACAGTGGAAGAAAAGATAGATGATAAATTTGTTGGGAAAACCTGCTGACCATTTGATTTAAAAAATTACACCTCACACAAATTGAATTCCAAAGGCATTAAGTGTTTTAATATGAAAAATGAAAAAGAATAAAAGTAAATGTAGGTGAATATTTTTATAATGTTGATCTGTGTAAAACATTTCTAAGTATGGCACCAAATGCAGGAAGATAGAGAAAACGATTGCAAAAGTGAGTACAAAAGAAGTAAAAATTTCTCCACAGCTATAACGATATAGACAAATAGTTACATTGAAAAATACTCACAAAATACATGAAATAAGAAGGCTAATATTTTTAGTATGAGAAGAAAAAATTTACAGAAGACATGAAAATGGTTTATTAGCATATGAAAGGATGTTTAAGTGCATTTGCAGTATTAATCAAATGAATTCACATTACAACGAAATTAGCAGAAATTAAAGCAATTAACAATGTCCAAGGTAGGCCAGGGTGCATGTCTATGTGTGTATGGAGGGGTTTATTTTATACCATTCTGGTTGGGTTAAAATTGGATTAATTTTTCTGGAGAGTTATTTGACATTATATATCAAAATTCTTTAAAATGTCCTTTGATCAAAAAATTCTGCTTCCAGCAATTTTTCATCATGAAATAGTTCAACAAACACATAAATCACACAGGGGTGAACATTGCAGTGTTACTTTTAATAGAAAAAATACGAAAAGAAATACTAAATATTCATAAACTGGGGATGTTAAATGTTTCATGTACATTTATAAAGTGGAATACTACTTAGCCATGAGAAGGCAGATATCTATCTATTTATATCAAGGGATCCATGATATATTTTTAGTTGAAAAGTCAGGGTATAAAATACTATGAATAACATATCTAGTATTTGTAAGAAAAAAATTGCATTTAGAAAATACTGGGAAGATAATGGTCTAAAGTGTAAATGGTGGTTTCATCTGACTAGTAGCATCTTGAATGACCTTTATTTTTCCTTTATCCATTTCTACATTTTCTAATTACCTTATGATAAGCACTGATAAGCGTAATGAAACACAAAAAAGCTATTTCTATTTTGAAAAAGTGAAGTGAAAGATATAAATTACCATTAAGCAACATATAAAGACTAGTTTTCATGTTCTTATTTACACAATTTTTCTAATATAATTGTGTGTGCGTGTGTGTGAAAGAGGGTAATAAAAAGCTAGAAAGAGGCAAGGAAGACAGAAAGATGGAGTAGACTGAGTGACTTGTCCTAATTTGTGGAGGGAGAGAATTGATGACTATAACCTGCACGTAAATCCTGCTTTTTACCCAGAGCTGGTCCCTGTTTACAGCTCTACAGTCAACTGGTGTAGAAGACTATGGCTCTCACATGCCTTCTCCCCAGCTCTCTCCTGCAGCGGTGCTGATATGCAGTGGAGATGACCAGAGACCTGCAACGTAGACAGAGGGGCATGAGAAAATCAGAGACTAGATAGCCTTCTCTTGATCACTGGATATTGAACTGCTCTACTTGAGGAATGTGTTCACTTTTGAGTAGATCAGGAGGACAGTTTTGGTGGAAATAGGAGAAAATGAGGCACTGGGGAAAGACAGTTGGAAGGGTTAAGGAATGGATTCAGGATGGGTCAATGACTGTGAACTCAAGGCCTGTGATCCTCCTGCTTCAGGGGTCATTCTAACCTTTAATAGCCAAATAAAGTGATTCCAGCTTCCATGCTGTGCACCAATAGGGGCCTTGAACATCCCAATATGTTCGAAACTGAAGGGTGGCTGCGCCTGAGTGAGAGAGATCATACCTCTCCTTCACTGGTCCATGCCACAGTCGGGCTCCCACTAACTGTCACTGTTGGTTCCTGAGGCTCTGTTTGTTTTCCTACTATTTCACCCCACACTGGACACCACCTCTCTTTTCTTGCCTCACATATCACCAACACAATCCTGCTTTGGGCAGCAGACTTTTACTATAGCTTTAGGATGTTGCAGTAGAAGATGGAGGTAGTGAAGGGGGTAAATCAATATGACATGAAGTCTAAATATTTCTTAAAATTGTTAGCATTTAGAAATTCTTCTTCTCCTCAAGCTGCCTTACATATCCCTCTTCCTTAATTTCTGGGACCCTCATCCTTTTTATTTCAGGGGCAGAAACCTTAAATACCTTTTCAAAGACAATTTTAGTCCTCTATATTTTGGTGCAAGGGGTGGTGGGAGCTAACCTTTCGTATCCAAAAAGACCCTTAAGATGTTTTCCTAAGTGCAAGAGCCATCTTTCCTGGAGATTAATTACATGTTTTCAGTAGGAAACGGTTAACTATATCTTTTTTTTATTCTTCCCATTGTATAATACTTTATTGGGTCAAGACTAGGGAAGGGTCAAGGTATTGTTGGGCTTTTTATTCTATCATGAGATCTTTCTTTATTTTCAGAGGCCACTCTGTGGACTAGGTTAATTTTGATACCAGATTGGACCTTCACTTTGGGACATAGTAGGGAGCCAACAGGACCTCAAAGAAAGGATATAGTTGAACAATGTAAAAAGGAGAAGCTAGTCTAAATTTCCTCCTAGACCACTAGGCTTAGAATGAATCACAGTGATTTACTCTAACCTGCTGTTAATACAGATGAGGAACTGAGGCCCCAAGAATTTGGGTGACTTGCACAAAACCAACTGATTAATCAACATAGATCTGAGACTGGAATTCAGGTCTTCTAGCCACCAACCTAGTGGTTTTTCCACTAGAACATGCAGTTGACCCTTGAACAACATAGGTTTGAACTACATGGGTCCACTTATATGCAGATTTCTTTTCAATAGTAAATACTATAGTCCTGTGTGATCCACTGTTGAATCCGTGAATGCTGGATAGTGGATGTGGACGAACTGGGGATACGGAGGGCCATATATGGATTTTTGATTGCAAAGAGAGTCAGTGCCCCTAACACCCAGATTGTTCAAGGGTCAATTGTACTTTAGTTTTTCCTGGAGGTATTAGACCATACAGTACATCATTAATTAATAAAAATAGTGTGGAACAGAAACAGACATTAGTATAGCAAGATGATTAACAATTTCAAGGGTTTGAGATTGCCTCTTTTTGTGAATTTTGCTACCTTTTATTTTCTCTAGTTCATAAAATTTAGTAGCTTTCTTGTTTTCTAAAACAAAATACTGTATTTAGGGAAGTGCTTTTCAACATGAGAGGACTTTAATACTAATAAAACAATAGAGTTCATTTTCCAAATAGTTGAATGATAATCTGTTAGGGGCAAAATAATAGAGACCTGATGGTATTAACACTTACTTTTCTTGAGCAAGTATTTTCACATTACATATATATAAATATCTCCTTTTTCTGTTGGCAAAGATCAAAGGACCAATAGTACTCAAGAGATGACTTCAAAAGGATTTTGGCCAAGTTTTATCTCTTTGCATATAGGCAACTACACAGTAAGAAGAGCAGCAAAGGGATTCACCAAGTGAAAGGAAGGAACATTTGAAGCAGGAGAGAAATAATTTCCTAGCAAGAAGGGCTGTGTGATGATGGTTCAGCTGGTGATCCATTATACCTGTTAAGAGGCCAAAGAGAACTGTAGATCTCTGAGGTCCATGGGGACAGAGGCAAGGGAATAAGATGAAGGGAACACTACAATAAATGAAGTGCCTTAACAGCTGAAAAAGGCTGATGGATGTGCTCTGCACCTCAGAAGACAGAGCTCCCGGCAGGAGAATAAAGAGTGCAATAGAGCAGGGCCTGCTAGAACCACACAGTTAGGGAACTGATCCTCTAATAACCTCTCGTTTCAGAAGTTTATAATATGCTATAAAAATCCCATCTCTAGACTAAAACCTAGCACAACCACACTGAACTGCATTTTACTGCCATTGTACAAATCCCCGACTTGTTGTTACTTTCTCTTAAATAGGGCTGGATCTATTTTCAGCATTGCAGGTACCAAGATGTTTTGTAAAAATTTTCCATAGAGAATAGATTTGATTTTTAAAACGCAGAAACTGGATTTCAGTTCTTAAATGGAATGCTGCACTAGGCACCAAGGACATTTTGATTAAATCATGCCTATGTTCAGGCTATTAGTTCCAACTCGGATGTTGTCTACAGATATAGAAAACTACTTGAAAAGCAGAGATGTTCAGAGTCTCCAATGGGTGAAGGTCATCAATAGCTAGCTCTCCTCAACCTTCATAACAAAATTTTGGGAAGCTTTTCTTCTCACACATATTGGCAGTTCCATTTACTATCAGTCAAGAGGAAATAAAATATTTTATTTTATAGAAGAGTCTGTTGATACTTCTAAAAAGAGACCCAATAATAGACATGCGTATTTCAAATGTTGTAACCATCAGTAGTGAGTCTTCCTACACCTTTACCTGGTACAATTTTATTTCAGTGATTGGTTACAGTTCATGATCTATCCGTTCTATACTTCAAAAATAGGTAAACTATGTTAAATCAAATGACTGTGCATTGTTAAATTCAGAGTCAGAAATAAAAATCAGGTCATTATATCTCTATTTTCCTTCACTGTGTCATTCTCTATAATCAGAATCAGTTATAATGAATGAATTATCATTATTAACTAATTTCTAAGTAACAGTCTTTTCTTAGGTACATCGGGTATTCTACAAAGTATAGAAGTAACAGACTACCATCATGAAGCATGATAAATTGAAGTAAAAGGACACACAACTATTTAGAGAATGAAAAGTCTAATTAAACAATTTACAATATTTTACATTTTTTCAGATTTGTTCCTGAAGAAAGGGTCACTTTGATAACCCAGCTGTTCTAGCTAATTATTTTCAACGTGAATTGCTATTCACACTTGACTCTATTAGTGTATTTATTTTCAAGTTAGAGGCTCAGTTTCAAAATATTGGCCACCCAATATTTTCATTTAAAGGTCACAATAATCTCCTCCTTTTTTTTGAGGAACTAGTGGGCTAAATATGCTATTCTAGGGAAGAAGAATTTTGCACAATAGGTGCACAAAACCTTATGTTTTTCCAACTTGAAGCTTCACGTTGCATTTTTCTTTCTATTGTCTCTAGGGCCAATATGTGAAGGATTAAAAAGCCCCCTTACATTTAACTATACTTTATTATAATTTTAACAACTCAAGATTGAGATTTCTGGGAATAGACCAAGAACGAAAAAAGGAACTCACTTGTACGTGGATCTTTTGCAAGCATTTTGATTCTGTTTTTAAAGCTGAACTCTTTTACTTTGATTTTCTGAATTATGGGATGCTGTATTGCTTTTTTTTGTAACCCTTTTTGGGTTCTTTTTGTGCGTTTTTAGCTATGTAAGTCAGTTAGTGCAGTGATTAGAGTGTATCTGGTCTGCAGTTGTTTTTGTTCACTTTTCTGAAGTACTGTGTATAAGAAAGTTCTAATTGGGTTCTGTGTGTATATGGTGAACTTGGAACATATAAAAGGGTCACGTTACCTAGACTGGGTGAGGGCTTCCTGGAGGCAAGCTATGAGTTGAGTGTCTAACAATCAGTATGAGCTGCCAAATGCATGTTTTTTTTGCACATCAATTCCAGGCAGAAGGAACTGTGGATGAAAGATTCTAGAGATAAGAAAATGTGGTATATTCATAAAATTTAGTGCTGCTGGAATATAGGGTATATGTATGTAGGGAAGGGGGATTGTGCAGAGGAGAAAGGAGATGAAGTCTGCCAGGTAGGCAGGCTCCAGATGTATAATGGCTTTGCCAAGGGGGTGAGAGGGTGGAGGGGCAGGGTGAAGGGGAAGAAAATCTCTGAAAGGTTTGAAAGGTAACCAATTACATGTGGTTAGACCAACCGCTTAATATGCTGCTTTGGAACCCTTTGAGATCTTTAGAATTCATTATTATACCACCTAGCAGGCTGCTCTCCAGGCTTCATAAATTGATAGTCTTTCAACCAAATAGAGCAATTTCCTGAGCTTCCCAGTGGCAAGGCTCACCCTTTCTAGGCACAGTAAATTCCTTTGGACCTTTCCTCACCTTTTCCCCTTCTATGTTCTTTACAATGTCTGATTCTTTCCCAGATATTGCCTTGAACTATTCTGTTAATGGGTAACTCTAGATTAAAAGTGTCCCTCATTTGTAACACATTTGCATTTGAGGCGGAATCCTCAGAAATGGCTTTCCTGGAGGGGATTTCAGGCCCCATGCCAGGCATGAAGAGATCCGAGCTTTCAACTCATCTCAAACTAGGCCATGTAAGTGACTGTCTGCGCTGACTTCAAAGACCTTTGGTTTTGGTGCTTAATCTGGCCTGCCTGTGAGAGGCTCGCCATTATACCTTGTTAAACTAAACTGAGTATGCGTGGATGTGTATTTAGATTCAGCATAACGGTGTGTGTATGATTTTTTTTTTTTTAGTTTGTGCTTTCAAGAATCAACTAAGAAAGCTCTGTTACTTGATCCTGCTGATGTTCCCTTTCAGACAGCTGCCACCAGCACCTCTTGGCCACTTCCTTTTTATTTCCTATTCCCTTTTAACTGTCTAGCTTACTTTGATATGATTTCGTCTCTCTCTGTAATGGCAATGAGAGAGGATGTTTTTTCCCACGGCCATGGCATGATATGCCTTTTAATTCATTTTAGGCTTACTACCTTGCAAATGTAAGAATGAATTAGGGCTCTGTTTGCCCTGGACAAGCATGTTTTAGACATGTTGGAAGGTGAGAGTGTGCATTAGACTACTTGTATTCTTGACAGCCCCTTTCTGTGACAGCATTGGTCATTAGAGGTTTGATTCCTGGGTCTGCCACTTTTCTGCCTTGTGACTTTGGATAACCCACGTAATCTCTCTGCTCACTGCCTCCTTCTTTATAAAAGAGTAAAAAGAATATAATTTTACCTTCCTGAACACCCAGGGATGCTGTGAGCTTTCAGATCAGGTGTGAAAGTTGCTTTGAATGCCGTGAATTCCATGCAAGAATGCTTTTAAAATGGCTTAATATAAAAATGTTAAATAGAGAGCATATTTTGTTTTGGAAGACAATGTGTGTTTTTTTAGTGCACAAATTATGTGGGTTTTTTTGCACAAAAATTTTTTTACTATGACTTTTGGATTTATTTTAACACATGATTTAAGCACAGTATGCTGTGCTTTTGACAGCGTTATATATCTTTCTCTAGAAATCTGTAAGACTGTGCTGTTAATTTGAACCTAGGGAGTGAATCTGGTCCCTAGTGAATATTGCCACTACTGGAACCTGATGTCCTATTAACAATCCACACAATAAAAATCACAGGTGATGCTCCTATATTGTGGAGCAGCTCTTTCCAGTAGATTATATAGGGTCTATTTTGCAACGCATTTTACTTTTCTAGTCTTTCCCTCTTGACTGCACTCAGCTTCTGGCTGACCTGTTGGTAACTCCAAGATAGGATACGTTACTCTTTAACTTTAGGGGAAAAAAGCTTTGCAATTACTGCAGAGACCACACATTTATATTAAGAAATATGCATAATGAAGTACTCTTATATTCGTACTTATAATTCCTTGTTACTATACATTTCCAGTTCTTTACATGTCGAATGGTGGCAATTTGCCACTATTTCTTTCAAAGGAAAGGAAGCATATGGTCATCTCCCTAGATTTGAAAACTTAGACCATATATACCCACTAATGAAATGATTTTGAAATTATGGAAATTGCTTTTCTCTCTAAAGACTAAAACTGATTCCCAACTCCAGTTTCATTACTCTCCAGGGTAACTCCAATCATCCCAAAATATGGCATGAAAATTTTAAGACAAAATTAATTTTAATTCATTTTAAATTAAAAACAAATGCCTGCCAAACTGTGATGGTTATCTTCACATCCAGTAAATGCCATTTTTAACCTGAAAGTGTTCTCTTCCATGCTTGTTGTATGCTAGCCAGGCATATTTAGGGTGGCCCCACTGAACACAGCAGAATTCCATTATTCTATAGAAACTTCTTTCTCCAGATTTTCTAATTAAAGCTTGAAATAATTTTAGGACACTGTGAAGGAGGCAAAATTATAGTTAAAGGTTGACCCTTTTTTTCCCGGTAGATCTGAGTTCCATTTGAACTGTAGGTAAACCTCCATGCTAGCGTGAAAAATGTTTTGTTTTATATTCCTTACACTTTATGTTGTCTGTCCATGAGTATATTTAGAGTTGCTCCGAATCCCTACCTGACGTCATCTACCAGCTGTCTATTAAAAAGTACTCATCAGAAACATCCTCTTGCTTCAGTGCATCCTTACTATGCTTTTAAAATAATTATTGTTGTGTAAATTAATTGGCCTTTGGGAGCAAGAACACTATTAAACATGGCAGTTTGGTCATCAATATTTTTACATTATTTCTTCTCTTCTGGTCCCACTGCTGAAGTTCAGCATAATTTCTTTTGAGCCCAAAGGCATGTAATTTCCTTTGTGCTGTGCCTCTATGAATTCTCTGCCTCGTCTTAAATGGGATCCTTTTTTTCTTTACTTAAGATATCTTTTGATCATTTCAAGGTAATTTTTATATTTATAGTTCACACAACTCTTCTTCTATTTACTGCCCTGTTTATTTGAAATCAAATTATAAACACTTATTTTCCTTGACTCACGAATAATTTCTCTAGCAGTGGGGAAAAAAGTTAGTTAGATTCCACAACTGCTTAAAGTCATATTCAGAGCAAATGATGGTGTTTTGATCAGTGGAGCCAGGCTGTGTCAGTATGAATCTGTTATCCATTTGGTAAGATCTGAAAAAAATGTAAGTAAATAAGATCACTGTCTTACTGGACCTTGGCCTACAAGATGCTGACTAAGACCCTGCTGGATTAAAGACCCTTCTAGAAGTACCTAAAATTTCTATACTTTATTTTTATGAAATGGGGAAATATATCTCATCATAAGGAGAAAAGAATGGGATGGGGAAAAAATGGGCTGAGGACCTGAGTAGTCATGTTTTTAAAGATGACATACAGATGGCCGCCAACAGACACATGAAAAGATGCTCAGCGTCACTAATCATCAGGGAAATGCAAATCAAAGCTACAATGAGATATCACCTTATACCTATCAGAGTGGCTCTTATCAAAATGATGACAAATAACAAGTGATGGCAAGGATGTGGAGAAAAGGGAACCTTGCACATTGTTAGCAGGAAGGCAAATTGGCGCAGACACTATGGAAAACAGTATGGAGGTTCCTCAGAAATTAAAAATAGAACTACTGTATGATCCAGCAATCCTACTCATGGGTATTTATTTAAAGAAAACAAAAAACACTAATTAGAAAAGATATATGCACCCCTATATTTGTTGCAGCATTATTTCCAATAGCCAAGATATGGAAGCACCCTAAGTGCCCATCAATAGATGAATGGATAAAGAAGATGTTATATATATACAATGGACTATTACTTGCCATAAAGAAGAATGAAATCTTGAATTTTGGGCAATATGGTTGGACCTGGAGGGTATTAATGCTAAGTGAAATAGGTCAGACATAGAAAGACAAATATTTTATGATTTTACTCATATGTGGAATCTAAAAACCAAAACAAATGAACAAACATAACCAAACAGAAAGAGTCTTAGATACAGAGGAAAAAACAGGTGGTTGCTAAAAGGGAGGGAGGTCGGGGGAGGAGAGAAATAGGTGAGGGAGATTAAGAGGTACAAACTTTCAATTACAAAATAAATGAGTCATGGGTATGAAATGTGCAGTTTGGGGAATATAGTCAATAATAATGTAATATCTTGTATGGTGACAGATGGTAACTAGACTTATCATGGTGATCATTTTGAAATGTATAGAAATATCGAATCACTATGTTGTATACCAGAAACTAACATAGTGTTGTAGGTCAGTTATGTTTCAAGAACAAACAAGCTCATAGAAAAAGAGATCAGATTTGTGGTTACCAAAGGTGGAGGTGGGGTAAGGGGGAATTGGATGAAGATAGTCAAAGGCTACAAACTTCCAGTTAAAAGATAAATAAGTACTAGGGATGCAATGTACAACATGATAAATATAATTAACACTTTCGTATGTTATATGTGAAGGTTGTTAAGAGAGTAAATCCTAAGAGTTCTCATTACAAGGAAAACTACATATACTTTTTCTATTTAATTTTGTATCTATATGAGATGACAGATGTTTACTAAACTTATTGTGGTAATCATTGCATGATGTATGTTAGTCAAATCATTGTGCTATGCACCTTAAACTTATATAGTGCAGTATGTCAATTATATCTCAAAACTGGAAGAAAAAAACAGAATGGGATAGGAAAGGATAAATATTCTTTGTATATGTTGAAATTTTTCTCATCCCAATTTTGTTATTATCAGCAGTATTTCATATAAACATCTAGATGCAATTGAAGTTTAATTTAGTATCATGAAGAGGCATAACAGATATTGCTGTTCTATAACAGTAAAGATTCATTGTATACGGAATGTGTGCGATGATTTGACTCCCTTTGTAATTTAGGTTTTTCAAGGCGATGGATGTTGACAAGGAATACAAATGACATGTGTGGCAGAGACACCTAGCTGAACAGCCTATGAGATGTTGGGCAGTGGCTGCCCAGCCAGAGACTGCATCTCTCAGTGTCCGTCCCATTGTAGGCAGGGCTGTGTGACTAGTTCTCACCAATGGAATATAAAGAGAAGTGACTTCCAGACCAGTGTGATTAAGAAACAGGTGGGCTTGGGCCATAGTCTCTTTCCCGTCCATCAGCTAAATGAAGAGGACTCCCAGGACCTAGAAGAGAGAAGAGCCCTAAGGATGATAGAAGAAGCATGGGGCCCTGAGTGACCATGTGGAAGGCTGCCCAATCTAGAACACCTTGGTTGAATCTGCTGTGAAAAGTAAACTTCTATTGTGTTAAACCACAGAGAAGTTGGGACTTACCTATTACAGCAGCTAGCATTTATTGTACCTTTATAAATATAATATGAAAAATATCACATTCTAGTTGTGGGACACTCAGCACAAACCACGTGCAGAATTTCAACAGAAGCAGGAATCAGGTTGAATACATGCTTACTGTATATCTCTTTTTAATTTCAACACTTGGAAAATATTCTAAAATGATTCCCTTCTTGCTAATTTCATTGTTAATCTTTCTAACTGATAGTATTATCTGAAAAGTTTTAATGAACCTGATGAAAGGCTAAGAATTTCAAAGGACAGTTTACTTTAAAAGATTATAGTACAATGGATTATCCAAGTGTGTATATTTATGTAATATGTCTAGCACATGGTTCAAATGTACAGCATGTAAATGTTTGCCTGTGGCCATATATTAGCATTAATGACCTGGATATGGTAGCACAATATATTACTATATTCTTATCATGATATAATTAAGATTGTTCACATGTCATAAGAACTAGGCACTACAATGCACTGGGCATTGAAACTGGGTAAAGAAAAGGATTTAACATGCTCCAACATTCTAAAGTTCACCATCCTCTACCAAGGACATTTCTCTTTCTCTCCTTTCTCTTTACTTCTCTCAGATAATTCCACGGAGACTTGACAAGACTTCAAATTCCAAAATGTTCCAACTGAAATGTGACATGATAGTGAAAATTAAGAATCATAATTCTTATTTTACTTAACTTCTCATTTCTGCAACAGTCCTGAAGGCTTTTGGGTGTTTGAGATATATTTATTTTAAATACTACATCAGGAAAATTTTAATGTTGATCACAGATGGGACTATCATATTTATAACTCAATTGTAATTCAATCATTTCTTTGGGGACAGAAAGTCCTCCAGGGAGAGTCACACATTTACATGATGTATCCCAGTGTTCAGCACTGTATTTGTAACTCTGTTTCAACCAAGAGATGCGTAAAATCACAAACGACTGGTCAACTCCCTATTGGATGCAACTGAGAAAACTTATGAATTCCATTTTCCACTTATTAAAATTTAATGCTCTAATATTAATAGAGGCTATGAACTAGGTTTTTGTTAAGATTTTCAGATGAGAATCTGAAACTGAGCCAGACTTAGCTAGTACCCAGCAATATTTTGACATTGGTTCTTCTTTCCTCTTTCTATTTCTATTCTGTATGCTTTTCCCTCTCAAACTTTACCATTCTTTTTTTTTTTTTTTTCCATATTCCTCTTACATCCTCTCTTGGTGGCCAGTCTTTACTTCACCGGGGGTTCTGTTTTCTGTGGTCTCAGAAGAAGACAATTTATACTCAAGGCCATGACTCCACTTTCATGCCTCTATCATAACTTCTTGGCTGGATTACTGCAATAGCCCTCTTGCATGGTCTCCCCAAATGCAGTCTTCCTTCGCCAGAATGATGTTCCAGAAATGCAGTTCTGTTCAAATTTCTCCCTACTTATAACCTTTCACTGTCTTCCCATTGCTCTCAGGATAAAGTCCAAAGTTTTTAACAATGTTGATAAGATTTGTGTTTGAGGCTGGCCTGCTACTTATGGTTGTATGACTTGATCTAGTTACATGTTAGTTTTATTACACAGCCAGTCCTCATTATTTGTGGTAGTTATGTTCTATAAAGTTCCTGTGAACATTAAATTAGGGAATACTGAACCATTGCTCCTAGGGGCATTACAGGGTGAGGTTCCTGTGAGCCTCTAATCATGGTATTTTCATTAACAGATCAATATATAACCTTGTTTTATGTATATTTCTGTTTAAAGACATCTTACTGAATATATGTTATTTATTCATTTACATTGAACTCATGGCCAAAGGCAGTATATACCTCATGCCTAAATGAAGCTTATCTAACATACATATATTCTCTGTAAGGCACATCACAGCCTTCTTGCACTAGACACTAGACAGCATTACAGCTGTATTCTTGGGGGTCATTTAAACTAGTGAAATTGCCAACAAAGGGCACAAAATTTGAAAAACATGGCACTGAATAGACTGAGAAAGGAACACTAACTTATAGTATGAGACCTGCAATGAGAAGGCAGAGTGTTGCTTTCTTTGACCTCAGTTGGGAATGGGCTTACATCCGGTGATTTAGAATTTTCCCTGCTCCATACATGCCTGTGAATGACTACCAAAGTACTGTGTGTATTGATTCTGGGGTTACAGATAAATTTTAGTGGGTAGGAAAATTTGCAAATAAGGACTCTCTGAATAATAGGATTGCCTGTGCATGGAAAGGAAATAAGTTTATAGCAGATACTCTTGATTTCCTACTCCATGTTCACCTTGACCTTTGTTGGCCAAGTTCTAATTTCAAAAGAGTTGTGTTTCCTGTTTCCTGTGTGGCCATGTGCTCAGAGAGGAGGCCCTGGACTGCTGCTGATTCATAACCATCTAAACAAATCACTTTGCCAGTGAAAGGTTTAGGAATGGGCATGTGACCCACTGTAGCTAATGATGTGTGTGGGGAGGGGCAGTGAGCTGCCAGGCTTTTGGGAGAGATTTTCCTGCTCACAAGAAAACACACAGGAAGAGATTACTTTCCTCCTCTTCTATTGAGAGATTTTGTGCCTGCTTGGTGCTGAAGACAACATGAAGACAACTCTGAAACCATGAAGACAGAGTGGAAATGCTGAGTATAGCTCAAAGAAAATTTGAATAGTATCTAGGTTTTTGAGGACATTGGTGAACAATTGTATTAATCAACAAAGCCTCCTTGATATGAAAATGATAATAACCCTTTATGCCAGTTTGCGTAGGCTTAGCTTGTTAGTTATTTGCAACCTAAAACATCCTGGTGGTATGCTTTATTTTCCATAAGGCTGGTATTAGGAATAAGTGGGAGAAAAAATATGTAAATATACGTGTGTACGTATATATGCATGCCATCTGTTATAGGATTGAGCCTTGATAAATGTTACTTTCCCGATGGTATTTTTAGGGATAGAAAGAGTGTACAAGTTAAAGACTAAAATTCCAAATATTTGTCATCACTGTTTCAAATTAACAGTAAAATCAAAATCTTATTGGATATTTTATTTCAATGTTCTTGCTTAAAATTATGATCGCAATTGATTCCTTTTTCCTCTTGGCCACTTGTAACTCAACTGTTCACTCTTCTATTATGTAAGGCATTGGTTAATGCTTTAAATTGTGGTATCATGATAATTATAAAGTTGCACAATATTTCTGTAACAAATTCATCATGCTGTGAGGTAGAGAGAACCTATATTTCAGGGGGCTTTGTGAGTACTTCAAAGGAAGAATGGCAAGTTTTCAGAAATTGAAGTTTATGTATAAAAAATAAATACAGGGGATTTATTCTCAGCTATTGTTTATTCATTCAACTAAGTATTTTTAAGTCTTTATATAATAATAATCAAAGCATGGGCTGGGTTGCAAAGTGCTCTAGAGGATATGTATCATGTCACTAAGACTTAGAATCCTTGGCATGGCATAGGTTGTAAAGTTTTGGAGACCATGGGCTGTTTTTCAAACATCTTTGTATTGTCCATGCTGCCAAGTCTAGATATTTTTTACACAGTAAGCCCTCAATAAATACTTGTCAAATGCAGTAGAACATGTAGCACTCAAACACACACACTCACACAAACACACTTCTATAGGGTTAATATTTGCCAAAAGAATATGTGATTTTTTTGCCTCTGTTGAATTTTTAACTGGTATTGGATGACTCTGTGTCCTGGTATTTCTCACACATTTCTCTGTTAGATTGCCCAAAACCATCTGCGAAGTGTCATTTGTCCAGCTTTGTAAAATGCTCAGACACTTCATGACACAGTCGTATCTCGTGGTTCACAGGTGATAGTATTTGGTGACTTTCTTTGTGATTTTACTTTCCTGAGAGGCCTGATGAAGCCACACCATTCAGCAGGGATTTGCAGCGCTGTCATTTCTTGTGAGTGTCCACTGAGACCTTGAACTAATGCTCTTTAACTTCCAAATGATTTCTCTGAGACATTTCTAGGATTCTGACAAGTAGTCTAACACACAGCTATTTTTTTTCTCTTATAGATAATGTATTTGAGCATCTAGAATAAAACCAGTTTCTCTCTTTAGAGGATTTAATTTCCTTTTAAACATTTAAGTCTAGTATTTTCACTTACTCTGCTATTATTTTGCAAAGTGCATTTCAATCAGTGTTGACCTATGAATTGCCATATTATTCCCTATACGACATGCACAATAAAACTGAGAAACTTGAAATCAGACCTCCCTCAATCATAATGAAATTAACATAAAACATGAATTTAAACTTTTAGGGTGCTATGCAAATGTTATTACTATTACTGTTGACTACTATGTTAAATCCCTATGACTACTGAAACCCTCACTATAATAAAATATAGCTGTTTTTTTTTAAATGGAAAGCAATGCATCTTGTAAAATACACAAGACTTGGATTTTAAAATGAAAGAACAAATGGCCTTTCATAGATTTATAAACTTGATTTATGTTAGTTTGAATAAAACTGTTATAGGGTTGGCTGACTTTGCTGCCTCCTGTTGGGTGTTTTTGTTTCTCTATGAGATTAGGGTACACTAAGTTAGGTTATAGAAAAAAAAGTCCTAAAATCTCAGTAGATTAACAGCACACAAGTTTATTTCTTGCTCAGGCTACGTGTTTATTGTAGATTGACAGAGGGAAGGTACTGTTCATCGTTGCCACTCAGGAGTCAAAGCCAATGAAGGCTCCAACTGGGCAAGAACTTCCCAAGGAAAAGAGAATGTGGATCTTGAAACTTTTCATGAGAATTGACACATTTCCTTTGTGCTCATCTTTCATTGGCCAAAGCAAGGCGTATGACAGGACGAACTTGAGCCAGGTGAGCAGGAAGTACAACCCTCCCACAGGGCTGGAAGGAGAATTAGAGTCTCTGTGAATAGCCCTAAACTGGAAATGCAATTAGAAAGGAGAGTTCGGAGCAATTTCCTGAAGGTGTCTTTGCAAAACACACAAATAACTTTTATTTTATGTTTCTGTGGGTTGGTATTTTTCAGTTGGAGGTCTTGATGGGGGATATTAAGAAAGAAGTTTTACGTGTTACTAGCCACCCCTTTGTTCTGCCTGTATGTTTCTTCAGGAAGTCTAAATAATGCTGAACTCTGTTTGCAGGGCAATACATGAATTATTGCATACTGAACAGTGAGATGTCTGTGCACATTAGGTGAACGGTTTGCTTTAATTACATGTGTGAAATTTAAGATAGTCAAATGGTAATTTTTTTTTAATATCAGTATCTATTGCTTTTATTGTCTGTGATAGAATGATACAGTATAATCCTAACCCAGTTATAATAAATGAGATACAGCCCCCCTCCCATATGTGCTCTCTTGACTTCTTTTGAAAATATATATGCTTATTCACTTTTGAACTGAGTGCACATTTTAAAATTCATAACAACAAAACAGAAAATCACATTGTCTTAAGTGTGTTTAATAATCACTTGATATATTAATATTTTTTCCATTGGTGTCAGTCAATTCACTGACAGATTTCAAAAATTTTTTTAAAAATAAAAAAAGAAAAGAAAAATGGAAGCCATAATACTGTCATGGCTGCCATTAAGAGAGTGTTTTTGGGAAGGGATTAGAATGACCCTGGGTGGTAGGTAGGTTTTGTTGCACTGAGTATACATCAAAAAGCCTATTTTCAAAGTCGGTTTAGGGAAGTTAAGACAAAATAAAATAATTTTCATTTAGTGTGAATTAAAAAAAAATGTGGGTGTACGCTTTTTTGAGCAGAAGTTTAGCATTAAAGTGACTAAAATGCCAAGTGGAAAGTAATGCCCTTAATGGAAGTATAATGAATAGTGAGGTCAAGAAATGGATGTACTCTAAATTATTTTCTTAATAAAGAACAGACCTTTATTCTCCAATTTCTTTTAATTTCAACAGTAAAGATTTTTTTAAACAGTAGACAAAGGGCAGTGGGATAGACTTCTGCTTTTTAAAATGTCATCAAAAATCTTTAAAAAAAGTTTCTAATAGGATGGTCTCATAAATGTTACTTTTGTTTTTCAAAGACTTTGAAGCTTGGGAGATATTCTCTTTTGTTATTGAGTTACCTCCTCTGTTTGTTTATTACCACTCTATTAAGGCTTGCTCTTGTCAGGAGCAGACATCCTCCTGGCTGCCCAGAGCAGGACCTGCACATGCTCCATCCAAGGAGATGATCACTGGGACCAACCAGCTCCTATAGAGATACGTCTCTGCTCACAGCAAGAGAGGAAATAGGAAATGACTCAGGGCAAGTTGTGTGAAGCTGGAAGAATGAATTAGACACACTCCTAAATAGAATCGGAAAGTGTTATAGTCAGAGATAAAGGAGAAGGGGTATGAAAAAACGTTTATGTGTAGTACCTCTTGACAACTCCAGGTTCTTTTCAGTCGTGTTAACCAGAAAGGGGCATCACCACTGAATAGATACTTTCATTATTTCTGCCTTTTTAATTTTTTATATGTCTAATTATGAAAGAACACTATCCTGGAAACCAAAATTAGTGAGCTTGACTCAAACAAGCATTTCCTACTTAAAAATTTGGAAAATAAAACTGTAACAATAGCTCTGACCTCAGAGGCACTGTCCTTTATAATATGCAGTGCAAACTTGGGCAGCTCCATCTAACCTCAGGTCTATGAAAACAGAAATTTCTACAATGGACTTGTAAGCTTTATGTTCTTAAACCATATCATTATTTTGTCAAGACATTGGAAGAGAAGCTAGAAAAGCAAATTTTATCTCCCAGGAAAAAATAAATCTCTGAACAATAGCTTCTGTTGGTCTTCATGTTACCCTAGTACATTTGGTCATTTTACACCTTTTTTATAAAAATGAATTAAGAGTGTGAAAGTCTAAAACTTAATGCCAACTACGCATCGTCTCATTTGATCAGCTCTTGGTTTTCGTTTATTTTTAACCTTATTTGGTAAGGATATTTAGGAAATTACTTCCTAAGCCTCTTTGGGTATTTATTTTTTTATTGATTCTGAGTGCCAGAAATTCAAAAAACAGGATGAAATGCTTACTCTTAGGAAGGCATAGAGTCTATAATAAAATAAAAATGTAGACTAAACAACAACACGAACAAGAAAAACAGAACGTGAGATGAAGGAAACAGACAAACAAAAACCCCAGCATCTCAGGATAAAGCAGTCAGTAGTGTTTACATCAGTTGATTAGGGTATGTAATGGGAGAATTTTATGGGCTCGCTTTCTTCATCTTGATCTCTTCTTCTCCTCTATCCTCTTCCCCTCCTTTTTCTCTATGTAATGATAATTGCTAGAAATTAATGCGGAAAATAAATTGAGAAACAAAACCTAAATGAATATCAATTACCTTATAATAATATTTTTGCACACAGTAGAGATACAGGCATCAAGAGAATATTCTCATGGGAAGCTTTCTCTGACCTTGTTTTTCTAGGAATATAATTAGTCCCTGTGTCATAGCCCTCTATTAAGCTTATATTGGGTGGGCCAAAAAGTTCGTTTGGGTTTTTTTGCGGCTGTTATGGGAAAAACCCAAATGAACTTTTTGGCCAACCCAATATTTTATTTTATTTTTTTTAACATCTTAATTGGAGTATAACTACTTTACAATGGTGTGTTAGTTTCTGCTTTATAACAAAGTGAATCAGCTATACATATACATCCCCATATCTCTTCCCTCTTGCATCTCCCTCCCTCCCACCCTTGCTATCCCACCCCTCTAGGTGGTCACAGAGCACCAAGCTGATCTCCCTGTGCTATGCGGCTGCTTCCCACTAGCTATCTACCTTAAGTTTGGTAGTGTATATATGTCCATGCCACTCTCTCACTTTGTCCCTGCTTACCCCTTTGTCCCTGTGTCCTCAAGTCCATTCTCTAGTAGGTCTGCATCTTTATATTTCCGTCCTGCCCCTAGGTTTTTCATGACCTTTTTTTTTTTTTTTCCAGATTCCATATATATGTGTTAGCATATGGTATTTGTTTTTCTCTTTCTGAGTTACTTCATTCTGTATGACAGACTCTAGGTCCATCCATCTCACTACAAATAACTCAATTTCATTTCTTTTTATGGTTGAGTAATATTCCATTGTATATATGTGCCACATCTTCTTTATCCATTCATCCGATGATGGACACTTAGGTTGTTTCCACCTCCGGGCTATTGTAAATAGAGCTGCAATGAACATTTTGGTACATGACTCTTTTTGAATTATGGTTTTCTCAGGGTATATGCCCAGTAGTGGGATTGCTGGGTCATATGGTAGTTCTATTTGTAGTTTTTTAAGGAACCTCCATACTGTTCTCCACAGTGGCTGTATCAATTTACATTCCCACCAACAGTGCAAGAGTGTTCCCTTTTCTCCACACCCTCTCCAGCATTTATTGTTTGTATATTTTTTGATGATGGCCATTCTGACTGGTGTGAGATGATATATCATTGTAGTTTTGATTTGCATTTCTCTAATGATTAATGATGTTGAGCATTCTTTCATGTGTTTGTTGGCAATCTGTATATCTTCTTTGGAGAAATGTGTATTTAGGTCTTCTGGCCACTTTTGGATTGGGTTGTATGTTTTTTTGATATTGAGCTGCATGAGCTGCTTGTAAATTTTGGAGATGAATCCTTTGTCCATTGCTTCATTTGCAAATATTTTCTCCCATTCTGAGGGTTGTCTTTTCGTCTTGTTTATCGTTTCCTTTGCTGTGCAAAAGCTTTTAAGTTTCATTAGGTCCCATTTGTTTATTTTTGTTTTTATTTCCATTTCTCTAGGAGGTGGGTCAAAAAGGATCTTGCTGTGATTTATGTCATGGAGTGTTCTGCCTATGTTTTCCTCTAAGAGTTTGATAGTGTCTGGCCTTACATTTAGGTCTTTAATTCATTTTGCGTTTATTTTTGTGTGTGGTGTTAGGGAGTGTTCTAATTTCATTCTTTTTATTTTATTCTTTTTACTTATAATATTTTAGAAGGCAGGCTGACCACAGTACATTTGATGCTTTGGCATGAATTCTAATACAATTTAGAAATTTTAATAATTTCTAAACAAATTACCACCTTTTTATTATTGAACGTTTTTTAAACCCGTTTCCACCATATTCAAGTTCCAAAGCGAATAAAATAGCACAGAGTTGCAACATGTACATTTTCAGCTCCTTTAATAGTCTATTTGTCCTTAAGAGGTTTTAAAAGATTTTTGTTTCCACATTTCAGGTTGAAAAATAATATCCAGTATTTGTGCATGTCTATATTTACTCTCTTTAATTGTGAGTCAGTTTTAACACATAAGATATCAGACATTTGCATGGTCATGATTCTCAGAGAGTAGAATGCATTATTTTCCTTAGGTGATAACCCAGAGAGTGATGCACAACTCCAAATACAATGGTTGACCGCACAGCAAGTTTCAGCATGATTGCTCTCGTAAACCTTTCTGGTCAAGTGCAGAACTTTTTAAAGATTAAAGCAGATTTGTGGTATCAAAAGGTATTCTGATCGTCAGCCAAAATTCCAGGAGGATAGGGTTATGCACCATAAACTTTATCCTCCTTTCCAGTGATTTTAAGGTATGTTTTTAGAGATAGATTAAATGTAGATTCCCTTTGTATTTGTAATCCACATTCCAAATTACTGCAATAGATTTACTGTGCAGTTTTGCTTGAACTTCAGGGATCTGAAGGCTGGCTTGGTCAAATGACTTTCAGAAGAGCTCTAGTTATTACCATGCTTAATGTTGTAAGCCAGATAAAATAAGGAAGCTAGGAGAAGCTCAGTTTTCTTTGGAGAGAGTGTACTATAACTTGCTTTAATTTGTTCCTTGGAGTCTTTGCATGCTCTTGGTGATATAGGTAAGACAAGGTTACAAAAAAGGTCTTTCTACTATTTCTCCAAAGCAGGGTTTCTGCTTTATGCTGAGTTCCATAAATTCGGATTCTAAGTAGTCTTAAATTCACAAAAATACTACATTTTAGTTTATACGAAAAGTTTACAATCTCCCATCCAAAACTCTTGGGGCCGAAAATGCTTAAGAATTCAGATTCCCACCCACCCCTCAGTTTTAGAAAGGTAATATTGTGCACATACTATATATTATGTAATATTTTTAGCAAGGTCTGGGGCAAACCCCCATGGTCAAATAGATTCATATTTTCCCAGCAAACGTATGAATGTTCACGGTCAGTAAGATAAACAGAGACGATCAATAGCTTGCTTTCAGTTCAGGTCAGATCTTTTTAACCAAAAATATAGAAACCCTGAAGTTTTTCAGAGCATTTTGGATTTTGGAATTTCAAATAAGGGATTACAGGTCTGTACCATTTTGTATTTCTGGTATAACTTGGTAGACTTTGTGAACCTTTTAGATATTTATCAATAAAGGGAAGCATCATAGAATTGTTTTAAAACATTAAGTTAAATGTTTATAATATCTTTAAAATATTTGGAAACTTTTGTTATCCTAGTGTTATTGGTATAAAGACAGTAAAGTATTACTGATAACTGTTCATACAGACACAAGCATTAGTATTTGCTTCATAGTTATAAAAATGAGATTAAATTGCATTTTAAATTTTGAAAAATTTTCATTGGAAACACTGATTATGTTATACTTGAGCTATACACCATCACATCCCTCCTCTGGCTCTCTTGATCCTATCCTCTCTCCTACTACAGGAATTTTCCTTCTGTAAAATTTCTTTCTCTTTCTTTCTTGGATCGTCTTGGATCATTTTCTCTCCTGGACATTCTAATTACCAAACTGAGATCATGTTTAGTGACTTAAGATAGGACTTTGGAATCACTAAGAGTTATTAAAAAGTTGTTGGATTATCTAAGTTTTCATCCAGAGAAAAGAGAAGAAAGTAATCCCTAAATAGAGTTTAAAAGAAGACTGGGAGGTAAAAATAATTTGATCATGGTTACCTCCCTTGCGTCTTTTTTGAGTCAATTTAGTGGTTTCAAATTTTATTCCTTGCTTCTCTATTTCCTTCCAGTAGGTGCCCAATTTTTTCTACTTCCTGGTTGAAAAAGGCTTTTCCTTCTACACCCCTCATTCATAATCCAATCTACTCAAAACTGTGGTCATCCCTGCCACTCTAGAGAAACTAGTCTTAAATCTCACCAATGACTTTCTAGTTGCCAAATCCAACATAAACTTCTTTGTTTTCTTCTTACTGAACCTCTCAGCAGTATCTGACCCAGCTGATTACTCTATCTTTTTGACAATACTTTACTGTCTTGGTTTCTGTGACACACACTAACCTTATTTTCATTCTGTCCTGTGACATCTTCCTTTCAGGCTCCTTGTTGATTTCTCCACTCGCCACTTCTACATGGAAGTGGCTCAGGGCTAGGTTATGGGTTCTGACTCCTTTCTGCACATCAGGTAACTGCATTTGGGTCCATTGTTTTGTGTCATCTATAGGCTGATGACATCTAAGTTTAACTCACCAGCCCTGATCCTTCCTGTGAGTTATGGACTGTGTATTTAACTGTCTTCTTGACCATACTGTTATTGTCTGATGGATGTCTAATGGTTGACCCAGAGTTATATGTCCATCAGGCAGTTTTCCCTCAAATCTGTTCTCCCTGTCTTGTCCATCTCAGTAAATAACACCATCATTCATTCACTGTCGTGGGCCAAAAATCTAGGAGTTGTTACTGCTCCCTTTCCCTTATATCCCACATCCAAGCCATTCACATCATGTCCTAACAGTTTTATCTTCATTAGTCATCGTGAATAGAGAATCTATCTCTACTACAACAATCCAGGTGAGAGATTATGTTTTCATACCATTCTGACAGACGTGTGAAAAACAGATCGTTGGGGACAAGAATGGAAAATTCCCACTGCACTGAACCCTACCTCAAATATTATCACAAAGTACACTCCCTTTGGCTGACTATGTCCTAGGTAGACTTGCCTTCTCTTGTTCTTGATGCATGCCAGACCCTTTCCTCACTCAGGACCTTTGCACTTGTTGGTCCTCTTGTCTAGACATTTTCTTGTTTATATATTGGTTTACTTATTTCTCTTTTCTTGCTCCCTTCAAATAGGATGTAACTAATATACACTCTCTTTCCTGTTCAACCCTGTATTCCCAACAGCTGTCGAAGACCAGTACATAGCAATTGCCTGTAAATATTGGTTGATTCAATGAAAGAATGTAAGTATTTAGGGCTTGCAATTTAAATGGAAAAAAAAAATCCATGCTCTGATAGAACACTGGGAGTCTCAGTGATGACTCCTGGGTCCTAACTCAGCCACTTTGGCAAACTCAATTAAAAAAAGTTCTCCATGTGTTTTTTCCTTACTCCCAAGCATGCAGCTTCTTGTGCCCATTAAACAAAAACAAATGACAGCCCACAGAAATAAAAATGTAGGGCATATATTTCCACATTGAGTTCAATACTGCAAAAAACACATAATTTCAAGCAGATGGTTTCTCCTCAGTAACAGTGCCCTTTTGATAAAATTTTGCACCACAGGAAATCCATTACAATAAATATCTGTTCCAGTATCTGTCCATTTAGCAATAATTCTCCATATGCTTGATTCCTCTTCTCTGATGAACTGTCCTAGGGACCCTCCTCTCCTTCCCTCTGAGATTTCCAGGGTTTAAACTCTGCCTCTGAGTACTTGCTTGTTGTCATGGTAGCCTTGCTAATTTTGCTTATATTTTTTCCCCATATTTTCCCACAACCTTTGAAAAGACCAAGTTATATATGTGCCAAAGGCTATTTCTGACTTAATGTTGTAGGCATGAAAGTATTTCTTTTTTTAGCCTCTTGAAAAATGTTAAACTGTTGTCTCAGCGTCATTGATTGAGACTCTTTGTTTATTCCCAGGGCTGAAAGTTAAAGCCATTCTATTTTGATAGAACTATTTATTTAAAGCAAGTTTGAAATCAAAGACATCTCATACAGTATGCAGGGAATGCTGTTTAACCCAAGTAATCCCAAAGTAAATAATTTATTGGATTACTCAGTAGGTTGAGAAATGAAGGTAGGATTTGGGTGTATTTGGTCTGCCTTTATTTTTTAATTACTAAATAAACGCATGTGTTGTGTGAGTTTAGAAGAAAACAAAGTATTATTGAAAAGAAGATATTTTCCTTGTAGTGACCTTAGGTGGTCCAAGAAAGAACAGGTCCCATCCATACCCTTGTAGCAGGGGCAGCCCTGCTACCCCTGGTTGTGTGGTGGCAGTCACATTTGCACTAACACCTAGCTTTACCAAAATATGGCTCTGTGGCTGCAAGAGAACCATTTAAACTCTCCGGGCTCATTTCTTTATCTATAAAACAAGAAAAAATCTCTCAGGTTCCTTCCAGCTCTAAGACTGAGCCACTCTCTTCTAGACCAACCAGAAATTATTATAGGAGTGAGGCAAGACACAAAGCAGTTTAGCAAGGGCTGAGAGACCATAATGTGGACCTTTCTGCAACTCAAGACACGGATGGCCCCTCCTATCCATTTTATAGCAAACACTTGCTTCCTTTCAAGCTGATAAAATGTCATTTTGTTTCATTGTGTTTTCTTTTATGAGAAACATGCCACAGATCTTGTATAAAAGTTATTTTACTCTTGTGGATGAAAGAATACAATACAGAGATTTTGTTCCTTATTCTTGCCTTTTCAATGAGTTTTTGGATTGCTAATTTTTTTGTTGTCAATTAAAAATACATCTCCACGAGCCCAGCTGCTCATGGACCCATGTCGGCTGCACATCCTGTTTCCTTGGCGGTCAAGCTCCTGTTTTTAAGCCCTGAGAAACAATGCTTATTTATTTATTTACTTTTTGTGAGGAGAATCCTGATCATTTGCTCTTTCTGGTAAAAAGAAGGAAATAGGGTAAACAACAGAAAACATTTAAGTAGACTATAAGAAGGAACTTATTGACCCTGGGCAATGAAAAGCTGGCAAGAAGTGCTGAGTTGTAGATCGACAATTGGTGACCACTTGCTTAGGAGGATTTAAATATCTAATCAAGTCATTATAGAGACCTCAGTTAGATGGAGTGTACACAATCACAGTTACTGGTCTACCAATTCCCAGCGTATAGTACTTCAGTCAGGAAACCCTTGGAAATGTAAAGCAGGTAGTTTAGGCCAAATTAAAGGTTTAACAGATTTATAGAGCTCACTATATAAAAAGCAGTACATGATTAAAATATTTTCAGACAGGTTTAAATGAATTTATGGGTGAAGATGCATTACACATTAATAAAGGGAACATGGAAATTTGAAATAGATATCTGCTCTAAGAAACACGCCTGCTTTTCGCCTCAAATATTTTGAAATTGACAACATGCACAAAATGTGCCTTGTTACCTGTCTTAGAGAAAGCCTGTCAAGAGTAACTCGTTCATTAATTTGACCTATTATGGCATTTCTTATGTTCTTAGGTTCCTATGACCTCCTTGAAGGCTCATTTGGCCTTGAAGCGCACCACAAGGTGAAAAAAAATCTCAAAGTTAATCAAGAAGTTACCAGAGTGCTTTTACAAAGGCTTAGCAAATTGTCGGCTTATCCTTGAAAGAACAGCCTCCACCAGAATCTTTTTCTCTAGGACAGTGGCAGAGAAGGGGATTGTGAAATTGCTGCCAGAAACTGGGTTTCCTCCCTAATCCTTGTCTCGCTTTCAGCCATGCACAGAAAAATCTTGAGTTCAAATATTTAGGTAATCTCAGATGAAGGAATGTAGATCTACTCATTCCTTAGAGTTTCAAGGTAAGGCCTGAATGGACACAATGGGCAAGTCAAGTGTCTTTCATTATTAGTGAGAAAATCAAAACTGACTCAGCCTAAGGTAAACAAATCCACACGAAGCAATTAGGAAAGTGCAAAATGCATTTTTATTTCAAAATATTGTAGTAATCTTAAAGGTGTGCTCTCTTGAATGCATACGATTTAATGAGAAAGTAATTAGTTACCTATGTGTGATTACTTTGATTTATGTCTAAGATGTGTAACATGTTATGGGCAAATAGGATGGGATAGCAGTAAGGTGGAAATAAATCTGTTTTGATAAAAAAAAAAAAAAACCATTATACAAACTGTTTTTCCAGAAGGTGGACACTTGCTCCTGAGGTGGTTGATTCTTTCACCTTGTTGTTATGTCTGAAAAATTAATGCTTGTTCTGCAACTATAAACCAGCCTGTTAAGTGAAAGCCGCTCTGCCAACATTGTTTGAGTCATTAGAAGAGTCAACCAGTTGTTCTCCTGTCCTTTCTGCGTGGCTGAATTTCCTTAATGACCAATTCATTGTGTGCCTTCAAGCATGACCCCTAAAAAGCTGCGATCTCTTTAATGAAGGATCCATTAGTCTTTCAAGAATGTGAACATGTGAAGTTGAAAAACCTATTCAATAAGGTATCTCCTTGAAAGAACTCTGATCATGCTGGGAAGTACATTTACACAAAACGTAACTTCTTCATGCATGTTTAACTGAGCAGAATGGTTTTTGGAGTCACATTAGCTGATCCTGAGAAGAACATGGGCTCCGTTTACTAAATACTTCCCATTTTCATAAAGTTGCTAAATGCCACATTTCTCTTCAGTCCACATTTATACATAGCAGAGCATTCCTTCTTAGAACGTAAGCCATTGTGCAGTCCTCTTTCTGCATCCTTTGAGCCTTGGCAGCACACTATCTCCAAGACTTCATGATCATAGACAGTCACCCTGCTGTTGTGTGCAATGTACTGCTTTATACAAATCTTTCTGGTGCCATTGGAAATGACTCCCAGGAGACAAAGCCCAAGAACGGCCCAGAGTTTTACCTCTTTGTATATTCAGTTCTGCATTTCATCTTTGCAGTTCTAAACCTATTCAGAGGTCTATCTGTTTGAGCTACTAAAATTTAACATATCCTCTGCTGAATCTAGAGAGGAAAAGGATGAAATTATAATACATGAATTGCTCTTGCTCTGCACATTAACACAGTAATAGGAGACAGGAGTTTTTCAATATAAAAAAATTGGTTTTTGCTTTTATTTCACATATTTAAAAATAATGCAATATATCAGGAATTAATTTTAAGATAGTCAAGTGTGATTCATCACCATTGTCACTTTTACCAAGGAAAATAACTCTATATACTTTCTATATCAAAGGAGGAGAAATAACGTATATTTCATTTTAACACAGAAATACAATTTTGTCCCATGGTAGAATTGGATTAGTGATATAGGAAGGTATCTCTTAATAGGGTTTTACTGTATTCTCCCGTAAAGTTGCATAATAAGTATCAGCTTCCATAAAGGCACTTACCTGCAGAGTCATCTGACTAGCTTCTATGAGTATATTCCATAGTTTCCATTGAATATGTTCACTTGGGAGATTTCTAGTCTAGTATTAATTTTTATAGAATTAAATATATTTGGATACTGATTATTTGAAAAGAACTGGAGTTAATAAAGAGTCTGGTAAGCAAAGAGGTGGTCTATTACCCAGCTTTTCCCAGTCAGGAACGGTTGAAGCTAATGGTTTTGACTACGTGTCAGGTGATAGTATTATATAATAAATGCTGTTATAACTAGGGTCTTGCTTTAGCAGAACCCCTTGGATGCAGACATGTCTGGGCATGTCTGAAGCCCAGCAAGGCACTGTCCACTCGGTGCATGAAGGGCTGAGGAAGTTTCCTTGGAGAGGATTCCTTCCTTCTGAGGAAAGAAGGGAGGGAGACAGTGAAGCTTGTCCCAATAACAAAGACAATCTCCAGAAGGAAGCAGGCATTTTTGAGTTCAGCATGGAGTCTTGCTGTTTGCAGCTGATTCGTTTTCTGGTCTAGACCCCAGTGGACTCCTTCCTGTGGGTTCTGACCTGCGAAGTGTGTTGTAAAAAGCCTGAGTGGGCATGTGAGGAAGGACGACTTTGAATAAAAGCTGAATGACTAGGATTCTCTCAGACACCATTGTTTTGGTACTAACACTAATGATGTAACACAGAATGTAGGAAGAGGAGCGTCCACCCAGTTTGCGAAAGACAAAATAAAACAAAAACAAAACAAAACAAAACCCACAAAAACCAAAATTGCTGCTGTTTGACTGACTGCTACAAGGGCCCATGTGTGAAATTGTGGGGCAAAGTGGGAAGTGATATGCATGAATTGCATCACTGTGTGGATTTAGGGGAAGAGGCCACTGCGAGTGGGATGGGGGATGGGGAAGAAGATAAATTGAGTCATTGAGGCTACTTCTATTATCATTAACTTTTGTGATGGTGAGCAATGTGCTTACTTGCTCTTCTCCTTTTTTACATTATTAAAATAAGTGTTAGAACCACTTGTTCACTTTCATGTTTAGTGGGTAGTGAAACTTGAAAGATTTATTTGCTTAAAAGTTTTAAATGGCTATTTTTTAAACTTATTTAGGATGTGCCTATTTATCAAAAATCTTTCCTCTTAGTGTTGAAATGGTAGGAAAACACATTTCCCCCCCAACACATGGCATGATTATCTATTCTAAACTGGAGAGTGTGTGGAATATAAATTGGCTGGACTCCTCTAACTCATTTTGTCCCCCAAAATGTCAGCCCCAAATCATCCTCTAACGCAGGGTTTCTCAACCTTGGCATTATTGACACTTCAGACTTGAAAATTCTTTGTTTGGGGGGACAGCCCTGTGCATTGTACTATGTTTAGCAGCTTCCCTGACCTTTACTCACTAGATGCCTGTAGCACACGCCCCCACCCCTCAGTTTTGTTACAGTAAAAAATGTCTTTAAACATAGCCAGGGGAGGGGAGGCAAAATTACCCCAGGTTGAGAATTAATGCTATAATGTAACACAGTGTACTAACTTGAAATTAAGATATTTTATGAAATGTTTTTGAGCACCTACACAGACTGTGACAATAACTACTAGTAATGATGTGCTATTAAATATAAACTGAGGTATATTAAAAAATTTAAGCACTTACTTGAGCATTTATTCATTTGAATTGGGCACTATTGATCCGGGAGTAGTTAGGAGCACTCCACCAAAAGGAGCCAGGGGAAAGACTGACATAGAGAAAGTGTGGAAGCAAAGAAAGGAAGTAATTTGATTGGCTATAACGTAAAGCCTAGTTGGTTGTTTGTGATTGGTTGTCCTTAGTGTTTTTCTTTTAATATTTATTTTATTTATTTATTGTCTTTGTTTTGGCTGTGTCGGGTCTTAGTTGTGGCACGTGGGATCTTTCATTGCAGCACGCGGGCTTCTCTCTAGTTGTGGTACGCAGGCTTCTGGCTTCTCTCGTTGAGGTGCGTGAGCTCAGTAGTTGTGGCCCACGGGCTTAGTTGCCGCACAGCATGTGGGATTTTAGTTCCCCAACCAGGGATTGAACCCATGTCCCCTGCATTGGAAGGAGGATTCTTTACCACTGGACCGCCAGGGAAGTTCCATCCTTAACGGTTTTGATTTCATAATCTTGAGGCATTTACAGGCTTGGATTTTGGTTTGCTTAGCTAGACATCTACAGCATTAGAGCCAACTCAGTCTAGTGGTCTCTGTTTAATTAATTTAACAGTGCTTTTGCAGGTGTGGACAAACTTTCTGTAAAGGGCCAGATAACAAATATTTTAGCCTCTGTGGGCCCCAGGGTCTCTGTTGTGACTACTCAACTCTGCTGTTGTAGAGCAAATGGATGGATGAATTGGCTGTATTCCAATAAAATTATTAATATATATATTTGGTCCAAAGGGCTGCAGTTTGCCAACCTCTCTTCTATAGGAAAACACGGCACTACATACCACACATACTAAATTATGTTAAGTCATTGATCCCCCAAGCCCCAAAGCTAATGTAGAATAAATAAATGAAAAATATGGTACATTTCTTATATATATATATATATATGTATATATATATATAGAGAGAGAGAGAGAGAGAAAGAGAGAGAGAGACAGACAGACAGACAGAGACAGAGAGAGATATCACCTATCAAGGCTCAGACAAAGTCATTCTGCAATAGGATTTGTGAATTTTATTTTTCTATTATTTTGCAACAACAGGCTGAATGAAGAGAGTGACTTTGTTTTCAACATACTTTGAGAGCCCAATGCAGCGTTTACTGAAAAGAAAAACCATGTAGGAGGAACAGAATTATTGTTATCAAAGCAATGAATGTGTGGAAAGAAATAGAAATGCTTTAATAGTATATTGGAAAACAATTTAACACTCATACTCTTTGCCTAAATAATACTTATTAAAGTGGGACCAACTAAAAAAGGCCAGGCCATCTCTGGGCTGATGCTGTATGAGGGTTTAGTGAGATGGTCTTGCCACAGAGGTCATATTTTATAAGGGGACTAACTCCATCTAGAGATTCTAGAGACAAATAAAATCCAAATTTCAGAGAGGTACCCTTGCCACTTCTCCCTCCCTCTCTCCATCACTCCCTCCTTTCCCTCTCCTTACCCCCTCCCTTCCTTCCTTTCTTTCTAATATAGAGACTCAAGCGAAGTTGCCTTGATTAACCCCAACCCATGTCATTGGACTCTAGCATTCTTCTCAGGTCTCTGGGGATTCTAAGGATGGCTATGTTTCTTTATTCATCTTTGGCTTCAGCTGCAGCTGTCAATTTGATGAGTCATTTCATTATGTGCTGAGTGTACCTTGATGTTCCGAATGTCACAAGGTTCCTTTTCCTCGATTTCCTCACACTTCCTCCCCACTAACAAGCCCACGTGTATGGTGGCCTTTATTATCGGTTTGAGTAGATGTAGGAAGCATTGTAACGCAAACAACTTATAATTGATTATTAGACATTCATATATCCTCTAAACTATTCTGCAGTCTCTAACTTCCAAGATATTGGCCTCTCACCCAATCTCTGTCCTTTCTCTTTGCCCCTGGAATCATATCTCCAACCCCCCCACCCCCAAATCTGTTCTGTTTTATTAAGAGAAGCATTCTGAGTCTCTCCAAGCCTAGCCCTGCATATGGAAGCTCACCCATACCCTGTGCTTGACAATGGACTGTCAGTTCTGGGTCTTGAAAATTTCTCAGTCATCTGTAAGGGGAAAGAATTAATCAGGTGAGTTATTTTTCCCTGATATGAATTAACCTTCTTTAGAGGAAAGAAGCAGTCTTATTTAGTGTTTTTTTTTTTTTAGGCTAAATCTCCATTATGCATTATGCCTTTGGAAACCATAGCACAGATGAAGTTTAGATTTTATCTATTTGTTTTTGCTTGTTTGTTTTACTTTATTTAGTTATCCTTTGCCTGCCAGTGGTCAGCTGTGCAAAGATGATAAGATCTTATTGACCATGAAATGGGAGGGAATGACCATAGTATAGCTAGGAAAGCCTTTTCCAAAATTTTTGTTTGGGTTATACTCTTGGCAAGATGTTGAGACAATTAAAAAGTTTGGATTTATTTTTGAAACTATTCTTTCAGATTAAAAAAAAATTGTATTTTACTTATAGGAGTTTCTTCTTTCCTCCTCCCTCTTCTTTTGCCACCCCCTCAGTCGAAAGTGAACAATTAAGCACTTAATTGGATAATTTATGTTTCAAATTCCCTTTATTTTAAATTATACATATAAGATCATTCTTGTCCTACTTAATTTTAACTTTTGAAGATTTAGTCATAAAGAACAGGTGGGGGAAATTTTTTTCTAAGAATAATTACATGAATAGAGGTCTGAAACTAGTATGTTTAATTCCTGAGATACTGATTGAGATAATCACAGCATAGTTGAGAAGAACCAGAGGTTGGCTCTTGGTGTTACAAGAAGTCTTTCTTCAAAGTTTTGGTATTATACCTAAGTACAAGCCAAGAGCAATGAATCAGGCTGAAGCTGGCAAGAAATATGTAGTTATATTAATGGTATTAGACCTGAAAGTATTTATACAGTTAGATCAAGTGAGTTCTGAAAAAAGAGACAGAATATTTTGCCTTTTATAAAAGCTTATTTTAAGAGAATTATGTACATCAAGGCCTAAGGAACCTTAACTACATTCCTTTTTGGAATAAAAAGCTACATTACTACAATGTTGATGTTATGAAAACCTGTAGAGGAGAAATTCTGATTAAAATTAATTCCTGTTACTATGAAGCCTAAAAGGCAGCCAGCCAAAGTAAGGGCAAAATGAAGTATATGCCTTGGGGAAGAGCTGTTTCAGACTATAAAATTATGAGTCTAGAAGAGGAGGGAATTGGGAGGATTTATTAAACTCAGTAATGAAACTTAAACCTAATCTAAGTAACGGTTTCTAAAGTAACCTAAGGTGCAAAACCCTCCAACTGTGAAAATTTAACTCAATGTATTTTAATTTAGAACAAGAAGGTGTATCTCCATATATTGACTAACAAAATAAGTTCACAAACAGAAATTTCCAGAACATAAGTTCGTAGAGACAAGTAGAGGGCAGATACATATGTCAAGACACTTTTGAAATTAAATTATTATTTTAATACTTTAAATTTTATGATTAGCATGGAATTGAATTCTCCAGTGAAGCTCTTAGGGAGGATAAAGGCAAAGATTTCTTCTTTGTAAAATTCAGTTCAATTCAATTCAATTCCTCAAATATTTTTGAGGGCCTGGTGATCTCTGGGGCCTTTCCCAGTACCATCCTGAGTTGCAGAAATTATAGATTGATTTGCTGCCTACTTGGTTAAGAAGAGGTTTGATCGGTGCATGTGGATACATTTTTGATTTCTTGCTTTCTCCGCACCCGCGCCCGCCCCCCCACCCCCGGCTTTTTGACTTTCTAGACACTTTATTTTTAACTTTTTCTCTCCTAGTTCTCCCAGTTTTTTTTTTGTTGTTGTTCCATAGCATTTTAACCTCTTGGTCTATTGTGGTCAGTGTGTTCTTTACGGAACCAAGTCTTTTCTTCCACGGAAGATTCTTACCCTGAGTCATAGAATGGATGATACCCTGTTTTAACAAGGATCCCAAGAACAATGGTGGTTTTGAGACTTTACACTTTCAGTGTAGACAATGCCTGAATTTCAATCGTTTGCATCTTGAAAACGTACACAGAAACGAGAGCTGAAGTGTGCTCTACCCTTGTGTTTGTTTTCTGCTTTATTCCTGATGCATTTACACAAGGACATGTTGCATACATCACTTTTTATGCAGCATCATGTTACCTTCACCCAAAGACCAGTTACATCACCCATTATCACCAAGTAATAAAGCTCTCACCAGTGTCACTGTATTCTAAGCAAATGTCATGTCTCTCCTGGACACCAAAGTAGCTTTCTCACCAGTCTCCCTTGCTTCCACTCTTTCCCCACAGTTCACTATCCACAGGGAAATCAGAATGGTCTGTTAAAAGCATGAGTCAGATTTGCTCAAAACACAATGAAAGTTTTCCATGATATTTAAAATCAAATCCAAACATGACCTAGTCCCTGCCTCTTCCTTGACCTCATCTCATGCTGCTTCCCCTCTTGCCCACTGCACCGCAGGATCACCAGCTTTCTTTCAGTTCCTCCAGCAGGCCTGTTCCTTGGTGGGCAGTGCTCTTTCCTCCCATCATTCCAGGACTGCTGCTTGCAGTCACTGAGCTGTTGGTCACATTGTCTCATCTGCAGAGAGGCGCACCTCAACTAATCCATCTGAAGTAGCCACACAGTACCATCATATCACCTCTTTCAATTTTCTTCGGACGCTTACCACTCTCTGACGCTCATCTCCTTTATTTATTGTTGTTGTGTTTTGGCCACCTGCACCCAATAAAATGCAAGTCTTTACAACTGAGGACTGTGCCTGTCTTGTTCCTCTGTTTCCTCAGAGCCTTGGATAGTGTTTGCTATGTACTTTGTGCTCAATAAATATTTACTGAATGAATCATAACCTTCTTAACATTTTCTACTTGGGATATGAGGCTAAACAAATTATAACAAATCTAGATCTATCATTAATTAAGTTGGTTAGTTCTGTCCCCTATGTAGATAGTGATAAAATGTATCTTTCCTGAAATAACACAGAATATCTATAATATGCTTCTATTTTTTAAAACAATGAATTTCTACTGCCCTTAAACTGAAAGTAATTTGATATTCTTTTCATTATGAATTTTATACATTTGAGTATTATATTCAATCTTTAGTATTCAAGCGGTTATCTTTCCCTTCTATCTCTCCACTTTTAGTTTCAATCATAGACAGCTATAATTTTAGGATCCTAAGGCCAAAGGTTTTAAAGATCTTCTTACAACAGAGAAGTGTATTGAAGAGGTCTGCCCTTGAATTTGTGGTGCCTGAAAGGAAGCCAGCAGGGATTGTTTGTGCCCAGGGGCACTTGAAAAAAAATTGACCCAAAGTAACAACACTAGAAGCCAGATATCAAAACATATTTTGCCTAATGAAGCTTCAGGTGTAATATCAATGTTAGAAATTGGAGTGCCCAGAAGATGGTGAGGCTTGGAAAACAAATTTCTGACCCACTCAAGCTGAAAGTACAGGGTATGACATATGGATTTAGGGTTGATTCGAGCAAATATCTATCACCCATGTTTACAGGTGCTTATGATGCCAACTCATGTTTTTAAAGGCCCTGTGGGAAAGCCAGTTATAATTTATATATGAAGTGTGTGACCTTAAATCCACGATCTATTTCACTAGGTCCATTCAAGGTAAAGATCTAGATTCAAGTGATACCATTCAAACTGTAGCAGGGTGACTCATTAGGTGCTTGTAAAATCAATTCAGTGGGTCATGATCAACAGTTTTTTTTAAAGACCATGTAATAGAATTGAATCAAATACAAAGTATCAGAGAATGTCTCACGTTGTAAAACTTACAACAGATTCATAAAATTTTTGATGTTATATGACTATAGTGTGTATGCTCTCATCATGTAAAATACATTTCTCACTGTGAGTGGGGTAAAAAATCTGTGAAAGCCACCAGAGAATATAGGATTGGGTTGGATTGGGTTCATCTGACATAAAATGAAGAATAATTTACAGAGGGAATTTTCCCAAGGGTATGAGGACTAGTCCCAAAGTAAGGGCAAGGTCAAATTGTCACTGAACTCTATGAAGTAGAAAACGGCTGAAATACAGAACAGAATATGTTAGACTCCATAATTCATAATTCCCTCAAACACAGCCTTATTTGTCTTTCCCACTGATAATTCATAACTTGTTTAGCGGTGTTTTGAGCTTCCCAACCAGAAGTTAAACTCTGTGAAGTAGAAGTGGTCATATAATTCTTCAATGTGTCTTGTAATGCTGAGAACATAGTAATCTCATAAAACATTTTTGTTAATTGACCCATCAAAAAATAAAAATGTGGGCTTCCCTGGTGGCGCAGTGGTTGAGAGTCCTCCTGCTGATGCAGGGGACGCGGGTTCGTGCCCCGGTCCGGGAGGATCCCGCATGCGGCGGGGCGGCTGGGCCCGTGGGCCATGGCCACTGGGGTTGTGCATCCGGAGCCTGTGCTCCACGGCAGGAGAGGCCACGGCAGTGAGGGGCCCACGTACGGCAAAAAAATAAATAAATAAATAAAAAGAAAAATAATAAAAATGTGAGTAACTAAAGAAGGTCAAATATAATCTGCATCATTTTAGCTGTTCCAGCATTATAACCCAGCAGTTTTGCCCACCATCCCTGTCTGTCAGTAGCTGACACATCAATTTTCTATCTGCACATGTTTTCAAAGCAAATCTGTTTTGAATTTTTAAAAATAGGACATATGATAGTTATCAAAAACATCTTTCATGAATTCCAAATAGCTTATCACAATCCATTCCATTTTTTGACCTTTAAATCTGTGATTCTATCAAGGAAAGAGATCACATTCTCCCAACTTGATTTGTTTTTCTTCATTATGGTAAGGTCAGAACCTAGAAGAGGTAGAATGGTTTCAGGTTCCTATTTAGATTCCTTTGTCTAACTCAAGTTTTGGATCAACTCCTCCTTCACAATCCAAAGTCACTGAGTTAAATTAAACAAGAGATTCCTGAGAAGATGAAGCCAAGCATGACTAACATCTTGTCCCAGACACATGTCAAGCTTGGTTAAGAATTAGAGTCCTCTTTGTTGTTGCCAGGACAGAGGGAAGTCTCTTTTAGTATGACCCAGCATGAGCGAGCAACATTCATGTTAGTTTGAAGCAATTTACTTTTGTATTTCGCTTTTGTAGTTCACAGCAGGTCCTTTCAGGAGGAATAAAAGGGCTTGCTCTGCAATCTACCTTTATTGTTTCTCTGAAGAGTAGAAGCAAAACATATTTCAATCAGAAGAATTATACCTGAGTGCTATAAATATTTCCAGAGCCAGCAGAGAAAGCCCTGCTCCATTTAAGGTCAGGGCTGATATTTGAAAGGGAAAATGTTGATGGTAAACCCATGGGGAAATAAAATCCTAGACTATCCTAAGTGAGCTTTCTCATTGGGTAGTAATCAGGAGATAAGGTGAGAAATTCCAGAGATTAGCCACAATAGATAAGATTCTCAGACTTCTTAAAAAAAAAAAAAAGACATTGCTAGGATACGCAGTGACTTCTATGGAACTCAAGTGCCACTGTTTTATAGCAAAGCCCCTTTTTTATTGATTAGTGTTAATGAGGTGAGGGAACCCCACATTGATGGATTATCAATGTCTACCTAATCTTGTTTTTTACTATTTAATCTTTCTTGTTACTATGGTTAGAAATATGTGCAAACTAAATCCTTGTTTCTTCTTTTACTTGACCTTATTCTGATTCATCAAATTGATTCTCTTACACTCTGAACTATGCCAATTATTGTGTCTGTCAAGCCATATATTCATTAGAATATTAGGGCTAATGGACATGGTCTAAGAGCATGTTCATCTTTAGAAATACGGTAAAAGCTAATTCTTTTGGCTCAGCAAAGCTCAGGTTGACATCTTGCCACTCTTCTGCAGCCCGGAATATCTGGTGACTTAATGAAGCGAAGATCTTAAACACACAACTCAGTGGATTATTCAGTGTTAAGGTTTGCAGTAGAGTCTGTGAAAAAGGATTAACACTTTCAGTTCTACAAAAGCACAGGTGATGAATGAAAACACAAGAGGAGTACCAGAATGGACAGTGCCTCAGAAGGATTACAGAGTAACTTGTACCTCAAGAGTCCATTGATCTTCCTCTTCATATGGTATTTAAAAAATAATCTTTTATATGCCAGTTGTAATACAACTGGATTAGTGAAGCCAACGGGCTGTGACTGTTTAAATATTAATTGGGACAGCAATGTCTAAATCAGTGGTTCTCAACCCTGACTGCATATTAGAATCACCTAGGGAGCTTTAAAAATTTGCCTAGTCCCCAACTCTAAAGAGACTGCTTTAATTGGTTGGGGGCAGTGTCCTGCCATCAGAATTTTAAAAGCTACCTTGGTATACAGTCAGCATTGAGGACCACCAGTAAATAAATGCTAAAACAGAATAGCGTTCTGTTACCAGAATGCTTGACTCAAATATTCTATTCTTTTAAAGCTTCTCAATGGTGTATCTTTTTTAAAAAATAAATTTATTTTATTTTTATTTATTTTTGGCTGTGTTGGGTCTTTGTTGCTGCGCATGGGCTTTCTCTAGTTACAGCTAGTGGGGGCTACTCTTCATTGCAGTGCGCGGGCTTCTCATTACGGTGGCTTCTCTTGTGGCAGAGCGTGGGCTCTAGGCATGCGGGCTTCAGTAGTTGTGGCATGCGGTCTCAGTAGTTGTGGTTCACGGGCTCTAGAGTGCAGTCTCAGTAGTTGTGGCACACGGGCTTAGTTGCTCCACGGCGTGTGGGGATCTTCCCGGACCAGGGCTCGAACCCGTGTCCCCTGCATTGTCAGGCCGATTCTTAACCACTCTGCCACCAGGGAAGCCCTCAATGATATATCTTTTATTGAAAGAATAGAGTATGGATCCTGTTTTATTCCATCCCAGTTACTTTGGCCTTTGCCATGTGGTAGCGTATTATGGTCTGTGTTGAATGCAATTAAAATACTTCGGTCATTTTCAGGAAGGCTTTTTAATTTTCAAAATATACTTGATATGAAATTTATACTCCAGAAAATCTCTTGTTTTTTTGCAGTGTCATGGAATTTGTTCATCAGGAAAAAAAAAGGCAAAATATACTCAAAGACTCTTTGCTAATTCAGTAAGCAAACAAACAACAAAAACCTTAAAACCTATTTTGTTTAGTTAGTTCAGCTGCCTAAAAGAGAAGGGGACAATTAATTATTCATCAATTTGTGTCAGAAAAAAAACTCAGTGTTGCTTTTAGGGGTAGTGTTAAATCTATATACCTGTATCTATACCTGTATATCTATATATGTAGATATATGTCTATGATTATATCTATAGGAACACTAACAAGAGACCCACCATTAATTGCCTATGAAGTTTTGATCAAGTCACTCAGCCTTACTGGGCTTCAGGGTCACATAGCAGTGGAGCTGGGATGAACATTTGTGACTCTTGTCTCACGTTCTGCTCTGTTACTTGTGAAAAAAACAATGAGGACCAGTGGGTAGAGAAGATGATGGGGGAACTGATGTGGACCCTTCCTTAGAGATAAGTATGGTTTCTATAGTTCTCTACAGGCTGCCCCTCCTAACTGTGTGTATCTGAGTGCATGGTGTAGACTAATGTGAGTTCTTGTGGAAAGGCTGATGTTAAGTCTCATTCTGTTCTGGATTCCATCTTGTGGCTGCTCACCAGGTCAAGGGTCTCCTCAACAGCAATGCTGACCCCTGTGGTGACCTGTACCCACAGCCAAGGCCCTCCTCTTTTGTCTGCTCCCTATGACCGTTTGTTTCATCACAAATCCCCACTAATGGTTTCTCTCACCTTTCTCCAAGATGTTGCCAACTAAAACAAGTACTTCTGTGCTTTGAATAACTAGTTACTGCCTTTCAGGTGGTTTCTTAGTAAAATGTAGTGGAAAGGGGGAGAGAAGTCCAGCCAGGGCAAGCAGGAGGGATGTAGGCACACTATAGCCTTTAGGGAAACTGGAATCTGATTTGGTTAAACTCCTACTGTCTGGTCTTACTTCATGTATCACCTCATTTTCTTGGTTGCACGAAGGCAAAACATACACACTTTTGTTTGCTTCCTCTCCATATATTTATTTTCCTAAAAGATCTTCACGGTCTATACACTTTTATCTAAATTCACTAACTTCACACATTTATATTCTAGTAATTCTAATACATCTCTCTCTAATCTGAATTTCCTCTCCCATCAACCTATCTGTGAAACATCTAACTTTTACATGTCTTCCTGACTTGATTGCTCTATAAAAAAGATGCCATTAACACATTCTTTTTGGTTAGTCCTTGTTTTCTTTTTTTATTTTATAATGCATTTTACAATATAATAATAAAAAGAATAGTGTGACTTTTTGTTATAATAGTACAGTTCTTCCAGTTTATTCTTCTAAAAGTGACATCTACCAGATCTAGTTGCTAAACCCAGAAACAGTATCTTTTGACCATCATCAATAACTTTGTTCTGCTTCTTGCCCCATTTAAAAAATTTGTTGCCATCTTCCACTGCAATCTTCCCTCCCCCAACACAATACTGTTTTCTGTTATTTTTCTTACAGCATATTTTTTCTTTTCCTTCTTTTTTTGTGTCCAATGCATTTTCTGCATCAATTGATAAAATTATACAATTTTTTTCCTTTAGTTTATTGACATGATGGATTGCATTGATCAATTTCAAATGTTGAACGAGCCTTGCATCCGTGGAATAAATCCAACTTGGTCATGGTCTATATTTCTTTTTACACATGGATAGATGCAGTTTCCAATATTTTTTGAGAATTTTTGCATCTAAATTCATAGGAGATATTGGTTTATAGTTTTCTTTTTAAATACTTTTTTAGTCTGGTTTTGAAATCAAGGTAATACTGGAATCATAAATGAGTTTGGGAAGTGCTCCTTCCCCTACTATTTTCTGAAATAGATTGTGTAAAATTTTAAAAAATGTAATCAATTTCTTTAAATAAAAAAACCAGAACAAAAATAGTTCACCCATTTCTCCCATCCTCCACTCCCCCACCTCTGGCAACCACCAATTTGTTCTGTGTATCTATGAGCTTAGCGTTTACATTTATTTATTTATTTTTAAAGATTCCATATATAAGAGAGATCATTTGTCTTTCTCTGTCTGACTTATTTCACTTTACATAATACCCTTGAGGTCCATCCATGTTATTGCAATGGCAATATTTCATTTTTTATGCCTGAATAATATTCCCTTGTATACATATACCATAATCTATCTATTCATTTATCCATTCGTTGGACACTTAGGCTGTTTCCATATCTTGGCTATTATAAATAATGCTGCTATGAACATGGGAGTGCAGATATCTTTTCAAGTTAGTGTTTTCCTTTTCTTTAGATAAATATCCAGAAGTGGATTGCCAGATCATACGGTAGTTCTAGTTTTAATTTTTTGAGGAGACATCATACTGTTTTCCATAGTGACTGCACCAGTTTACATTCCCACAGTGCACAAGGGTACCCTTTTCCTCCACATCCTTGTCAATCCTTGTTATTTCTAGTCTTTTTGGTAATAGCCATTCTAACAGGTGTGAGGTGATATAACCTTTTGTGGGTTTTTTTTGCATTTCCCTGATAATTAATGATGTAGAGCATCTTTACATGTACCTGTTGGTTATCTCTATTTATTCTTTGGAAAAAAAATTTCTATTCACATAAACATGTTATTCTGTCCACGTTTTAATCAGGTTGTTTTTTGTTACTGAGTTGTATGAGTTTTTTTATGTATTTTGGATTTTAGGCCCTTATCAGATATATAATTTGCAAATATTTTCTTCCATTAAGTAGGCTGTCTTTTCATTTTGTTGATGGTTTCCTTTGTTGTGCAGAGGCTTTTTAGTTTGATGTAGTCCTACTTGTTTATTTTTACTTGTGTTGCTTTTGCTTTTGCTTTTGGTGCGAGATTCAAAAAATATCACCAAGACCTATGTCAAGGAGCTTACCACTATGTTTTCTTCTAAGAGTTTTATGGTTTCATGTCTTACGTTCAAGTCTTTAATTCATTTGAGTTTTATGGTTTTATGGTTTCAGGTCTTATGTTCAAGTCTTTAATTCATTTGAGTTCATTTTAGTGTATGGTATAAGAGAGTGGTCCAGATTCATTCTTTTGCATGTGTCTGTCCAATTTTTCTAACACCGTTTAAGAGATTGCCCTTTCCTCCTCATATATTCTTCACTTCTTTGTCATAAATTAATTGACCATATATGTGTGGGTTTATTTCTGGGCTCTCTGTTCTATTCCATTGATCTATGTGTCTGTTTTTATATCAGTACTATACTGTTTTAATTACTATAGTTTTGTAATATAGTTTGAAGTCAGGGAGTGTGATACCTCCAGCTTTGTTCTTCTTTCTCAAGGTTGCTTTGGCTATTTGGGGTCTTTTGTGGTTCCATACAAATTTTAGGATTGTTTGTTCTATTTCTGTGAAAAACGGCTTTGAAATTTTATTAGCTATTGCATCAAATCTGTATATTGCTTTGTGTAGTATGGTCATTGTAACAATATTAATTCTTCCTATCCGTGAGCATGGACTATCTTTCCATTAATTTGTTTCTTCTTTAATTTCTTTCATTAATGTTCTTCTTTAATTTCTTCCATTAATAGCTTTCAATATGCAGGTGTTTCACCTCTCTGGTTAAATTTATTCCTAGGTAGGTATCTTATTCTTTTTGATTCAATTGTAAATGGAGTTATTATTTTTTTTAAGAAGATGTTGGGGGTAGGAGTTTATTAATTCATTTATTTATTTTTGCTGTGTTGGGTCTTCGTTTCTGTGCGAGGGCTTTCTTTAGTTGTAGCAAGTGGGGGCCCCTCTTCATCGCGGTGCACGGGCCTCTCACTATCGCGGCCTCTCTTGTTGGGGAGCACAGACTCCAGACACGCAGGCTCAGTAGTTGTGGCTCACGGGCCTAGTTGCTCCGCGGCATGTGGGATCCTCCCAGACCAGGGCTCGAACCCGTGTCCCCTGCATTAGCAGGCAGATTCTCAACCACTGTGCCACCAGGGAAGCCCATAAATGGAGTTATTTTAAATTTATCTTTCTGATAGTTCATTATTAGTATATAGAAGTGCAACATATTTTTGTGTATTGATTTTGTATCCTGCAACTTTACTAAGTTTGTTTATTAGTTCTAACAGTTTTTTTCATGGAGTCTTTAAGGAGCTATATGTATATCTCATATCATTTGCAAATAGAGATATTATACTTATGTCATCTGCAGATAGTGTCAGTTTTACTTCTTCCTTTCCAATTTGGGTGCCTTTTATTTCTTTTTGTTGCCTAACTGCCCTGGCTAGGACTTCTAATACTATGTTGAATCAGAGTGGTAACAGTGGGTACTTTTGTCCTGTTCCTGAACTTAGAGGAGAAGCTTTCAACCTTTCACTATTAAATATGATGTTACCTCTTGTGATATATGGTCTTTATTAATGTTGAGGTATGTTCCCTCTAAACCTGCTTTGTTGAGAATTTTTATCCTAAATAGATTTTGAATTTTGTCAGATGCTTTTTCTGTATCTATTGAGATTAATTTTTTTTTAATCTTTCCTTTTGTTAATGGGGTGTAGCACATTGATTGATTTGTGGATGTTGAAACATTCTTGCATAAATTCCATTTGATCATGCTGTATGATCTTTTTTTTTTTTTTGAGGTACGTGGGCCTCTCACTGTTGTGGCCTCTCCAGTTGCAGAGCACCAGACTGGGGCACGAACCCGTGTCCCCTGCGTCGGCAGGTGGACTCTCAACCACTGCGCCACCAGGGAAGCCCCTGATCCTTTTAATATAATGTTGAATTCAGTTTGCTAATATTTAGTTGAGGATTGTTGCATCTATGTTTATCAGGCATATTGGCCTATAATATTTTTTTCTTGTGGCATCCTTGTCTGGTTTTGGTATCAGGATAATGCTGGCCTCATAAAGTGAGTTTGGAAGAGTTCCTTCCTCTTCTACTTTTTGGAAGAATTTAGGAAGGATTGGTATTAATTCTTCTTTGAATGTACGGTAGAATTCACCAGTGAAGCCATCTGGTCCTGGACTTTTGACTGTTGGGAGGGTTTTGATTATTGATTCAGTCTCCTTACTAGTAATTAATCTGTTCAGATTTTCTATTTCATCATGATTCAGTCTAGGTAGGTTTTGATTATTGATTCAGTCTCCTTACTAGTAATTAATCTGTTCAGATTTTCTATTTCATCATGATTCAGTCTAGGTAGGTTGTTTCTAGGATTTATCCATTGCTTCTAAGTTGTCCAATTTATTGGCATGTAATTGTTCAAAGTAGTCTCTTATGAGTCTTTGTATTTCTGTGGTATAAATTGTAATATCTCATCTTTCATTTCTGATTTTATTTATTTGAGTTCTCTCTCTCTTTTTCTTGGTGAGTTAGCTTAGGGTTTGTTCATTTTGTTTATTTTTTCAAAGAACCAGCTCTTGGTTTCATTAATCTTTTCTATTGTCTTTTTATTTCATTTATTTCTGCTCTAATCTTTGCTACTATTTCCTTCCTTTTATTAACCTTGGGCTTTGTTCTTTCCCTAGTTGCTTGAGGTGTAAAGTTAGGTTGTTTATTTGAGATGTCTCTTGTTTGATGAGGTAGGCATTCTTTGCTATGAACTTTTCTCTTAGAACTGCTGATGCTGTGTCCCATAAATTTTGGTATGCTACATTTCATACCATTTCAATGTAACATACATTTTCATTTGTCTCAGGTAGTTTTTGATTTCTCTTTTAGTTTATTCTTTGATCCGTTGGTTGTTCAGTAGCATGTTGTTTAATCTTCACATATTTGTGAATTTTCTAGTTTTCTGAATGTAATTTCATACCACTGTGGTTGGAAAAGATGCTTGATATGATTTCAACCCTCTAAAATTTATTAAGACTTGTTTTGTGGCCTAACATGTGATGTATATTGGAAAATGTTCCATGTGCACTTGATAAGAATGTGTATTCTATAGTTTTTGGATGGAATGTTCTGTAAATATCTAAGTCCACCTGGTCTAATGTGTTGTTTAAGGCTGATGTTTCCTTATTGATTTTTCTGTCTAGATGATCTATTCATTCATATAAGTGGGGTGTTAAAGTCCTCAACTACTACTGTGTTGCTATTTTTCCCTTTAGGTCTGTTATACAGTGTATATCAAACATGCAGAACAATATAGAAAATAGTAGTGAATACCTGTTCACCAAGTTCAATCACATCTTGACATTTTTCCCATACCTGCTTCAGTTATTTTGAGGAAATAAAAATACAGAAAAAATTAATGTCACCTGTGTGCCCCTTTTTCTCTCTTCTCATTCACCTCTTGGCCTCTTCCAAGAGAAGTAGTATCTTAAATTTATTATCATTCCCATGCTTTTTTTTTTTTTGCGGTACGTGGGCCTCTCACTGTTGCGGCCTCCTCTTCCGTTGCGGAGCACAGGCTCCGGACGCGCAGGCTCCGGATGCGCAGGCTCAGCGGCCATGGCTCACGGGCTCAGCGGCCATGGCTCACGGGCCCAGCCGCTCCGCAGCATGTGGGATCCTCCTGGACCGGGGCACGAACCCATGTCCCCTGCTGCATCGGCAGGCGGGCTCCCAACCACTGCGCCACCAGGGAAGCCCCCATGCATTTTTTTAAATCATTATTAAATGTATATATTTATAAATAAAATAGAGCATTTTACTCAAGCGGCATTTTATGAAGTGATAGTCTAACTTTTTTTGGCACAAATATTAAGATTTTTGAAACACATGGCTCAAATTTATGTATTTTAACTTCTATATCATGTTCTAATGAATATTCATACAATGTATTTTGCCAGTCGTTGGACAGTTAATATGTCTCCAGTCTTTAGTATGTTTCCAGTCTTGAATTATTATAGACAGTGTTTCAATGAACATTTCTGTACCTGTCTTCTTATGTAAAGAGGCCTGGTTTTTCCTGCGTCCCTAATGCATTTTTAGTTGTGTAACAGCTCCTCCAAAATTAAACTTTCTTGCCACTTACTATCAGGGGACTGAAAGGCAAATTTCCTGGTTCCCATTTCATTTTAGTATACTCTAGGAGTGTCAATAGTAAGGTTCTGACCAGGGCAATTAAAAGAGGTTGAGCCACCTGGTTAGAATAAAAACAGCCTGTGGTGTAAACTCTTTGTGATTCATCAGCTCCTTTAACTGTAAATTTGCACTGCTCTTGCAGTAGATAGCTGCTGGTATGCCACTTACCCAGTGTTACCTCTAATTTACCTTCCTTCCCCTTGGAGCTCAGAGGAGATTGTTCCATATACCCTGCTAGGATGAGAGACTTTTCCGTGGGGTTTTTCAGATTTATGCATTGTGAGCCTCCTGGAGCAATCAGAGATACAATGTTTAAGGTCACTATTCCAACTTTCCATAAGATGGGTTGCTCTTCCTGCTAATGAAACTGGAATCACAACCACACATTTTTGATAATTGCACTCAGAATTGGATTGCACTTTATTCCACCTCTGCATTGGGCTCATTTTTTTTTTTTTTTGCGGTACGCGGGCCTCTCACTGTTGTGGCCTCTCCCGTTGTGGACCACAGGCTCCGGATGCGCAGGCTCAGCGGCCATGGCTCATGGGCCCAGCCGCTCCGCAGCATGTGGGATCCTCCCGGACCGGGGCACGAACCCGTGTCCCCTGCATCGGCAGGCGGACCCTCAACCACTGCGCCACCAGGGAAGCCCTGGGCTCATTTTTTTATATAATAATATGAAAGTATTTTCTGCAAAACCGCATCAAATAATTATATAAAAATTGAATAAACATAAAAGCTAAGTTGTATAATATTGCATTTTCAAGTGATGTCATTGAGAGTTTGATTTAATCATGGCAGCTCCTGTTTCATGGGATTGCTTCCATTTTCCCAAGTTGGCTTCTTATACTTGGGCAAATGCAAGTCCAAGTTTGCTTCTTTCTTCAACCTGAGCTGCCTCCTGTTGGGAAAGAATGCCAGTTTACATTATGCTCCTCTCTTTGTACTCTGATGAACTGAAGAAAAGTAGACAAAGCCAGGCTGCATAGACCACCACTTTCCTCACCTAATTTTTTGTTTTTAAGGTAGTGTCATGTTTGACCTTTGTTATATCCTATAGAGCTATCAACTTCCATCCTACAAGGGACTCCCATATCTTTGCAGGAGAGTAACCAAAGTTTTCTGCTTCTATCCTATTGTCCACCAATAATTTCAACCAGAGCCACATTAGTTCCATTAGAGAAAACAGGGCAAGGGCCAACAATAACAAACTGAGAGGATCAATTTCTTGGATCAATATCCAGATTGAACAAGACTCATGACCGCTCCACTTTCAATAAACTATATTAAACATTTGAAACCAGGAAAATGATAGGTGGTGTTGCCTACTCCAAGTAAGTTACATTCTTCACCTGAGCTTTTATCAGCTAAACCCAGCTCTGATTATTTCACTACTTAGGAGTTAGGATGGCGTGTATGGGTAATGCTATTTGGACACTAAATTCTGAATTTATCATAGGAGGAAAGATGAACATGCTTTCCATTGTTAAGCTTCCCTTGCAGGAAGGGCTACCCTGTGCATTTCCAGTCATTTGTTTCTTGCTGGTACCTATAGGCAGGTGCCATCACTGTTAGAAAAAAATTATCATAATTCTTCACAGACATAGAAAATCTTTTGAGTACTCTAATTCTCATAGATAAAAATATGGGTCAGACAAAAAAAGCAAGGTGAAGTCAGGGTTAGTGTTAGTACCAAGAGTCTTTGAGTTGGCTTACACAGTTGGCATGTGTTATTATCTACACCATATATAAGAACCTAACATGAAAAGCAAGTGGCCCTCCCAACCTTGACTAAGGGAAAAGGACATGACTGGGTCTGTTCACCATCATTACTTTATTTCTTGCCTTAAGCTTGTTGTGCTGGCATGCACATGTGTGAACTTGTGCTGTTCCCGCTCTCCATGAAGCCAATTTATTTAAATGGAGATTCTTCCTAAACTGTGCTGTCAGTTTACCCTCCTCTGGGGTGAAATGGTGTTGTCTGAGCTCCCAATGTTGGACCTTCATTCCTCCATCCTATTTCTGATCTGAGGAGGGAGGAGTGACTGAGCTTTGCCTGCCTATCCAAACAAGAAAGCAGCTCCCAAAATTAACCATTTGTTGCTTGTGATCTAGTCTTTTGCCTCTTATTCAAATTTCACTGCCTGAGGAGTATGATTATGAGCTTTTACTGATGGTAGCTAATCAGGGTATATGGCCTTTAACCAGTCAACCAGTGTTTATTAGAAATGTAGTGTGGATCTATCCTTAGGGTAGGTAATAAGAGCACTTACATGGTTCCTGCCTTCGATAGTAAGTAAATTAGATTGTTCTTACTTTGATAGTAAGTCCATGGACAATTTGGAAAGTGTGTGCATGTAATTCACAGCAGTGGGTGATTTCCAAATGAAACGTATTAGGAGAGCCATGTACCGGGCTGGACAGTCCTCAGCACTTGGGGTGCCAGTAGCCATACTTGATGAACCTGTGGAAGCTGCCCTGATTATTGCTGTAGATCACAGTATCCCTTTTCCTGCAAAAAAAAAAAAAATGACGATGCCAAAAATGGCTTGCATATGGAGATCAAAGCCCTTACATCTTTGTTGGTTAGGTGGCTGGATGGGATCTGGTCAGGCAGGAGATCCCCACTGTTTCCTATCCCTCCACACCACCACACTGTTTGCAACCTCCAGCAGCCATTCAAGTTTACCACAGTGTGTTTCACAAAGTCATTATAGTATATACAGTGATGTGGAAATGTTTGGGAAGCTCTCTTTAGATAAGTGTTCTTAGGCTTAGCTGTACTTTAGGATCACTTGAGGAACTTTAAAAACCCATTTCTAAGTCCCATAGACCATTAAATGAAAATTTCTGGATGAGGCCTGGGCACTGACATTTAAAAAATGCTACCCAGGTGATTTGAATGTGATGCTAAGGCTGAGTAACACTGCTCTGCACTGAAATTCAGAGTAGAGGAATGGATATTGAAGATAGAGAGTGGGCTGAAAAAATACTTGGGAGGGAGGTGGGGTAGGGTTATCAGACTTGACTGAGGTTAGAAGAAGAGGAGCCAGGTTGGAACTGTGTACCAACCTGAGAGTACTCCCTCTTAAGAGTTTACTTTCTTTATCTTTTACCCCCAGAATCTAGGAATAGTCACCTGTTTCCCAGCATTACATTTCTACATCCTATGCTGCAATTGCTATTAACTGATGAAGGACATGGCTTGTAGAGAGAAGTGCTGTCTGCCCCACACAACATCTCTGTTGCTCTCAGAGAAGAAAAAGCCTTATAATGCAATGCTTGGGTCTAGCAGTTTTCAGTGGTGATTAACATTGAGGTGAGCCATGATCTGAGGTGAAGCTGGGTGTGGTGGGGAAGTGCACTTGTTATGGAAGCCACTTCCAAGGGAACAACTAATAGGAAAATGAGATAGAAATTTGCTTTCCTAGTATGTACTAGAGAAAGATCATACTTGAAACTTGGGATGAATGCTTGAATTGTATAGGCAGTAAAATATAACTCATTTTGTGTGTGTGTGTGTATAGAACGTTTACATCCTCCATTTTACTCATCACTACAAATACTTATGATCTAGGGAAGCAGGCCAACTCACCCAAAACCAATCCAATAAATAATGATTTAACTGATTGGCCAATTCTTCAAATAGCCAAGTTTGACAGTTTTTCTAATTTTATCCACTTACCAGAAATTTGTGTATTCAAAACCAGGTAAAAATAATCATATCACATTGAAATTTAAAAATGTATTTCCAGAAACACAAATTAAGGCTTACATGTTAATTTAAGGAATTGACACAGGAATATTAAACACCTAAAATTAAAAAAAGGAAGTAAATAACTTTTAAACACATATGATAGAAACAAGTAGTGGCCAAAATAATCAAGTCACACAAAATTTTTGGTTTCTAACACTGGTTTGAAAAGATATTCAGCACAAAACCTGCAAATCAATCAAAGTGATGGAAAGGAAGTGAGAATGCATGGAAGGTATCACTTCCATGTGTGGTAACATTGACGAGACACTAAGTTCAAGTGAGAAAGAACAATAACAGAATAAAAAAGCATACATTTGGTTAAATCTTAAAAACATTAAAACCTTAAACATGCTAAAAATGGGTATATTTGAATGAAGCAGAGACAAGAACAGCCACATTACTTGTTACATTTTGGCCACTAATTGCTAGGGATCACATACTAATGTTGAAATACTCCTTGAAAAATTGGTAAGAGAACCTTAAAATTTTCAAAAAGCAGAAATGACATAGAAGAGAATTGAAAAGACATCAGAATAAACTGAAAAATTTCCATATGAAATTCTGAAATAGAAATCAGTCAACTAAGACTTTGCAGAACTCCTCAACATGTCAGAAGCCATTCCATCCTATATAAATTGGTATACGTTTTATAACTATTTGCTTTTTAAAAACAAATATTTTGGTAAATAGATAATTAGTAAATATGGCAGTTGGTCATTCATATTGATTTTTTATGAATTGAATAGTAAGGTACATGGCAACAGTAGAATTACCCCATTTTCCAGAGAAACTTAGTTTCATAGAAAAAGGAGCAAAGTTCATTATCTATCTTATGTGTACAAGGGTATAGTTGCATGTTCCTTAGAAACCTGAAGACTCTAGAGTAGATGATGCAAGCTCATGTCTGACATTTCGAGGTACAACAAGAATAGTTTACAAAGCATATTAATTGAAGGATATCAGATAAAAAATATAAAATGTAATATAACTAATTGCCAGGAAACCTCCTACCAAGCATTTCAGAAACACACATAATGTCACTTGAGTTCTTATGGAGAAGAAATAAATCCAAAGCTAGAGAGCTCCAAGTGCCAGTATATATGAGAAAATTGTCACTTCCAGATCTAGCATGGTATTTGGCACATGGTATGACATATGTCATCTTCACTGCAAGCATTTTCTTATGCATATGGTCCCTCCAGCTAGAGGAGCCCATCCACAGTCTATTTTATCAATAGTGAAGACACCCAGACTGAAAATAATCTTGCATTAAATAAAGTCAACTTATATTTGACCAAGAAAGCAGTATATATTTTATAGATACACTTTTTTCCTTAAGCCATTATTGCAGAAAGTTCTGTGTACTGAAGGTACAGAATTGTTCCATGCCTACGTGCTAAACATTAATTGTGTTTAGCAAGAGTTCAAGAGTATACATTAAATATAAGAGATTTGCCATGGAGTTTATGTGCCCCATATTTGCCTAACTTTAAATGAAAACCTTCTCTTTTTTTTTCCATTTTAAAATGGTTTATAATTTTTATATCCTTTTTTTCTGCTGTGCAGCACTGAGAGTTTTATTAGTCAATGTGATTTAAAGATGTAGGTTTCAAAAGGGAGGCTTGGCGCAAATTCCTTGATTATGTCTGACCGTTCCAAAAAAGTAAAATTATGTTAAACAGCTAATATGTAAATGCAGTATGTTAAATAAAAGCAAGTTCATTCTCTTTTAAATGGTTTTTAAATGAAAAGAATGTGGTACATCATTTGTGAGTTCTATTTTGATTTGTTTGCTTTCTTTAAAAAAATGTAGGAAAGTAATTTTAGAAACTAAAATAGACCATGATTTAAACGCTCCTTTTAATAGTGAGAAAATGATTTTTTAAAAAGTGCATTTTACTCAGTGTGGCAAGTAAATTTCTATAGAGAACTCACAGCTAAACTTCAACTGCTAATTTTAAATGTTGGAAAGGACCAAGGAATTATTTTGAATATCAAATAAATGGAATTCAGAAATGCCCAAGAGTTCAGAAAACTAAAACTAACATTTTAGTTGAAGAAATACTTCACACTGCTAAAGAAATGTTTGTCATAGGGTTTGCAGAAATGGTATAGCGCTTTTACCAATACTCTGAACTTAGAGCCAGAAAGTCTAGGCTTTGGTAAATTACAGTGGAATTAAAGTGTTGTACTTTCCGTGGTGGTGCCCTATTTGATGCAGAAGTCACCACAGGCAAGAGGCATTTAACTCCATCTCTCTTTCAGATTGTTTTCGGCAGTTACCATGACTGTCATAAGATTCCGTCTCAGATATTCTAGTTCTCCTCCTTCTGGTCCTGTGGTAGAATTACACTGCCCCGTTGAAATTAGATGTGACCATGTGTCTTACTTTGAACAAGGAAGTGTGATTGGAGGGGATGTATCATTTCTGGTGGAAGCTTTAAAAGGCAGTGTGCCATTTGCTGTATTCTCTTTCCTTCTGCCACAGTGATGGGCACCTATCTGAATGGAAGAGTCTTTGTCAGCTTGGTTCCCAGAGAGAGGGCACATGGATCCCCCCAGCTGACCCAGTGGATATGAGAGATAAGGCTTTGTTGTTATAAGGCCTTAAGATTTGGAGGATTGTTTATTACTGCAGCATAATGTTGCCTCTCCTTAATTTAACAATAATAAAAGTAACAGCAAATTAGCTACTATCCCAGAAAAGAAAACCAACTAAAAGAAATAGATCACAAACTATTTGTTAAGGTGGCATCACCTTTTATATACCATGTGAAGAAATGTATACAGTGAAAAAATTAATCATTAAAACGGAACTCAAAAATTTTTAATTTGATTTTAACATGTGATATGGAATTTAACACTGGTCTTGTGTCATTTTATTTTATTAGATAAGATTAGGAAACTTTTTCTACATATAGATAAATATTTTAGGGTTTGCAGGCTGTCTGATCTTTGTCACAACTACTCAGTTCTGTCACTCTAGCTGGAAATTAGCCATAGACAACATGTAAATGAATGGGCAAGGCTGTGTTCCAATAAAACTTTATTTACAAAAATAGGTGGTGGGCCTGATTTGGCCTAGTGGCTGTAGTTTGCCAACCTCTGTTATTAGGTAACATGTTTATGAGGCCTAGTACGTTTATATTGTCATCTCTTATATTTTCCTACGTGACCAAAGCAAGTATATTTTCTTAGAAGTAAATTCCATTTTTGTTGTTGTTGTTGTTGTACGCGGGCCTCTCACTGCTGTGGCCTCTCCCGTTGCAGAGCACAGGCTCCAGACGCGCAGGCTCAGCGGCCATGGCTCACAGGCCCAGCCGCTCCGTGGCATGTGGGATCTTCCTGGACCGGGGCACGAACCCGCGTCCCCTGCATCGGCAGGCGGACTCTCAACCACTGCGCCACCAGGGAAGCCCTAAATTCCATTTTTTTTAACCATTCTTTTTGTGGAATAGATGGTATAATTGGCATCAGTGGAGAAATTATATTTACTATAAGTGAGAAGGATGCATATACAATTTCTGATTTATTAAATAATATAATTTTTTACTAATTAAAATTTTTCATTTTAATAGAAGGTTATTGAGTCACATTGAGATAAGAGGTTTGTTTGAAATCTTGGAAGCAATTTGCAGAAGATCTAGGCCTACAGCCCTGGTCTTCTGGTATCTACCTATTCCCATTCTATTTCATACACTGACTTCCAAATGACTAGAACAAGTTAAGAAAGATCAGGCCACAAATTTTTTAAAAAAATTTTTTATTAGGGTATAGTTGATTTACAATGTTGTGATAGTTTCACGTGTACAGCAAAGTGAATTTGTTATACACTCTCTTTTATATCCACTCTTTTTTAGATTATTTTCCCATATAGGCCATTACACAGTATTGAGGAGAGTTCCCTGTGCTATACAGTAGGTCCTTATTAGCTGTCCATTTTGTATATAGTAGTGCGTATGTGTCAATCCCAATCTTCCAATTTATCTCTCCCCCCTGCCCCCCGCTTATGGCCAAGAATTTTAAACAGGTTTCCTGACTTTATTTAAAGACTGCAGAAACTGATTTTAGTTAATACTGAATAGAGCAGGTGTTAAATGAGTAAATGTGAATATATACAGAGTGTATTAAGCTTCAGTTTAAGGTTTTTTCAAGGTAGGAGGAAAAGGAAGATATAGAGTCCTGCTATTAACCTAATTTATGATGTTTACTTATTCCCACCTATCTGACTAATGCTCCTTTTTTCTCTTTAGAATTCTTAGTTTCCATCTACTACCTCTCTCCCCCCAAAGCAGCAAACATTAGCTGATTAATACTCAGTTTCTCAGCGGCTATGATCAGTGGAGGTAACCTCTCATAGCACGTTTATATCTAAATCAACACAATATCGAAATCACCTTTGCTAATCTCCTGGAATTTGCTTAGTGTTTCCTGAGCTTATATCTCCACTACGACAGTGTGTTTAGAAAAATAAACACCCAGGACATAAAGATACGAGAATTCAATTCTGTAAAAAAGAATAGATTTCACTTTTGCAGTTTGAGACATTTCATCAAAGTCTTTTAAAAAGTTTTTTTTCTTTCTTTCTTTATTTTTTCAGTGATACTGAAGAAAATTTTTCCACATACAAACCATCAGTTTAGATGACCATTTCCCCTTATATTTCTTACTCTGTTTCTCTGTACTTAAACTAACAAATGAGAAAAAGAAAAAAAAATTTTGGTGCTAGCAAGAAGAGTATATTTTAGAAATCATCTGTCTAGCTGCATTTATCTTGCAACTTAAAGTGTCATTTAATTCACTTTCTTGAAGACCTAGATCATTAATTATACCCAAATCTTGATTACTTGTACACTCTATGGATTCTTTGTACCTATGCTTGATCACAGATTAAATTTGGTTACTGTGGTAGCCTGAATAATTACCCATCAAAGACAGCCATATCCTAATCCCCAGATCCAATGAATATATTATTTTACAAGGCAAAAAAGGACTTTGCAGATGTGATTATTTAAGGCTGTTGAGGTGGGGAGAAAATCTTGGACTATCCTGGTGAGTCCAATGTGGTCACCAGAGTTTTCATAAAAGGGGGGTAGTAGAGTTAGAACCAGAGATAAAAAGATGTGATGATGGAACCAGAGGTTGGAATGACGTGCTTTGAAGATGGAAGAAGAGACCATGAGCCAAGGAATTTAGGCAGCCTCTAGAAGCTGGAAAAGGTAAGGAAACCGATTCTTGTCTAAAGCCTCCAGAAGGAATGCAGCCCTGTCAGTGCTTGATATTTTTGATTTTAGACTTCTGACCTCCACAACTATAAGAGTATGCATTTGTGCTGTTTTAAGCTACTACATTTGTAGTAATTTGTTGCAGTGGCAATAGGAGACTATTACAGTTAATTTCCTAAATTATCAAAGACTTGAATTTCACAATGAGCATCTATAAGAGCAAAAACCAGCTTCTGTTTCTCAATTACTAAAAGAATACATGTTTTACTAAAGTATACCTTTGTGGGACTTCCCTGGTGGTCCAGTGGTAAAGAATCTGCCTTTCAATGCAGTGGATGCGGGTTTGATCCCTAGTTGGGGAACTAAGATTCCACATGCCGCAGGGCAATTAAGTCCGTGTGCCACAACTACTGAGCTCACGTGCCTCAACGAGAGAGCCCATGTGCCGCAAAGTACAGAGCCCATGCGCCCCGGAGCCTGCGTGCCACAACCTAGAGAGAAGCCCGCGCACCATAACTAGAGAGAAGCCTGCCTGCTGCAACGAAAGATCTCACGTGCCTTAACCAAGTTCCGTGTGCCTCAACTAAGATCCTACACAGCCAAAAAAGTAAAATAAATAAATATTAAAAAAAATAATTCTTTAAAACATACCTTTGTTTTAGCAGCAAAATGATAAATAAACAAGTGGGACTACATCAAACCAAAAAGTTTCTTCACAGCGAAAGAAACCATCAACAAAGTAAAAAGACAACCTACAGAATGGGAAAGTATTTGCAAACAGTATATCTGGTAAGGGGTTTATATCCAAAATATATATGGAACTCATCTAACTTAATAGCAAAAAACATAAATAACCCAATTTAAAATGGGCAAATTACATGAACAGACATTTCTCCAAAGAAAATATACAAAAGGAAAACAGGTACATGAAAAGATACTCAACATCACTTGTCATTAGGGAAATGCAAATTAAACTCACAATGAGATATCACCTCATGCCTGTTAGAATGGCTGTCATCAAAAAGACAAGAGCTAACAAGTGCTGGCAGGGATGTGGAGAAAAGGGAACCCTTGTGCACTGTTGGTGGGACTGTAAATTGGTGCAGCCACTATGAAAAGCAGTATGAAGTTTCCTCAGAAAATTAAAAGTAGAACTACCACGTGATCTGGGAATATATTCCACTTCTGGGAATATATCCAAAGGAAAGAAAAACACTAACTTGAAAAGATATCTGCATTCCCCATGTTCATTATTTACAATAGCCAAGATATGGAAACAGCCTATGTATCTATTGATGGGTAACTGGATAAAGAAGTTGTGGTACATATTTACAATGGAATATTATTCACCCATAAAAAGAATGAAATCTTGCCATTTGCAACAAAGTGGATGGAGCTGGAGGTAATTACGCTTAGTGAAATAAGTCAGACAGAGAAAGATACTGCATGATTTCATGTATGTGTGGGAAAAATACTGCATGATTTCATGTATGTGTGGGATCTAAAAAAAAATTAAAGCAACAGAAAAACCCCAGACTCATAGAAAAAGAGATTATACCAGAGGCAGAGTGTGGGGGGAGGAGGAATTAGAGGAAAGGTACAAACTTACAGGTGTAAAATAAGTAAGTACTAGGGATGTAATAATGTACGTGATGATTATAGCTATAATACTGCTGTGTGATATATAGGAAAGTTGTTAAAAGAGTGAATTCTGAGTTCTCATCACAAGGAGAATTTTTTTCCCTTTTTCTTTCTGTTCTTTTTATTGTATCTACATGAGAAGATGAATTTTAGTTGAACCTATTGTAGTAATAATCATTTCACAATATATGTAAGTCAAACCATCATTCTATACACCTTGAACTTATACAGTGATGTATGTCAACTATTTCTCAATCAAACTGGAGAAATTTTGTATTATGTTATTTTTTTTTTTTCCTTTTTGGATAGTTGTGTGTTCTTAAAAGCAGTACCAATTTTAGACTAGACTTCCAATTTTTACAATTGCTCTGTGGTTTGTTCAGTGATACTGTATTTTCTTCTTGTTTCTATGAGTTTTAAGGAACACTGTGGGGAAATGGAAGGTGGCCTCCAGTAGCTCGTTCCACCAGGATTGGAGGAATGGGTTGTAGGTTCACTTACAATTAGGCATAAAAAGTGTCCCTTTTTTTCCCCAGAGCCATTTCACCTGCATGGCCTGAAGTGAGGCCAGGGGCCAAAACACAGCAAGGGAAACAAAAATCTTCTGTTACAAGTTAATTGGAAGAGAGAACAGGAAAAAAAAGAAGCTTCTTCACTCCTCCTCTTTACTCAAGTGGTTGTGAATTCTTGTTGTTAAAGGTTGTGAATTCTAGCCACTAAACTCCATTTTATAATTGAGCATTTTTTAGACTTGGCCAGGGTCAAGCTGCAAAGGACTTTTAAAGACACAGTCGTCCTAGAATTTTCTGGGACCTTTAATAATAAACCTGGAAAAATGCTCAGTCACTTGCTGGTGGGAACCAGAGACCCCCCAACCCTGGTGCCATGTATATAGTCAGGACTCTTTGATGAATCAGCATGCAATTCCTGTGGTAATATTTTACCTGTTACTTGTAACTGGTTTCAGTTTTTATTAAGTCCAAAAGGAATACCTTTCCTAAAATATTAATGGTTGCAAAGTTTAAAATGTAGATTCTAGCGCTTCCCTGGTGGCGCAGTGGTTGAGAGTATGCTTGCCGATGCAGGGGACACGGGTTCGTGCCCCGGTCCAGGAAGATCCCACATGCCGCGGAGCGGCTAGGCCCGTGAGCCATGGCCACTGAGCCTACGCGTCCGGAGCCTGTGCTCTGCAACGGGAGAGGCCACAACAACAGCAACAAAATGTAGATTCCAATAAATGCTTTGCTTTTGTACGTGGGCCTCCCTCCTGCTGCCCACTGAGGGCTGATTTGTTCCCCTTTTCTACATGATTTTAGAAAATACTCATTTTGCAAAGTGGTTATATGATTTACTGTCCAAGGGAAAAATAATTTATCTTTATGTTGGTGCTGAATGTGAAAACTTTATAGATAATTCTTTATAAATTGATGTATTCTCAGGAAAGAGATTAAGACGTTGAGCACTTAGTACTCACTGGGATGTTGGTATTGTACACGATAAGATGCAATGTTATATTTCACTCAAGCAATTTCAAAGCCTTACTGGAGAGGCAGAATGTAAATGCTATGGAAAGGCTAGTTCATAAAGCACAAATACATGTGATCTCACATCCAGTGAATGATGAAGAGGTAAAGGAGCAAGAGAAGATGGATAGAGAGGTTGAAACAAATCTTCTCAGATGAGATGGGGTTGAGTTAGGTTCTGAAGTATGGGGAGCATTTAAGAATAGAAAGAGGAGAAAGGAGAGAGTCCAAGACACCAGGAGATGTCAACAGCAATTGTGAGCACATCATGTACCAAAGATTGAGAGGAGTCCTGATTTTTGCTGCTGGAAATGTGTGTTTATAATCTAATTGGGGGGCAGGTCACGGCAGTATTTTCTTTTCTCTGCGATTCTAATGAGAAACACACTCTTGATTTCCAGGTGGGGTCCAGCCGTTCCTCTTTTGTGCCAGCCTCAGCTGGTGAAGTGCTGTCTTAGCCATAACAGCACACTCTTCTCCAGGAGCACAGACTTATCTTAGAAGGCTTAGCATCCTGTCACTTTTCACTTAGCATTTGCTTCAAGTAGATGAAAAAAAATACGTTCTAGCTATTGGACGTTTTGCAGTATTAACAAGACCTGTGTTAGAGGTAGTCCTTAACTGTATAGTTTCCCTGTTAAGGCCCAGTGCTATCTCAGATTCCCCATCCCTCATCATAACCAACAATATCACAACTTTGTCTTGTCTTTCTTTAATTTATGCATAAATAATTTTGAGCTAGGTGCCATGAGAAATAAAATGTTCTCCCATTTGTCCCTACCCTGAAATTTTAAAATTAGTTTTTTGCCCTTACAGTTTGAAAATATGACAAACTCTGAAAAACCGCCCTTTCAAAGCGAAAACAAAGTGGGTTACGTCAGATTCTGTTTTGAGGCACGGCTTCCTAATTATCTTGTAGGACTCAAAAACCTTTCAGACGAAGAACCTAATTTTGGAAATAAACTTCTTTCCAAGAATGAAAACGTGCCACAAGGCTGAGTGCTGTTATTATAACAGAGAAGGAGAACCCACAGGCTGTGCAGGAGGCCAGCAGCCATGGCACCTTCTGTACTTGTTTTAATATGCGTACTCACAGAGGGCTCCCAAACCCACTTTCTTCCAGCTGTTACTGTTGGCTTGGCCTCCAGCTGTCACGACCGAATACTGTTTTTAATGGCTCCCTATAATAAAAATTACAAGCTCTGTAACCACCTAGAGGGGTGGGATAGGGAGGATGGGAGGGAGACGCAGGAGGGAGGAGATATGGGAACATATGCATATGTATAACTGATTCACTTTGTTATACAGCAGAAACTAACACACCATTGTAAAGCAGTTATCTCCAATAAAGATGTTAAAAAAAAAGACAGAAGAGCCCTTCATGTTCAAAGTTTTCAACAAGCTCTCCCTCTGTGTACCATTTTTAGAGCCAAGTACATTCCTCCTTGTTACCTGTACCTAACACCTCTAAGTGATGACTCCAGAATGTATCTATTCTCATTTGATCTGGACGGTTTCAACAAGCAGTTGAGATGAAAGCCCCTAATTCATTAAGTCCAAAGTCCAATTGATTATCTCCCCCAATTGCTTAAATCTCCTACTTCAGCTAATTACATTGTCATTCATTCTGATGCTCAAACTAAGAACCTTAAACTCATTCATGGTCCTCTCTTCTTCACTACTGTTTATCCTTCCCAGTGTCTCCATTCTCATAGGGAATCTGGTTCATTGTAGACTCTCTAATTTCTTACCCAATTAATAGTACACACACCTCGTTCTTTCTGCTATCTCCAGCACATTCTTTGCACTGCCTCAATCAAATAAGACATCTTCCCAAAACACAAATCTGTTCATTATACTGTCCTTTCAAAAACCTTTACTTAAAGAAAAAGATTTAAATTTCTTGGCATGGATTATGTGCTCCTTAATTAATTAATTTTATTGGAGTATAATTGCTTTACAATGTTGTGTTAGTTTCTGCTGTACAGGGTAGTGAATCAGCTATATGTATACATATATCCCCTCTCTCTTGGATCTCCCTCACCCCCCATTCCACCCATCTAGGTCATCACAGTATGTGCTCCTTTATAATCTGGCCCCAAACTACTTTATTTTACTAATTTTCTACCCAACATTATCATGTGTAGTATGCTATAAACACATAGAAATTGCCAGTCTCTTCTCAAATACCTTGTTTTCTGTTAAGCCTTTTCGTTTTTCCTCATTTTTACTTGGCATTCCTTTACACACGTGTTAAAATCCTATTTATCCTTTAATACAGTTCAAATGCCACCGCATCAATAACTTATTTCCAGTCTTGCCCTTTCAACTCTCATTACCCTTTACCTTTTTCTTTCTTCTGGCATGTATCAAGTTCTACCTCACAGTGTAATTTAATAGAAGAGAGTTTGGAATGTCATCACAAGTTTAGGTTCACGTCTGAGTTTTTCCTTACCTGTGATCTTGGGCAGGATATATAATTTCTTCTTGATCAGTAAGAAATGGATGCCATTCCTCACTTTTCTTTTTTCTCTTTTTAAAAATATTTATTTATTTATTTATTTTTGGCTGTGTTGGGTCTTCATTTCTGTGTGAGGGCTTTCTCTAGTTGCGGCAAGCGGGGGCCACTCTTCATCGCGGTGCGCGGGCCTCTCACTATCGCGGCCTCTCTTGTTGCGGAGCACAGGCTCCAGACGCGCAGGCTCAGTAGCTGTGGCTCACGGGCCTAGTTGCTCTGTGGCATGTGGGATCTTCCCAGACCAGGGCTCAAACCCGTGTCCCCTGCACTGGCAGGCAGATTCTCAACCACTGCGCCACCAGGGAAGCCCCTATTCCTCACTTTTAAGGGATAAGATAGGTAGATTTCTTTATTAAGTTATGAAGTGCTACAAATGTGATTTGATAGTATTCGAGGAACCAGAAAATGGTTATGATACTAAAGCTATGTTTGAAGGTACAACGAAGCAGGAACATTGAAATCATAACTTTTGGTTAAATTGATCAGGGTAGATTTAAGCACAGTTAGCAGAGGGCAGTCCAAAGAATCTTTGAATTGACAAAGTCCATCCTCTAAAGTTCACAGAGGTCTGGTTGCCACCATTCTGTAAGTAAAAACATGTGTTTTTTTGGAGATGGGCAAATCTGGGTTTAAATTCTGAGCCAACGTTTAAGCTATCTTACTTTTTTGAGATTCCATTCCTCACCTGTAAAAATAATTCACTGGTAAAGATTTGGATGGGTCTGTTAATGAAGGGCACAAACGCTGTGAAACATCACTCCTTTTAGATGGTACAATTGTAGGAAATTTAAAAGCAAAGGAGGTTGATTCCCGTAAGATGTGAAGGAGAAACTCAGTTTCCTTGGTATCCTGAAGAGGTGTTTTCAGCTCTTAGTCTGTCATAGAACTGGGGTTTCTCATCTTGGAGCAGTTTTGGGCAGCAGTGCTTTCATCATTGAAGGCTGGGTGCTCTGGTTATACTGGCTTAGCAGGGCTCTTGCTAAAACTGGATTTTACAAGGAAGTACACAGATTGGCCCAGGAGAAGGGTTAGGAGCCTGATCAAACTTTGGACAAGCAAAATATCTTTGTCAACATTTACAAAGTATACATTCTGTATATAACAGGCACTAAGTAATCCATCCATCTGCCCCTCCCTCCCTCCCTCCCGTCCTTCCTTCCTTCCTTCCTTCCTTCCTTCCTTCCTTCCTTCCTTCCTTCCTTCCTTCCTTCCTTCCTTCCTTCCCTCCTTCCCTCTGTCTCACCCAAAATGCTTTCCCTGGAACTTAAACTATCTCTGACAAAAATCCTATGTGAAATATGTTCAACTCACCTCCCAAGACACATTGTCCCAAGACAATGATTAGAAGTGGCTGTGTTAAGAAAGATTGTGAAGCTCTGTCTGAGCTCATTGGGGAAGAGGGCTGCAGTCAATTAATAAAATTTGTCATGGAGGTGCCATGGGGACAGTGGCAGCAGGCAAGCAATGTGTTTTTCATCCTTGATGCAGGTAGATGACATGTGGCTGTTCTTCAAATGTTCCTGGCAGCACTCTGTTAAATATAGACACAAGAGCTTAAGGTCTCATCTCAAGCCCAAGGATACTGGCCTAATTTTGAAATCATGGGTTTTTGTTGCTGTTTAGACTAAAGATACTGATAACTAAAATCTTCAAGAAAACAAAGCCACCAAAATATTAAGCCCACATTGGATTGTCATTACCCATAGAAGGATGAACTCTGTTTTTCAAAATATACATACACTTTCTCTATTGATACTTTTTCAGTTCCTCAGCCTGAAGAAAAGCTAAATAGATAATGCTTTTGAAACTCAATTGCAACATAATAAATAAAGCCATCTACTGCTTAACACCATTGTGGCGATAAGTTTTAGAAATATTAAATGCATTTTTTAGAAATGGATTTTTGTGATTTCCCTTTGACCTATAGGAATATTTGCAGTGAATCTCAATCTTCCCTTTCTGTCTGGGTAAAAGCTTCAGCCCCTCCTGCATACATCTTTCTAGAGCTGATCCAAAGGCTGAGGCTAAGAAATATTATAAATAGGGGTTCTTTTTCCAACCTACTCCACAAGAAGCGTATAAGAATTTATGGATTCTCTATGGTCAAGATCAGATTTCTGGCATCTGAGTAGCTCAGGCAAAAGTGCTCTCTCTCTCTTTTTCTGCTGGAGAGGACAGGAATATTTAAATTTCCAGAGCAGTTACCTTAATCCTTTTCTATGTTTGCCCTAAAAACCAGTCTGTGTTTGTTAGTTTGAGAGTGACGGTGCGTGGATTTTAGTTACTGCCAGGTGAGACTCAGTCTCGTCTCATTCTTTCAGGACTTCAGGGGAGCTTTTGCTACACTGCTCAAATCCCCTCTCAGCTCCCCTACATTTGTTAAACTGAGGCCCAGAGATTACATGTGGCTCTAATGCTGATCATTAACTGCCTGTCCAGATGGTCCTGGCTGTCAGTGACAGATAGTAAGTCTAAATTGTTCATCTCCAGTGTTTCTTGTAGACCGCCCAATATGTTTACTGTGGTCCATTTACAGGAGGGTGACATTAAGCAGATCTGATGCTAACATTCTGGCACTAGTCCTGATGAGCAAAGTGGCAGATCTCGGGAGGAATGTGGAGGACATAGTAAATGAGTAAGTTACACCCAAAAGCACCAGCGTTCCAACATAGCTGACTATTTTAGTCATCTGTAAGACAGGTAGGAATTCAAACTTAGTGCTCCCTTCATGCTGGCCTGAAGAAGATTAGCAGTGCAGCAACTGACATCTCAGACTACTTTCATTTAAGTCATGGAAGCAGCAAGCAAGCAACAAAAAAAAAAACATCCGCCTCACCTACCTTAAGGTCATTCTCATAAATGTCAATCATGCTGAGGTCAGTGGGGTTTCTGGAGATATGTATCACAAGAGACTTACAACTCACTCACATGCTGCTTAAAACTTGCATTCTCCTTTTAAAGTTTTGTGCTAATGTCCACTTGATCTCACAGTTCTTTTAGTTTCACCCTTCTCCTAGCTCAGCTATCAGCTCAGTCAATGTCTCTTTATTTCGTGGTCCTGGGAGCCATAAATGCTAATGCCAAAAGTAACTCTTCTCATTTTCTTTCTTTTTTTTTTTCTTTGAAATAATAGGCAGTGAGCTCTTGAAGGTGCTGAATAACTAATTAAGAGTGCATAGTCATGTTTTGAGTGGTGATATTAAATCTCTTTAAAAGACAGATTGTCAATTATGTGCAAGGCACTTGGCTTCACGATATCATGGATCCAAGAAACTGCAGTCAAACTCCTGTTTCCAAGTAGGTTTACATGAAAACCACCAACCCTGTTAATCAAATACATTGTAGGTATTCTTTTGAAACCCCACCATGGTCGCTCAGTTTCTAGAAAGCCATTAATTGCTTGGTAGTCAATTTATAACCATTAATTATAAAGATGTGCAGTTTAAATAATTCTGGCTCCCTTTAAAAAGATGGGTTGGAGGGTGCAAGAGGAGAAATAGGAAGACCATGATAACCTTGTGCAATATAGTGGGTGAGAAGCACACAGTCCAATGCATTGGATGGGGTGGGGGGAGGATAGGAAGGATAACTGCTGGGTGATACCACTATTGTGGTCTTTTGTAACATTACCTATAACTTGTAACTTTCTAGATCTCTTGGGCTTAAAATATACATATTTACTTTTCGTTTGGAAACAAAATGACACAAAATATTTCTGCTTCTCCAGGTGTACAGAGTAACAATGTTTTGTAGTTACTCATTTTTATGACTCAGATATATTTCAGGGCAATGAAAATGGGCCTTTCATATTAGGAGAGAATTCATAATTTGAGAGGAAGCAAATCTAGATATGAAAGCAGCAAGATAATTTTCCTCTAAGGTTTTCAAAGTTCCATTCAACCTTACTCTTTGATGGCAGTGGTGATGGAAAGAGTGTTTGGTGTGTGTGCTTCAAGCCCCTGAAATGATCTTCCTTTCTCTGGACTTCAAAGTGTAGAAATTGTTCCATCCTACTTTTCTACTTCAATCCACACTGTCTGGTGGTCAGACTTTGAACTCTGGGTGAGAATAGAATTAGCCTTCAGGAACTTTGGGGGAGATTTATAAAATAAGCAATGAACATTTCTCTGCTTTCTAAAGACTTTTTGCTACCATTCCAATAACATCCCTGGTGGGCTATAATAAGCATAGTTTAAAAAAAATCTCTCTTGGATCTCTACTGCCCCACTTTCTGGTTTTGAACAGCTACCCGGGAAACTATTATCTCTAAAACTGTTTCTATTCTTATGTGAAGAAGGCAAATATGGGAAGGCTCCCTTAGCCTCCTCTAAAGTTAGGATTAGAATTGAAGAATACAAGAATGAAGAGACATTTTAGGACTTTTTACCCAATTTCATCTTTGTAACTCGACTCTTAGTATTTAGATAATCTTTTTTCTTTAACGTGTCAACCAAAAATTAATCATTCGATCTAAGAAAGAAATGGAAAATTTTATTTGAGCCAAATTTGAGGATTATAACCCAGGACAGCATCTCAGAAAGCTCAGAACTGTTCCACTGGTTAGAAGTCAAGGCACAGTTATATGTGTTTTGAGACAGAGGGCTATACATTAAATGATGTATTATTGACAGTTTACACAATCCAGATCTAAGCATCATTGTGGCCCCTTATAAGACCAAGAAGGAATGTTATCTTTTTTTTTTAACATCTTTATTGGAGTATAATTGCTTTACAATGGTGTGTTAGTTTCTGCTGTATAACAAAGTGAATCAGCTATATGCATACATATATCCCCATATCCCGTCCCTCTTAAACCCCCCTCCCACCCTCCTGTCACACCCCTCTAGGTCATCACAAAGCACGGAGCTGATCTCCCTGTGCTATGCAGCAGCTTCCCATTAGCTATCTATTTTTTTTTTTACATCTTTATTGGAGTATAATTGTTTTACAATCGTGTGTTAGTTTCTGCTTTGTAACAAAGTGAATCAGTTATACATATACATATGTTCCCATATCTCTTCCCTCTTGCGTCTCCCTCCCTCCCACCCTCCTTATCCCACCCCTCCAGGCGGTCACAAAGCACCGAGCTGATCTCCCTGTGCTATGCGGCTGCTTCCCACTAGCATTAGCTATCTATTTTACATTTGGTAGTGTAGAGAATGTTGCTCTTTATGGCTGTGAAACCATGCCACTCAGATTGAGACTTGAACCCATAGGTTAGGACTTAAACCTGGCCTAAACCCAGATTGGGACGTGAACCCACGGTCTTTTTATTGAGATCACACACCTGGTCTCAGGACTTAATGAAGCTCAGGTTCTTTAAGTCTCATTGCAGAAAGAATTCAGTGAGAGACAAAATGATAGGTAAGAAATGGATTTATTTAGAGATACACATTCCATAGACAGAATGTGGTCTGTTTCAAAAGGCGAGAACGACCTTGGGAGAAACACACTCCACAGACAGAGCGTGGGCCATCTCAGAAGGCAAGAGGCCCCAAATATGGGGTGGTTAGTTTTTATGGGCTGGGTAATTTCATAGGCTAATGAGTAGGAGAATTATTCCAACTATTTCGGGGAAGGGGCAGGAATTTCCAGGAACTGGGCCACCGCCCACTTTTTGACCTTTTATGGTTGGCCTCAGAACTGTCATAGTGCCTGAGGGTGTGTCATTTAGCATGCTAATGTATTACAGTGAGCATATAATGAGGCTAAAGGTCCAATGGAAGTCGAATCTTCTGTCATCTTGGACCTCGTTGGTTCTAACCAGTTTTTGGCATGTCCTATGGCTATGTCATTCATTTAAAAGTTGTCCCCTGCCCCCTTCTCTTCTGTTTCAATTCTACTTATAAATATTTCTGTAATCTACTTTTCCCTTTCTATTTCTATTCCTATAAACATTTGTTTCTTCATTTATTCAACAAATGTTTACTTATTTTGAACTTAATATGTTCCAGATACCTCCTTTACAGTGGTGCTATCTCAGTGTCAGCTGTGTGCTGAAGCTTGTACGACTGTGAGCATCTTTTCCCTTCTCACTGTTCAGTAACATCATATTGGAGCTTAAAAATAGCCATAAATCAGAGTTTCCTTTCCCTGGAGAGCCAGATATTGAATATTTCCAACATACTATTCACATCTCTTAATCTCTCACATCCACTCTCAGAATAGCCTCCTAGTTGGAGCTCTCATTTCATGATCACCTCCTAAACACAAATGACAAGACTATGATCTTTTTAAGATACAGACTTGATATGTCTTTTGCTTCCTTCCATCATCAACAGCTTATAATAAAAAAATCTTTATTGTGGTACATGAGACCCTTCTTGAACTGGTTGCCTCTCCATATTCATTTCCTATTGCCATTATATTTTACACTCTGTCAGTACTATATAGTATATAGATACTGAGTAAACCTACTTATTTCTGATCTGATTTTTATTCATGCTGATCCCTGTGCTTAGAAAGCTTTCTTTCTCTCTTTCTTTCTTTCTCTCTCTTTCTTTCTTTCTCTCTCTCTCTCTTTCTTTCTTTCTCTCTCTCTCTCTCTCTGTAACCTCTAATCTTCAAATTTTAACAACTAGCTCAATATTTGGCACAAAGCAAGTGAGCATCATATTTTATCATTAAATGGAATGAACATTTATTTAGTATTACTTCTTTTAGTAAGCTTTTCTGGACTCTCCCCTTCCCTATTATAGAGAAAGTTAAATGCTCTCTCATAGTACTCCTTTCATTATCATATGTAGACATCCATGGTCACATATAATGTTGCATGATCAATCCATTTATTTATAAATCTGTTTCCTTTATTAGGCTATAGATCATTGAGGACAAACATTGAGCTATCCATTTCTGTCAAACTTTTGAAATTGAGTCCATTGCAGAATAACATATGATTAACTGCAATTTTGTGCAGTGCCTATCATACACTTCTATTAGTAAGGATAGGCAAGGTTATGCTGTGATAATAAACACATCCCTAAATTTAGTGGCTTTACATTAAAAAATATATTTCCCACTCTGTGCATGTTGGGGAAGTTTTCTAGGGCCTCTATCCTCTGTGTAGATTTCCAGAATCCAGTCTGCTTCTATACTTTGAGGAAACTCAAAGCCTTGTGGCTTCCAAGGTAGCTTATCAGGGGAGGAGAGAAGAGCGGGAAGCATAGTATCCCACATATCACTTCTTGGAGTTCATTGACTGTAATCTAACTCCAAGGAAGTTTAGAAATATGGGGTTGAATGGTGATGTTTGGAGAACATTAACAATTTCAGCCAGAAAAAATTAAGGGCTTAATGTTTTGAAACATTGGAACGTTGTGAAAGGAAAATGTCATTATGAGGTGGCAAACTTGGGGGAACAGTTATGGTAGAAATAGGGTTCAAACTGAACTTGAAATAAGGTTAGAATTTAGATAGGAAAGAGAGAAGAGATTCCAGTCCTTTCTTGACCTAAAATATAATTAAATTCTGGCTTAATTCCAGATTATTTTCTTGTTTCTATGTAACTTTCAGATTCATAATTTTACTTATACTGCTTGATTGTTAAAAAAAATTAGAGTATAATGAAAACTCATTTATTTAGTTTAGTTGAGAATTCTCATTAAAATTATGAGAATTCTCATTATTCTCACTATGGTTACTAATTAAAGACTGTTAGGACAGTAAGTAACATTAATACTTAGAAGTTTGGAAAAAATGTCATTTTGTGGAAGACCAGTTATATTAGTCATGGTAAGTACTGGATCTTCTACATAAATAGTTCAGTTGTACATTTTACTAGCTGTAATCTTGCATCACAGAGAAAATGTGTGTCTCCATATGGAGTTTTGACTCTCCACGTCTACTGATTAATAAGCTAATTAAGCTTTGGATTGCCCAACTAGACCATTCTCCAAAAGGTAACAAATAATAACACTTCTTGGGTGTGTTGTGCTTTCAAATTTGCAAAACAATTTCATATTCACCATTTACTTTGATTCTTTCACTAACCTCTTGTTGTGGATAGATATCATTGAATCCCATCTTGCAGATGAAATAATTTAGGTTAATTGACTTTCCCAAAGTAATAAGACAGATTATTAATATTAGAAATAGGACTGAAATCTATTTTTGGGATCTAAGCCCAGTGTTCTTTTTAAAATATCGTATACCTGCTGTTGATAAAATCAAACTGTGTCCTGGTTCAAATTATTGTTGAAGCTCCACAAGGAAAACTGACTTTTTCAGGATCAAATATTACACTGAAATAAATATATCTTTGAAGGCTGACCACAGTTAAAAAAAAAAAAAGTAACAAAAGAGCTAATTGATAGAGGGAAAATCATAGCAGATTAAAATTCTCCCTCAAATTAAGTCTTTATTGCCTCTTATCCTAGAGTTTCTGAAAACAGCTTATATAATTTATATTGTACCTGAATTATAAATTTCATGACTACAGCTGCTTGCTTATATCATTTTCATTATTTATTCATTAAATATATATTGATCACGTAGGTTAAGCACCACAGTGGACACTGGAGATCCAATGGGGACTAATATATAGTTTGAACCCTCACAGAGACGTTAACAAGAATTGCGGTAACTGCCAAGATGGGATGAATACAGGAGTGGTGAAAGAATGAAGGGAGAGAGGACCCCACAGAGTCCATCAGGGGTAAGGATGCCGCCTTGGAAGTGCCCTGAGAAGTGGGCAGGATTTTAGGTATGTGCCAGAGTTGCCCCTGGGGAGGTAGCTTCGTGAAGAAGGTGTTGTGCCAGTTCTGCCTGGAGGCCAGAGAAACGTTAAACTGTTATGTAGTTCAATTCTGATAAGTATGCAAATATAGTTATCATCTAGATATAAGGATATTAAGAAAAAGGAGTAAAATGCTTTTAATAAGGAAACGAGGAGTGGTTCTGAAATTCTAGTGTGCATCAGAATCACTTGGAGGCCTTGTTAAAATACATTGCTTGACACCACCACTAGAGTTTTCCTGTTTCAGTAGGCCTGGGCTGGGTCCTCAGAATCCGAATTTCTCACGAGTTCCCAGGTGATGCTGATGCTGCAGGTCCGGGGACCACACTCTGAGGAACACAGTCATGGTGCGAAGGATTAGGATTTGTGTGTCAGTGACTTTCAGCTATACCTTTGCCCTTTGCCCTTAACATACGTTCTGAAGGCAATTAGTATTTATTGTAAAGGTGCTTCATATGGTACTGAATAAGTTAATGAATTTAATTAATTACCCTCCATTGGTTATACCATTTATATGGATTTATGATTATTTCAGATTCACAATGAATACAAAAGCTATAAAGAGATGACATCTGAAAAACTGCAACTGGAAGAATTTACTAGATTTGCTGGCTGTGTATCTTGACTATATTTTTAGGGCAACTGATTGAAAAAAAAATTCATTTAAAAACAGAGAAGAGCTCACTTGGATATTTATAACATGGTAGGTTAAAACTAGTGCAACATCTGAATGGGAAATTGTGAGTCTTAAAACCTACATGGGCATTTTCTAAAAACTCAATGAACTGATTCATTTGAAATTCCACTAAGAAATACGTAGTTCTGGACAAGAATTCTTTCAACAGAGAGATTTTCCTAAAAGGGTTAACATGCTAAATCATCTACCCGCCCCCCCCAAATTTTTAAATTTTAATTCTATTAGAGGGAAGCTGTATTTTCATGAGTAAAACCTGTAGAAACTCCTTCCCCTAGGTGTTTCCTGGCAACAAGTGGAAGCAGATGGAGGGAGGGAAAATTAAAAGTCTTGGCCTTTACCCAGGCTCTGCTGCCTTTAGTACCTTCTACCCAGGTTCACCTGTTTAAAGGGCCTAATTGGGCTGGGAGGAGTCAGAGAGAAAGAGCCACCATCCCACTTGATTCAAAGACAAAACTGTAGTTCCCAGAGGCTCTCATTATGCTGGGAAGGGAATGTCTGTGGTCTAGGTCCTGATCTACTTAATTGAGCAAAACCTTATGGACTGAATGAGTGCAATTTGGAGGATTACTTTAAATATGGGAGGGCAAGTGTTGGAAGGATATTGAAATGGTAGAAAATCTCAACTCGGAACAAGGAAAGGGGCATCAAAGAGATAAACCAGTTAAGCGAGGGAAGAAAAAGTTCTGTGTCCTTTACTATAGGCCAGAGAATTTATAAGCATGATCTCATTTAATCCCACCAGCAATCCTGTGTAATCGATATTAATATCCCCAGTCTACACAGGACAGTACTGAGGCCCTGAGTCTCTACAGAGCAAGTAAGTAGCAAAGCTGGGATGGAACTTTAGGTCTTTTGACTCCAAAGCCTAGCCTCATTTCATCATACCAACCTAACTTTTCTTGCAGAGTCAGAGATGGCAGTTGTGTAGCTCAAAGATGATTATTGGAGAGAGAATGTGGGTAGATAAAATATTGAAAAAAATTTGAACAGTTTTCACCATAGTCAGACCCTAACTCTTACTTAAAGCAGAAAAAGAATTAAACTATTTCTACATAAGACCCTTAGTTTGCTGATCTCTTGGAAGCTTTTCTTCAGTTATTTCCTCTGCTCCAGCCCTATGTTTTGAGTAATATTCTAGATTTATTTTTTACTCCAAAGGCCTGAACTTAAGTGATCGATTCTCCATCTGTTATTGATTTTCTAAAACACACTCATAACTGGGTCTTGTCAGCCACCAATGACCTGCCATACTCTTGCATGGCACCTCTCCTCAAAAGGTGGATTTTAGGCATTGCTCCTTCAGGATGACCTTTTGACATTCTCCCTGACCTTCCAACAAACTCCCATTCCTAGCACATGTCTAATATCTAGTGCAGAGTGACAAGACCACTTAAGTTGGCCAGCTTTTAGGGAAAAATTATGAATGACATAGTAAAAGAGCAAGATGAGCCCTTCTTTTCTAACTGCTTCCTTCTCTTACCCTTTTTTGCCTTGGACTCCATTTGAACACAGATATTGCTCCTTTGCCCTTCATTCCTTATTACTTTGCATCCCAGATGAAAGTGCCTTATGGAATAAAAATCCTTGACATATTTCTGAGGGAGAATCGCCCTTAAAGAATTAACCTTCTAATTTGGGAGGAATCTTATTACTGCAGTTTCCATATCACTAGTTTTAAAAAACATTTTAAAAACAATGTCACCATAATATAGAGCATGGAGCTTTGTGCATAAGCAGGTAAATCATTTTTGTAAATAGCTATTTACTAAGGATACGCAGCAATTTGTGCTGGGTGGGAGGTAAAGAATGAGATTTCATCATTTAGTAGTGAGATATATATACTTCTCAATTAGCTGTGCTAATGGGGACAATGATAATAAGGGTAATGGAATCCATAAGAAATCCAAGGTGGAATTTAAATCAGTCCTTTTTGCTGCTTCTTAGTAATGATGGCAAACATTTTGCTAAAGAGAAGTTTTAGATTGTTTGTAGATTTCAATTACTATACTATTCCAGTTCCCATTTTTTCTCAACAACTTAAAGGTGGATACTTAAACACATAAGGGCCTTGTTGCATTTTGAAAATAAAGTTACTTTAATCAAACTGTTTACGAATATATAATACTCAAACAATGGCCTGTTTTTCCCTTCATTGAGTTGAATAAATGTTGGCATTTGGTGAACAAAGTAAATAAACACTTCTACTAAAATTAGCAGGGCATTTACTGGAGAAAATTCTGTGATGTTATCCAGAAATGAGATGGGTTCAATTTGTTAAGACTTCTCTTAAACTCTTGTAAAAAATTATAGCTGCAGGAAGTAGGGTATTCACCATATTCATTGGCTCTTTTCCTATTTATATCAAGAATTTAAAATAAAAGACTCAAACTCCTCGAGATAAAACCACTCTATGCTGCTAATTTTTTCTTTTTATATACAAAAGTATGACTTTATTGGATAACATAAATATTTAAAAATATTAATAGGAAAATGTTATAGAAATTAATAATTTAAAGTGAGAACAATAAAATAAAAACCAATGTACAAATGAGTCTCCTCCCCTAATATCACATCTCCCTTCTGTTCCATTTGTACTTAACTGAACTTTAACTGACCACATCTATAATATTTCAGAGTCGGAATCACTTTCACTGCTAAGTCCAGAAGTTCCAAGAGTTTTACTTATGTAACTTGGGCAGAAGATAGCCTCCAACAACTTTAAATTTGAGAGGTCATGATGCACCTCTTGAAAACTCCCATGTGTTCAAAGAGTCTTGCTCTAGCTCCAGTCTGTTCCCTCGGGCAGCAGATCCATGATGAGGAGCTTACCCCACACATGAGCTAACACCTTTCTGGAGAACTGTCTTCTGCTAGTTCTAGCAAGATTTCTAATTTGCTACATATTTTTGCCAGCCACATCACTAAATTTTCTTCTTCTTCCAAGTCAGAACAGAAGGATGAAGAAAAATAATACAGCCTTCTATCTCTTTTGAGCAGACCAACCCTCTCAGTGTTCTGAATGTTTTTCAACAAAATTTCTTGAGTGGTGAAGGTACCATATTAGCCTCATTTTGTACTTTGCAATTTTTCTTTTGGATTTCTCTTACTTTTTTTTTTTCCATGAATGACTTAACACTGAATCAGTTTTCTTTCCTTGAACTAGAACTCCTAGAAGTGTTTAATATTCACCCAGATTTCTTAAAAGTAACTTTTCTTAACACTTCATTCTATAAGCATGCCCTGAGTGCCTACTGATGCTAGACAAGCTTACACAGACTCTTACCACATAGAGGCCAGCTGTCCAGTATGGTAGCCACTAGTCATATGTGGCTATTGAGCACTTGAAACACCGCTGGTCTAAATTGAAATGTGCTGTAAATATACACTGGATTTTGAAGATTTGGAACAACGAAAAAAAACCTCACTAATAATTTTCATATTGATTACATCTTGAAATGATAATATTTTTGATATATTTGGTTAAATAAAATATATCATTAAAATTAATTTCACCTATTTCTTTTTAATTTTTAAAAATTTGGCTCCTAAAGAATGTAAAATTACATATGCAGCTTGGATTTGTGGTTTGTGTTACACTTTCTACTGCTCAGCACTGTTAGGTACAGCAGCTCCAGCACTGTGAGAGCCACGTACAGGATGCTTTGACAGGAGCTGCTATTCCAGCCTGGGCCTGCATAAAGCAAGGAAAGTTACCTGGAAGAGGTCCCTTTCAGATGTGTCTCAGAGGATAAACAAAAGTTATTCAGGAGGGGGGAAGCATTGAACAGATATGTTCCAAATGGGGAATAATGGACAGAAAGACAAGGGTTATGGTGGCTAGAACTCAGGGCATGCACTGGGGACCAGAAGATGATGACTGTAATAAGGGCAATTTTAGAAGAATCTGTTGGTCCAAAACATGTTTCCCTTAGGTAGTGTGTTTATATCAGAGTTTCTTTTGTAGTGTAGAAAGAACTAAAGGTACCAAAGAGGAAGGAGAAGCTCACCTTCTCCCTACCCGATTCTGAGAATTGTGGGGAGAACAAAACCCAGAAATAAGGGGATCTCAGGCTCACAGAGCCCCACTTTCCTTCACGTATGGGGATGCTTAAACTACTTTCAAAAGTAGGAGGGAAGGTGAGACTCTTGAAGATTGGAGAGGCCAATGGCATGCTTCCTCAACAGCAGCTCCCTGCAGTTCTCCAGCATCTCAGGAAGGCTGGGTTCTGGCAGGGGACAGTGAGATAGATGAGCCTGAGATGGAAGGGCCAGGGGCCCAGCAAGATCTAGGGTAGGGCTTAAGATTCCAGAGTGTGGACAACTTGCATGGGGCAAGCAACCAGGACTATGGATTAACAATGGCTCTGGGTACACATGTGATATTCTCTGTCCATGTGGGACCAGCCACGTTGCTGGCCACCAGTCTTGCAAGCAGACTTGACTAGTCATTCTCCATCAGGGACCAGTGAAGATCCAGTTACCACCCCCTGCCCCACCCCCACGTATTGAACAAGAACAGGTGAAAGTAAGGGAGAGGAACAGAAACCTAAAAGCCTAAGCCTTTATCCTATAGGGATTGCTTTGTGGTACTATAAATGGCAAATTGAAGTTTGTCCCCAGACCCAACTCTCCAGCAGCTTGTGGGGATGATCAAATACATTATAAGAAAGAAAGGAGTTACATTTTCTTTGAACATCTGAGTATAGTTCAAGGCTGCTACATGAAGTAGAAGTTAGGGAGAATAGCTTCTCTGAAATTATTTTACTTTTTAATTAGAGAATAATGGATAGGTACTAAGTACAAATGTATGTAATATGTATATTTTTATATAGGTATAATTATATGTGTTGTGTGAAGAAATAAGTTAACTAAAACACATGGAAAAGAAAATATTTAGCAGGACTAAAATTATGAAAGAAGAGTACATTTATGGGGCCTAAATAGCATATTTAATTGTCTTATTAAATTGATTTTTCTTTCCTCAGTATTTGTGTTAAATTGGACAAAATTTCTCCTAATATTTAACTTCACACAATATATGGTTGGGTGGGGGAGGGGATGGGAGAGGAGGAAGGATCATTTCTGTATCTCCTAAATTTGTGTACGTTTTTAGTTTCTGCTCCTCCAAAGTTGAGGTAACAAAGGAAAGTGTCATCAGGAAGTAGTAGGACTAAGATGTGAAGAAGAGTATAGTGGGCATAGCCTGGGTGGCTTCCCATTTCACGGTGGCTTTCATGATCCTTGCCAGGATCCTAGGGAGCTCTACCTGTGGCTGATGTGTTGTTCTGAGTACCTGTAAGTGAGGGCTGCCCTCCTATTGGCCAGCTCTTCCTTTGATTCAGAAAGCCATTGCAGTATCCTTCCAGTAATTCCTCTTTACTTCAGTTAATTCAAACTGGCTTTCAGTTAGTTGTAACAAAATAAGTCCTGACTAATGCCTGGTGTACTTAATAACCAAAATGAATACATTTTTTCAGGATTTTGGAAGCACACATTTACACATAAGCAATACAACGGACAGATCTGTGGTGGTCTACAGTGCTTCAGATAGTGCACATATACAAGAATGGTAATGAAGCATTATCCCCAGACTTCACCCAGGAAGCATACTAGTTACATAGATCAAGTTACTAAATAAATGTGAACACAACAAAATATTTTGGTTTTATTATTCAAACTTCATACCCCAAGACTGATAATGAACTTGGATAAGAATCAGTGAGACTTTATTTAGCTCTCTTCTTTCATATCTTCATTATTTGTAGCAGCATCTAAACCTCAGTAGTTTCTGCTTCTTCTTTCCTTCTTTGTCCCTTTATATGCAGAAGGCAGGGCTGGAGATTGAGGGTCTATGTATGGATGTCTCTGATTTAAAAAAGGTTTTGAAGGGAAATTATGATTATCAATTTCATGATTAACAGTGATCGGGATCAAAATCATGATTATCAATAATCACTAGCACGTCCCTCTGGAAACTCATCACTAGTTTGATGTGTAAGACTTCTAAGCTAGAGCATTATAAAGAATGTAAATATTTTAAAGCAGTTTTGTTTTTTCTGTCAATATTCTGCTCAGAGATCTACAGCAGCTTTCTCTTTTATTTGTGCTGCCCTTCAGTCATTAAAAAAAAACACAACAACTATGCTACAGATGTTTGCATGGCTACCAAGGGGCAGATCGAGATAAATGTTAAATGCAACTAAATAGTCAGTCTATCGTGGGGAATGTCAGCTTCTCTCAATCCTTCCTTCATATGTACAGTCTCTTCCATGCTCCTCTGCCATGTATACATTATGCTACAGGAATAATCCATGGCTTATTTTTCCACTCTTCCTTTCAGTTGGTACCTTCAACTCACTAGTTCTTGATCTTCAACAAAGATAATTTTATGCCTTTCAGTTTTTAGACAACTACACTATTCATATCAGGATAACAGTTTTTAGAAAAATCACCCTGTCCTTTGTTGCCAAATAGGTATTATGATATACCATTTGGGTTCCCAAATTATTTACATTGCCCCCAACAAAATCCTAGGTCTTATAATCCTGCTTCTCAAAGTTCCATGTGACACTGATTCAACTGTTTGAAGTGGTGCTGGAAAATTCATAGCCATAGCAAACTCTTAAGATCAAAATGTTCCAACATCCTCAGGAATTTAATAACCATACACTCAGCAATTGTTTTTTAAGCTGTGCATCCTGAAGGATTGCACACTATTAGCAGGGTTGGTCTTGGGAACTATGTTTCCATGCCGATAAAACATCTTAGTGTTCACAGCTAGTGTTTTACTGCAGTTTTCTACCAAATTATTCAGAAGTATTAGAAAATTCATTTTTACAATGGATTAAGTTAGAATATTGGCTCTTTACCCCTTCTCATGTCTGTTTTTTTTTGAAAGATAAAGAATTGTCTTAAAACTGCTGGCTGCACTCATGACAAGGTATTAATACATACAATTAAATTAACACCTATCATTAAAGGTTTGCCCGATAACAATCAAACGTAAATGAGATTTTCAAGAAATTGGGTAAACAAAGTTCTGATCTTCAATTATCTTTAAAAGCTTTGATGTAAACCTCAGTTGACTAAAAGGGAAAATCAGCAGACAAGTTCTGACCACATATCAAGTACACCATCAGTATACTAAATACTGTAAAAGTGATAGATGGCATAAAAGTAAAGAAATTAGGTGTGTTCTTGAGTTGAAGTCTATATGAAAAGTTTCATGTTTGTATTAGGAGATGGAATCAGTCTGCCTTCTACCCCAGCTTGAACAGGAGATTTAAGAAGCATAAATGTGACTTGTAAGAGTACTCTCTAAAAAAGAAATAGTCATTGAAAATCCATGTCAACCTGATTATTTACTATGTGTACACCATAACAAATGGTGGACTGATTACTATATTTCAACTCTTCAACACACTGTGGAAATAACATGAAGACATTTATTCATTTAGATTTTTAAATGAATAAGGGCATGTAGTTTTAATTCTGTAAGAATAGAAAAATTGTGTTACAGCAAAAAGTCTAAGGTAGGGGGAGGGCTGTTCCACTTAGAACGCTGCCCCCATTTATTTCCTAAAATCCTGAGGACAGTGTATGGGAAACTTTCTAACAAAATTTCTAAAATGACTTTATTGTTATACTTAATGGCATTGATGTTCAGTCATTCATTCAGTAAACTTAAGTACATGCCTGGTAGTATGTGTACACTGCATTAGACAGTTGGGAGTCATATAGAAATGAGTAAGATATACTATCTGCTCTCAAGGAGTTCATAGCATAATAGGAGCAACAAGTAAATGAACAAAAAAATACAGTATGCTATTATGGTCTTGTTAACCATTGTCTCCATAGAACCCCACCCAGTGTTTGGGATTCAGTAAATAGCCATGCAACAAAATTTGTGCAATAAAAGAGAGCTGCCTGAAATATTGTGGACAAACTCTGCATGGAGGATTTGGGTAAAGTTTAAAGAGTTGATCTTGAAGGACGAGTGGAAGTTTGCCAAGATTTTAAGAAAAAAGGGTACTGCAGGAACACAGAACAGAATTGCAATGATACAAACTTACACAATAATGTTTGGGTACTTGAAGAAGGAACGGAGATGAATTTATGATGCTGGACCTGGGCTATATGAGTGGGAACAATCATGGATGATTCTGATAAAATACGGTATATCTAGATTGTTTGGGCCCTGCTTGGCTCCACTTGGAGGAGCTTAGGCACTATTCTTGGGAATGTGGAGATCCATAGTGGGTTCTAAAAATGAGAATCACGCAAGCAGATTTGTGATCTTTGGAAGCACTATGGGTATGGGATGGAGGTAGAAGATCGGTGTCAGGAAAAAGCATAGAGAATTTTTCAGGAGATTAGGAGGAATATACTAAATTGATGACATGGTAAAGTTGGGAGAAATGGACAGTTTTGAATGCTATGATTTGTTGACTGATTATATATGGGGTGCAGGAGAGGAGAGTTAAATATTCCCTTGTGGTTTTTCCAGAGTAAATTTTCATCTGTGCTACTCCTTGGAAAAATTTCTCATATAACGCAGGCCCCTTCATGCATCCTTGAGCAAAACTACATAAAAGAAATTGGATTAAATGGAACCTATTTTACAATTCAACCTCATATTTGTTGGTGTTAAAAAAAAATGAATTTGACAGGGCACTTGCATCTAAGTACTGATGAGTCATAAATCATCAAGCAATAACCTTAGGAACTCAGTGAATTTCTCACCATTCTTCAGTACCTGTCAGAATCCAGGCTAACATCCAAAGCTTTTTAGGATTAAAGAAGATAGCAAGCTTCATATGCTACAAACATTACATAAGGGCAGTAACACCTCACAAAGTAATTGTATTAGAATCTTCAAGGACAACGATCACGTGTTTTCTTCTTTGTGGGGTAGCTAGCGCCTACCTCCATAATAGAGCATGTAGTAGGGGTTCACCAAATATTGTTGAATGTGTGCATATTGATTATACCTTTGACAGCCGACAGCAGCAGCTCTTTTAAATTACTTAAATGACTTCCTCTTAACCGATCTTCTGGATTAACCGACACTCTTCATTCCTTCTTAAAGCTGCTGACTGTTGCCAACGCACTGTGAGTGCTATGGCAGGTAGGCTACTCTCTAGTCTACCTGCTCTCGTAGGACCCTTATAAAACATTAGTTGGGCTTGGTGCTAAATGTGTTATTGTTACTTGAACTTTTTGTGGTGAACTGGTTTTGTGGTTCTGAAAATTAATTACCTTGTACTAATAAAATATGAATATAAAATGTAAGGGTGATGATTTCTTTGGAAATCATGTCAAATACATTTGAAAGACTCAGTAAATGTCAGTTGCTGAAAATTACTAGCCAATGGATGTGAATAAAATATATATATTTTATATATATAGAGAGAGGATTTACTTTAAAATCTGTGCTTTGTTAATGCTTTTATGTTCTTTCTCTGCTTTAAAGTAAACTAAACTAGAAATCATAGATGATGCATTATAGATGAATTTACTGATGAAAGACAATGGGGAAATTCCAGTCAGTAAACTTATACACAGTAAAAGTTGTCTTGGTCTTATATCAAAATAATAGCAAAAGATGTTCATTTATTTGTTTTTAGCTTAAATAAAATATTTATGGAAAACATGCATCATTTAAAAAATCCCTGCTTTAGCCAATTTTAGTTTTGAACAGTCTATCAACTGATAGTTTTAATGAGTTGGACGAGAGAGCCATTGCTATTTTTCTTGAGAGCAATGTATAATAAGGAAGTCTGCATCAGCACTTAAACAGAGGCATGGACATTCCTTAATAACTGCTCAAGCACAACACTGGGTTCTAGCCTTTACCATCCTGGCCCTGAATAGAGACATTAACTTTCTCATAAGGCCATTTTATTGCATGTTTACAGCTCTCTTCACATAATAAACCATTTCCATTAGAGAAAAGAAACATTCGGGAGTCATTTTGAGGATATCGCAGAATATCATCAAGCAGCAATGATTTGGAAACAGTCATCACCTAGGTTCGTGCCATTGTTTGGTAATGTTATGCATTGATGAACAGGTACATTCCACTGAACACTAGAATATTTCTCATTTTGTTTTTGGGAAGTGGTCAGAACCAGAAATAACTATTTTTGCGGAACTAATTTGGCCTTAAAATAGGATGTTGCTTGCCAGGAAAAGACTCCTTGGACATATAGGAATGCTCTCTGTAGTATGAGCTTGTGGAAAATTCTTTTTGCAAGTGTGGCGGATGGCAGATAGACCTTAGGGTAGCTCCATGGTCATGGCATGTACAATCCCCTCCCTTTGAGCGTGGTCAGGACCTGTGACTTGCTACTAACCAACAGAATATGACAATGGTGATGGGATGCTATTCCCACAATTAGGTTATCTATTTATCTGTCTATCTATCTATCTATCTATCCATCCATCCACGTGCATATATAGTTCTATTTTGTTAGCATACGGTAGAGATAGTCTTTGATAACTCTGAAGAAACAAGCTGCTATGATAAAAACTGCATATGGAGAGAGTCTGCTATAGACTGAATGTTTGTATACTCTCCAAATCCATATGTTGAAATCCTAACACCCAAGGTAATAGTATTAGGAGGTGGGGCCTTTGGGAAGTGATTAGATGGAATTAGTGCTCTTAGAAACTTCAGAGAGACCCCTTGCCTCTCCTACCATGTGAGGACATAGTGAAACAGAAATGATGGTGGCCATCTATGAACCAAGAAGCAGGTGCTCACCAGACACCAAATATTCTGGCGCCTTCATCTTGGAATTCCCAGCCTCCAGACCTGTGAGAAATATATTTCTGTTGTTTATAAGGCACCTGGTCTATAGTATTTTGTTATAGCAGCCCAAGCAGACTGAGACAGGGTCATGTGGAAGGAAAATGTTGATGGTCTCTAAAAGCTGAAGGACTTAGTCATATAGCTGAAGGGAACTGAATTGTGTCAATAACCCTATGAGCTTGGAAGAGGCCCTGAGTTCTAGATGAGGACACCTTGACTGCAGCCTTGTGGGACCCTGAATAGAGGAATCAGCTGAGCTGTGCCTGAACTCCTGACCCACAGAAACTGTGAGATGACAAGTGGTAATTTATTACACACCAAGAGAAAACTAATAGAATGGGATCAGTCGCCTATTCTTTGGGTTTTATTCCTGTCTTTTTCTTTCTGTAAAGTGACTCAGGATGAATGGATGCAAATTATGTTAGTTTGTCGAATTAAAAAAGTTTCCCAGGTTCTGTCCTTCTAAAATACCTGATAATGTATTATCTCAAGTTTCTCTATATTTATAAAGATGTTTCTGAGTGTCTTCTGTTTCTTAGTTGGCTGGTAGGTTTTTTTCCCCTCATCTCTTACTATTTAGTCGTACATATTTTATTTACTTTTTAAAGGAATGGAAAAAGGAAATAAATATTTAGGCAAATAAAAATATATTCTCACTGGATTTATTAGATTGAGAGAGAAAGCTTTGTAGATGTTTTAGAAAAACAGAGAAAGCATCACTATCATAAGTGACTATATTCTGCTGGTTCCTTTGGAAATATATCCAGTACCCTCCGCTTATTTTACTCTTTCCCCTCTTATCTTTTGCTTCTTCCATTTTTTTTCCTTGTTCCTAGTCCACCATATTCCATTCCGTTGCCCACAGTTAGTTGGAAGATTCATCCTATACAAGTGATGTACAGGATATTTTCTTATAGAAATACAATCTACAAAGTGAAATTTCTCCTTTATTGCTCACATCAGCATGTGTGTTGTCCATCTCTTCAGGAAGTTTCAGAACTTTGGGAGATGGAGGAAGGCCAAGGAAGACCACTTTTATTTCAGGATTTTATTGATTACAGTATAACAGTCAATCTTGAGTCTTTCCATAGAGTTACCACTGATCTCGTAAGGATCATTCGAATAGATAAATAGATGATATCATGCTTTTAATGCCTGTAAGTACTCTCCAAACATACAACCTGACTTTGTGGCATGATTTTATGTTTTTATTTTTGCTCTGGAAAAAGCAACACAATACCGGTTATTGATTTGATTCTAAATGAAGCATATTCTTATGTATGTGGATTTGCCCACATGGCCTCCTTTAATGTTAATGAGAGTGTAAAAGATTGACTCTGTGTCTTGAGCTGAAAGGTTTTCACTTTCCAGCTGACTCAGAAAGAGCCAAGGAGAGCTCTTATGTCACTGTCATGCCAACCAAAAGTAAAATGTTTTTTTACTTAATGATGAGAAATAACTCACAGCTCTACCCACCTGGAGGGGAGTGAAAAATGGCTCATCCACTTTCAGTCATCAAGTTCTTTGTATGTCAGGTTCTTTGCAGATCTTTTAAACAACAACAATAACAGAAAAGTAGGGTAACATTTTGATTTCTTTATTGAGAACCCATGAAAAGTTATCTCTTGGACCAAACAAAGGAAGTGAGTAAAGAGATTTAGAACAAGATATAGTGGGAGATTCTTCTGTCTGTGTAAATAAAGAGCAAGTGTCATAGGAAGACACACATTAATCAAGTAATTAACCTTTAAATGGTGTTATTTATTTTGCAGAGCAATTTTGCCACCCTGAGAACTATGGAGAGACTAAAAAAATAATACATGTTAACTCTTTAATGACTTAGAGAGTTCACGTCATCTAAGTGGCTGACAGATTACTGTGTAACTAGAGCTGAGGAACTGGCGTGCAGGAATAGGCTGTCAGTCAAGCAACTGTCATCTTTGCAAAAGCCCAGAACACGTCTTTTTTGTTACTGAAGAGCATTGTCATGTTGGCAGATTCAGGGACAGATTCTGAAATAAAAAATATTCATGCAAGTAGAAGTATCTCACTCCTGAGATCTGCTTAATGCTTTTCCTCCCGAGGCTGAAGGCCTTCTAGGTCATTTCTGGTCATTAGACTCAATTAAAAATTAGGAACAGAAAATTGATCTTTATCCACCTCCAAATGCATCCACATTAGGTGGCACATGGATGTTAAACTTCATAATTCAAAACGTGGTGTGGACATATTTCCTTGAAACTTAACAGTTTGGAGAAAAAGAGCATATCCAGGTTACCCCAGAGGAGAAAACATATTACCGTTTGCCTTTCTGACATCTTATTCTCCTTCAGTGCACCTGGCCAATCTCTACCTGGCAGTGCTCTCAATCACCCAGATGGAAAGAGAGTTTAGGTGACCCCTCCAAAAACTGATGAGGTTCAGCCTCACCACTGGTCTAATAGAATGTGCTCTCTAGTGGAACAGTCTACATTATATGCATCTGTCTTTCAGGGACCAATAGTCTGCATATATGCTTGTTTTGCACCATAAAGCAAAGAAATATTTTCCTGACTCTTTCCACATTTACTTACCCATAATATTGTCAGTAGATTGTGTTTATCATCATGTCTGATTTCATGAATAATACTTTAGGGCTATAGCTTGCTTAATACAGCATTTTAAGCAGGATTTTTTATCTTCTAATACATGTGGACCAGAAATAATATGTCTTTTAATGATGTGAGTGATTATTTTACTTCCAAGATGTTCAGTGTCTTAAGATCAAGACAATATGGGAGAGTAATATGATGGAAGCCGTTATGTGCATGCACAAAATGATGAAGTAAATCAGTAAGCTTATGTTTCTGCATTAAAAATCTTGCAACTGATTATTAAAACTTGTTTAGAACTGTTGATTCAAATTCACTAAGAGGGGGAATAGAATATTGAAACTCTGGAAATATCTCTATTTCTATACCTGCCCACTGACCAGAGAGCTGAATAATGCAAAATTTGAAGAGATTCAGTTACTAAAAAGAAATCTCGAGAGAATAACCATGAAAGTTTTCATTTACATCACAGTCCTTGTGCACATTAAGAAGGCAGGACCACAAAGTTAAGAGTCTATTTCTATTTGAATAATTTCAATATATTATCAGAGCTAATTTTCTGTAATATCCTTAAGACTGTAAGAAGAAACATTATACTCTCCAGTCTCTTGATCAAAAACTTCCAAATCAGACTTGCAAATCACCTCCTCATCACATCATTGGAGCTGCCAGATAAGAAAGTCTTGTAAGAAAGGGAACGACCAGAGTGCATTCATTAGTGTCATTGTACTCTAATTGAAGAAATGACTTCTTTTGTATCCTAAGATGGAAAATAGGTAAGCTTGTGACTGGGCTCCGTTTATGTAGCTCCTGGTTGAATGGTAGAACAGAACTTACACATTCAAGAAGACCTATGGTGGGGCTTCCCTGGTGGCGCAGTGGTTGAAAGTCTGCCTGCCGATGCAGGGGACACGGGTTCGTGCCCCGGTCCGGGAAGATCCCACATGCCACGGAGCGGCTGCGCCCGTGAGCCATGGCCGCTGAGCCTGCGCGTCCCGAGCCTGTGCTCCGCAATGGGAGAGGCCACAACAGTGAGAGGCCCGCGTACTGCAAAACAAAACAAAAAAAACCTATGGTGATGGAGAATACTATAAAATATGGAATCTACTCTTGGAGATTTACTTTAAAATTGTGATTGCACTTGATATACTATTTATTGCCTGTTGCTTTAAAGGTTATTGGAAAGAGCCTCCCACAAGGGCATTTTCTATTACTCAGCTTACTGTTTTGCCTGTAGCATCCTTAGTTGAGAAGACATGGGTAAGTCTTTAATAAGTTCTTTATGGGTCTTAAATACACATGCCAAATCCATACTGGTCTCTGCAGAAACAACTCTTCTGACACTGTTCTTGTTCCAGTGGTACCAATTATATTCCCTGATCTCTGTAGAAAGAAGGATATGCTAATCCTGGAGCCTCATCAGTATTGAAATAAACAGTATTTGCCTCAAACCAGGGGTGCATTTTGGAGGGACTGAAGGCAGATCCCCTAGGCATATATTTATCAGATCTATAAAACGTTGTATCACATAGCTTGAAATTTAAAAGTCAGACCATTCTATTATTTCATATTTTTGTATTTTTGAGCTTCAGTTTTCTTTCTTTCTTTTTTTTTTTTTTTTTTGCTGTACTCGAGCCTCTCACTGTTGTGGCCTCTCCCGTTGCAGAGCACAGGCTCCGGACGCGCAGGCTCAGCGGCCATGGCTCACGGGCCCAGCCGCTCCGCGGCATGTGGGATTTTCCTGGACCGGGGCACAAACCCGTGTCCCCTGCATCGGCAGGCAGACTCTCAAACACTGTGCCACCAGGGAAGCCCTGAGCTTCAGTTTTCTTATATGGAAAAATGGGATTAATAATTCCCACTTGGCATTAGTGTCATAAGGATAGAATGGGATGATAGATGTAAAAACACTTTGTAAACTACATAAAGTGCAGTAGAAGTGGAAGTTTGTTTTAATAAGAAATTACATTTTCTCTTTTCTGCTACTTAGTAATGGAGTAGGCGGTCTTGCTAGTTACTTAGCTTCCTATTTATGAGGAAATTAAAGCAGAAATTGTCAGAGGCACCATGTAATGACAGATACGGTGGAAGAAATGATTGGCAAGATGATTACATGGTATCTACCAACTGAACCTCTATGGCCCTTTGATTTCATTTACAATTACATTTAATTGTAAAGCATTTTTGGAGGGAGTGGTGATGGGTTTGCCCAATATGCATATCAAGGAGTAGATATCAAAACAGTGTTTCAAAAATTGTACAGATGTGGTAAAGATATTTAATTTGTGTACTATTAAGAGATGAACTGTGATAGGTAACTCATTTAAGGTCACATTTGGCCAATACATCTGTGTCTTTTAGAAATTGTTACCTATTCAGGGAGACCTAAGGACCTCAGCAAATCAATCTGCAATCTCAACGGCAAAATGAAAAGTCTGTTACCTAATTTTACTGTTATTTTCTTCATACAGCATGAATTCGTTAAATACCCTAAAAAGTCACAAATAAATGTGCAGTGCTTAGGCTAGAATAAATGCTGAAGACACTAACCCTAATTTTCGCCTTTCATTTAATAAACTATTTCCCATGGCTTGGATGCATTTGAGTTCATTCAGTGTTAAGTCCCCTTTGCTCTGTTTTTGTCCTATAGTTGGCAATATCCATCAGATGATGACCTGCCAACCTAGCCTGACTTACTATGCAGAATAATCAAAGTAGGTGAATAGCAGCCTCTAGGAGAATCATATTTCCTGCTTCTCAGCTTAATGCATGTGTGTCATAGGAACTCCCTGCAAAATTGTGCCTAGGGGCTTTAGGATCCAAGTCAAAGCGACTCATAAAATGGATGCGTTATACATCTAGCTGTGGAAGATTGATGTTAAGGCTCCTTAAATGCTTGCTAAGTCCATTCACGAGCAGGGATGGTACAGTTATCTCCTTTTTAGTAGCCTGCCGTTTCATTGCTCTTTAAAGAAATCATTAAAGATATTTGAAGTTGTCAGAATCAGAGAGCTCACATTTTGGAGGAATTCCAGGAAAGAAATGCCTTATACAGAAATGCTCCCAAGACGATTTAGGTATAGTAAAAGTCTATCCAGTAAAATAGACTAATTCAGGGTTTTTAAAATCACAAACATAATCGCATCGGTTTAACTCATTCATTTATCCATTCATGTATATATTTATTGTGCCTTATAAAATTAAACTACAATTCTAGGTGCTTGGTTCTTTTTTTTTTTCTTTCTTTCTTTTTTTAAAATTAATTTATTTTATTTTTGGCTGCTTTGGGTCTTCGTTGCTGCGCGCAGGCCCTCTCTGGTTGCGGCAAGCGGGGGCTACTCTTCGTTGTGGTGCGCAGGCTGTGGCGGCCCCTCTTGTTGTGGAGCACGGGCTCCAGGCGCGCTCGTGGGCTCTAGAGCGCAGGCTCAGTAGTTGTGGTGCACGGGGCTTAGTTGCTCCGCAGCATGTGGGATCCTCCCGGACCAGGGCTCGAACCCACATCCCCTGCATTGGCAGGTGGGCTCCCAACCACTGCGCCACCAGGCAAACCCCTAGGTGCTTGGTTCTTAAGAGGGAACAAGACATACACTGCCTGCTTTCATGAAGCTTCTGGTACAATCAGTGTATATCCTGTGGAAAAAGATGGTGATAATATGTTATATCATGTCATTGGCAACACATTAGCATGTTGCACTTTTATGCATATTAGCACTGTTAAAATGCACGGCCTAAAATGGAAAGTGGTATTTCTGAAAAAATGTCACCAGAGTTAAGAGCAAATATTAGTAGTGAGAGGACTACAAAACCGTAATGTAGATTTAGTCAGAGAATTCAAAAGTTTGTACATACCCTGACTATGCAGTAGGTCAGATTATTGCATGGAGGAATTTCTTAAGATGACTGTTAATGTTTCATTTACTGATTAAAAAACACATTTCATTCCAGTTCAGTAGAGTTGAAAAATGTATTGTCAGAATAAATGGGGAATCCAGACCTCAAGGAAACTAGGGTGTATTGATGTTGGTGCCCCTCTACTTTCACTTCCACAACCCCCTAAGACCTTTTTGCTGTCTGACTTCCAGGCTCCTTGGGCAAACCAAGTGGATAATCGATAGCTTTTAGGCTTTTAAGGAAAGGGGTATCCTCACCTATAAAATTTCCTGCTTAAATGCTTAAATCTCACCATTGGGCCACCATGCAAGCTTGCAAATGACACTAGAAAATCACACAGACGTATACTGGTTGAGATCGTCCTAATGAAAATATATCGAGCTAGGCTTTGAAGGAAAAGAAGACAGATGCGTTAGACAGTCTCTTACTCTTGAGATTCATATATTATGGCTCTTGAGATAAGAGAAACTATCAGGTTAAATGCTGATAAAAGATTGAAATAGCATTTTATGACTATAGATGCTTTTAAGTCACAGGATAGTAGCTGATGAATTGCCAAATGAATTGCCCAGCCAGGTCTTTGGCCCATTTTATTAGACATAGGAGGATGAATTCTATCATCCTTGTTGCTCAAGAGGGCTTCTTTTCATGAGTTAAAATAGCTGAGCTTCCTCTACACCCGTTAAGAATTTGGTTTCCAGCTAACACAGCCCAGAGAAGGAAGAGCATTTTAATTATTTTCTCCATTTCTGCCTTACACTGCACATCTTTACAAAGCAAACATTCCTCTTTGGTAAAAGTTCCTTCCCACAGTTTGACAATTCATCACCCATCTCGGAGTGCTTCTCTCCTTTTTGCTTTTAAGCTGGATGTTCAGACATTTATCTTCACAGAGGTGAACAGAGAGAACATCTTTAAATATGGCATCGATATGTCCCGACCCAGATAAAAGCCTCTTAAGTCAGTTCCCCTCAATCCTGTTACTGCACATTAACTCTGAACAGGATTATCTACCAACCTGCCAGTCAAGATGTTCAGGGGAAAGGGGAAGAAAAGGAGAGCAAAGAGCTTTTTTTGCTCACCAGTCTGCCATGGAACCAGTGGGATGAAAATGTTTTTCTGACCTCACTTCATTCACATGGATACAAATTACAGTTACTGCTATAGATACTGCAGGAAAAAAATGATCAGAAACACACACACACTTCCTTCATCTGACTTTCCAGAAAGTTAGACAGAAACTTAACCTTATTTATCTGCATATGTAATTCATAGCGTATTTTTAATCAATAGTTTAAATACAGAAGAAATTCAGCAGTTGAGCTCTAAAGAAGTGACAATTTAGATTGGATTGGTTTGGAGTTAATGAAATAATTAGCACCATTTCAATGTGATTAATTTATAGCTGTATATTACGTGCTCAATTAGTTTAAGAAATGTGAGCTCCCCACGTGCTGGCTGAAGAAGGGAAATGACTCAGCAGTGCCAAAGTGTGATTGAAATTTGTCTTCCAAGTCATTGGAGTCAGCTATTGCCATATTTCCACCTTAACCACATTGACTCTAGGAAATGGCTTCTGGAGGGAGCTCTATAAGCAAACCTTGGAAGACCAGAGGGTTCCACTGTATAGTAACTGGATTGTGGAACGAGAGAACAGGTGAGAAAGAGCTTTTCATGGTATGATTCATGAGTATCCTATAGACAAACATGAAAGGCAAGATGTTTAGGAGCTTTTTAGTTACAGGTTATGGGGATAAAATATCATTGCTGTTTCAAAAGCCCTTCAAGTTTGTCTTAAATAATTGTAATAAAAATGCCCCTTTCACAATCACAGAACACTCTATCTTTCCTTAATATATCCAATGATTCTGTTTTACTTTTTGCCAGATAGACTTTTTGACCACTATAACTCTGCTCCTTCTTTATACTTTAGTTTTAAAGTGCTCAGATACAGTTTTAAGCTTCTCCAATTATATCTCGTTCAAAAATTTACAAGTTTGACATTTTTAGATTATAATCTCCTAGAGAATATGAACATATTTTCAACTCAGCTGTGTATAATACCTGTCAGAAACTGGGAAAGGCCTGAGATTTTACCATACTTGCAAGCTCATTTGTTAGCTTCACAGTTTCATGGGTGCTGGACCAGAGGTAAAGGACTACTAAAAGCAATAGTAGGACCCAGAATATCAGATTTTCTGGCACCTGTTTCCTAAGGCTGAGTTCCCACAAGGCAATGCAGAGAGGATCAGGTGACACCTGCACTTACAGTGGGTTGCTTTACAGGAGAAGAGCCCTAAGCTTAGGAACCCAAATCTTTTATAATGGATAGTAGGGATGCTTGCCTTTTGTTGCAGAGAGAGACATTTATACTGTCTAAGACTTTTCATTATACAACACTGTTGAAAAAATTGTCTGGAACAGTGTCAGTAAGTGCCTCTGCTCACAAGATGTGCAGAAATATTAGAGACCTCCAGAGAATTGGCTCCCAACAGTACCCAGCAAAGTGTCTTGTGGAGGAGCTGAGGCTGTCTGTATAGAGAAGCAAAGACTGAGGAGAACTGGATCTCTGTTTTCACGCAACCAAATGGAAAGAGTTTGGGCTGTGTTCCTTAGAGCCCCTATGAGGTAAAACAAGGATAAATGAGTGGAAAGTAAATGAAGTCAGACTTTGAATCACTTGTTATTTACTTATTTGAGTTACAAGCTCATATTGTCATTCAGAAAAATTCAATTAATATAGAAGTGAAAGCCCTCTTTACAGCTCTTCCCCATCCCACCTCCCTAGCGGTAACTACTATCAATTTTTTGGTTAAAGGAAAGAACTTCTAGTGATTAGAGCTGTCCAATTATCATTGACTTTTCTGGGAAGTTTTTTCCTACCACAGACAAGTTGAACCACAACTTGTTCAAGGTTTTTGGAGTGAACAAGATGCCTTTACAGCCCATTCCAACGCTTAAATTCCACAACTCTGGTGAAAATTAAGATTTGATGCCATTACTCAGTTTATGAATTAATTCTATTATGATTTTAAGGAAAAATTAATGAGTGTGATATATGCCAGCTTAGCTATAAGCAAGTAATTATCATTTCTACTAGTGCAGAAACACCTGGGCAACAGAGAAATCTCGCATGGAAAGATTTCCATATCCTTTACTTGTTACCTTTCTTGTATCAGGGCAGAGACCACATGTCTAATGGTAAAGAGAAATTAGAACACTTTCTCAGTTTGTTCTATCGTGTAGACGGAATATGACATTTCCACTTTCGTTAATGTTCCCCACTTGACAAAGATTGGTGGCTAGTGTCATGAAACAGAGGGCATTATCATATTCTTTCCTCTGAAAGGAGATTGTATATTGATTCTTTTTCTGTGGCACTCTTCCCAGAAAGGAGAATGGAAGATTTTGAATATAAGCTATGGTTGCTCATAAGTGTAAGGGATGCCAGATAAGCAAAATAGGAATGAATTTCTTAAATACCAGTTTTCCAAAATTAGTCAGTTATGGAAGTTTTCTGGCGAAGTTAACTGAAATTACCGTATGTACAAAGGGACCTCAGCTTATTTTGAAGAATGGTACATTTTCTCACAACTTGGCATCACTGTGGAGAGGTGAGGATCTCAGGATGGGCTTGACAGCTGACTAAGACTGCAGGTGGGTGAAGGAGGTGTGGACAGCGCTGGACACTGAGTCTGACACGTAGTAATCCCACAATATGCTTTCGTTGAATGTTGTTGGAGGCAGTGGAACTGGGGAGTTGTTCTGCTGTATGTGGGCTTCACCTTCTTCCCTCTGATGAACGGCACCTGAGGAGTTTGTCACAGCTGACTAGTGGCTTAGTAAAGCTTTAGGTGTTAACAGTGTTTCCCAGTCTATGAGATTGAATATACCTGATATTAAAAACAGTACCGACTCATAACCTAATGTGACCTTGTAATTTGGAATGCACAGCTTCAGGATCCTTTTTATGATCGTGTTTTTAATTTACCTTTAAAATACTGTTTGGGGGCTTTGGCTATTTTGATTGAATTTTGAAAGGGGGTCATGTTTATAAGTGAGTCTGAACATGAACTTAGTGGCATCATCAACTCCAGGAATTTCTGTGGAGTGAGCTGGATGTAACTATTTCTACTACCCTGTCCTGAATGCTATGGAGTGGGCCACTTGAAATTTATAATTTGTTTTATCATTATATCTGAGATACTTATGTTCTCTCTTTATCTCTATCTATCTATATATCTGTACCTCCATATATATATGTATATAACATATTTACTTCATATTCATACATGTATATGTATTTCCTCTTACTCTCATAGATAGATAGATCTTGACACTCTGTCTCCTTTTTTATTGATTCATAAAAACCCAGGTACTGAATTTTTATGTACATATAGGTTTTTCATTTCCTTTCACTATTTTTTTTTTCATACCTTGAAATGTAAAGCACTTGTCTTCAACAGATGCACTCAGGATTTACTCATGTATCCATATTAACACATAATCCAGAAAAGCAGATGCAGATGATGTGAATTTCCTTTAAGCCTACTCCTTGATTTCCTTTAGCTCTCCTGTCCTGTGCTATGGACTCTGCAGAAGAATCAGTGTTTTCTTTGCTGATTTAACAGTGGAATTAGATGTTAAGTATGTTGACATCGGTGCCCAGTATCCTGGTGGTGAGCTCTATTTTCCTCAACTTTTTCTCATAATATAACCAAGGAAACTTGTAAAAAAATGTTTAAGGCTTGATGACTTAATTTAAATAATTAATTCAAAGAGGAAGTAGTTTTGACAACACAAGTGTTAAACAGGAGATAGGAAATTAACAAATCTTAAAACTCCAGTGTCCAGATTTATTTTCCTTTTTAATGTAAATTCTGGTTAATATCCTGAAATCTGTATGAAGTCTTGTTCAAGTGTAATTTGGAGCATAAATGTGCTAAGTCAGCTTTTTAACAGGTGTTATGGGTGATTTATTTTAATATCTTTTATTCGTATGATCATATATATAGGAATATATGTAATATATGTTACATACATTCCTATTCAGAGTGTGCATGCATGACTTTCTATAACCCAGCTCAAATGGAAAGTACCATTCTGGAATGTTTACCTCTCAGTAATTTGACACAAAAGTGTGGTGAGTCAAACATGACTGGTATAAATTATGCTCTGGTATTTTATTCTGTTAGTTGATTTTGGTCACAGGAGGCTGAGGGGTAGATCTGTCATCACAAGCAGAGCTAAATGCAGTGGTCTCCGTTGTCTTGGGGCTGTCCTTTCTCTCCCCATTCTCACAGACGTTTGGCCACAGCTTCTCTTTCGCTCTCCTGGGCTGATACTCGCCTTCTTCCAGCTTGATGTGCTTCACATTCATAGAGACATGTCCCGTGATGTCAGAGGTTTAGAGCCTGCCGTGCCTTGCCATGTGTATGGATTGATTAACGGTGTTATGTGATATTTATTTAAGCACCCATAATGTGCTGGGTGCTGTAATACTGCCTGTGTGATGGGGTCCAGCTGTGAGCACAGTACAGCAAGACAAATTGACAGACTGGATTTTTTTCTAGCTTCAATTTCTCAGGCTGAGAAAGGAATATTGGCCCATTTTCCCCTCTCTCTGCAAGGAGCATTTAACTTTATTCTGTGTTGTGTTCCCTACATGCCTACTGACAATGTGAAGATAATATTACTTGGTGCTTGAAGCTAGAAATCCTTATTTGTTCTGATATTATATAATTTATGTTTGCAATTTCAGGCAGGTACAAATTTCTCAGAGTGTATGGTGTTTCTTGTATGAACATTCAGCAAATTCGTCTCAGCTTCTTTAAAACTAGAACTTAAAATCTCAAACGACTACATTCGGCTCGATAACCACAGACAGTAATGACACCTCTAAGTAGCTAATGCAGGCGTGTAATATCCTCATAGCCCTGATTTAACTTTATTTACAGATTAAAATTGAATTGCAGTGGATTTATTGATATAATAGGCAGAAAGTGATTATCAAGCATCCGTCACTGATGGAGGAAAACCAATCAAATTATGCTCCACGGTTAGCTTTTACCTAACCTAACTCATCACCTTATAAAACTCAGAGGATTTGAGTCATACGCTCTCACTAAAAGTCAACGAGCCGCAACTCCCACTAAACTTATATCTGCTCCTTTCAAGGCATTCAGGAGTTATACTAATTTTCACAACTGCAAGTTATCATAAAAGAAAATGGTAATGGGCTGGAGATTTAACGTCTGCACTTCTTCACTGTGCTTGCAGCCATGGGAATATTATTCTTTAGTGTTTGCTGCAAATCCATAAAGGATTTGGTGCTGTGCTTTCCGTGAAATGGTGTCAACCTGTGCTGGAAAGTTGTGGGTAGTAGAGGCTGGTGGTGCCTTTGACAGTGACAAGCAGATTAGGAAAGGTGTCACTTTGAAGGGAGAACTGGGGTCAGTCTTTGTTTCAGAAAGCAATAAACACCTTGGTTAGAAGCAGGTGACAATGATCACTTTGGTCTTGGACATTTATATCTCTCCTCTTTAGAAGTGGAAAAGGGGTGGGGTGGAGAGAATATAGTGGAGCAGATTAATCACCCCATGCCAGTGGCTGAGCAAGGTGCCCAGGGGGCATATGGGTTTCCTTCCCTTCTGACCACTAAAAGCTGGCAAAATAAAGTTTTAAAAAACCCAGTGCCATCGTATTTCAGAGGGTTACTAATGTCATGTGGGAGCAGACAGCTGACGGCTGCACTTACTCTCATCGCTTGGAGCATTCTTAAACAGATAGCTTTAATGTTTATGCACTTGCATATCATATATCCTGAAATACATTTTTTAAAAAGCTATCGTTCTGGGAATCATCATGTGAAACTTTAAGATATAATCTTTGCATTTATCCTCATCTATGTTGCTGCTAGTTATTTCTTATGTGTAAGATGGAAGATATTGATGTTGTCAGTAAGTACTGCTTTAATTGCACCTGAGGTTTGCAGAAAGGACATACTTATTAGAAATTGAAGGCCATATGATGGCAGACTCAAGTTTGTTTTTATTACACTGTTCATTTTTACCTGTTGTGTGGTATATTGTTAATTCTTAAGACATCCATCTATACTTTAGAAAATGGAAGTCCTTTTGAGTTGTCCTCAACATCATGTCCTCCAGATCTGGTACACAGTGTTCATTGACTTCAAAGAATATTTCTTGTGTATGTAAATGCCAGAAGGAATGGAGAAAGATGAAATACTTCCTCTAATTATATATAGGAACATATTCATTTTTATTCTCCCATCTAATATTGCTGATCCTATGTGATAATCTTTTTTTCTTAATGAGTATGTTTTTTACTCACATATAAACTTGTTCATCCTCTGCCATGGTATGCATATTTACTTTCCATGTCCAATATCCAAATATGCATAATTTAAAGAAAAGACAAGTAATGATATGATTTGGGTATTATTTTCAGGAGTTTCTGAGTTGGGAGTGGGGGTGCAGAGAGACACTAGTTTGTCTCCTTTCATTTATAGAAGAATGCTATTCATTCAGGAGAGTCCCTAAGAGTTGTCTTGGTCAGCTCAGTTTGCTATAACAAAATACCATAGATTAGGCGGCTTAAGCAATAGACATTTATTTTTCACAGTGCTACAGGCTGGAAAATCCAAGATCAGGGTGCCAGCACGGTCAAGTTCTTGGTGAGAGGCATTTTCTTTCCTTGTAGATGGTCACCTTCTCTCTTGTGTCCCCACATAGGGAAGAGAAAGCAAGCTCTGTTTTTTTCCTCTTCTGATAAGGGCACAAATCGCATCATGGGGGCTCCATCCTCATGGCAATGACTTCCCAAAGACCGCATCTTCAAATTCTATCATATTGGAGCTTAGGGCTTCAACATATGGGTTTTGATGGGACACCAACATTTAGTCCATTACAAATTTATAAGAGAGAAAGCTGCTATTCTTAAAATAATTATTTTTATTAAAAAACGGAGCCTGTGTATAGAGCACCCAGCCCATGCCCAGCATATAGCTGAAGTATTGTTGTTCTTGGTTCCTAATCCCTCTATCCTTTTTTAATTAAATGTATTTCCCATTATGACATATGCGCCAGGAGGGATATTCTCTCTCATTATATCCTATGGGTTTGCTTTGTTTTTATGCTTGTCCTCTCACCACAAATCTCTATCTTCATTCTTTTTACTGGAAAATCTGTGCCGTTTATTATTTCAGCGTCTGCCCTTATAGCTTGTCCCTGTAACCTCTCATTACACATTTCTTTGTGGCCCCTTTAAGACCTGGAATCCTCTGTGAGTTACCATGGTTCTCACTGTAACACTGTCACTAACATCTAGAGCAGTCTAAACAAACATCTGCAGCATTTAATCTTGGGAATTTAGAAAGCACAAGAAGTACTGCGGGGCATAAGATGCTCTATGTTAATTTGCATTAAAAAGATACTGGTTCTCCCTCAGTTTTACTTTGGGATGCTATCCAACGATTTGTTTATTTAGAGGTGGCTACATTTCATAGCTTGCAGAATATTTAAGTAAGAAATCATATGAACTTTGACAAATATTCTTTTTTTACTGGGAGAACGTTGTAGTCAGGTTACTCTAAAAGAAAGGCGAAGGTCTAGCTTTAAATTCCGCTATCTGTGCACGCAATAGGATTTTAACTTTGGTGCAGTGCTTTCGCAGATTACCATACCTCAGGGAACCTGGGGAGCATTAAGCACAGGCCATTGGCAAGATAAACCCTGCATGCTTTGTAGGCAGGCACACCAAATACTCCCATGAAAAAGCTCTCGCTTTATGTATTCAGTGATTGAGTTGTAAGCACCAGTACTTGAACTGCTTCGTGAGAAACTCATTTCACAATCTGTTTCATTCAACTAATATTTTATTTAGCCCCTAGTATAATTCATTTATTGCTATAAGTCTTAGAAATATAAAGATGAATATGATAGACTTCTGGCCCTCAAGGAGTTTATTGTTTAGGGATGAAAAAAGCATCCATATAGCAGATATAGTGCAGTGAGATAATTATTAGCCAGTTAATATATATGAATGGACATTTATGCTGCACTAGGGAGAGCAAGTTAAGTTATGTTAGCAGGGAAGCTGGAAGGACAGGGCCACCCATAAAGAGATCAGCGTGATGACCAGCATGATTCAAAGGCAGGGATGAGAGAGCATGAGCTTTCAGACTCATAGAGCCAGGCTCCAGGGGGCCATCAGCTGGAAGTATAAATTTGGGCAATTATTGGCTTTTGGTAGTTGCTGAAGCCATGGAAGGACATAACTGAAGGAAATAATATAGAGACAGTGAGGAAACCCGCAATAATAATGGTTAGTTGGAGGAAGAGAAGATAGTGAAGGGGACTAACAAAGAGAAATCAGGGAAGTTTAAACGTGAGAACAGAGATGTTGATGTTAAAGGAAGAGCTTGAAGAAAAAATTGGTCAATATGTGTATTCTGGGGAAATACATCTAAAACAATATCTTAAAACCTTGGTTCTCCAGCACAATTTTTATTTTCATTTTTTTGTTATTGTTGTTAGTTCTAAGACATCACTAAAAATGTAGATGGTCTCATAAGAGATTTTGTTCCATGGGGATGCTGAATGTCAAATCAGTTTTTCCTCTTGAATGTTCAAGCCATGGCATAATTATAACTTGTTAAGAATGCTGAGATTTGAACTTTTTAAAAAAGTAAGCCTAGGGTTAGCCCTGACTGCACTGAGACGTGTATGAATCAGTTTTGGCACCCTTCCTTTATCCCCAGCCAAATTCTAGAAAACATGGTCTGCTGGTACTTAAAAGAGAAAGTGCTAATAACTCACAGCTAAAGTTAAATTGCTCAGTGTGGTCTTGCCAAATCCCTCTTTTGAATTTGATCAGGTTGTTACGCTGCAGCTCAGGAATTTCAGGGAGCTGCTTTCCCACAGAGGACAGTACAATTAGGTGAGACTTAGGTGATTAAGAAATGAATGTTGACCAAGTGATCATTGCATATCTGGAGGGAGGCCCCTGACCCTGCCCTGTTCAATAGTTTCATCAGCAATTTGGATGAAGTCCCAGGGAATAAACCAATGAAGGGAAGCCACAGGGAGGCCGATATTGATTATGTGAAAGGTAGCCCTTTCTCACAGTCACAGTTGTCCAAAAATGGTTTGGGTCTGTCGATGACAGAGAGCTCTTCATCACTGGAAATGTTGAGGCTATAAAGTCCTGGATGTTTTCCAGTCATTCTCTGCTCATGGGATGAATTAGATTAGGTGACCACTGCTTTCTTTTCCAATTTTCAGATTTTCTATTCTAAGGATATTCTCTACGTCTCTAAGTCGGGGTGTGCTTTCCTTACAATAAGAGTGAAATAAGAAGCTTGCTGTAAGAATGGCTTTCTCTTTGACCTCTTTTCCCTAACTGAGCGTACCCCTCTTCCCTACACACACACCCTTTTTCTCCTTTGAGCCTGACTCTCTGAAGCAATTATAAATCACAGAGCACATTCTTGAAGAATTGTGGGAGAAAGTCTATGGCATATTTAGCATTTCTTTTCACTTATTATCTGGAGCAGATTATATCTCTGTGGCTCAGCCTTTATCATTGTAGGAAAAACCCCCCTATTTCTGAAGCTCTGGAAAGCAGGCAAGTGTTAAGTAAACCATATATGCAGAGGGCTGAAACAGTGTCCTAGAAGTGATTCTTCTTAAGGTCAGGGACACATGCTTGTTTTATCTAAATTCTTTCCAGAATGTGTGTCTAGGGCACAGCCACTATTATGTAGCATCGGTTCATAACCTACATGCTCCCATATTGTCAGGCTTTGAACTATCTGCATTAGGGCCACTAATTTACTTCACTCCACACCAATTAGTTAAATCAACTGTGGATCTAAATATATGCTTGCTCCTTGTGCAAAAAAAAAAAAAAAAAAAAATCCCTATTTCCTGACAATCCCTATGCTTCTCACTTGATACATTTAGGGAAATATACTCATGCCAAGCTTCTGCACAAGAACTTCGCTTTAGAATTTCAGACATTCTTGGATTCAGCAAATCAGAATACACTTCTTTCCTTTTCAGTTATATATTCAAGAAACCATATTAAGCTAAATAATCATATAATTATTGTGACAATTTAGAATTACTAAATACAGAATTTCAAACTTGGCTGATTGCCAGGGTTGTCTCTATGTCTTGTCTGACGTGAATTTCTTGCAGAAGAGAATCAATGAAGAGCCAAATGAATTTTACAGGAGTTCCATGGGTGTATTCTATTTCCATATTCCTTATTTTACTTCCAGGTACATATAAAATGTCCAGTTAGTCTCTTACCTCACATGCTGTTTCTGGCAGCCACTTGGCATTGACATGTGTGATAGGTATTTGAAAAATTGGTAGCAAAGCAACTTTCTTGAAAGCCACAACAAAAGAATTGGAGGTTAGAGATCAGTCATCTTCTACTATTTTATACAATCGACAGTGGTTTGTTCCTATGGTAGCTCTTCTCTGACCTGTTAGTGAAGGACAAAATTCTAAAGAAATGTTTAATTAACATGTGCATTTTGTATAACAAAAGCTCTTGCCTTAAAATGCAGGCTGTATGGAGAGGCAGTCCCTGAAATAAAAAAGTATTTACCTCCTCCCGTAATTGTGGTGGCTTTTTGTACTAGTATCCTTCATCTTATTAACATCACTGTAGGATGGTATCTTTGACTGGTTCTTGCAGGCACTCATCTGCCCTGCCCCCTGGGAGACTTTTCAAAGAGGTTCAGGGCTTCAAATACCGTTTGTTTTCTCCTTCCTGTGAACTTTGTTCCATCATTTAAAAAAATAAAAGATCAAATTTGCAAAACAGAAATGTTTCAATGATTGAGAGTCCTGGATTTGCTTCTTTTAAAACCACTTGGGCTTTACTATAATACATAAAGGCTTGTGTAGAAATGTTTGCGTTTATTGACACTTTATAAAAATCTTCATCAAATTTTTTGTGTCAGTTCAGACCAGAACTTAAACTCTGTCTATAACCCTCAAGTTCTCTCATAAAAATAATTTTTAGGGCTTCCCTGGTGGCGCAGTGGTTGAGAGTCCGCCTGCCGATGCAGGGGACATGGGTTCGTGCCCTGGTCCGGGAAGATCCCACATGCCACGAAGCGGCTGGGCCCGTGAGCCATGGCCGCTGAGCCTGCGTGTCCGGAGCCTGTGCTCCGCAACGGGAGAGGCCACAACAGTGAGAGGCCCGCGTACAGCAAACAAACAAATAATAATTTTTAAAATATACAAATGATTTGGTTTTGTTTCCTTTTTAAGAAAACTGTGGATCTTTAAATTGATGTATCATCAATGTATCTATAAATTAAATGATTCTTTAACTATTTGAATAGTGTGAAATTAAAAAAGAAATTGTTACTCTCAAAGATTGACTTTTTTTGCTTTGAAATATGGTCAAAGGAGTTTAGAAATTTTCTCACTGTGAAAACTGACTTTCGAAATACAATTTTGTAGCAGCATTTTAAAATGAGGAACTGAGACAGTTTTACCATAATTTAGATAAAAATCATACTGTTGAGCAAGGAGGGAGCTTGGGCCTGAGTTACGTTTGATTATTTACATTAATTAAGCAACTAGAGCACTTTAAAATTCTGCAGTTTTATAGCTAAGTATGAAGGTTTTATTTCATTAAATTATTATTTTTTCTGCTTCACAGGAAGGTATAGCCCGAGTTTTACTCACAGTTTAATTGATTTGGGATATTAACCTTGACAGGGTGGATTTCTGGCTATGAATACTTACATAGGGACTGACCAATGTGTGATTCGAGTGCAGTGAGACAGTGAATAAAAGTGACCTATTTAAAAAAAAGCTTCATTCTTTTTTCATTATGAAACATACTTTTGAAGGGCATAGACAAATGTCCCTTATCACACCATGAAACACCATATGCACATTTACATTTCTCCTTAAAGTTAAAACTTTTCAAGAAATCGAAGAATTAAATTACTCAGTTCATTCACAATAGCCCTTTTCCTCTAGAAGGCTTTTCAATTAAAAATTTTTCTGTAGACCTCTGAGTGGATAGTACAGCTGGAAGACAATGTGATAGAAGCAAAAGAATCACCCAATTTTAAGAAAGATTTAAAGCAGCTTCTTAAGATGAAAATGTTGGAGGTCCTTACAGGCACATAGAGGGCGGGTGAGCTGTAGAAAAGGTTAAGGGAGTTCTAGTAAGGGATTATTGCCTTCTCTGCATGCTGATGCTTTCCTTACCCTGTTTGGTAGTCGATTATCCCTTAATTTATCCTCTGCTCAAATAGCTTCTTTAGTCTTTATTTTATGATTATGTGTATTTGTTCCATTTGTCAGTCACTAAGGAGATGGAGAAACAACTAGGTCATGAGATACAATATTGTTACCAGCAGTAGTTAATTGAACCTGACAGAACAGAATGGAGAATGCAGACATTTGAAGACAAACTCATTAGGTGTAAAAAGGTGAGAGATGTTGTGAAGAGTGATACATACAAATACAGCAGCTATGTAGCAAACTCTGCAGTAATTAAGGGTTGAACAAACCTGGTTATGCAGAGGGGTGAGAGGAAAAGCATAAGCAGGCTTAGGAAGACTTTATCTCACAAAACATGGCAGGGTGCAAGTGTATCACTGAATTCTTAATTCCATCCTTAATTAATTTTTCTCATATAACACCTTTTAAGCACATGTATAGGAGATATTGAGCTGGAGTTAGTTGAAAAATTTAGAAAATGTTGAACTGTCATTGAAGATATTTTACATTTAAACACTTTATTCATATCGTGTAATACATTCTTATTTTGATAATTAGATTGTAATTGTAGGAAGATTATATCGTAGTGCTATGTATTGATATCCACAAATACAGCATAGTTCTATGTACAGGTGATCAGTATATGTCAAGTGAATTAAACTTCAAAATTTTAGAGAGTTTCTGCATCGTCATTATTTAATCAATTAGCAGTGTACAGTGTTACAGAAAGCACTTGATTTTCTTGTGGTTTTTTTTTTGGAATCTTGTTAAATTACAGTTATAAGTTCAAAAAGCTTCAAGTTATAATTTTAACACAATCTTGGAATAAACATGCAAATACCAAGTAATATTAGAGCTTTATTTCTCCTTTGGTACAACAAAGTATGAATACTAAGTTTAGTTTTACATTAATTAAATGATATTCTTGGAATGTACTTTTGGTTTATTTTCATAGTTTAGTGCACATTCATAGCTGCCATTATGCTTGATGCTGTTTGTTATGATACGGCTTCTACAGTGAGCTATGCAGTAATTGAGTTGTTGGTTGGAGTTTGTATTTGTTTATTTCTATAGTCTAGCAGTTGTTCCACCCAGAGGGGATCATGTGTTTCGGTGCATGCTGGGAACAAAGGGAGTTGAAGCTTAGGGAGAGGGAGCTGTCAGGAAACAGAAAGATGCCAAAAACTTCAGTCCCTTGGGAAAGGGGTTATAGCCTGGTGATGCAGAATCAGTTCAATTGTAAGCTAGGCATTAAGACCTCAGGAATAAAAGAGGGTATAGGCTCTACTTCAGACTGCTAGAGTAAAGATGACTCTTGTGCTGGATAAAGCAGTAGATTCTTTCAGGAATTTTGTCTGAAATGAAGCAATGACACAGCTTGAGTCCCATAGATAGTAAAACAAATTACAAACATGGCTTCAAATATCTGATTATGAGATAGAGTAAGTAAGTTTCAGTCAGTCCCTGGATGTGTCAGAAAAACTTTGTGCTCAGAAGTTCCAGATAGAATAGAACCATAGAGAGGATTTAGACGTCTTGGAATTATTTAAGAGGAGGTCACTGCTTGGTACCACCATGGTGGCTTCAACATGATGGTTTCTACAGAGTAGCCTAAATTCATAGCTATTTAAAATAAATTCTTTAGTATAACCAATTTGGTTCCTTTTTCCAATCTTAATTCACTTATGCATAATCTGGGTTGCCAGATTAAATGCGGGATACTCAGTCAAATTTGAATTTCAGATAAACAGTGAATTTACTTTAGCATAAGTATGTCCCAAATATTGTATAGAACATAGTTATACTAAAAAATTATGCTTTCTCCAGAAAAATAACTGGGTGATAAATATCCTGAACCTTTCAGATTTCAGAATGTCTTCCACTTGCCTTTTTGAGGTAAGGGGCAGTTTAACTAGCATAAAATTAATCAGTAAAATACTCATTTTGAAATTGAAGGTTTTGTACATATAATTACATTCCGGAACTTATTTTTGCAGAGGAGAAGACTGAGGCTAGCAATATTTTAATTATTTTCCTTCAAGGATGCTTCTTGAATTACTTATCCTTGAAATTTAAATTTTCATTGGGATATTTCTCATTGTTGACTTCTGTTTTTAAATTTGCCTAGGCAAAAATTCAGTTTCTTTATTTTGTTCTAATCTGGAATGTTTCTATCTGTGTCTTTGGCTATCACATCTGAATTATTTACTCTTGTAACTTCTCTAAGGAAGTGTATTATTTGCAGTTTGCATATCTGTTTTCTCTCCTCTCCATGCTGGGTATCTTCCTTCTCATTTTTTGACTCCATTTAGTTTTCTCCTCCTAAGTCTTGGTTTGTTTTTCTCATACAGTTGATTTAATATTTTTTTGTCGTTTTATATCTAATGTTATTGTTCCTATAAGTGATTTCTTGTGTTTATTTTTATATTATTGAACACTATATTTTTTTATGTAATGAAAGTTTTTTTGTGTATGTTGGGAACTACTGCTTTCTATTATTTTATTATTTATTTATTTATATATTTTTTTGCGGTACGTGGGCCCCTCCCGTTGCGGAGCGCAGGCTCCGGGCGCGCAGGCTCAGCGGCCATGGCTCGCGGGCCCAGCCGCTCCACGGCATGTGGGATCTTCCCGGACCGGGGCACGAACCCATGTCCCCTGCATCGGCAGGCGGACTCTCAACCACTGCGCCACCAGGGAAGCCCTCTATTATTTTAAATATTGTGAAATAAATTCATTTCAGGGAAAAATGATCTTCCTTTTAAGTTCCTTTATTTTTCTGTGTTTATTTTTTATTTGCGAATGCTTTTCTACTTGGTTACTATGACTCATAGAGAAGATATTTCAAAGAATGGTGATATTACATTGACTTAATTTACATTTTGGCTAAACACTTTGTGTGTGAACACAGCTTCAGACAGTTCAGGCAGTTATTTAAAGCAATTTTGATTTTAGTTCTATTGACTAACATATTAAAGACATATGGGAGGGGGATTAAAGTCACAGTTCTCTGCTCAAATGAAACCTGAAGAACAAAGACACTGTTTGAGTTCCTCCTTAATGCTTATTTCTATCATAAACCAGTGGTTGAAAATAAAAAAAACTGGTGGATGGTTAAAAATTATACTTTCTTCATCAGATCATAGGTACATGAGAGAAAATTTTTGTTTCAAGACTTAATTTTCTAAGATGTTATCTTCATATTTGCCATATTCTTTCTTACACAGATTTCCTGAATTAAATCCATCATTATACTTCTATTGTGTCTTTACTTTTGGAGTTTTCAATAAGGTGCAAACTAGATAAAATAGCTTTATTGCTATTATTCTCTTTTTCTTCATGGTTTGAATTCTGCTAGATTTCATAAAATCTCCCCTTGGCTTCAGAAGTTGAACTAATAGACTTGCTAAGCGGGAAAGGGTCTCTGACCCTCTTAGCTTTTCCTCCAGTGAATCCGTGGCTTCCTATTCTCCACGCTGATCTTTGTCTCTGTTGCAGCCACTGCATTATTTATTTACTTATGAGAGCCCTGTTCTCCAAAAATCTCATTGCAGAAAGTAAAGACTGAAACAAGGACGCTCGAGTGTGAAATTTAAAACAGGTTCTAGAGAGGAAAGCAGGTGTACTAGGCATCACAAGCCATATTCTAATCCTCACCCCATTTCTCTGTGAGCTCTCTTCTGTGAACTGCCTTTCAGATGCCCACTGTTTATCCAAAGAATTTCTTTTGCTCAGAATCTTAGTAAGCTCCCTTTTTCTGTCTGTAATTGAACAACTTATTTGGACTCTGGTAATATCTCATTTCCATCAGAATCTTACTTTATCTTAAATACTTGTTGTCACTTATCAACTAGCAGCTGTGCCAGTGACAATGCCACTTTAATGTTCCCAAAGAAGGACTTGTCTTTTATCTGCTGCTCTTATATCTAGTTCTTTAAGAACTATATTCTTAGTCTATGGTTCTATAGTCTTCTGGGGATGTATTTTTTTTAAAACCTGGTAATGACTTATTACTATGGGTTCACTGATCTATTTACGGCTATTAACATCCTTTGGAAAGTGGGTTATACCACAAAAAATAGAATGTGAGCAGCCATTCCATGAACAAAAGCAAAGGAATCGGACTTTCAGGACGTAATCATTCTATATGGCACATATCTACCAATTTGATCATGACCCTTTACAGGAAAAAAAGAAAAACCTACCCAACCTAAAATCTAAAACATGACTTCGTAAGAAATATAGTGGGGAAAAAAGATCTTCCTTTTCAAAGCTAATCTACCTCTTTCTTAGAAGCTCTTAGTTACTTTGAATCTCTTTTACCATATCAATTAATATATATTTTTAATCTTTGTAAAATAAGGGGGTGCAGTATGATATCGTAGAAAAGCTTATTAACCAAAACTGAATTTTAGTCTCAGTTCCGCAACTAAATGAAATAGCTATGTGATATTAAGTTGCACTTCTTAATCTCTCTGGTCCTCAGTTTTCCTCATGTGTGAAACAAAGCGGATAAATTCTAAGACATCATGTGGAATCATTTTTAATTGTGGATGTATATGCTACTTGGACTATCTGCTGTTACTGAATTTTCCTCTCTCCCTTACCACATGAAAGTTCATCTAAAATAAATTATAGTAGTTGTTGGGTAGAAAAAATAATTCTAACTACTGACCAGAACCCTTTAAAGTAATTTGACGTGTATCATTGGAAGCGTAATTTCTATTTTACCATATTAAAAGAAATAACTCTATCATTTTAACCATATACATGGCATGGAACAAGCTGAAAAAATACCAAGAAAATTATACTATCATGGTGAAGTTTAGACCAATGCAAATCTAAACTTATTCTAAAGCATCTTCCAAAAATGGCAAATTTTATGTAATTGGTCTTTTTGAGATGTATACACAGTTAAAAATGTATAATTATGGTTGAATTATCATTTCAGTACTAGATAAGAATGGGTTTTCTGAAAATCTTGAATCTCTTAGAAACTTCCATATTTCAGGCATGAGAGGGGTCATCATTTTCATCACTGAAGAATTAATCTCTTCCTGATGAAACATGGTATTAAAGAAGCAGGGCGGGTTACTTTTTAGTTATTGTTCTTCTTTTTTCTCTTTAATAAGGGTTCAGATATATCAAAGAGAAGACTTTTAAAATTCTTCTATTGGCTAGCCTCCAATTTTGTTCAGGTCATTTTCTGTTTATCCTATTTTCATAGAGCACATGTTGACCCAGAGAAAAGACTAATTTTGTCATTTCCTCTCCCCTCTGAAACAACAGATACAAATTATTTATTTGCTTAAATACATCAGAATTTTCTGGGAACGTGATCAAAGAAAGATGAAAGTATGGCTTTAGCAATTTAAACAAAAAATGAGATCAAACTGTTATGGGTAGAAGGTGCTGAGAAGTACCGTTTGCTTCATTTTCTACCAGTCATGGTATCTCTTGTAGGAGATCACATGCTGACCAGACTCTGTACTCATTATTAAGGAATACTCCCTATTAAAAAAGTAGGATGGGACTTCCCTGGTGGTTTAGTGGTTAAGAATCCACATGCCAATTCAGGGGACACGGGTTCGATCCCTGGTCCAGGAAGATCCCACATGCCGGAGGAGCAACTAAGCCCATGTGCCACAACTACTGAGCCTGTGCTCAAGAGCCCGCAAGCCACAACTACTGAAGCCTGCATGCCACAACTACTGAGCTCGCATGCTGCAACTACTGAAGCCCATGCGCCTAGAGCCCATGCTCTGCAACAAGAGAAACCACCGCAATGAGAAGCCAGCGCACTGCAACAAAGCGTAGCCCCCGCTCGCCGCAACTAGAGAAAGTCCGCGTGCAGCAATGAAGACCCAACACAGCCAAAAATTAAAAAAAAAAGTAGGATGCTATGCTTTTTGACTCAAAACAAAGCGTAAGACACCCCCTCACACACACAACTCTGAGGTGTTCTAAGTTTAAAAAAAAATTCTGAATTCACAGGCATTTGACACTTGACAGGCCCAATTCCCATGGTGATATAATAGAAGGCATTAACTTTCTTATGTTAACAGCTTGATATTTGTCATTTCATTGATTTATACCTCAATGAATGACAGGCTTCTTAAGAATTTTGCTGATTTTTAGCCTATTAATTTATTATTTAAGCTGTGTATTCTTTCACATATGTTATATTAGTCCATTCATTAGAAACTATAACACTAATTGTATTATGTGGATCATGTTCAAATTAATATAAACTCTGCACCTAAAGTATAAATATATTGGGGTTTTTTTAAAGGAAATATATTCAAGTAAGATGAGATCAAAATGGTTCATGGTACTAAATACAGAATTGAGGATTCAAATTTATGTTTCTAATGCTGATTCACTGTAAGATGTGAGAACATTTTTTTTTCCTGATCTGTTGTAATTATAGTAATGTTGTTGAGTAATTATAGTAATGAGGCACCTTGAAAATGTAAGCTGTTAATTAATAAGTCTATGTCTAATTGTAACTGCTTTATACCAGTGTCTGGCATTTTGAACAGTAATTAGATATTAATGTACCCTCACATATACAGAGTTTTAATCACTATTTCTCCATAATTTATTTTTTTTCCCCATAATTTATTCTTATCCCACCTCTCTGTTTAGCTCTCTGTAGCTAGAGTCAATCAAATGTCTTCCATTTCTTGCAATAATTACTTTATTCTAATATTTTTATTCTCAATAAAGATGATATTTTTCCCCCAAGTCAGTTTAACATATGTAACTGTCTTTTGTTGGCCACATTCCATCTTTGCCTGTTTCAGAAAATGAGACATTTCAGTTGTTTTTTGAGTTTGTCTATACTTCCTTTTCTACTAGTTTTGTTGAGATTTGATTGACATGCAGCACTGTGTAAGTTTAAGGTGTACAGCATAATGATTTGACTTACATACATCATGAAATGATTACCACAAAAAGTTTGGTGAACATCTGTAATCTCACATAGGTACAAAATTAAAGAAAGACAATTTTTTTTCTTGGGATGAGAACTCTTAGGATTTACCCTCTTAAACAACTTTCAGGTATAACGTGCAGCAGTGTTAATTATATTTATCATGTTGTACATTACATCTCTAGAACTTCTTTATCATATAACTGGAAGTTTTTGACGTCCTTCATCCAATTCTCCCTCCCCCATCCCCCCCTCAAGTAACCTCAAATCTGATCTCTGTGAGTTTGTTTGTTTTTGAAATATATTTGACCTATAATACTGTGTTAGTTCTTGTTACACAACACATTCAATATTTCTATACATTTCAAAATGATCACCACAATAGGTCTAGTTACCATCTGTGACCATACAAACATATTACATAGTTATTGACTATATTACCCACACTGTGCATTTCATACCTGTGACTCATTTACTTTACAAGTAGAAGTTTGTACCTCTTCATCTCCCTCACGCATCTCTTTCCCTTCCATATCCCCCTCCCCTCTGGCAACCACCTATTTGTTCTCTGTATCTGTGACTGTTTCTGTTTTATGTTTGTTCATCTGTTTTGTTTTTTAGATTCTACATATAAATGAAATTATACAGTATTTATCTTTTGCTGTCTGACTTATTTCACTCAGCATAATACGCTCTAGGTCCATCCATGTTGTGGCAAACGACAAAATCTCATTCTTTTTTATGGCTGAGTAGTATTCCTATATATCTATATCTATATCTATCCCACATTTTCTTTTTCTTTTTTTTTTTTTGCGGTTCGCGGGCCTCTCACTGCTGTGGCCTCTCCCGTTGGGGAGCACAGGCTCCGGAAGTGCATGCTCAGTGGCCATGGCTCACGGGCCCAGCCGCTCCGCGGCATGTGGGATCTTCCTGGACTGGGGCACGAACCTATGTCCCCTGCATTGGCAGGCGGACTCTCAACCACTGCGCCACCAGGGAAGCCCCTACATTTTCTTTATTCATTCATCTATTCTTGGGCACTTGGGTTGCTTTCATATCTTGGCTTTTGTAAATAATGCTGCAGTGAACACAGGGGTGGATATATCATTTCAAATTAGTGTTTTTGTTTTCTTCGGATAAATATCCAGGAGTGGAATTGTTGGATCATATGGTAGTTCTATTTTTATTTTTTTAGGAATCTTCATGCTGTTTTCCATAATGGCTGCACCAATTTATATTCCCACCAACAGTGCACAGGGGTTCCCTTTTTTCCACATTCTCACCAACCCTTGTTATTTGTTGTAGTTTTGATGATGGGTATTCTGACAGGTGTGAGGTGATAGCTCATTGTGGTTTTGATTTGCATTTCCCTGATGATTAGTGATGTTGAGCACCTTTTCATGTGCCTGTTGGCCATATGTAGGTCTTCTTTGGAAAAATGTCTATTACGGTCTTCTGCCCATTTCTTAATCAGGTTGTTTTTTTCATGTTGAGTTGTATGAGTTCTTTGTATAACTTGGTTATTAACCCATTGTTGGATATGTCATTTGCAAATATCTTCTCCCATTCAGTAGGTGGCCTTTTCATTTTGTTTATGGTTTTCTTCGCTGTGCAAACTTTCAAGCTTTTTTTTTCAACATAATAAATTAAATCTAATATTTTAATCACAGTCATAACTAGATCTCATTCCCTGTCTGAAACAGAAAATTTTGATAGGGATTTTGTGGCAACTAGGAAACTCAAATGTGAAAGGGGCACTGATTTAAGTCCAGGTGTTATGCCAGTTAACATTAAAATTAAGTAGTTGGAGGTTCAAGACCATAACTTGAGCATGTCAATCCATCTTCCTTCCTGCCAAAGATATCATTGCAGTGATAGAAATTATATTTTTGAAAGAATGAAATTAAAATTGATTAGAAAACAAAACCTCATTTTGAGGAATTCCATGAAGATAGCGGATAGAACTGGAGTAATTCTATCACTGTGTAAGTGTATGATTTCATAATGATAACAATGATGAAAAATAATTCATTTTAAAAAGAAAAAAAATCCATGTTCTTTGTCATAGGGTCAAAGAAAGCACTCTGCCTAACACAGGGTAAGTATTCAGTAGGATTAGCTATTACTATTCTGGTTAAAGGCTCAGAGACAGATGTCAGTAGCCTAGGTTCAAACCCAAGCATTGACATTTGCCAGGGCATGGCTTAGTTACTTTAATTAATAGTAGCCACCTCACAGGTTTACTCATATCTATCTATATAAATAAAAAGAGTTCTCTCTTTAAAAAATTTTATAGATATTTCAGATTTTTCATAAACAATTGAAAGGGATCAAGGCAAATGATAAAAAATGCATTATTAGGGAATGGAAATGGATAAATGCAAGGAGGGATGGAGATTGAAATAATTACTCTAGATTAGAAGGAGTTAGAAACAAAATGGATTATGATCAGGCATCTGGTTCCTGCACCAAGAAGCATGTGACAAGCAGGCTGGGCTTTATAGCAGAGGACCAGTACAGTTGCTCAGGGCCCCATGCTCAGGAGCATCTTGTGCTTGGGGTTTAATGCTCCATGCCTGCAGTTTTAAAATGCTTAATCATTTTATTTTCGAATTTGTATTTTGTAAATGAAGTTCAATGCAATGATAGAGCGGACCAGGAGCTCTGAGCCTTGGAGCCTTGGATCCTTGACTCAAGTGTGATCCCCTTTCTCTGCCTCCTCACCCCCTGGAATAGGTACTTGGCCTCCTGATCCTGGCCAGTAGGTGCTCTGGGCTACATTTGGCCTTCCCATTCCCTACCTCACCAAGACTGCTGCCCTCTGGGTCTTGTTGGTGGGAGATGTCTGCATTCTTCTGTTGCCCTCTGCTTCTGTGGGGGACTTGGGCATTGGTATGGGGAAGGTAGGGGTTCGGCAAATGCTTCCTGGTGTCTTAGAGTGGGCTAAAGAGTGGGCTAGAGTGGGACCACCTGTGTCCCAGGCTGGCAGTGCCTTTCTGTATTCTGCAGGCAACTTGGCAAGGGGCCTGCAATGGACTAAATGTTTGTGTTACTCAAAATTCTTATGTTGAAGCCCTAAGGTGATGGCATTTTAAGGTGGGGCCTTTGGGAGGTAATTAGGTCATGAGGGTGGAGTCCTCATGAATGGAATTAGTACCCTTAATAAGAAGAGACCAGGAGCTACCTAGTTCTCTTTCTACCATGTGAGGATGCAGCAGGAAGACAGCCTTCTGTAAACTAGGAAGAGGGCACTCATCAAGAACTTGACCTTGCTGGCTTCCTGATCTCAGACTTCCATCCTCCAGAACTGTAAAAAAGTAAATATTTGTTGTTGTTAGTATTTTTAGTATGTACTTTATGTTTTTTTTTAACTTTTATTTTATTTTATTTATTTTTATTTTTGGCTGCTTTGGGTCTTCGTTGCTGCACATGGGCTTTCTCTAGTTGTGGTGAGTGGGGGCTACTCTTTGTTGTGGTGCATGGACCTCTCATTGTGGTGGCTTCTCTTGTTGCGGACCACGGTCTCCAGGCATGCAGGCTTCAGTAGTTGCAGCACGCGGGCTCAGTAGTTGTGATGTGTGGGTTTCAGTAGTTGTGGCTCGCGGGCTCTAGAGTGCAGGCTCAGTAGTTGTGGTGCATGGGCTTAGTTGCTCCGTGGCCTGTAGGATCTTCCCAGACCAGGGATCGAACCCGTGCATTGGCAGGTGGATTCTTAACCACTGCGCCACCAGGGAATCCCATACTTGTTGTTTAAACCATTTAGTCTGTGGTAATTTGTCATAGCAGCCCTTGACTAGAACAGAGCCTTTCCCATTCCCCATCCAGGTACCAAGTGCAGCACAGAATGAAAATTGCAATATGTTGGGGTACACCAATCTGCTGTGGCCTGGGGCTGCAGGCCTAGCGGAAGGAAAAACCACCTTCCCTGTTCCCAGCACCACAAATTTTCATTTTGTACTAGGCCCTGCAAATTATGTAGCCATCCCTAGAAGTCAACTTCATGTAAAACAGTGACCAACATATCCTTGGATACCCTCCTATTTCTATTGAGGTCATGATTCTGTTTCCTTATTGCCAAGAGATGATGGAATGTCAGGAATTCTTGTTGATCTTCAGACTGGTACCCCTGGCACAACCGTAGTAACTTCCTGAGATTAATGTCTCCTTCTCATTCTCAATAATAGTTTCTTCTCTCAGAATAGTGACCATACTGCTGTAAGCTTCAAAAAGTCTTCCACTTATGTTTGTTGCCAGCCCCAATTCCAAATTACCCAGTGGATTCTTTCCTACCTAGCTCATCTTTTTTGACATTTTTATTTCCATGCATTTTGCCTTCTGTTACAGGCTGCCCTCGCTTGTACTTTTCTCTCTCCCAGTTCCATTCTTTTATTCTTCGTACTTGCATAGTCTTTTCTTCCTCATTCCTACTCCAGTGGTAAGATTTAACCTTATCTTCTACAAGACCTAAAACTTGGTGGAATTTTAGTGTTTATTCTTTCCCAAGCTATTTTTCATTTTGGCATTTTTCAACATGTCATTATTTGTTCATTGAGCTTATGTTAGATGCTTTGCCTAAATCAAAATATAGGTCTCCTGAAATTTGGGAGTACATCTATTTTAATTCACTTTATTCCTGCTGATCTCAATTTTGGTTTCATGTGAAATAATTTCTGATAACCTACAGTCTATAAGGCCCAGCACTGGGGACTGGCAACATACATATAAAATTGTCTCTTTAGAATTTTCCAGAAGGGTCACCATAGAAGAAAAATATATAAGCTAGAAATACTTTCATTCAGTTTATGTTTCATTTTGATGTTCAGCTAACTATTAGGCATATTTCTTGTGAAATTAATATCAATGTTTCAAATATTATCACTAACATTTCTTTTTTCTTCCATACTTTCTTACCAGCCACTAGAATGACCCAGTTCTCCTACTCTAGAAAACTACAATAGCAAATAGGAAAGACAGAAACAGTGAGGAAGGTGGAGTGGGAAGAAGAAAATGTATTTATTAGAAGTCTTTGTCAGGTCACTCTGACCTCCTAAGGCAGAGTTTGGAGAACACCTTGACGAACTTAAAAGTGTGTCTTGCTTTCATATTTTTCAATAAATATTAGTTGATAACAGACAATGCTATAAATAGATTTATAGTAAAGGGAGGAGGGAAGAAATAAAATATTTACTGTATCTTCTATGTGCCAGGCGTTATACTAGACACTTTACATATGTTGTATTATTTTATCTTCATGATCTCTCTGAGAGGTGGATGTTATCCACTAAGGGAACAGAGGCTCAAAAATGTTAACTTACCATTGTCTGACAATTGAAGAGTGATTGAGCTCAGCTTCATACGTAAGTCTGTCTGATTTTGTGATACTCCACTGTACTACTCTAAGAATTCTCTTCTTACTTATTTATATTTTCTTCGTTTTTCTTAAAAACTCAGTGGACTAATATTCAACTTTAATTTTAACGAGACAGCCTGCTGCCTGACCTGTAAAAACCTCACCTTTTCTCTTAGGAGTCATCTTAATTTAAAGAGCTGCCAGTCTGTGAAGGGTCAGTAATCTCCTTCCTATTGAATTATCATGCCTCATACAGTTTGTTTTATGGCTTCAGATTAGAGCTAAAGGCCTCCCTTGTTATTCATTGCCTTGTTTCAATAAGGACAGAGTTGGTTAATGTGTTACTAGGAAGATCCCCAGTGGTCACATTCTGGCATGCGAGAAAAATTGGATTTATTTATCAACATATAACCAGCTGTGTGGGAGATGTCTTCCTCACCCCCTTTCTTCCTTATTAGTTGATTTGGGAGGAATGTGAATAATGAGAAAGGAGACTCAAATTTTGAGTTTTCGGTTCTTCAAAGAGAAGAGTCATTCTGGGGCCCACTTTCCCAGTCTTTCTCCTTATAACCCCAATTTTTAAACTCCTAATTCAAAAGATCATGGATAAAAGCTAAGCCCAAATCAAGGTAAGAGAGAAAATTGGGAGTCATACCAACTGTTGGGACAGTTATTCTTTGCAGTATTCCATTGACCTCTTAAATTAATAAACGACATGGCCTTAGATGTAGCGTAGATTCTGAAGTAGCAAAGATGAGAATAATGATAACCTAACACTGCCAGCTACAACTGTACTGACAGTGTCTGGGGCATGGTACTTGAAAGGCCTACTCAGAAATTACATTTCTATACTTTTTCTTTGAAACTTGTTGTAGTTCTCTGTCGCAGGGCTTTTGTTTCCACTCATTTTCTTCCCTTGGTTTTAAAATTTTACTCAAAAACATTTGTTATGTTTATTATATGGAAAACTTTAATCCCATAAACAAAATACATCAGATCAAGAAAATAATCATAACAGAGTCTTTGCTATTATTTTGTATGTTTAGAGAGTATGCTGCATCTCTGCAGTATAATCACTGTTTAATTTAAAGAATTTTAACTAAGGGAAATGATGGAAAGAAAACCATATTCTCAATTCAAATTTACTCTTTCAGTTTTAGAATACCTAGACAGTTTCGCTTTTCTGTCCCTTCACTGGGTTGCTCCCTGAATTAGTTTAGGGCTGCCATAACCAAGTACCACTGACTGGGTGGCTTAAACAAAAGAAATTTATTTTCTCACATTCTGGAGGCTAGACATCTAAGATCCAGATGTCTGCAGGGTTGATTTCTTCTGAGGCCTTTTTCCTTGGCCTTTAGATAGCCAGTTTTCTCCCTCTGTCTTTGCATGGGCTTTCCTCTGTGTGTGTTCTTCTGTGAGTGTTGGTGCCTAATCTCTCCTTATAAGGACACTAGTCATATTGGAGCAGGGTCCACCAATATGACCTCATTTACCTTACTTGACTCGTTCATTACCCCGTCATCAAATACAGTCATATTCTGAGGTACTGGGGTGCAGGAGAGGAAAAATAATTTTCCCTCTACCCTTCTAGGCCTTGGCTGAAACCCCCTCCCACCTTAATAAAAGATTAACTGGAGAAAAACAAACAGAAGTTTAATAACATGTATACCTCCTGTTTACATGGGAGATACCCAGGAAAACTGAGTAACTCCCCCAAGTGGCCCAAACCATTACCTTAAATAGCACCTTCAGTAATGACAAAAGAAAGATGGTGGGGGGAATGGGGAAAGACCACTTATGGGAGGAAATGCACAGTAACAAGTAACAAGGCTGTTTATGCAGGTCTAAGTCCTTGCCTTCTCCACTGAGATAAGAGTTTGTAGAGATATAGTCATCCTTCTCTTCCTGGTACAGAGAGGGAGACATCCTTATTATTTATTGTTTTCTAATCCAGATTCCTAATTTATCCTTCCCCTTTGGTAACCATAAATTTGTCTTCTATGTCTGTGAGTCTGTTTTGTAAATAAATTCATTTGTATCATTTTTTTAGATTCCACATATAAATGATATCATATGATATTTGTCTTTCTCTGTCTGACTTACTTCACTCAGTATGATAATCTCTAGGTCCAAGCATGTTGCTGCAAATGGCATTATTTCATTCTTTTTTTGTTTAGTTGATTCAGTTATACATGTACATGTGTCTATTCTTTTTCAAATTATTTTCCCGATTAGGTTTTTACATAATATTGAGCAGAGTTCCCTGTGCTGTACAGTAGGTCCTTGTTGGTTATCCATTTTATTTTATTTTTAATTAATTAATTAATTAATTTTTGGCTGTGTTGGGTCTTCATTGCTGTGCATGGGCTTTCTCTAGTTGCAGCCAGCGGGGGCTACTCTTTGTTGGGGTGTGCGGACTTCTCATTGGGGTGGCTTCTCTTGTTGCAGAGCACGGGCTCTAGGTGCGTGGGCTTCAGTAGTTGGGCTCGTGGGCTCAGTAGTTGTGGCTCATGGGCTCTAGAGCACAGGCTCAGTAGTTGTGGTGCACAGGCTTAGTTGCTCTGCGGCATGTGGCATCTTCCTGGACCAGGGCTTGACCCTGTGTCCCCTGCACTGGCAGGCGGATTCTTAACCACTGCACCACCAGGCAAGCCCGGTTATCCATTTTAAATATAGCAGTGTGTACATGCAAATCCCAAACTCCCTAACTCCCACCCTTACCCCTTGATAACCATAAGTTTGTTCTCTAGGTCTGTGAGTCTGTTTCTGTTTTTGGTAATAAGTTCATTTGTATCATTTTTTTTTTAGGTTCCACATATGAGCAATATCATATGATATTTCTCTTTGTCTGAGTTACTTCACTCAGTATGACAGTCTCTAGGTCCATCTGTGTTGCTGCAGATGGCATTATTTCATTCTTTATTATGGCTGAGTAATAGTCACATATATATGAATTTCATATATTATATAATATTCATATATTATATATATTCATATAGAAAATCCATGTGTATGTATTTTATATATATATATATATATATATATATATATATATATATATACCATATCTTCTTTATCCCTTCATCTGTCAGTGGACATTTAGGTTGCTTTCATGTCTTGGCTATTGTAAATAGTGATGTAATGAACACTGGGTGCAGGTATCTTTTCAAATTAGAGTTTTCTTCAGATATATGCCCAGGAGTGGGATTGCTGGATTATATGGCAACTCTATTTTTAGTTTTTTAAGGAACCTCTGTACTGTTTTCCATAGCGGCTGCACAAATTTACATTCCCACCAACAGTTTAAGAGGGTTCCCTTTCCTCCATACCCTTTCCTGCATTTATTAGTTGTAGCGTTTTTGATGATGGGTATTCTGACAGGTGTGAGGTGATACCTCATTATAGTTTTGATTTGCATTGCCCTAATAATCAGTGATGTTAAGCATCTTATCATGTGCCTATTGGCCATCTGTATGTCTTCTTTGGAGAAATGTCTATATAGGTCTTCTGCCCATTTTTTGATTTTTTTTTTTTTTTTTGGTTATTGAGTTGTATGAGATATTTGTATATTTTGGAAATTAAATCCTTGTTAGTCACATTGTTTGCAAACATTTTCTCCCATTCTGTAGGTTGTCTTTTCATTTTGTTAATGGTTTTCTTTGCTGTGAAAAAGCAAATAAATTTGATTAGGTTCCATTTGTTTATTTTTGCTTTTATTTCTATTTCCTTAGGAGACTGACCTAAGAAAATATTGCTACGATTTATGTCAGAGAATGTTTTGCCTATGTTCTCTTCCAGGAGTTTTATGGTGTCATTCCTTATATTTAAGCCCTTAAGCTGTTTTGAGTTTATTTCTGTGCATGGTGTGAGGGAATGTTCTAACTTCTTTGATTTACATGCAGCTGTCCAGCTTCCCCAACACCACTTGCTGAAGAGACTGTCTTTTCCCCCATTATGTATTCTGTCTCCTTTCTTGAGAATTGACCGTAGGTGTATGGGTTTATTTCTGGGCTTGCTGTTCTGTTCTATTGATCCATGTGTCTGTTTTTATGCCAATACCATGCTACTTTGATTACTATAGCTTTGTAGTACTGTCTGAAGTCTGGGAAGGTTATGCCTCCAGCTTAGTTCTTTTTCCTCAGGATTGCTTTGGCAATTCCGGGTCTTTTATCATTCCATATAAATTTTAGGATTATTTGTTCTAGTTCTGTGAAAAATGTCATGGGTAATTTGATAGGGATTGAATTAAGCCCTTATAAACAGAGATTTCCCATATAAATATAAATTTCTCTTGCAAAAGGGTAACTTCTACTCAGAGCTCCTGTGTCTGCTATTTCTTAAAATAATCAGCACAAAATAACATGCCAAAGAAGAATATTTTGGGGTGGCAAATTCTTCTTCCCTTCAGGGAATTAGGATTGCAACATATGGATTTCAGGGGGATACAGTTTAGCTCATATTACCCCCTAAAACCTATTCACAAGCCAGTAATCAGAGTGATCCTTGCTGAAACACAAGTCAGATTGAATCACTTCTCAGCTCACAGTTGTCTTCTTGCACGTTCCCATCTGGTGCCTGGCATAGAGGAAGCACTCAATTATATTTCTTGAATGAATGTATGTTTTAAGTGTGCTTTCAAAATTTCAAACTGTCGCACCATCTGTTTAATAAAATGTAGCTCTGTCCACTTTTTCCATCTAATGAATGTAATAACCATGTGTTTTGGTATTCCAGGGCTCTTGGTTTACCTTGATGCAGGTATATTCTGTATATTTAATGTGTCCTAAATAGAATTTGAATGGCACATAAAGATCAAAGATCAAGAAATTCACACTTATGTCCATTAGTCCAGTACAAGTTATCCTACATATTGTGGGCAGCATATTTCTCAAAACCACATGTAATTGATGCAACATTCAATTCTAAATACCCATAAAAAGTAGAGCAGGCTTTCTACTTGATGTAATTCTTTTGATATCAGAAGAAATGTGCATCAAACTTTATATTCATAGTATAACTTAGTGCTTTTAACAGCAGGCTCAGTAATTAGTTGAGCAATTAAGCGACTGTAAATGATAATTTTAACTTAGAGAGACATCCTCTCTAACACCTTGGGAAGTCCATTTGCCATTACTTCCTCTAGTTTTCCAACTATAAAATAAGCCTAAACATAGATTTTCCATAAACTTGCTGACGAACTAAAGAAGATAGGTTTAGAAATGGAAGAAACCTTGCAAGGTTATCTGGTTAAGTCTCCAGCTTTCAGGCACATTAATTTCATAAGGATAGAAAGTCACCTTTTCTATTTTATTCCTGAAAATCTAAAAATGTTTAATGCATTTTAATATTATTTTATACGAAAAACAGTATAAAGTGATTTTCCATGTATTATATGTGCATCATATGGGAAGAATGCAACACTAGCTAACGTCTGTCACAGAGGTGAATGTATTTAGTGGTGCAGCTTGGTTGCATCTTAAATTTCAAAGTCAATCGTTAATATATTTAAAGTTGGGTAATCCATTTTCATTAAAGCTGTTAGTACCTGTATGTCCTGATTCATGAATCTGTCACCTGGCTTCCTCTCCACAGATCATATTCTGGATTTGGAACTGAGCTTTAATATTCCTTTCCCTTTCTGAAATTGTATCCTCTTAAAAGTGGTGGCTTGTATTTCTTTTTTTGTTGCCTCTTTTTTTTCTCTCTTTATTACATACCTTGTTACTAACAAAACCATCAATCAAACCATTTATACATTTTTAAAGTTCTGCATTTCTGTTACCCCAAAGGGATTTTATTTCTACAATATTTACTGCTGAGCCACATGTATTCAGCTTATCTTTTCTGAGGAGAAAATCACATATCCTTTCTTTATATACACAGTTTTCTACTGCACTCTTCCCTTGGGACCTGAAGCTGAAGTTCATAATACTCGAGTGGTAGCCCATTTTAGAGTGGTGTCACCTCAGTGGTCTCCTGGAGTGGTTCCCAATTTGGGCGTAGGAGGAGGAAGCCCTCGAATGTCATGTGTTAAAGAAAAAAGACATTCTGACACTTGCTGAAGTGGCAAGGAAACTTTATTCGACTGTCTTGATAGGTGTCAAGACTATCGCAATAGGGGAGAGAGAGATGAAACTCAACTTCAAATACAAGAACAAGTGGGGATTTTTTAGCCAAAGAGTAGGTTAGTTGGGAGAAGTGGTGGACAGAAAATTACTAAGAGGAGACATCAAATATAGGGGAACTTCTTGCTAAACTGACCTAAGTGGATTCTTACTGAAGGCAGGCGGGGGTGATCAGAGAGCAAGGGTGATCAGATATTAAACATGGGCAGATTCTCTGAACTGGCTAAACAGGATTCCTGGTAAAATTGGGCTATGCAGACCCAGCAGAGGCCAAGGTCAAGGCCTAGGGCTTGAAAGGGGCTCAAAAAAAAAAAAAAAAAAAAAAAAAAGAGGGCTCAGAGGAGCCTGACTGATGTTTAGTTAAAGAGAGAGTCTTTGTCAAAATGTTATGTTATGGGTTTAGATGAGAGGTGTGGGAAAGTGGGCCTGTCCTGTGTATTTCTAAACAGCTCTTCAGATGAATTTGAGGCTAGTAGATGACCTGGGTTTAAGAAAACTGGTCTAAAATGTCTTCCTTAATTCCCTAAAAATATCAGCTGGTTTCAACTATGTAAATATTCTCTAATTCATTGGTTCTCAGCCTTATCTACACATTGGAAATATCTAGAGAGATTTTAAAAACTGTAGATGCCTGAGCACTTCTCATTTTCACAGAATTATGGTAAGTCTATGGGAATGGGCTTTAGGGCAGGGGTGTTTTAAATCTCCCTGGCAGTCTGATGTGCTGCCAGGGTTGAGAAACATGCCTCTAATTTAATACCATGAAGTTAAGAAAAATTAGTCAGCAATGCCCCTTCCCTCTCCCAGAAATTAAAATGATTTCTATGCTTAAATTTGCCAAATTCTTAACATTTTCTTCTCTCAGCTGAACACCGAAATTCTTTTAAATTTTTCCCACAGGAAGTATTTTTTGCATTTTAGCCATTCATCTGTGGACCAATGAGACCTTCCTCATATCATTTTTAGTCTGAACACTCTACTTCAACAAAGGTCTGACTTACTTCTGATATGGTAAAAAATAAGTATTTCCTGGTCCTTGCATGACTTATTCAAATAAATGAGTTTCTGAAGTTCAGATTACTATTTCTAAGTCATCCGTGTATCAGATAGCCTTTTTTTTCCCAAAAGGAATTGTATGAGTAAGAGGTGAAGGGGATAGTAAGGCATTAGGAGATAAGGGCCTGTGGTAATCTGCACTTGTTTGTTGGGTGAGGCAGAAACTTTGGGGAACTTGTACTGTGGGAAATTAGGTAGTCTGCTCTGAAGAAGCTGTCACCCTTGGCTGTGAGCTACCAATGAGGTTCTTTGGTCATAAGAACAATTATAAGAGCTGTCCTTTTGTTCTTGTTGCGAATATTTAACATCATCAGTGAGTCACCTTCTCAGGAAATTTTGTAGCTTTTCACAGATCCGTTCCTTTTCCCTTTTTTCTGTAAATAGTTATGAAACAAATCTTTATTAATAAATTATATTTCTATAACCCCTTTTATTCTGCTAGGGCTCCCAGGTGGCAGCATATACAGAAATAAAAACATAAATAAAATTATTTCTTATGTCTTTTTAACTCTGCCTGTTGTCTGAAGGTATCATTGTTAATCCCAAGCATTTCACAAGTATTTTGAAGAAAGTTCTTAAAATCCTCCAGTCTTGGAGGATGGCAACCTATTACAATGAACTATTTGTATGATAAAGAGCTTTAAACTTTAAAAACAACTAAGAGATATATAAAATCTGACTTTTTGGACAGAATAGAGCCTTGGAAGAAAGTGAAAAATCATGTGTTATATATTTTGGGGAAAATTTTTATAAAAATACACAGCATATAGCACAAAAGTGTCATGTGAGAAAGTATCATGAATATATGGGATTATTTCAAAGACAGATGCATATTGGTTATGGAAGAATGGTAAAGTTCTCATAGAGTGCACTTGAACTTTTAGAATTCCATACACATAAAATGTGCTGTGTTTTTGTTTTTTTAGTCTTATACCTCAGTACATTTAAAATAGGCTTCATTTTCTTTTTTTGCTTACACACCGACATCAGAAACTGTCATGTCTGCATTACTTAGATTATAAACAAGAGTCGTTGTCTGAGGTCAGGCGCTTCGTATACTCTTTAGAATCAACTCATGTCACTGGAGACTACCCAACTGTTGAGGCACTTCCCTGATTTGGATCACTCTGGGAATTAGACTGTAGCTCACAGTAACTGAGTCCTCAGAGGTCACTTGTTAGACCTGATACCTTTTTTAAAAAAATCAGTCATCAGGACCGCAGCTTGCCTGAAACCAATGGATGATATGTTAGTCTGTTTGTTTTCAGACAATCCTGCATACCGACATGGTTCTCAAAATCAGTGCGGCAATGATGAAGTGGTTAATCATTTGTTCTCTAGCCTTACACATATCTGAACTTATCATTAATCACCAGTGTCTGTGGGTGTGCTTGCATTCTTTTGGACTGGTGAGTTATAAATATATATATATATAACTGGTGAATAAGATTAACAGGAAGTGTGTAGAGAAATATTGGCTCTGTCAGTTCATTGTTTTGTGCTTAAATTGTGCCAGTATTCATTACTACAGAAGAACATTTGAAAGACTTCATGTCAGCACTGTGACAAGCAGTTCAAATCTTTAGAAATCTTCATAAAATACTTTGAAGCCATGAACATTTTTTAAAATGTTTATTTAATTATTTATTTTCTTCTTAGTCATCCTTTTTTTTTTTTTTTTTTTTTTTGCGGTACACGGGCCTCTCACTGTTGTGGCCTCTCCCACTGTGGAGCACAGGCTCCGGACGCGCTGGCTCAGCGGCCATGGCTCACGGGCCCAGCCGCTCTGCGGCATGTGGGATCTTCCTGGACTGGGTCACGAACCCATGTCCCCTGCATCGGCAGGCGGACTCTGAACCACTGTGCCACCACGGAAGCCCAGTCATCCATTTTATACACATCAGTGTATACATGTCAATCCCAATCACCCAATTCATCATACCACCACCTCCAACCCCCCGTGTCTTTCCGCCCCGGTGTCCATACGTTTGTTCTCTACATCTGTGTCTCACTTTCTGCCCTGCAAACCGGTTCATCTGTACCATTTTCTAGGTTCCACATAATATGTGCTAATATACAATTTTTGTTATTCTCTTTCTGACTTACTTCACTCCATATGACAGTCTCTAGATGCATCCACATCTCTATAAATGACCCAATTTCTTTCCTTTTTATGGCTGAGTAATATTCCACTGTATATACATACCACATTTTCTTTATCCATTCATCTGTCGATGGACATTTAGGTTGCTTCCATGACCTGGCTATTGTAAATAGTGCTGCAAGGAACATTGGGGTGCATGTGTCTTTTTGAATTATGGTTTTCTCTGGGTATATGCTTAGTAGTGGGATTGCTGGGAAATATGGTAATTCTATTTTTAGTTCTTTAACAAACCTCCATACTGTTCTCCATAGTGGCTGTACCAATTTACATTCCCACCAACAGTGCAAGAGGGATCCCTTTACTCCACACCCTCTCCAGCAATTGTTTGTAGATTTTCTGAAGATACCCATTCTAACTGATGTGAGGTGATACCTCATTGTAGTATTGATTTGCATTTCTCTAATAATTAATGATGTTCAGCAGCTTTTCATGTACTTCTTGGCCATCTGTATGTCTTCTATGGAGAAATGTCTATTTAGGTCTTCTGCCCTTTTTTGGATTGGGTTGTTTGTTTTTTTAATATTGAGCTGCATGAGCTGTTTATATATTTTGGAGATTAATCCTTTGTCCGATGATTCATTTGCAAATATTTTCTCCCAGTCTGAGGGTTGTCTTTTTGTCTTGTTTATGGTTTCCTTTGCTCTGCAAAATCTTTTAAGTTTCATTAGGCCCCATTTGTTTATTTTTATTTCCATTACTCTAGGAAGTGGATCAAAAAAGATCTTGCTGTCATTTATGTCAAAGAGTGTTCTTCCTATGTTTTCCTCTAAGGGATATATAGTGCCCGGTCTTACATTTAGGTCTGTAATCCATTTTGAGTTTATTTTTGTGTATGGTGTTAGGGAGTGTTCTCATTTCATTCTTTTACATGTAGCTGTCCAGTTCTCCCAGCACCACTTATTGAAGAGACTGTATTTTCTCCATTGTATATCCTTGCATCCTTTGTCATAGATTAGTTGACCATAGGTGCGTGGGTTTATCTCTGGGCCTTCTATCCTGTTCCATTGATCTATATTTCTGTTTTTGTGCCAGTACCATATTGTCTTGATTTTTGTAGCTTTGTAGTATAGTCTGAAGTCAGGGAGTCTGATTCCTCCAGCTCCATTTTTTTCCCTCAAGACTGCTTTGGCTATTCAGAGTCTTTTGTGTCTCCATACAAATTTTAAGATTTTTTTGTTCTAGTTCTGTAAAAAATGCCATTGGTAATTTGATAGGGATTGCATTGAATCTGTAGATTGCTTTGGGTACTATAGTCATTTTCACACTATTGATTCTTCCAATCCAAGAATATGGTATATCTCACCATCTGTTGGTATCATCTTTAATTTCTTTCATCAGCGTCTTATAGTTTTCTGCATACAGGTCTTTGGCTTCCTAGGTAGGTTTATTCCTAGGTATTCTTTTCGTTGCAATGGTAAATGAGAGTGTTTCCTTAATTTCTCTTTCAGAGTTTTCAGCATTAGTGTATAGGAATGCAAGAGATTTCTGTGCATTAATTTTGTATCCTGCAACTTTACCCAATTCATTGATTAGCTCTAGTAGTTTTCTGGTGGCATCTTTAGGATTCTCTATGTATAATATCATGTTATCTGCAAACAGTGACAGTTTTACTTCTTCTTTTCCAATTTGTATTCCTTTTATTTCTTTTTCTTCTCTGATTGCCGTGGCTAGGACTTACAAAACTGTGTTGAATAATAGTGGTGAGAGTGGACATCCTTGTCTTGTTCCTGATCTTAGAGGAAATCTTTTAGTTTTTCCCCATTGAGAATGATGTTTGCTGTGAGTTTGTCATATATGGCCTTTATTATGTTGAGGTAGGTCCCCTCTATGCCCACTTTCTGAAGAGTTTTTATCATAAATGGTGTTGAATTTTGTCAAAAGCTCTTTCTGCATCTATTGAGATGATCATGTGGTTTTTATTCTTCAGTTTGTTAATATGGTGTATCACATTGATTGATTTGCGTATACTGAAGAATCCTTGCATCTCTGGGATAAATCCCACGTGATCATGGTATATGATCCTTTTCATGTGTTGTTGGATTCTGTTTGCTAGTATTTTGTTGAGGATTTTTGCATCTACATTCATCAGTGATATTGGTTTGTAATTTTCTTTTTTTTTTTTTTTATAGTATCTTTGTCTGGTTTTGTTGTCAGGGTGGTGGTGGCCTCGTAGAATGAATTTGGGAGTGTTCCTTCCTCTGCAGTTTTCTGAAGAGTTTGAGAAGGATGGGTGTTAGCTCTTCTCTAAATGTTTGATAGAATTCACCTGTGAAGCCATCTGGTTCTGGACTTCTGTTTATTGGAAAATTTTTAATCACAGTTTCAATTTCATTACTTGTGATTGGTCTGTTCATATTTTCTGTTTCTTCCCGGTTCAGTCTTAGAAGGTTATACCTTTCTAAGAATTTGTCCGTTTCTTCCAGGTTGTCCATTTTATTGGCATAGAGTGGCTTGTAGTAGTCTCTTAGGATGCTTTGTATTTGTGCGGTGTCTGTTGCAACTTATCCTTTTTCATTTCTAATTTTATTGATTTGAGTCCTCTCCTTCATTTTCTTGATGAATCTGGCTAATGGTTTATCAATTTTGTTTATCTTCTCAAAGAACCAGCTTTTAGTTTTATTGATCTTTGCTATTGTTTTCTTTGTTTCTATTTCATTTATTTCTGCTCTGATCTTTATGATTTCTTTCCTTCTGCTAACTTTGGGTTTTGTTTGTTCTTCTTTCTCGAGTTCCTTTAGGTGTTAGGTTAGATTGTTTTTTTGAGATTTTTCTTGTTTCTTGAGGTAGGCTTGTATAGCTATACACTTCCCTCTTAGAACTGCTTTTGCTGCATCCCATAGGTTTTGGATCATCATGTTTTCATTGTCATTTGTCTCTAGGTATTTTTTGATTTCCTCTTTGAATGTTTCAGTGATCTCTTGGTTATTTAGTAACGTACTGCTTAGCCTCCATGTGTTTGTGTTTTTTACGTTTTTTTCCATGTAATTGATTTCTAATCTCATAGCGTTGTGGTCAGAAAAGATGGTTCATATGATTTCAATTTTCTTAAATTTACTGAGGCTTGATTTGTGACCCAAGATGTGATCTATGCTGGAGAATGTTCTGTGCGCACTTGTGTCATTTAAAACTTGTGTTTCCTTATTAATTTTCTGTTTGGATGATCTGTCCATTGGTGTAAGTGAGGTGTTAAAGTCCCCCACTATTATTGTGTTACTGTCAATTTCCTCATTTAGAAATGTTAGCAGTTGTCTTATGTATTGAGGTGCTCCTATGTTGGGTGCATATATGTTTATAATTGTTGTATCTTCTTCTTGAATTGATCCCTTGATCATTACGTAGTGTCCTTCATTGTCTCTTGTAACATTCTTTATTTTAAAGTCTATTTTATGTGATATGAGTATTGCTACTCCAGCTTTATTTTGATTTCCATTTGCATGGAATATCTTTTTCCATCCCCTCACTTTCAGTCTGTATGTGTCCCTAGGTCTGAAGTGGGTCTCTTGTAGATAGCATATATATGGGTCTTGTTTTTGTATCCATTCAGCAAGCCTGTGTCTTTTGGTTGGAGCATTTAATCCATTCACATTTAAGGTAATTATTGATATGTATGTTCCGATGACCATTTTCTTAATTGTTTTGGGTTTATTATTGTAGGTCCCTTTCTTCTCTTGTGTTTCCTACTTAGAGCAGTTCCTTTAGCATTTGTTGTAGAGCTGTTTTGGTGGTGCTGAATTCTCTTAGCTTTTGCTTGTCTGTAAATCTTTTGATTTCTCCATCAAATCTGAATGAGATCCTTGGTGGTTAGAGTAATCTTGGTTGTAGGTTCTTCCCTTTCATCACTTTAAGTATATCATTCCATTCCCTTCTTGCTTGTAGAGTTTCTGCTGAGAAATCATCTGTTAACCTTATGGGAGTTCCCTTGTATGTTGTCATTTTTCCCTTGCTGCTTTCAATAATTTTTCTTTGTTTTTAATATTTGCCAATTTGATTACTATGTATCTTGGTGTGTTTCTCCTTGGGTTTATCCTGTATGGGACTCTCTGCACTTCCTGGACTTGGGTGGCTGTTTCCTTTCCCGTGTTAGGGACGTTTTCGACTCTAATCTCTTCAGATATTTTCTTGGGTCCTTGCTCTCTCTGTTCTCCTTCTGGGACCCCTATAACGTGAATGTTGTTGCATTTAATGTTGTCCTAGAGGTCTCTTAGGCTGTGTTAATTTCTTTTTATTCTTTTTTCTTTATTCTGTTCCGCATCAGTGAATTCCACCATTCTGTCTTCCAGGTCACTTATCCGTTCTTCTGCCTCAGTTATTCTGCTATTGATTCCTTCTAGTGTAGTTTTCATTTCAGTTATTGTATTGTTCATCTCTGTTTGTTTGTTCTTTAATTCTCTAGGTCTTTGTTAATCATTTCTTGCATCTTCTCAAGCTTTGCCTCCATTCTTTTTCCAAGTTCCTGGATCATCTTCACTATCATTATTCTGAATTCTTTTTCTGGAAGATTGCCTATTTCTATTTCATTTAGTTGTTTTTCTGAGGTTTTATCTTGTTCCTTCATCTGGTACATAGCCCTTTGCCTTTTCATCTTCTCTGTCTTTCTGTGAATGTGGTTTTTGTTCCATAGGCTGCAGGATTGTAGTTCTTCTTGCTTCTACTGTCTTCCCTCTGGTGGATGAGGCTATCTAAGAGGCTTGTGCAAGTTTCCTGATGGGAGGGACTGGTGGTGTCTAATGCTGGCTGTTGCTCTGGTGGGCAGAGGTCAGTAAAACTTTACTCTGCTTGTTGGCTGATGAGTGGGGCTGTGTTCTCTCCCTGTTGGTTGTTTGGCCTGAGGTGACCCAACACTGGAGCCTACCCGGCTCTTCAGTGGGGCTAGTGGTGGAGTCTGGGAGGACTCATGCCAAGGACTTCTTCTGCCAGTGTCCTTGTCCTCACGGTGAGGCACAGCCACCCCCTGCCTCTGCAGGAGACCCTCCAACACTAGCAGGTAGGTCTGGTTCAGTCTACTGTGGGGTCACTGCTCCTTCCCCTGGGTCCTGGTGTGCACTCTACTTTGTGTGTGCCCTCCAAAGTGGAGTCTCTATTTCCCCCAGTCACGCCCAAGTCCTGCAATCAGATCCCACTAGCCTTCAAAGTGTGATTCTCTAGGAATTCCTCCTCCTGTTGCCAGGCCCCCAGGTTGGGACACCTGATATGTGGCTCAGAACCTTCACCCCAGTGGATGGACTTCTGTGGTATAAGTATTCTCCTGTTTGTGAGTCACCCACCCAGCAGTTATGGAATTTGATTTTATTGTGATAGCACCCCTCCTAACATCTCATTGCAGCTTCTCCTTTGTCTTTGCATGTGGGGTATCTTTTTGGTGAGTTCCAGTGTCTTCCTGTCAATGATTGTTCAGCAATTAGTTGTGATTCCGGTGTTCTCAAAAGAGGGAGTGAGAGCATGTCCTTCTACTCTGCCATCTTGAACCCTTAACTATGAGCATTTTCACTGTGGCATATAATGACAGATAATCTTTCTTTATCATTCTCTGTGTATTGCCTAGGTTCAGACTTGGGAGAGGATGTCCCACAACTGAAGAATATTTTATGTGTGGGTTTTTTAAGAGTCTTAGTTAAGTTTTTACTCCCTTGCTGTTTATATCCACATAGTTTAGAAATTATTTATATTCCTTCTGTAAGCCCAAATGTATTCTTTCAAATTTAGATTTATCTCAGTTTTATTTCAGGAAAATTGTTAGACCTGAAAGTGGTGAAGTCTCCCTATACTCTCTGGCATCAGACATTAAACCATTTGGGGTTTGCTCTTGCCTTGAGGCCAGACAACCACCCACATAGTAGTCTCAGTAGGTAGAGTTACTCAATGATGTTTTGGTTTGGTGAATCTGAGGTTTATTCTCTTCTGTAAATTTATCATTCTTGATTGGTCTTTTCAAGGACAATTCTTTTTTAGCTTTTAGAATGTGAGGCATATAAGCCATGGCTCCTCGAAATCCCTGTTATGTCTCTGGTCAATTATCCAGTTGCACTTCTAGTACTTAGCATTGGCCAATCAGAGGCATACATGAATAAAGTTCTGAATTGGTCAGATATGGCTATCAGAACCAAAGCAATGGCCATGTGAGTTTGTGAGTACACACACATAATCACTGAGAATCTCAGGCAAGTTTCTTTGACAAACATAGTCTTTGTTGTCCTTGTGTCATGTATTTGCTTCTTGAATCTCCAGTGCCTTACTAACTCCTTTGTTTTTGAGTGCACTATATTTACTCCCTGCTATTTCCACTTCTGCTAAATCCCAGTCTTATAGAGTGTTTTCAGGAAATACCTATAGCATTTCTTTTTGGATAGAGAAATTAGAATGCAGAGGATTGACTTGACTTTCATGATTTGAAATAGAGGTATTTCAGGCATTTGGCTCATGAGCCACCTTTTTAAACCTTGTCTGGTATGTAGGAGACACTCAATAAATATTTCTTAAGTGAATGATTGAACATTGAATTAATCTTTAATGGTGCCAGCCAACCTCACACCTTATCATGTCTTCTCTTTGCTGGTCAAATATTTCAGAGGTTTTTCACTGTGATACAGTCTCAAATTCAAACTCCTTATCATGTCAATGAAGTTTCAAAATGATTTGCATCATATGTATTTTCAATCTTATCTTGCATTTTGTCCTTGCAAGAGAGAAAATTAAATCATTAATGCTAATACTAAGTCACATACTTATTACACAGGAATAATATACATATAACACACTCTTTGTGGGGTGTTTTTGAATGATGGTGTAGGTATTTGAACATAATATATTAAATATCAGAACATTATGAAAGATCTATATGCTGAAAACTATAAAATATTGATTAAGGAACTTGAAAATGATACAAAGAAATGGAAAGATATCCTGTGTTCTTTGATTAGAGAATTAATATTGTTAAAATGTCCATACTACCCAAAGCAATCTACTGATTTAATGTAATCCCTATCAAAATACCCATAACAGTTTTCACAGAACTAGAACAAATAATCCTAAAATTTATATGGAACAACAAAAGACCCCAAATAGCCAAAGCAGTCTTGATAAAGAAGAACAAAGCTGGGGTCATCATACTCCCTGACTTCAGACTATTCTACAAAGCTACAGTGATCAACACATTATGGTACTGGCACAAAAATGGACACATAGATCAATGGAACAGAATAGAGAGACCAGAAATAAACCCAGGCACTCATGGTTAATTAATCTATGACAAAGGAAGCAAGATATACAGTGGATAAAAGACAGTCTCTTCAATAAGTGGTGCTGGGAAGACTGAACAGCTACATGTAAAAGAGTGAAATTAGAACATTCTCTAACACCACGTACAAAAATAAGCTCAAAATGGATTGAAGACCTAAATGTAAGACCTTAAAACATAAAACTCCTAGAGGAAAACATAGGCAAAGCACATTTTGACATAAATTACAGCAATATTTTTTTGGATCTGCCTTCTGAAGTAAAGGAAATAAAATCAAAAGTAAACAAATGAGACCTATTTAAATTAAAAGGTTTTTCACAGCAAAGGAGACCATCAACAAAACGAAAACACAGCCTACTGAATGGGAGAAAACATTTGCAAATGATATGACCAATAACGGATTAATATCCAACATATATAAATAACCCATACAACTCAATATCAAAAAAGCAAACAACCTGATTTAAAAATGGGCAGAAAAAGTGAATAGATATTTTTCCAAAGAGGAAATGCAGATGGCCAGTAGGCATATGAAAAGATGCTGAACATTGCTAATCATCAGAGAAATGCAAATGAAAACCACAGTGAGATAGCACCTCACACCTGTCAGAATGGCTATCATCAAAAAGACCACAAACAACAAATGTGGATTTGGAGAAAAGGGATCCCTTGTACACTGTTGGTGGGAATGTAAATTGGTGCAGCCACTATGGAAAACTATATGGAGGCTTCTAAAAAAATTGAAAATAAAACTACTATATTATTCAGCAATTTTACTCCTATGTATATATTCAAAAATGAAAACAGTAATTCAAAATGAACATGCACCCCAATGTTCATAGCAGCATTATTTACAATAGCCAAGATATGGAAGCAACCTAAGTCTCCATCAACAGATGAATGGTTAATGAAGATGTTTGATACACACACACACACACACACACACACACACACACACAGACACACACACATATATTTCATTAGTCATGAGAAAGAATGAAAATCTGCCATTTGCAACAACGTGGATGGACCTAAATAGTATTATTCTTTTTAATTTTTTTATTTTTTAAAATTTTTGGCTGTGTTGGGTCTTCATTGCTACATGCGGGCTTTCTTTAGTTGCAACGAGCAGGGGCTACTCTTCGTTGTGGTGCACAGGCTTCTCTTAACAGTATTATTCTTAGTGAAGCATGTGAAGTCAGAGAAAGACAAATACTCTGTTATTACTGATATGTGAAATATAAAAAAATAGAATAAATGAATGATGTAACAAAACAAACACTCACAGATATAGAAAACAAACTACTGGTTACTAGTGGGGGCAGGGAAGTGGGGAGGGGAAAGATAGGGGTGTGTGATTAAGAGAGACAAACTACTATGTATAAAATAGGTAAGCAAAAAAAAAAAAATAGGTAAGCAACAGGATATATTGGATATAACAGGATATAAAATAGGTACAGCACAGAGAAACGTAGCAATTATTTTGTAATAACTTTAAATGAAGTTTAATCTATAAAAATATTGAATCATTATGCTGTATATCTGAAACTAATATAATATTGTAAATCAACTATACTTCAATAAAAAATTACCAATTTTCCTCATAGAAATTAACATATTTTTGTAAAAATATCCTGCTACTATTCAGAAATAAAGCATTTGAAAAACAAAATAAATAAATATTTGAATATAATCTCTTTTCAGACTACATTTAATGCTGAGAACCAACTGAATGAGATTTTCTTTCTCATTGATTTTGCTATTCATTTTTAGTCATATTAACCAAAAAACCATTATGAAGATGTAGTGACTATATCTATGAACTGATATAGTTTTTAGTTCAAATTTCTTTGGTGAAAACTGCTGGCTGAAATATATTTAGAATTTTTTCCCTTTTTTTTTTTCTGTACTTTTCAATGGTTTAAAAGGAAAGAAAAAGTCAAAATGAATGCAACTTTAAATAAAATTTGACCATATTAAATGAATACATAATGTTAAATATTATGAAGAAATTACTAGAAAAGAGAATCTAGGAAGTAGAAACTATACATATATAATAATTATGTATGTATATATAGTTATAGTACATATTGAATGTGAACATTTTTCACTTATTTTGTTAGCATATTTTGAAAAGATGAAGAAAATTAAATCACGACAATGATGAAAACAAATAGGATTTGTGATATATGAAATATGGTTTTGTCTAGATTTTGTGTATACTCAGTATAAACAATTGCTAAAGTTATTAGACAATGACAAGACTGAAAAAAATAAATTTATACTCGATATCAGTAAAAGACCTTTGCGTTAATTTCTCTAGTCATATATTCTGATGCTTCTTCTCAGCATTTAAACATGCTTAAATATCTTCCTCTTCAAAGCCATAATAAAGCACCAAACAGAACCAACCCAAAAACACTGTCTCAGAATCAATTTCTCTTCTAGCTTCTACCTTTTTCAATTTTATCCTCAGATCCAAAATTCTCACAAGACTTGCCGACCCAAGTGGCAACACTTTATCACTTCCCATTCACTCCTTAGTCCATTATAATCTGGCCTTTTCTCTCTTTGCTTCAGCAAATTAGTTCTCCTTTAAGACCACTGCTGAAATCCTTATCCCTAAATCTATTTATGTACTTCACTTCTTAGTAGCAGCTGACACTTTTGATGGCTCTCCTTGAAATACTTCCTTGACTTCAGCTGTGTGGATCTCCCTTTTACCTTTTGGGCCACACCTTTCCTTTACAGGCTCATTTTCCTCTACCTGGGCATTAAATGCTGAAATTCCTCAAGACTATCCTTTGCTCCCTTCCGTTTTCTGTGTATTCTCTCTAGGGTATATAATCCACACCCACAGTTTAATTTACCATCTGTATGATAAGGGCGCTGAAATTGGTATTTTGATCTCAGACTTCTCTTAGCTCCAGTTTTGCATATACATACTGTGCCTACTTAAAATCTCTTTTTAGATGTTTCAAAGGTGCCTTAAACTCAACATGTCTAAAATTTCATCCACTGCTTTCTGTTCTAAACTCATTATCCTCCTGTATTTCCTATCACAGTGAATTCTACGACATTTCATCCAACCTTCTTCTGTGCTGTGCTCCAACTACACTGGCCTGCCTGCCATTCTTTGAAAAAAACAAGATAATTTCTATCAGAGGACCTTTGCATTTGCTTTTCCTTCTGCCCTGAATGTCCTGCCTCTAGAGCTTTCCATGACTCTCTCTTACTCTTTACTTATTTATTTTAATAAAGGCACTTTATTTATTTTTTAAAATATTTATTTATTTATTTGGCTGCGCCGCGTCTTAGTTGCGGCACACGGGATCTTCATTGCTGCGTGCGGTGTCTTTGCTATGGCATGCAGGATCTTTTAGCTGCAGCAGGATCTTTAGTTGGGGCATGCGGGCTCTTAGTTGAGGCATGCGGGATCTAGTTCCCTGACTAGGGATCAAACACGGGCCCCTTGCTTTGGGAGCACAGATTCTTAACCACTGGGCCACCAGGGAATTCCCTATCTTATTCTTTATTCACTTCTCATTTTAATAGTACCTCCTCAAAGAAGCTCTCTCTTGAGCATCCTGTCTAAAGGAGTGGCTCACCTACTCCTGTTGTTCTCTATGTATTTCTGTTTTTCTTTTTTGTGCTTTTAAGTATCTATTATGATGTTATATTTTATATGTGTATTGCATTTTCTCCCAACTAGAATCTAAGCTCTTTAAGGGAAGTTAGCTTTGTTATGTTGTTCATAACTGTCAAAAATACTGTCTGCAACAGGTTGGTTTTACTTACCAGTCCCCAAATTCCTTCCTTTCTCTTTATCCCCATTGCCACTGTCCTAGTCTGAGCAACCATTGTCTCTTGCCTGCGATAGCTTCCTAACCACATCCATTTAGTTACCTTTAAATCCACATATTTTCTGCCCTGCAACTAGAGTGGTATTTTTACAGAAGCAAATCTGATAATGCTTCCTTACTCTTTAAAAACATTCAGGCATTTCCCATTATTCTCAAGGTAATGATCAAAATCTTTAACATGAGCTGTAAAGCCAAGCATGATCCCCTTCATCTCTTACTGCTTTTCCCCTTGCTCTCTTTCTTCCAACTACTCTGGTGTTCTGAAGTCTCCTCAAATGCATCATTTCCCTCCCATCTTGGAATCTTTCATATGTTTCTTTGGCTTGGAAGTTTCTTCAACTGCTCCTACCCCCAGCTCTGGATTTAACCTGGTTAATCCCTACCTACTCTTCAAATTTTTCAGTCCAAAGTCCAATATACTGTGTGCCTGGCACTGTGCTGTGATCGAAAATATAATGGTGATCTGAAAAGACAAGACTCTACTTTCTTACCCTTTAAGCCTAGAGCAGAAACCTGACATAAAGTAACTTGGCTCCCAATACTAACTCTTTCTAACCCTGTAACCCTTTCACAATTTGTAACTATACATATTTATGAATTTATGAGATTGGTTTTTACCTCCCTCCCGCAGTAAGCGTCATGATTTGCAGTATGTATCTGTGAAAAAAATCAAAAAATATGCATCCATATAGTATATACTTCTTGAACACTAACTATGGTACATATTCGAACCCAAACTTGACTTCAATAATAATATCTTGTAAATCTATCAAATATCTTCGATGAAGACAATTCCATGGTTAAAATTTGAAGCTTCTGTTATTACACACTCAGCTCAAGCTTTACATTCTCTCTTTTGTATAATCTAAGTTTTATTTCTAAGCATACCTGTAATTATATTTAATAGGAATTTTGCTTGTGCTCTTGTTTACAGTATCCTTTGATGAAATTGCAACTTTGGTCAAATATAATCCTGATTGAATGGGTTCAGTGGTCTTCACCACTGCATTTAACTTAATCTGTTGGCAACATGGAGAGAACACATTTCTTTCTATTTGGCAGGATATTAACTCATTTCAGCCACGGAAGCTGTAATTTTCTGAATGGTATCCTAGTGGCTGGCAAAAGTTAATGCAGGTTTCCAGTCCCTTCCTCATGCCAATGGTACGATTTACACACTGAGAATCTGCTAGATGTATGTTGTATCAAACCAATGCATGATGTAAAACATGATGAGTTTAATTCAGCAAGTGTGTTTTGAATTCTAATCTGTGAAAACGCTTTTTTCAGCACTAGTTGGGGGAATAGACTAAAAAGTATGAGAGAGTCAGAACTTTCAATAACATTAAAGTCTTATTAGGGTGATAAAACTTACACACATTTCCGTGGGGACTTCTTGCCATCATCCAATAGCATTATGTATTCTTGACTTTTTCCAAACACTAATTGCCTTTTCCAAATCCCCTCTCTGTAAGAAGCCCACTATTTGTGTGGTTATGCAATTTTGAAATCTTGGAATTCTATGAGGCTAACCTCTTTTATAGCCTGAGTCTACTAGGTCTTCAAGTGGTATCTCTCCCTGTTCAAAACTCACTCTTTTTTTAAACCCTATCATTTTCATTCCTGTGACTCACATTGCCTTTCTCTTTTTACCCAACGAAGACATAAGTTTCTAAACTATTTTATAGAGCTGGGCCAGTGGGATGACATTCAGCCAGAAAAAAAAAATGTGAATGGCACCCTATGGGCTATGCAAAGAGGTGGCTCTCCTATAGAGGATCATCTAACCAAATATTTAAAAATTGGTTCTCAAGTGCTTGAAACCATCAAATGAAAAGGAATTCACCATTTAATTAATTTTGAGGTTGGATATTTCGAATGGTGGTAATTTCAGTATACTAAAATCTATCCTTTCTTTCTTGGTTCTTACTTCTTCTTCCATTTAATGCTCTAAATGTTTGGAGAAACCATAGTGCCCTATAAGATCTGAACATCATCAGATATGTTCACCTTTTCTCTAATTATTTCTCACATGGTAAGGTATCTAGACCCCCTAAAAGGCCCCTTGAGCCGAGACAGAGCTGGAATGTACTTCTCTAGATTTTAAGCTAATCGGTTTTTAAGAAAAGCTTCTGTTTTCTCATAACTGGATTTATTTTTACCCAAGAGACTGCAAAATTCTGTTGAATGTGATATTGTAATGATACTATATTTCAACATATTTGTTTCTAAATGTGATAAAGGGGAAATACACATTCTGGGCAGAGATGTACTTTAAGAGCTTTAACCCACAGATTGTACATATCATAGGCATTCCTTAAGGCAGTTAGTTGACAGAGTTTCCATTTTAGCTGCTATTTGAGGCTAAACAAACCAATACTCTACATTTGATAAAATGTAGTTGACTCAAAATTGGGGGAGATATTTGAGTCTCTGTACTGAAGTGAAATCTGAAAAAACAAGTTTACTTTTAACTCTAACATGAAACTTTAGTAGGATTTCTAGATGCAAAATATACTTGAAGTGAGAAATTGGACTTTGAATAATTGGTTAACATAGCAAGTATTTTGTGCTTTGGAAGCTAGGACACTTTATGCAGGATAACTTGAATAAAATTAATATAATATTTCTGCATATTTTCTCCTTGTTAAAAGATTGCTCATTTTCCACCATAGGAAATATTAAAATACTCAGAAGCATACTTTTTTGTTCCCTGTACGCTCTCAGGAGCTAAGAGTGATACTGTCTCCATGCCTTTTACTTTAGAATATGATAAAAAAATTCAAATAATTATTTAGGATACAAAGTATGAGAGCTAGTTGAAACAGAGTGTGCACTTTGTAAATGCAGCCTATTTGATCTGTTGGCCACCTGCCTTGCAATTGTAGCTGTTAATAAGATTTCTATAATCCAGAGGCAAAGAGATGAGAACATGGCCACGGAATACATAATTGATAGACAGAGACCCTCTTCTCATTCTCTGTCATTGCAGTAGATGCTAATACTACCTTAGGGACAACAAATTGTAAAGGAAGCAGAGCCTTCTTTATTTTCTCTTATCAACCCTGTAAAGCAGGGACCATTTTGATAAACTTAGGTAGAGTAGCCCGGGGAGCATCACATCAGACTCTCTCTGGATGAACCATAAAGTTATTTTTGCCAGTACTCCTAGGATAAACTATCACCTTAACCTCTTTATACATCTTTCTGTCAGGAATACTAATACTGTTTATTTTAATGCCCACAGTTTTAGATGCAATAACTTGTTTGAATTCTTCCCTTATCAGGATAGTTCCATTTATATTCAGACATCCCTAGTGATATCCTGATTGTGAAATGCAGTGGGTGTGTTTCTGTCATCGTCTTATTGGAACTTGAGGCTGCATTGAACGTTTCTGTGATATTCTGCTTTCACATGCTTCTTGTAATGTCCCTCTCTACTCCCTTCATGTTTTCCTATCTCACTATCCATCCCTCAAATGTATGTGTTTCTCATGGTGGCAGATCCTGCTAATTACTCAATATCCATTCTTTTCTTTTTCTTTACTAGTGGGTTCCTGATTTTAATGGGGCCAAACCATACTACAGGTAAATGTAGTCACTTTTCCAGACTCTTCTGAGAGCAGTTCTGGGCAATGAGATGGAATAAAAAATTCTCAAGGGTGGGCTTCTGGAAAAACTATTGTTTTCTAGATAGAAAGGGGCATTTGCCTTTTCCCTTTCCCCTTATTCTTGCCAAGAATTCAAAGCATGCATATTAGATTCCTGAAGGTAGACAAGCTCACTTGTGACCTTGAGGGTGAAAAGTAAAGCCAAGGGGACTTGGAAAAGCAAAGCCAGACAGATCATGGTTCTTTATTTCTTTTTTGATCTCCCTCCCTCTGGACTTCTCGTTTTGTCATAAAAATAAATCCCTCTGGTTAAGCTACTATGATTTTTGCTTACTTGCAGCCTGAAGCAAATCATGCCAATCTTTGCTTAAGTATTGCGTTTTTTAAATGTTTAAAATCTTTTAGTATTTTTGTGTTTTTTTATATTTTACTTTGTTTTTGTATTATGTTTTTTAACTATTAGTTAACACAATGTCTCACTTTAATGACAACTCCTTAAATGCAGAGCTTGTGTTCTTCACTCCTGTACCCAAACTACCTTACATTGGGAAAAAGGCAAGAACTCATTCTCTGATTTGTTATACATGAATAAGAAACAGAGTTGGGAATTACAGAATCTATGGAAATGTTTGTTATTTTTGTACTATTCAGACTTTTCATTATGTTATCATTTTTTGGTTAAAAGTATAATAATTTTTAGTGAAGCCCTAAAAAATAGTAATTGAGTGCAAGTTTCCTGATAACCAGGAGTTGCAGAGAACCCATCAAGGCAGGGAGGTCAGCTTTAAACAGACTGACTTCTATAATTTAATAGAAAGGAAGGAGGAGAGGATGGCTGTAGGTGGGTGATGGTGTGAATAATCAAGCATTCAGAAAGAGAAGAGACTACGGTCTGAGAGTGGCAATCTTCTGGTTTTACTTCTTTGCTAGTTTTCTAGTTTGTCTACCACCACTGTCATACTTTAGAAATGTATCCCTCTCCTGGACAACTTCCATGGCCTCCAGCTTTGTTTTTTCAAATTAATCCACAATCAACAGGATCCCATCTAAAATGAAAACTTGGCCTTGTCAGTCCATTGTCTAAAAGTCCTTCAAAGCCCCTTTTGCCACAGGTAAAAATCTAAGCATCGCACACTGTTCGCTCCTGGTCCGCCTGCCTTGTTTCTTCCCACTCCACGCCTTGTACTTCAGTGCCTCGTCTGCTGGGAACGTTTGCACTGTTCCGCGTGGCCCATGTCCCTGTTTGACCACACACAGCTTCACAGGTTGTCTTCATTGCCCATGCTCCTGATCAGTTACCTGGTTGCTTGGCTAATGCCTCTTCATATTTTACGACTAAGCTCTACTCTGTCTTCTAAGGAAGCTTCAAACACTTAATTGCTGTGCAACCTTAAATAAGTTACTAAACACTTTACTTTCCTCATTAGTAAAGTGGGGATAATAATGGAACTTACCTTGTGGAGTTGTTGTGAGGTTGGAATGGGTCAACACACGAAACTACTTAGAACATAGTAAATGAGCACACTCTGTATTAGTACTGTATATATTAATTATCATTAAAATAACTTTTCCAATCCTTTTCCAACAAAGCTGAATTAAATATATCTGCAATATGTTCCCATAATGCCGTGTCATATTTGTAATTTTTGACTTAATCCTTGACAGGCAGTACAGCATTATGGAGCCAGAGTATATGGGTTTTAATTTTAGTTCTGCTACTTACTAGCTGTATGGCTCTGAGAATGTTAATAACCACTCTGTGCCTCATTTTCCTCACTAGTAAAATAGGTATAATACAGGATCTATTTCACAGATTGTTATGAGGAATAAATGAGTTAATATATGATAAGCTCTTAGAAGGGTGCCTGGAATATATGTTTTTAACTACCAGAAAGTAAGCTTTCTTTTTTTCCCCAGCTTTATTGAGATATAATTGACATATAGCATTGTGTAAGTTTAAAGTGTACAACATAATGATTTGATATATGTATATATTGAGAAATAATTACTACAAAAGGTTAGCTAAAACATCCATCACCTCACATAGCTACAATTGTGTGTGTGTGTGTGTGTGTGTGTGTGTGTGTGTGTGTGATGAGAACTTTTAAGATCTATTCTCTTAGTAACTTTCAAATATGCAGTATAGTATTGTTAACTATGGTCACCATGTGGCAAATTATATCCTTAGAACTTATTCATCTTATAACTTGAAGTTTATATCCTCTGACCAACTTTGCCAATTCTTCTCCCCCCAAGCCCCCTACACGCACACCCCAATAATATGTACACAGACCACCCCAGGTGACCACCAATCTGTTGTTCCTATGAGTTTGGTTTCTTTAGATTCATATAAGTTGCATCGTACCATATTTATCTTTCTCTATCTCACTTGGCCCTCAAGTTCCAACGTGATAAAGTGTGTATTCTGAAAACATCAAAATCGAGTCCATGGGGAGAAAGACTGGGGAGGGGCAAGCCAGGGTAGGAGACCAGTTAGAAGACTGATGGAGTAGCCCAGGCCAGAAACCAAGATAGAAACAACCATGGTGTAGAGAGAAAGGGATAGATTTGGGAAATGTTAAGGATTTATAACAGGCAATTATTGTTCCTGACTAGAGGTGATGAAGGATATTAGAATGGCTCCCATGTATCTAGATTATATTACTGGATGTAGAGGGACCATTAATCAGTGTAGAGAGAAAAGGAGAAAAAGTAAGTTTTATTAGGGAAAAGTAATAACTTCTGTTTATAGGGGTGTCTGTGGCCAGATGGATGTGCCTGGCAGGCAGTTGTTACAAGGGTCTGGATCTCAGGAGAGTATCCAAGGCTGGAGATACAGGTTCAGGAATCATTACTATATGAGTTTTCATGGAGACCATTGTTGAGGACATCACAGCTGAAGTATATACAGCAGGGCAATAAACAGAGAATGAACTGTAACTTGGCACAGTGGCAAACTGGTTTATATTTTAGAGATAAGGAACAAAAGATCTTGGAACATTTCAAGAATCTTCTAATGGAAAGTCCATGCTTAAGGTCATGGAAAAAGCCTGGTGTCTTTTCTCAGAGATCTTAAAAACCGGAGTTTCTGATTTGTATTTATACTGATGATTCAACAAAAGAGTATATGTGTAAAATATAAAACACAAAACAAAGTAAGCAAACCACCAAAACCCAAAATTCTTAGGTATAGTCTTAGTTGTAAACAACCTCCATTTATCCTTTTTAATCAGAGAAGGCTGTAGGGAAGTCCTGCACTTTGAATTTATAGGTTTTTTTTTTCCCAGTGTGAAAAGGTTTTTAGTACATGTACACATGTGCATACACCATTGACACAAAAGTTTTATAAAACAACACTCACTCTTAATTCTTGTGATGCACTCAGTATTTTTCATTTCATTCCATTCCATTTATTCCATTTCATTCTGTTCCTTTTATTCCATCTTCCACTGTAAAAATAAATAAATTTTGATTTAATGACCCTCAACTTGTTTTTGCAAACTACTAAGAGGGCACAATCCATAGTTTGAAAATCTGCCTTTATAATTCTTCTGAATCTTATATAAAGATGAATTCTACTAGTAATACCTTTATTGAAAGTGGGCTGGGTATGAAAGAGGTTTTAGGAGACTAATTAGGGCCCTTGTGGATCTTGTCACAGGAATCTTGCTGAGGAGTTCTAAACCAGTAAGTTGGTCATTTATTCATTTCCCATTCAGCCAATGGATGATTATGGACTACCTACTCCAGCTGGGCAAGGCACCATGCCAGTTGTTGGGGATAAAGCGTTCAACACCAGGCAGATCCAGAGTTTGTGGGATTGAAACTTATGTAATGTAGGTACCCATTTTAAGAAAAAGAATGTAAGATTGCAAATACAAAATAAGGTGCCAAAGTGATTATTTGCGATGAAAAAATATCACATCATATTCTTCAAGCTTCAGGTCCCTTTTGTGTATGATCCCTTTAGGCAATTCGCCAAAAATGTTCACACAGTAATTCTCACTGATTGCAGCCTTAATTGCCACCTCACCTAGAACACTCTGTAACTTTCTGCAACTTCCACCACTCACAGGGACCTCTGTAAGCAAATGGACAACAACCTGGTATTTTATTAGCTTCAAAGTAAATCTACCTTTGTTGACATTTGTATAAGCAGTATCAACCCACTTGTATCCTCTGGGCAAGGCAGACACAATTAAGGGACTAGTCATGTAACACATTATTCAATTATATTGTGTGGTGGAGAAATACAAAAAACTAGGAGAAAATATAGTAGGAAAATCAGACCTAATCTGTGGCAGAGGGAAGACTTTCCTGAGGAAAGGTTCACTGGAGAGAGTCAAGCTCATGAGCTGTAATCATAGGCCAGATCCAGGAACTGGTATTGGTTTGCAAACTGTCTGCACCAGACCACGACAAGACACATTCAGTAACTTAGAGTAAATGTTCAGAACCTTTTAAAATAATTTGAAGGAATAATTTTATATCCATGAAATCCAATAAATGGCTTATGCTTGTATTTTGCATATTCTTTTATTTTTTATTTTGTTTTCCCAGAAATTCATTTTTCTTGTAGTAACAAAAATATGAATCTGCACAGACTGGGGGAAAAGCCTGGTCTTTCCCTATTGATAGACTAAGAAGTGCTGTCAGAGACTTTCCTTGCAGCTGAACCCCATACCCCTCTACTTTCTGCTCGCCATACTTAGAGTAAATAAAATTAAACTGAAAATAAAGCAACATTTGGAATAAGGACTAAACATCAAGAAGTATTATCATTACCTTAAAATAAAAAATTGTATGGTTAATAAGAAACAATAATGATGTTAAAAAATAGGATATGAGAGTTAAAAAAAATTCAAAGCAGGCCATGAAAAATTAGGAGGTGGTAACTTTTTAAAAACATATCAAACCATTAAAAGGATAAATCCTTACATAATATAAACTAATATTAAGAGAGTGCAAATGACAATCAAACTTTTCATTTAGGAGCTAAAATGCAAACGGGTACACGTGTACTCCTAACACCAGGCATGTTCTTTGGCTGAGAGCCAATGGGTAGAGCTAGATCCCTTGGTCTTGTTCTGGGTACCTGATGGTCCCAGCATCCGTGCAGGGAGGAGACAGTGCATTCTCTGCAGTGCATGGTGTGTCTGTCTCCATGTTTCCAGTGTGCAATCCACCTGCTCCACTGGATTATCAGAAATCCCCATGTAAAGTTGATCAAATGGAGATGTGGTGATCACATTCCCAAGTGAGTCAATAGGACACCTGTTGGAAACAAAAGGGCAGTATATTTCACTTTTCAAAATCCAGAGCAAATTTAACTTTTTGATATTTATGAACTAAGAAAGGGTTTGCTTCTAAACATTTAATTTCAGTTCACGGCAGTCAGTAAAAGAATGTTTAACCCTTAAAGGAAGAGGTATGCATTTTACCTTAAACACCAGACTTTAACTCACTTTAAAAATAATTTCTAAGTATTCAGGAGAATTTAACCTTTTCACAGTATTTTTATCAGGTTCATGGACAGAAAAAGTAAGAAACAAGTATCATATTTATATTGTAAATCTCCCCAAACCCCTTTTTCTCATTATCCTGTTTTAAACTCACTCATCACACGTTTTCTGCTTTAAAAATAATGTTGTTTTAACATGATCCCTGATTTCTCAAGTAAAATTTATGTAATTCCTTCCACCAATAAATAATAAACATTTGGTTAAGAGAGGCTTTATTAATGCGGTACAAAACACACTATTTTTTATAACTTGCTTATCATAAAAGATATTCAGAGTATGACTTCTTTCAGTTGAGTTAAATTAGCAGACTCCTCACTGTTCGATCACGTGTTTACCTCTGTAAGCTCCCATTATTGCACAGTATGTGACATTATTTTAAAATTAATTCATAATTTTGTCAATTTTTTTTCTTGACAGATTTAGAACATTGTATATTGGGTGGATTTAAAAGCCTTCCCATGTTTACAAAATAGCAGGAATGAATGACTTTTTCAGTATAGCATTCTTTAGTCATTATGTCATAGTTGCTTAATTTAGATAAAGTAATGCTATGTCACACTGGTAATTTTGCAAAGATAAATCACATTTTTGTTAGGTTGTTTTCCTTCTATATAGTTAGAATTATTCACTCTTATTGAGTTGGTGAAATTTACCAGTGGGAGCTACTTTGAACTGAAATTAAAGAAAAATAATGTTAACAGATTAATGCAGAAAAGATTGGTGTTTACCTGAATTTTTTGTTTTTATTATTATAGTTTGTGTAAGTCATTTAAGTTTCAGCAAATTGGGAACAGTTTAAAGAAATGTCCTGTACCCAAACTGGGGCACATAGCTTGCAAATCATTTATTAAATAATTGAAAATATACCTGGCAATTGGAAGGAAACACATGTTGAAAGGGGACCTGGTCTCCGCTGGATGGATTTTGTTTTACAAGAGTTTTCTCTGTTCGTTTCGTACCATAACAGAGAAACATAAACTTCTCTTGGATAAATTCATGGTGATGACATCTTCACAAGTCACGCTTCAATGAATGCTCTATGATCACACTATTTGGATAGTGTGATAACTGGAGACAGTTTTGAGTTGGTTAGAACACTGCATAACCATTCTTCTAACAGCATCAAGGAATGAATGAATGACTAATAGTGGCTAATACTTGGAACATCAATTAGAAATCATCAAACCCCTTGAAACTTTTAAAGATTTTCTAGAAATTTAACCTATTCATGGACATAATTAGGTACTGTGAAAAATTGGTCAAACCCATTTCCCAGATTCCTGGAGGAATTTTATCAAAGCAATGGCAAAACATGCTTGTATACTTTCTTTAATTTTCAGTGTATTATTTATTCTTCTGAAGACACATTTCAAAGGGGAAAGTATGTGTTGCAGATTGCTGTGGATCTAATTACAGAAACACACAGATGTCATAAAAAAATTTACCTTCAGGGCCCAGGATACAAGTTCAGGATTTGAAGCCCAGGAGTTTGTTGAGGTAAGAGCTATTGTTCTGTAGCAAACAAACATTAAAATTTCTGAAAATGAGAGTCATGATGGCGTCTGGTGGTGCTTTCCTCCTATATTGGTGATATAGTTCATCTGGGCCCAGCTGTGCAAAATATTTAGATTGAAATTCAATCTTATTTTAGTTGCCTTATTAGGGCTAGTTTTGATATACAGTTGTCAAATTAGATATGTATAATGAAGGAAATACAATTATTTAACAAATTACAAGTGGGATTAAATTGCTTGTAAATAAGAAAATTAGGAGGAGAGTAATTTATTGGAGTGAAAAAAAGTGTATTTTGGTTGATATATGTCAGAATTAAAATGGTATTACTATATCATGCTTATAAAATATCCATTGTAAAATCTAAATGAAGTTATCCATTTACTCCCTTAAAAGTAATATTTTCCACCCAGACATGGGTGTGAGAATTTAGCTTTCCTTTAGCCCAAACATGTTATTAAGACAGCAAACAAAAAGAAGAGATTAAGGGGAAAAGCTACTCAGTAGAGGCCAGAAGCCTCTCCAAACAGAATTTTAAGTACTGCTTCTGATGTAGGTTTCTTCTTTTTCATTAAAAAAGGATATTAAGGAAGTTACACAAGCATAATAACTGTTCACACAGCCCCTTTAACAATATATTCTTAGTGGCTTGCATTTTTCTGGGCCTCGTGTCAGATAGTGGAATAGAACTGGTGCAGATGGTAGAGAAACAAATTCGGTGGAAGTGGCAGCAATGAGCAATATGGCATAATGTTGGATATAATGTTTTCATTGTGTCTGATGCATTCATTCATTTGCAGAGGCATTCATGTGCAAATTACCCACAGCTCATATCCCTTTGCAAACTAAGAATATGTCATTCCAGGAAGGCCAGCACATCCATGACCCACTAGATTCTTGAAAAGCCTGCACTTATTCTGATTTTCCCCACCCCCTTTTATTTTCTTTGAGAGGCTGGAAGAGACCCAGTGAAGAGGCTCATGCAGAATATGAAGGTAGCTCCCCAACTACACATGCCTGTATATTTCCCCTACAAGTACTTCATTGCACATCTGTTTGAAGATAAATTTAAATGAGTGAAATCAACTGTAAATTGTTGGAGCAATCTTGGGAGATAAACTACTTTGGTTAAATTTGTTTTACCATAATGGAGGTGCAATAAGCAGAGAGAAGACATAATTAAGTGGATACCTATTTTATTTAGTGGGAGAACATACCTTACATATTCTTGTGTTGGGTCAAGTTTATATATAATGCTTATAAGAATAAAACAAATAGAGAGCAAAGAGATTATAATAGAGGAAGAAAAAACCACAAAAGGAAATATTGGAAAAATAGAATAAAATTCTCCCATAGTAAGGAATCAGTGCTTGGCATTTTACCAGTGCCTCACAAAGTTTCAGTGTAGATTGACCAAGATGAATCTGTTGCCTGCTATGTGCCAATGCTAGACCTTGTGTTTTAGAGATAAATGAAACAGTCTCCGCCTGCAAGGAGCTCACAGTTGACAAAGGCATCTGGGCAGAGTGAAGTCTGGTTGTGCAAGAAACCCATCCTTGATAATGAAATCTCTGAGTTGAAACTCAAAGAATGATGATTGTCAACTAAGTGCCTACAGAGGGAAAGAGCAAAGACTTGTCCATATGGGGAACTCAGAAAAATCGAGTGTGTGAGATGAACAGGTAGTTTCCACATGGCTGCGTATGGCCTCCATTCCAGCACTCCACCCTCTTATCACACTGTCTCTCTGAATTCATTGAAGGCTCACCTATACATTAATTCAGGTGTATCATTAACTTGGCTTGGACCTCATGTTTTGAATGCTGTTCAAAATATTATTATTCATGATAGGAATGATTGAAATAATTTCTGTTCCCTTCCCATAGGCTCTCTAATTTTTGACATGCATCCTGAGAAAGGTATTTGAACAGATCAATAGAAATAGTTTGTGAGGAACTATGAAAATTAACATTGATCACTGGAAACAACTACTGTTTTCATCAAATAAAAAAACTCCATTTTTCTTTTTGTTTTTTGAAATTAGACAATGCATTTGTAACTTTAAAATGTAATATATAATAGTTCTCATGATATTGGGAAATATCAAGGAGGGTGCTAGATGGATAAGTAATTGTTTGCAAAGGTCATTAGTGGCTCAGTTATTGTCACTCTGCAGGAAAGTGTCTAGTTACTTGCCTCTTGACTGTCATCACTCCTGCACCATCAACATTGAACTGAAAGGTTGAAAATATTGTTGCCAATGTTGCAGTGTTATAGTACATTTTTTCTTCCCTTCTCTCTCTACAAGTAATGCCAAAAATAACCAGCATCTGTATGTACTTGGCAATAATATACGTTTTCTTTAATCTCCCTTGTATCCTTTCCATATAGGCATATTATATTCCAGTCTTACAGACGAAAGAACTGAACCAAGTTAAATAACCCACTTGAAAAGTCACAGTCTGTAATGTGGAGCAAAGATCCCAGAGATGGCTCTTCTGGCTTGCAAATCTGGGCTTTGTCCGTTGTTTTCAACTACCTGTGCAGTTCCTCTTTTGAATATACATATATGTCATCAAAAATATTTGCACATTGTAATCTTGTCACTATCTCAAGTTTGCCTCCCTTATAGAAGGAAACACCTCCATTGAATAAAGAGAGGGTAAATATCCTCCATTACTCTAATTAGAACAGATCATCTTTATAAGTTGACAACTTGATAACTTTCCATGTGATGAAAGAGCATAAATGCCATTATTTTTTTCCTAAACTTTTAAAAAAATTTGGAAAAAATTTAGATTTATATTAAAGTTACAAAGATAGTACAGAGAGTTCATATATACCTCTCACCCAATTTCCTACAATATTAACATCTCTCATGGTACATTTGTCAAAACTAAGAAGGTAACATTAATAGCATTGCTATTAATTACACTCCAGACTTTATTTGGATTTCACTAGTTTCTCCACGAATGTCCTTTTTCTGTTTCAGGATCCAATCCAGGGTTCCACATTGCCTTTAGTCTCCGTGTCTCCATAGTCTCCTTTGGTCTGCGATGGTTTCTAAATATTTCCTTTTTTTTTTTCATGACCATGACAGCTTGGAAGAGTGCTAGTCAGGTGCTTTGTAGAATGAATGTCCCGCAATTTAATTCTATGAGGTATTTGTCATGATTAGCCTAGGGTTTTGGGTTTTGGGGAAGAAAACCACAGATGTGAAGTGCCTTTTCATCAGATCTCATCAGGGAGTGCATGGTATTGTAAGAGGAGAAAAAAATCTTTCTTTTACCCATTTTGGGTTCTTGGCTGGGTCTCTGTAACAAAAAACAGATTAAAGAGAGAAAAGCATACACATTTATTTCATATAAATTTTATATGACATGTTAGCCAAGGAAATGAAGATCTGACCATTTTTATGCCAGGTTTGAGGAAGAGTGGAAAGTTGTGGGAAAATGTGATAGAGGACAAAAGGGGTATGAGTTACATGTAGTAAACTGGAGGAAACTTAGCAAGCCCTGTTCATTCAGATTTCTCTCAGCATCCTTCCATCTTCAGAGATAAGGATGCTCCTCTGAGTATAGGGAGGGCACCTCTCACGTGAGGGATTTATGACTTGCTTCAGGAGAAGGTCAAAGAATCCTTCCTGCTCTTGCCGTTTCTCAAATTCCTTTACCTTAAAATATCCAACATGCCAAGGTGCCATATTTTGGGGTACTGCATCTTGAATCCTGTCGCTATCAACATGACTAACCAGTAGTGATATTATATTGATTACTTGGTTAAAGTTGTGTTTGCCAGGTTTTTTTACTGAAAAGTGGCTGTTTGTTACAGGTTGAATTGTGTTCTTCAAAAAAGATAATTTGAAGTCCTAGCCCCCATACCTGGAAATGTGATCTTATTTGGAAATAGGGTCTTTGCATATTTAACCAAGTTAAGATGAGATCATTAGGATGGGCCCTAATTCAATATGACAGGTGTCCTTATAAGACTAGGAAAATGCCATGTGAAGCACCTGTGAACACACAGAGACACACATGTGACAACAGAGGCAGAGTTTGGGGTGCTGCAGCTGCAAGCCATGGCTCAAGGGCCAACCCAGAAGCTGGGAAGAGGCAAGGAAGGGTTCTCTGCTAGAGAGTCAGAGGGAGCATGGCCTTACCAGCAACTTGATTTAAGACTTGTAGACTCCAGAGCCATGAGACAATAAATTTCTGTTGTTTTAAACTACCTAATTTGTGATACTTTGTTATGACAACCCTAGGAAACAAATACACTGTTCGTCATTTTCCATCCTCTGTACTTTGTAAGCAAGCTGCAAAATCTAGGTCACACTCAAAGGTATTTAGTTTGCTCTTATGTGTACATTTTGAAATCTTTGGACAGAGCTTGCCACTATCTCTTATATATATTTTTAAAAACACCTTTATTGGAGTATCATTGCTTTACAATGGTGTGTTAGTTTCTGCTGTATAACAAAGTGAATCAACTATACATATACATACATCCCCATATCTCCTTCCTCTTGCGTCTCCCTCCCACCCTCCCTATCCCACCGCTCTAGGTGGTCACAAAGCACAGAGCTGATCTCCCTGTGCTATGCGGCTGCTTCCCACTGGCTATCAGTTTTACATTTGGTAGTGTATATATGTCCATGCCACTCTCTCACTTTGTCCCAGCTTACCCTTCCCCCTCCCCATGTCCTCAAGTCCATTCTCTAAGTCTGTGTCTTTATACCTGTCCTGCCCCTAGGTTTTCAGAACCATTTTTTTTTTTTTTAGATTCCATATATATGTGTTAGCATACGGTGTTTGTTTTTCTCTTTCTGACTTCACTCTGCATGACAGTCTCTAGGTCCATCCACCTCACTACAAATAACTCAATTTCATTTCTTTTTATGGCTGAGTAATATTCCATGTATATATGTGCCACATCTTCTTTATCAATTCATCTGTCGATGATCACTTAGGTTGCTTCCATGTCCTGGCTATTCTACATAGAGCTGCAATGAACATTGTGTTACATGACTCTTTTTGAATTATGGTTTTCTCAAGGTATATGCCCAGTAGTGGGATTGCTGGGTCATATGGTAGTTCTATTTTTACTTTTTTAAGGGACCTCCATACAGTTCTCCATAGTGGCTGTATCAATTTACTTTCCCACCAACAGTGTAAGTGCAAATGCAACTTTCCCCATTCTCCACACCCTATCCAGCATTTATTGTTTGTAGATTTTTTGATGATGGCCATTCTGACTGGTGTGAGGTGATACCTCATTGTCGTTTTGATTTGCATTTCTCTAATGATTAGTGATGTTGAGCATCCTTTCATGTGTTTGTTGGCAATCTGTATATCTTCTTTGGAGAAATGTCTGTTTAGGTCTTCTGCCCATTTTTGGATTGAGTTGTTTGTTCTTTGGATATTGAGCTGCATGAGCTGCTTGTAAATTTTGGAAATTAATCCTTTGTCAGTTGCTTCGTTTGGAAATATTTTCTCCCATTCTGAGGGTTGTCTTTTGTCTTGTTTATGTTTTCCTTTGCTGTGCAAAAGCTTTTAAGTTTCATTAGGTCCCATTTGTTTATTTTTGTTTTTATTTCCATTTCTCTAGGAGGTGGGTAAAAAAGAGTCTTGCTGTGATTTATGTCATAGAGTGTTTTCCTCCAAGAGTTTTATTGTGTCGGACCTTACATTTAGGTCTTTAATCTATTTTGAGTTTATTTTTCTGTATGGTGTTATGAAGTGTTCTAATTTCATTCTTTTACATGTAGCTGTCCAGTATTCCCAGCACCACTTATTTAAGAGGCTGTCTTTTCTCCATTGTATATTCTTGCCTCCTTTATCAAACATAAGGTGACATATGTGCGTGGGTTTATCTCTGGGCTTTCTATCCCGTTCCATTGATCTGCATTTCTGTTTTTGTGCCAGTACCATACTGTCTTGATTACTGTAGCTTTGTAGTACAGTCTGCAGTCTGGTAGCTCGATTCCTCCAGCTCCATTTTTCTTTCTCAAGATTGCTTTGGATATTTCGGGTCCTTTGTGTTTCCATACAAATTGTGAATTTTTTTGTTCTAGTTCTGTAAAATATGTCATTGCTAGCTTGATAGGGAATGCATTGAATCTGTAGATTGCTTTTGGTAGTATAGTCATTTTCACAATGTGATTCTTCCAATCCAGGAACGTGGTCTATCTCTCCATCTGTTGGTATCATCTTTAATTTCTTTCATCACTGTCCTATAGTTTTATGCATACAGGTCTTCTGTCTCCTTAGGTGGGCTTATTCCTAGGTATTTTATTCTTTTTGCTGCAATGGTAAATGGGAGTGTTTCCTTAATTTCCCTTTCAGATTTTTCATCATTAGTATAGGAATGCAAGAGATTTCTGTGCATTAATTTTGTATTCTTCTTCTTTACCAAATTCATTGATTAACTCTAGTAGTTTTCTGGTGGCATATTTAGGAGTCTCTATGTATAGTATCCTGTCATCTGCAAGCAGTGACAGCTTTACTTCCTCTTTTCCAATTTGGATTCCTTTCATTTCTTTCTTTCTCTGATTGCTGTGGCTAAAACTTCCAAAACTATGTTGAATAATAGTGGTGAGAGCAGACACCTTGTCTCGTTCCTGATCTTAGTGGAAATCGTTTCAGTTTTTCACCATTGAGAACGATGTTGGTGGTGGGTTTGTCATATATGGCCTTTATTGTGTTGAGGTAAGTTCCCTCTATGCCTACTTTATGGAGGCTTTTTATTATAAATGGGTGTTGAATTTTGTCAAAAGCTTTTTCTGCATCTATTGAGATGATCATATGTTTTTTCTCCTTCTATTTGTTAATATGGTTTATCACATTGATTGATTGGCGTATATTGAAGAATCCTTGCATTCCTGGGTTAAACCCCACTTGATCATGGTGTATGATCCTTTTAATGTGCTGTTGGATTCTGTTTGCTAGTATTTTGTTGAGGATTTTTGCATCTGTGTTCATCAGTGATATTGGCCTATAGTTTTCTTTTTTTGTGACATCTTTGTCTGGTTTTGGTATCAGGGTGATGGTGGCCTCGTAGAATGAGCTTGGGAGTGTTCCTCCCTCTGCTGTATTTTGGAAGAGGTTGAGAAGGATAGGTGTTAGCTCTTCTCTAAATGTGTGATAGAATTCTCCTGTGAAGCCATCTGGTCCTGGGCTTTTGTTTGTTGGAAGATTTTTAATCACAGTTTCAATTTCAGTGCTTGTGATTGGTCTGTTTATATTTTCTGCTTCTTCCTGGTTCAGTCTCAGAAGGTTGTGCATTTCTAAGAATTTGTCCATTTCTTCCAGGTTGTCCATTTTATTGGCATATAGTTGCTTGTAGTAATCTCTCAAGATCCTTTGTATTTCTGCAGTATCAATTGTTACGTCTCCTTTTTCATTTCTAATTCTATTGATTTGAGTCTTCTCCCTTTTTTTCTTGATGAGTCTGGCTAATAGTTTATCAGTTTTGTTTATCTTCTCAAAGAACCAGCTTTTAGTTTTTTTGATCTTTGTTATTGTTTCCTTCATTTCTTTTTCATTTATTTCTGATCTGATCTTTATGATTTCTTTCCTTCTGCTAACTTTGGGGGTATTTTTTGTTCTTCTTTCTCTAATGCTTTAACTGTAAGGTTAGGTTGTTTATTTGATATGTTTCTTGTTTCTTGAAGTAGGATTGTATTGCTGTAAACTTCTCTCTTAGAACTGCTTTTGCTACATCCCATATGTTTTGGGTCATCGTGTTTTCATTGTCGTTTGTTTCTAGGTATTTTTTGATTTCCTCTTTGATTTCTTCAGTGATCTCTTGGTTATTTAGTAGTGTATTGTTTAGCCGCCATGTATTTGTATGTTTTACAGATTTTTTTCCCCGTAATTAATATCTAGTCTCATAGCGTTGTGGTCAGAAAAGATACTTCATGTGCTTTCAATTTTCTTAAATTTACCAAGGCTTGATTTGTGACCCAAGATATGATCTATCCTGGAAAATGTTCCATGAGCACTTGGGAGTAAAGTGTATTTTGTTGTTTGTGGATGGAATGTCCTATAAATATAAATGAAGTCCATCTTGTTTAATGTATTATTTAAAGCTTGTGTTTCCTTATTTATTTTCATTTTGGATGATCTGTCCATTGGTGAAAGTGGGGTGTTAAAGTCCCCTACTATCATTGTGTTACTGTCGATTTCCCCTTTTATGGCTGTTAGCATTTGCCTTATGTATTTAGGTGCTCCTGTGTTGGGTGCATAAATATTTACAATTATTTTATCTTCTTCTTGGATTGATCCCTTGATCATTATGTAGTGTCCTTCTTTGTCTCTTTTAATAGTCTTTATTTTAAAGTCTATTTTGTCTGATATGAGTATTGCTACTCCAGCCTTCTTTTGATTTCTGTTTGCATGGAATATCTTTTTCCATCTCCTCACTTTCAGTCTGTATGTGTTGTCCCTAGGTCTGAATTGGGTCTCTTGTAGACAGCATATATATGAGTCTTGTTTTTGTATCCATGCAGCCAGTCCATGTCTTTTGGTGGGAGCATTTAATCCATTTACATTTAAGGTAGTTATTGATATGTATGTTCCTATTACAATTTTCCTAATTGTTTTGGGTTTGTTAATATGGGTCTTTTCCTTCTCTTGTGTTTCCTGCCTAGAGACGTTCCTTTAGCATTGGTTGTAAAGTTCGTTTGGTGGTCCTGAATTCTCTTAGCTTTTGCTTGTCTGTAAAGGTTTCAATTTCTCTGTGAAATCTGAATGAGATCCTTGCTGGGTATTGTAATCTTGGTTGTAGGTTTTTCCCTTTCATCACTTTAAATATGTCCTGCCACTCCCTTCTGGCTTGCAGAGTTTCTGCTGAAAGATCAGCTGTTAACCTTATGGGGATTCCCTTGTATGTTATTTGCTGCTTTTAATATGTATTCTTTGTATTTAATTTTTGATAGTTTGATTAATATGTGTCTTGGCCTTGGATTTATCCTGTATGGGACTTTCTGTGCTTCCCAGACTTGATTGACTGTTTCCTTTCCCATATTAGGGAAGTGTTCATCTGTAATCTCTTCAAATATTTTCTCAGTCCCTTTCATTTTCTCTTCTTCTTCTTCTGGAACCCCTATAATTCGAATGTTGGTGCATTTAATGTTGTCCCAGAGGTCTCTGAGACTGTCCTCAATTCTTTTCATTCTTTTTTCTTTATTCTGCTCTCTGGTAGTTCTTTCCACTAGTTTATCTTCCAGGTCACTTTTCTGTTCTTTTATCTCAGTTATTCTGCTATTGATTCCTTCTAGAGAATTTTAAATTTCATTTGTTGTGCTGTTCATCATTGTTTGTTTGCTCTTTAGTTCCTCTAGGTCGTTGTTAAACGTTTCTTGTATTTTCTCCATTCTATTTCCAAGATTTTGGATCATCTTTACTATCATTACTCTGAATTCTTTTTTGGGTAGACTGCCTATTTTCTCTTCATTTGTTTGGTCTCATGGGTTTTTACCTTGCTCCTTCATCTGTTGTGTGTTTCTATGTCTTCTCATTTTGTTCAACTTACTGTGTTTGGGGTCTCCTTTACACAGGCTGCAGGTTTGTAGCTCCTGTTGTTTCTGGTGTCTGCCCCCAGTGCGTAAGGTTGGTTCAGTGGTTTGTGTAGGCTTCCTGGTGGAGGGACTGGTGTCTGTGTTCTGGTGGACGAGGCTGGATCTTGTCTTTCTGGTGGGCAGGACCATGTCCAGTGGTGTGTTTTGGTGTGTCTGTTAACTTATTATGATAGTAAAGTTTGGTTAAACCACTTGAAGTTCTAGCTTTCTATAACAATTTAAAGTAGAGTTTGAATTCTTTTCCTTTCCAGGAGGAAAGAAGGAATATTATATTAAATCTACTTATGTGTAAAAGTCCCCAAAATAAGCTGTGTTTGAGAAAGTTAATATATTTTATTTTTCCTTGATCGTTCTTTCTCTTTTTCATTCTCTCTTCCTTCCTTTCTTTCTTCCTTCCTTCCTTCCTTCCTTCCTTCTTTCCTTCCTTTCGGTCCTTCTTTCCTTCCTCCTGTCCTTCCTCTCTCCCTCCCTCCCTCCCTCCCTCCCTTTCCCTTCCTTCCTTTACTTCCCTCCCTTCCTTCCTTCCTTGTTTTCTTTTATTTATAAGAAAGGTCACTTTCTGTGGAACTTAGTGTATATATATTTGCTTTAAGTACACATTAAGTCTGGCTTTTAGACGGAAGATAGAAGAAACATGTGAAAATTCATTTTTGCTACCCTGTTTGCAGTAATAACACCTATTTTCTGAGATTCTTGAGCATATCATTAAATTTACTTTAAAATTTAATTATGTAAAACCAGTGCATTAGAGCTTGTGAAATCATCATGGCTTGGAAGATGATCTCTCAAGAGTTGCACACTCAGGGGAGTTGGTAGGTTGCATTGCCAATTAGCAAAATATGCTTAATGCAAGGCCATTCTTCTTCCTACATGGTGCAGCATTTATTGGGAAAATTCCAAAGCCTTATGAATATGTATGCCCCAAATTGTCCATTTAGCTTAGCAACAAAGAAGTATTTTCTATTACATTATACAATATTGACCATCAATTACTTTAAAAACGTGTGCTGCTGAAGGTTTTCAATAAGCATGAAGTTAGAAACTACAATAACCCACGACTTTGTTATATATTAAAAATATTAGAAGATAGCTCCTGACACACACACACGTGCTCACACACACACACACACAGAGTATATACATATTGGGTTTCCTCCGTAAAAATATACATGATTAAAACAGCTTTTATTCTAGATATGGTGTGTCTTGACCTTACTGATTGTATATGGATGTACCAGTTTAATCATTTTTATGAGTACATCTCTTTGACCATGACTTATCAACTTAATCCCCAAATTGTGTCAGTGAATTTGTTAGAGGTAGTTTTAGGCAAGGGAGAGGTCTGGAACAGTGAGGCAGAAAGACTGTGATTGTGTTATTCTAAGCGACAGAAAGAAGCATTTTGTTTTCTGTAATTCTATCATATTGTTCAGCATCACATTCCCAGGAGACTTACTGAAGTGAGCAAGTGTAATATTCTCTGTTTGCTACGTATGTATGCATTTTGTTACTCAATAATTATTGGCAGTTAATGATTACTAAATGCAGCTTTAACAATCAATCACATAAGGCATACTTGGGGACATGAGAAGACATGTATAAGTCAGAGTCTAACACAAATGATGTGTCATGGATCTGGTTGATAAGCTACCCTCCAAGTTTTTTTATGTTTGGTTTGAATTAGATTAATTGTGCAGGGAAAATACTGAATGCTTTTGTAGTAAGATGCTTGTCATGTGCTGGCTATCACATGCAGGTGGTTTGGCACCAAGGAGAAAATACTCCTTCAGTTTTTTTATTTCCTTAAGGAAAAACAATTAGATGTTACCTTTTGATGAAGGAAATCATCTAGCAGAACTGAACGGCCCCCCCAGAAAAATCCCCAAACATATTGAGAATAAATCAAGATTTATGAAATCACTTATTTTAAAAAGTGTTTATTTTTTTAGCAGTTTTAGCAGTTGGGCCCATTTGTTTAAGATTGGCATTCTAAGGAACACATTTTCAGAATCTACCAGGTATCCAGCCATATTCCGACCAAGTTATATATCTTAAAAGTCTAGCTACTGCAAGTTTGGACAGATTATTTGGAAACATGACATATATTTCTACATAGTAAATAGGAGTCATAAAAGATGGGGAAAACAAAGCAAGGGATTATCTTCCTTCAAACTTCCCCAAATTAAGTTCCAAACATTTAAAAATATTTGTAGTTTTCTAGGAAAGAAATTGTGTTACCTACCTGAAATGATAATTTCCAGAATGTTGCTTTTGAACATGCCAGGTACTTGGCTCAGATTGGAATTGGATTTATTGGTACATATACGAATATTTTAAAATGTAATTTCTTATATTTTAAAGAGAGACCAAGTTATTCAGTTTTCTCTTTGGGCCATTTTATTAGGAATTCAACTTGACAAAGACTTGAAGACATTTGCTTTAAATCCCTTGCTTTCCTGGCTCCTGTCCTCTGCCAACCTCAGAGTCTTCAACCCTTCAGGCTATAGTTTTCAGAAACTATTAAATCCTTTTGATTTCATCTTCTAATATTTAACAATTCCCTCTTGTTTCAGTAACAAATCATCCCCAAACTCAACGAGCATAAAATAACAGTGGGATGGCTAATCTCTGCTTGGTGGTGTCTGGGGCTCAGCTAGAAAGACTGGAAGGATGGGGTTTGAAATCATCAGAAGGCATCTTCATTCACATCTTGCAGTTGATGGTGTGGCATGGCTGGGACCTCAACTGAGCTGTGGGCTGGCATTTACAGCTTTGGGCTGTGGGCTTTCCATATGGGTTTTTCATGTGGGGACAGTTTGGGCTTCCACACAGGATGGCAGCTGGATTCTAAGAGCAAGTATTTTAAGAGGATCAGGTGGAAGCTGTATCACATTTTATGACCTAACCTCAGATGTCACATAGTGTTTCTTCTGCTGTAATTACAAGGGAAGGAAATACTGACCCCACCTCTTGATGGGAGGAGTCTGCAAGTCACATTGGGAGTTGAAGTTGTGGGATGGGAGTTGTGGCAGACACTTTGGGACATTACAGTCTGGCACGTTTTCCCTGTTCTCCTTACCTACAATCATAATTTTAGATCTGTGTCTCATCATCTTTTTCTGGGACATTACTGCTGATGGCCTCCTATCTGGTCTCCCTACCCGAGCTCTAATTCTCTTCATATCTGCTCTCCACACAGCATAAGGGTGACTTATTTATTTATTTATTTAAACATCTTTATTGGAGTATAATTGCTTTACAATGTTGTGTTAGTTTCTGCTGTATAACAAAGTTAATCAGCTATATGTATACATGTATCCCCATATCCCCTCCCTCATGCATCTCCCTCCCACCCTCCCTATCCCACCCCTCTAGGTGGTCACAAAGCACTGAGCTAATCTCCCTGTGCTATGTGGCTGCTTCCCACTATCTATTTTACATTTGGTAGTGTATATATGTTCATGCCACTCTCTCACTTCATCCCAGCTTACCCTTCCCCCTCCCCGTGTCCTCACGTCCATTCTCTACGTCTGCGTCTTTATTCCTGTCCTGCCCTTAGGTTCTTCAGAACCATTTTTTATTTTAGATTCCATATATATGTGTTAGTATATGGTATTTGTTTTTCTCTTTCTGACTAACTTCACTGTATGACAGTCTCTAAGTCCATCCACCTCACTACAAATAACTCAATTTCATTTTTTTTATGGCTGAGTATTATTCCATGTATATATGTGCCACATCTTCTTTACTCATTCATCTGTCGATGGACACTTAGGTTGCTTCCATGCCCTGGCTATTCTACATAGAGCTGCAATGAACATTGTGGTACATGACTCTTTTTGAATTACGGTTTTCTCAGGGTATATGCCCAGTAGTAGGATTGCTGGGTCTTATTGTAGTTCTATTTTTAATTTTTTAAGGAACCTCCATGCTGTTCTCCATAGTGGCTGTATCAATTTACTTTCCCACTAACAGTGCAAGAGGGTTCCCTTTCCTGCACACCCTTTCCAGCATTTATTGTTTGTAGATTATTTGATGGTGGCCATTCTGACTGGTATGAGGTGTTACCTCATTTTAGTTTTGATTTGCATTTCTCTAATGATTAATGATGTTGAGCATTCTTTCATGTGTTTGTTGGCAGTCTGTATATCTTCTTTGGAGAAATGTCTATTTAGATCTTCTGCCCATTTTTGGATTGGGTTGTTTGTTTTTGGATATTGAACTGCATGAGCTGCTTATATATTATGGAGATTAATCCTTTGTCAGTTGCTTCGTTTGCAAATATTTTCTCCCATTCTGAGGGTTGTCTTTTCATCTTGTTTATGTTTTCCTTTGCTGTGCAAAAGCTTTTAAGTTTCATTAGGTCCCATTTTTTTATTTTTAATTCTTTTTCCATTTCTCTAGGAGGTGGGTCAAAAAGGGTCTTGCTGTGATTTATGTCATAGAGTGTTCTGCCTATGTTTTCCTCCAAGAGTTTTAGTGTCTGACCTTACATTTAGGTCTTTAATCCATTTTGAGTTTATTTTTCTGTATGGTGTTAGGGAGTGTTCTGATTTCATTCTTTTACATGTAGCTGTCCAGTATTCCCAGCACCACTTATTTAAGAGGCTGTCTTTGCTCCATATATATTCTTGCCTCCTTTAACAAAGAGAAGGTGACCATATGTGTGTGGGTTTATCTCTGGACTTTCTATCTTGTTCCATTGATCTACATTTCTGTTTTTGTGCCAGTACCATACTGTCTTGATTACTGTAGCTCTGTAGAACAGTCTGAAGTCAAGGAGCTCAATTCCCCCAGCTCCGTTTTTCTTTCTGAAGATTGCTTTGGCTATTCGGGGTCTTTTGTGTTTCCATACAAATTGTGAAATTTTTTGTTCTAGTTCTGTAAAAAAATGACATTGGTAGTTTGATAGGGATTGCATTGAATCTGTAGATTGCTTTGGATAGTATAGTTATTTTCACAATGTTGATTCTTCCAATCCAAGAACATGGTATTTCTCTCCATCTGTTTGTATCATCTTTAATTTCATTCATCAGTGTCTTATAGTTTTCTGCATACAGGTCTTTTGTCTCCTTAGGTAAGCTTATTCCTAGGTATTTTATTCTTTTTGTTCCAATGGTAAATGGGAGTGTTTCCTTAATTTCTCTGTCAGATTTTTCATCATTAGTGTATAGGAATGCAAGAGATTTCTGTGCATTAATTTTGTATCCTTCTACTTTACCAAATTCGTTGATTACCTATAGTACTTTTCTGGGAGCATCTTTAGGATTCTCTATGTATCATGTCATTTGCAAACAGTGACAATTTTACTTATTATTTTCTGATTTTCATTCCTTTCATTTCTTTTCCTTCTCTGATTGCTGTGGCTAAAACTTCCAAAAGTATGTTGAATAATAGTGATGAGAGTGGGCAACCTTGTCTCGTTCCTGATCTTAGTGGAAATCGTTTCAGTTTTTCACCATTGAGAACGATGTTGGCTGTGGGTTTGTCATATATGGCCTTTATTGTGTTGAGGTAAGTTCCCTCTGTGCCTACTTTCTGGAGGGTTTTTTATCATAAATGCATGTTGAACTCTGTCAAAAGCTTTTTCTACATCTCTTGAGATGATTGTACGGTCTTTCTCCTTCAATTTTTTAATATGTTTTGTCACATTGATTGATTTGCATATATTGAAGAATCCTTGCATTCCTGAGATAAACCCCACTTGATCGTGGTGTGTGATCCTTTTAATGTGCTGTTGGATTCTGTTTGCTAGTATTTTGAGGATTTTTGCATCTGTGTTCATCAGCGACATTGGCCTCTAGTTTTCTTTCTTTGAGACGTCTTTGTCTAGTTTTGGTATCAGGGTGATGGTGGCCTTGTAGAATGAATTTGAGAGTGTTCCTCCCTCTGCTATATTTTGGAAGAGATTGAGAAGGATAGGTGTTAGCTCTTCTCTAAATGTTGATAGAATTCACCTGTGAAGCCATCTGGTCCTGGGCTTTTGTTTGTTGGAAGATTTTTTTTTTTTTTTTTTTGTGGTACGCGGACCTCTCACTGTTGTGGCCTCTCCCATTGCGGAGCACAGGCTCCGGATGCCCAGGCTTAGCGGCCTTGGCTCACGGGCCCAGCCTCTCCGCGGCATGTGGGATCTTCCTGGACCAGGGCACGAACCCGTGTCCCTTGCATCGGCAGGCGGACTCTCAACCACTGCGCCACCAGGGAAGCCCTCCTTCTTTTCTTTTTCATTTATTTATGATCTGATCTTTATGATTTCTTTCCTTCCGCTAACTTTGGGGTTTTGTTTGTTCTTTTTCTCTAATTGCTTTAGGTTAAGGTTAGGTTGTGTATTTGATATGTTTCTTGAGGTAGGATTTTATTGCTATCAACTTCCCTCTTAGAACTGCTTTTGCTGCATCCCATAGGCTTTGGGTCATTGTGTTTTCCTTGTCATATTTTTCTAGGTATATTTTGATTTCCTCTTTGATTCCTTCAGTGATCTCTTGGTTATTTAGTAGTGTATTGTTTAGGCTCCATGTGTTTGTATTTTTTTACAGATTTTTCCCTGTAATTGATATCTAGTCTCATACCATAGTGGTCGGAAAAGATACTTGATATGATTTCAATTTTCTTAAATTTACCAAGGCTTGATTTGTGACCCAAGATATGATCTATCCTGGAAAATGTTCCATGAGCACTTGAGAAGAAAGTGTATTCTGTTGTTTGTGGATGGAATGTCCTATAAATATCAAGTAAGTCCATCTTGTTTAATATAGTTTTTAAAGCTTGTGTTTCCTTATTTATTTTCATTTTGGATGATCTGTCCATTAGTGAAAGTGAGGTGTTAAAGTCCCCTACTGTCATTGTGTTACTGTTGATTTCCCCTTTTATGGCTGTTAGCATTTGCCTTATGTGTTGAGGTGCTCCTGTGTTGGGTGCATAAATATTTACAGTTGTTTTATCTTCTTCTTGGATTGATCCCTTGATCATTATGTAGTGTCCTTCTTTGTCTCTTTTAATAGTCTTTATTTTAAAGTCTATTTTGTCTGATATGAGTATTGCTACTCCGGCCTTCTTTTGATTTCTACTTGCATGGAATATCTTTTTCCATCCCCTCAATCTCAGTCTGTATGTGTCCCTAGGTCTGAATTGGGTGTTTTGTAGACAGCATATATACGGGTCTTGTTTTTGAATCCATTCAGCCAGTCTATGTCTTTTGGTGGGAGCATTTAATCCATTTACATTTAGGGTAGTTATTGATATGTATGTTCCTATTACAATTTTCTTAATTGTTTTGGGTTTGTTATTGTCGGTCTTTTCCTTCTCTTGTGTTTCCTGCCTAGAGAAGTTCTTTAGCATTTGTTGTAGAGCTGGTTTGGTGGTGCTGAATTCTCTTAGCTTTTGCTTGTCTGTAAAGGTTTCAATTTCTCCGTGAAACCTGAATGAATCCTTGCTGGGTATTGTAATCTTGGTTGTAGGTTTTTCCCTTTCATCACTTTAAATATGTCCTGCCACTCCCTTCTGGCTTGCAGAGTTTCTGCTGAAAGATCAGCTGTTAACCTTATGGGGATTCCCTTGTATGTTATTTGCTGCTTTTAATATGTATTCTTTGTATTTAATTTTTGATAGTTTGATTAATATGTGTCTTGGCCTGTTTCTCCTTGGATTTATCCTATATGGGACTCTCTGTGCTTCCTGAACTTGATTGACTATTTCCTTTCCCATATTAGGGAAGTTTTCAACTGTAATCTCTTCAAATATTTTCTCAGTCCCTTTCTTTTTCTCTTCTTCTTCTTCTGGAACCCCTATAATTCGAATGTTTGTGCGTTTAATGTTGTTCCAGTTGTTTCTGAGACTGTCCTCAATTCTTTTCATTCTTTTTTGTTTTTTCTGCTCTAAAGTAGTTACTTGCACTATTTTATCTTCCAGGTCACTTTATCTGTTCTTCTGCCTCAATTTTTCTGCTATTGATTCCTTCTAGAGAATTGTAAATTTCATTTTTTGTGTTGTTCATCATTGTTTGTTTTCTCTTTAGTTCTTCTAGGTCATTGTTAAACATTTCTTGTATTTTCTCCATTCTGTTTCCAAGATTTTGGATCATCTTTACTATCATTACTCTGAATTCTTTTTTGGGTAGACTGCCTATTTTCTCTTCATTTGTTTGGTCTCATGGGTTTTTACCTTGCTCCTTCATCTGTTGTGTGTTTCTGTGTCTTCTCATTTTGCTTAACTTACTGTGTTTGGGATCTCCTTTACACAGGCTTCAGGTTTATAGTTCCCATTGTGTTTGGTGTCTGCCCCTGTGGGTAATGTTGGTTTAGTGGTTTGTGTAGGTTTCCTGGTGGAAGGGACTGGTTGGTGCCTGTTCTGGTGGATGAGGCTGGATCTTGTCTTTCTGGTGGGCAAGACCACGTCTGGTGGTGTGTTTGGGGGTGTCTGTGAAGTTATTATGATTTTAGCCAGCCTCTCTGCTAATGTGTGGGGTTGTGTTCCTGTCTTGCTAGTTTTTTGGCATAGGGTGTCCAGCAGTGGAGTTTGCTGGTCGTTGAGTGGAGCTGGTTCTTAGCGTTGAGACGGAGATCTCCTGGAGAGCTCTCGCCGATTGATATTATGTTGGGCCGGGAGGTCTCTGGTGGACCTGTGTCCTGAACTCGGCTCTGCCACTTCAGAGGCACAGGCATGACACCTGGCCGGAGCACCAAGATCCTGTCAGCGGCACCGCTCAGGGTTGACCAGCCTCTTTCCTCATCTCCCCACAGGACAATACCAGCTGTGTCCTGTTCTTCTGCCACAGAGTCTGGGTGACCTATTTAAAATGAAAATCTGTACATCATTTATTTTCTAAAACCAGCAAGCTCCTTAAAGAAGAAAGACTGTCAACCTGGTATACAAGCTCTTCATGATATTTGCCAAACCGTATATATAATCTGTTTACATAGCAGTCTCCAACGAAAACAAATTTTCCACACTTTTCTCTTGCTCCTTCCTCATCATGCATGTACATACGCTCCCCATGCCTTTTCCATGGTTTCTCTTCTCCCTCAATTATATCCTCTGCCATCTTCATCTTCCTTCCTTTTAGTTCTCTACACACAGGATCAGGCATTACCTTCTCCATGCAGTTTGCAACATGATTTCAGCTTATATTCTAAATTGTAATTCTCATTTCTACTTACTGTGCCTCTTTTCCCCCATCTATTAAAAGAAAATGTAACTCTCAACTTTTATGGATGTTATAAAAATTAAATGAACTTAAGATATGTAAAGTTCTTATAACAATACCCAGCACATGGGACCTGCTCAAAAGATATTAGGTAGTATTATTTTGATTACTAACCACTTGCATCTTACATTTCTGGCAAACTGGATTAATTCTGGAAAATGTCTTGCCTTGATGTCTTTGCTTATGTTCTTTTCTGCATTGAATTCTCTACCCCTATCTCCATGTAGATCCATTTTTTCTCTTTCTCCCATTTTGTTTCCTATTCCACAAATTCTCAAGGAAAGCATCTGCAACAGACTGAATGTTTGTGTTCCCCCCAAATTCATGTATTGAAACTAATGCCCAATGTGATGGTATAGGAGGTGGAGCCTTTGGGAGGTCCTTAGGTCATGGGGGTAGAGCCCTCATGAATGGGATTAGTGCCCTTATAAAAGTGATACTAGAGAGCTAGCTTGCCCTTTCCACCATGTGGCCCACAAAGAGGACTATCTATGAACCAGGATATGAGTTCTCACCAGACACTGAATCTGCCTGTCTGCCATGATCTTGGACTTCCCAGCTTCCAGAATTGCGAAAAATAAATGTTTGTTATTTATAATCCACCCAGTCTCTGGTTTTTTGTTATAGAAGCTTGAACACACTAAGACAGCATCTTTCTTTTCCAGACTTTAAAACCTCATAACATTTTTTGAACACTCTTGGAATCTGTGTATCCTATTTTTTATATTAGTTTGTTTGAATGTGAATTGTTTATGGCATTCTCAAGAGTAAGGGTTGCATCATGTATTTTTATCACTTTAATGCCTAACATTCTGCCTTGCTTGGCATAAGCTGATATTCATTGATTTAAGTTAGGCTTAAGACAAAAGACTTGTCAAAGATTTTGATATTAGTAAATGAAGACAAATGTACATTAAATTTGACATTATGTTTTATTATATTATGTCATATATATTATGTATATTTTTAAGATATACTCAATGCTTTGTATTATAAGGTGGAAATATGTAAAATGTTAATTTTATCTTCTAGTTTAAAATTTGATGTTTTAATTACTCCATATTTTTGTCTTCTTTCCCTTTAATTATCCTTATTTCATTTCTTTCTAAATTAATGCAAAGAAAAATGATTATACAGTCTGTCCTGAAACTATCCTACGTAAAGCTTTTAAAGAGATATTTTTAATTGTTAATTTATAATTTATTTTGAGTCCAAAATTTATTTCATGAATACTCAGTTAGTAGCTAACATGGGGTAAACACTGGGGCTTCAGGAATTAACAAGACAGCATCTTCCTCAAGGAGCTTAGGATTTTAGGTATAGAGGGAACAATCAGTGGGAGATACAGGTGAAGAGTAAGAGAGTTCAAAGCGGGTGATATTATTTTCAGCCAAAAGGATCAAAAGAGGATTTATTGGAGCACATGGTATTTGGTCTGAGTCTTGAAGGTCTGGTGGGATTTGGTAAGCATTTGTTATTCCAGAGAAAAGAAGAAAGCAGAAGAGTTGTCCAGTGAATGTGAACAAACCTATTTGGTGGGAAGACACAAGGGCGTGCAAGTATGGGGAACAGAGTTTGGTTGAAGCATACTGTGGATGTAAAAGGAGGAATAGGAAAGGTAGTTGGAGCCTGGTGCCAAAGTCTTGAAATATTCTGCTTGGTTCTGTAGGTGATGTGAAGCCATTAATAGGTCTAGATGTGATTAAACTGAGTTATGGGAATTTGCTTGGGGAAAGGACCACTGAGGTGAACTGCTTAGCAAAAGCATCTGACCTCAAATACTTTCTCCATAAATGTTTAAAGAAAATCTAATTTGGCTGTGGATATATTTGCTTTTCCCCTGGCAATCATATTTCATAAACTTGAGGTTGCTTTTTAGGTGAGGCTCTTCAGTCACTCCCAACCCAGGTAGGAATCATTCCAGTGAATGACCCTGGGGCGACAGCTCCACAAACCAATTACAATACTCAGGAGATTTCTGCACAGGGTCTGTGTCACTCAGATTTCAATTAACATCTCTCTTAATTAGAAAGAAATACAGAGGAACAGAGGGTGATACTTTTAATTCTTTGCTCCTTGTTTAACTTTCTGTCCATTTGATATATGCAGAGATGGAAATTTGGAGAGCTGAATTCATGGAGAATTTGATTATAACAATTAAATTTTAAAAAGTTAGGTCAGGTAAATTATGTGCAATTTAGAGTTTATTCTACCCTCCACATTTGCCTTGAAGGAGTTGTGTAGTTGTACTTTAGAAGCTATTTCTGTGGACTCTATATGTGGAACTGTTATGGACAGTACTCTAATTAGACCAACATCATACATTGAACTTAGGTCCCTAATTCAGTCTCCAAAAGAAAACTCAGCAGTATAGCTACTCACCTCAAAAACAGCAAAACAACAATATGAAACAAGGGTTGCTTCATCGTGCCAACTGAGCTTCTAGACACTGTGTCATTGGGTATATATATTAATTTACACCTGGGGGCGGGTACCTTCAATATATAAACTGAGAGTATTACTTCAGCCAAAGGGAAGATCTGATTCACCCCTACCATCCCAGCTTTCTAATCTTTTCGGAAAGCTGGATAATCTGACCTTAACTAGACAGTTCATGTGATAAAATGTCAAAGGCAAATCATTACTTCCTGAACTTAAAGCTAACTGTACTCAAATAAGAAGGGAAATGCCTTGTTAGAAAGACAGTAAAAGAAAAGCAACTCAAAAGGGCTTTTTAAACTACAGTGACGTCATCACCATGTAATAACATATTCAGTAGAGAAAATTCTACTAAAAGTATTTATAGGTATTAAACACAGATATCTGGAGGTAGGAGTCCCTAATCTAGGGCTTTATATCATCTCCCTTTAATTAAAGAGGAGAAGCACTTTCATTTAATTTCAACAGGACCTGTGAAATACTTTTATCATTTCATACATATTGTGATAAGAGACTAATATGGTTAATGGAAATTGGATTTTTCCCTTTTTAGGTCAATAAAAATAGCTTCCGTTTGCTGACTGTTTACTTTATAAATGCTTCACATAAATTATCTTATTTATTTCCCACAAAGTTATGTGGCTGATAGTATTATATTCATTTTACAGGTGAGGAAGCTGTGATTAAACATATTCAAAGATGTTCCCAAAGTTACAAGCAATTAGAGTCGGTGTTTGAATCCAGGTTAGTGTAAATTCAAAATCTGAACTATTTCCCACAACATTTTAATGATGTCATAAAATATCTTAGGATCTGCTGTGGGAATGTTATTTTAAACTGTTCCTTAAATCAACATTGGCATGGGGCTTCAGCTGCATCTTTAGCAGATCCTATAAATTAGGACCTCTTAATACCAAAACTTTGAGGTTCATAGGCATAATATGTGAAACTGAATCAGGAAGGGTTCAATTTGTAACCTTTAAGTTGCTTTTTCATATCCCTAATTTGATGAATGTGGGTTAGAAATGAAGCAACATTGTAAATTGAAAGAATTCTACTTGTTTTTAGTCTAGGTAACTTAGTCTTAGTTGTTGTGTTTCTTTCCTTATACTACTTGTTTTCCTGTTCACAAAGTAGTGTAGTTGTGAGGGTAACAGCCCTTTATATATAGCACAATCTTTACGTAACATGGTTCAGCCATTTAGAACTCAAATGAAGCTTCGTGCCATAGCTTAAAGAAATATTTTACTTTAGGTTGAGTGCCATGGGCTGAGTGTTTGTGTTCTCCCAAAATTCATATATTGAAATCTTAACCCCCAAAGGTGATGTAGTATTAGGAGGTGGGTCATTTGGGCTGTGTTTAGGTCATGAGGGTGAAGAAGACCCATGAATGGGATTAAGGCCCTTATAAAAGAGGCCCCAGAGATTCCTCCTTGTGAGGACACAGTGAGAAATCTGCGATCTGGAAGAGAGCGCTCACCTGACTATGCTGGCTCGCTGATCTCAAACCTCCTGCCTCCAGAACTGTGAGAAATAAATGTCTGTTGCTTGTAAGCCACCCAGTCTGTGGTATTTTATAATAGCAGCCTGAACAGACTAAGACACTGAGATCTCAAATTTTCAAGTAGGAAGTCCTGCTTTTTACTCTTATTTCCTTATCTGAATGCATTCAGTAGGTCTAGTAATTTTTCAGCCCTGAATTTTTAAGCCTCCTTAGCTCACCACATACCTTGAATATCAACTAGCGCCAAGGGCCACTTCTTGGGTTTGTCCTGTCAATTTGTGATTCAAGAAAATGGGATGCAGCAGCCTCCTTGTATTCTTTATACACATTCAATACTTTTACACCTTTAAACCCTCAGGGACATTCAAGGAAACTTCACACTTTTGTGTCATTTTCTGCTCAGATTCAAGGCCATCAGAATTATAATTACTTTGCATTTTAGACCCTTGTGTAAGAGGATGTCGTTTCTTGGAAATATTATTGGATGATAAAATAAAGCAAGAAGCACCCACTGCTCTGATACACTTAATTAGGAATTCCAGGTAATTACTCATTATGTCCCTTTACATTTCTGGAAATTTATAGAGAAAATTGTTTCTTCCTCTTTTGTGTGAAAAGAAAGGAAGGAAGGGAGGGAGGGAGGGAGGGAGGAAGGAAGGAAGGAAGGATGTAGGGGGGAGGGAGGGAAGGAAAGAAGGAAGGAAGGAAGGAATTCCTTCAGTACAGGAAAGCTTTTAGAGATAAGATCCTTAAGTGACCTTTGTTAAACATATTTTTCTATCCTAATGTTTTCCTTTACCTTTTGGTTGTTAGAAAATAGCCTAAGTCTGAAAAATGGCAAATATTTAGTTAGGTACACTAAAAGCACAGCATGGAAGAAAATGAACTCTTTGTTTTATTTTTTTATTTTAACAAATACTTATATTTCAAGTGCTTTAAAGTATTACTCATTTAATACTTATTATAACCCTGTGAGGCAGAGTACTATCATTATCCCATTTTACAGATGTGACTAGATAATATTATATGGGCAATGGCAAAGTGTTTGAGACCTGTATACAAATATAGAATTATAGCAGAAGTAAAATGTTGACTACTAGCTTCTTTAAAGAGTCGTTATTTCTCTGTGGCAGCTTTCTTAGGCTTAATCTGGATGGTGAGTCAAATTCATATTATGTTATGATCAGCTTCTCCAAGAATTCTAGTGGACAAGTTCCGGAAGTTAATTCTAAAGATGAACTTAGTGTATTAAATTCTGCACCACAGTGAGTCACATTATAGTGAAGCTTCAACATGGGTTCTTTTTATAGTAAGAGAAGCAAATTAAAGATTTAATTTGCTTTTGAGCCACTCTCCAATTTAATTGTTCACATTTATATAATAGGTGGTAGCATAACCTATTGGAAAGGATAGCCAAAAGCAATTGAATCCTCTTTGTTCTTTAATGGACTATCTGTGTGATTTCAGGTATATCCTTTTATCTTTTTCTGATTTTTGTTTTCTTTTCAGTAAAACAAGGATAATGCCACTTTTATTTCCCTGCCTATTTCCTAGTACTAGTCTGTGAAAAAACACAAACCAGCTATTGCTCACGAGGAGGAGAGGCACAGCTGGGTGTCCCCTTTTCTTTGCTTTGCTTTTAGACTACTTGTAATATTATCTGCTATTCTTGCCTAAATGGCATTTTGTGATTTTGATAGACAAGGAGTCCTTGTGCAGTTTGTCAAACAACCTTTTACAAAAGCTTTTCGATAAAAGCAGTATTTTAACACTTTACTGATTCTAGAAGACTGCTCCTTGAGATTGTATCTGCTTTGATGTAATGGGCAGAGAAGTTAACTTCTTTACATTTTTTACAGAGATATTTATTAAGTGTCTACCGAAAGTGAATGGATAGGAAGTAATATGGGTCAACATTAAAGCAGAATTAAGAAACCCTGGTTTTTAGTTCCTGCTTTACCGTTTATAGGCACCAGTCTTCAGATACATTATTTAAGTCAGCTGAAATTTGGTTTCCTCATCTATTAAATGAAGCTACAATATCTCTTCTGCCTCTGAAAACCATAGATGCCATTTGTCTTATTGATTTTTATAGATAAATGACAGTGATATTTAGAAATGAAACTAGTTAAAGGAGTAATGGAACCTGTTCTAGTTTTGCATGAGCAGTACATCATTAGTCCTTTTAATTTAAATGACATTGTAATAAACTGACTATGTACTTTTTCTTAGGAAATCCAGACTGTTAATGGAAACTTATTTGTACCGTTAACAAATCTATCCACATATTTTCTCTGGGCTTCCAAAGTTTTAGTTAATTTTGGATTCCTTTGCAGATTTTCTTCAAAATCTCCTGTAATAATTATGTGGAGAATGCTCATAGTCTTTACTATGAGCCAAGGTCAAAATAGCACCAGACTCCTACTTAACTTCTCTTTTCTCTCTCTCTCTGTCTAAATTGGACTTACCATCTTTCCTCCAAGAATACTTCCTTCTTCTGAATTTCCTATTTGGTACACTTTATGGGATGTAAACCTGGAGCCATCACACAATCCTTCCCATCACCTTGTTCTCTCTTTTTCTCCATTTTGCCTATCATAATCTATAAATCATCGAAAACCATTTATTTATTCTTCCTCCTATTACTTATATATGCTCCTTTGCATAAATATTTCTTTTCAAAAATTTGAATAAATATGAGGAACAGTGTGTCAGTGGATGAGATGCTATGAACCAAGAGAATTAAGGCCACTGGAAAGACCACTGATAGTAAACCTAAAGTTAGTGCTAATCATAATAACAACAACTAAATATTTCCTTCTTTAAAACAAGTTTGAAGAACAGATTTGAAAAGAGTAGCATGCTGCTTAAGCATTTATTGATTGACATGGAAATAAAAGCAAATCAAAAATGCTACTGTAAGCATTCACTAGTGTAAGACAGGTCAAACAATGTAACATGACATTTTATTTAATAACAAAGTTAATGACAACAGTAAAATAAGTTGAGAGTTTTTGGTTGTCTTGTGTGTGTGCATGTTGTGTTGTATGTGTATTTTTGTGTAGGAGGTACTGTTATAAGATATACTATTATCATGCATATAAGAAAAATACTTAATATATATTAAACATTCTTCTAAATGACTTCTCAGATAGACTATTATTTCAACATCATAACAGTTCCATGCAACAGTTACAGTTACTATTATTATGCCCATTTTACAGATGGCCACAAATGAGGCAAAGAGCAATTGTTTGTCCAGAGTTACAGATATCGAATAAGTAGCACAGATGGGATTCTAACCCAGGATATTCATATTCAGAAGCTAACCTCTTAACCTCAACACATTTTCCTATTCTGTCTCATGAGAATTTAATCATCGTCCTTTATAAGTAGTCATAGTATGAATCTCATCAGGTTCTGTTGCAGAATCATCTACAATGGGGCCTAGACTATAACTCTATTATTGGGGAAGTAATACACAGCTGACATATACTTTGCTGGTTTACTGACACTTTCAAATTTAAATTCAAACTATCTGACGATGGGTTGATTAGAGATCACTGAGTGAGAGAGAGATGAATGACTGGAAGAAGGGAGAGCAACTCAGAGCTATGCATGTGGAGGGATTGGGGGTGTTGGGGAGAGGTAGAACTGGGCCCTATCACAGAGTCTGTTTTGAGGTTGATCTCTCAGTGGCCCAAAATGATCTGTGCTTGACCCTTGGGGGGAAATTTAAAGAGTGGTTCCCCATCCCACTGAAAAATCTGTGACATGCTATGACTGTTGTACAAGATAAGTGTGTATATAGGGCAATGCTTTTCAACTGGAGGCAATTCTCACCCTCCCCTGGGTGGCATCTGGCAATGTCTGGAGACATTGGTGATTATCATGACTCAGGGGTAGGTTTGCTACTGGCAGCTAGTGGGTAAAGGCCAGGGATGCTGCTAAACATCTGACAATGCACAAGACAGGCCCCCCTGCCACAAAGAATTGTCTGGTCCAAAATGTCAATAGTGCCACCATTGAGAAACCTTGATAAAGGGGAATCCCGTCCTCTTTGCTTCATCACACAGACTTCTGCAAGTTGTTTTGACACGGTGTAAATGCTTTTTTTTTTTGTCTTTGTCTGGTTTATTTCACTTAGCATAATGTCCTCCAGATCCATTCATGTTGTTACAAATGGCAGGATTTCCACCTTTTTAAAGGCAGAATAACATTTCACTGAATGGTAATACAACATTTTATTTATCCATTCATCTGTCGGTGGATATTTAGGTTATTTCCATGTCTTTTTTTTTCTTTAACATCTTTATTGGAGTACAGTTGCTTTACAATGGTGTGTTAGTTTCTGCTTTCTAACAAAGTGAATTAGCTATACATATACATACATCCCCATATCTCCTCCCTCTTGCGTCTCCCTCCCACCCTCCCTACCCCACACCTCTAGGTGGTCACAAAGCACCGAGCTGATCTCCCTGTGCTATGCGGCTGCTTCCCACTAGCTATCTGTTTTACATTTGGTAGTGTATATATGTCCATGCCACTCTCTCACTTCGTCCCAGCTTACCCTTCCCCCTCCCCTCAAGTCCATTCTCTGATAGGTCTGCGTCTTCATTCCTGTCCTGCCCCTAGGTTCTTAAGAACCTTTTTTTTTTTCTTTTTAGATTCCATATATATGTGTTAGCATAACAGGAAGCACCATAAGCCATAGGGTCATACTGCAATGGTCATGGTAAAGCTTCCTGATGCATTTTCATCTTGATATGGGAGAGTCTGGAAGAAATCTGGGACATTCTATGGAAGTATTTGGGGAGCATTCTCTGGTGACTTCTAGAAATAGTACAGAAATAAGTTGGAAGGAAAACCAAAGATTCCTCTCTTCTCTCTCTGCTCACCACATCTGCATCTCTTCCTTCTTCCCTTTCTCCCTTCCTCCCTTCCTCCCTTTCTTTCCTTCCCTTCCTTCCTTCCTTCCTTCCTTCCTTCCTTCCTTCCTTCCTTCCTTCCTTCCACCTTTGTCCTTTCAAACAAAATAATTTTACAACTATTATATGTTAGGAAATCTGTATAGATACAAAGAGGAAAGAGACAAAATGTCAAAATGGAATTAAAATGTTTTAGAATGTCTATGACGCTACATAGTCTCTATTTATCTGTTTAGAACGTAATCATGATGAAACCTAAGGGATAAATTAAATACATATATGGGTCGGCCAAATTTTCTCAAGAAAATACAGCCACACTTTAACCTTGTAGTCCCAAATTCAGTATGTGTGAGCTCTGAGAAATTTATGTAGTTTTATCATGAGGAGGAACCAAATAGGATAGTTTGGGTATTCCTGTGCAAACTGTCATCTTTAATAGAAAAAAATAAAAACAAAAACATAAAGCCCATGTCCTACTGACTAATCTCTCAGATTATACTTAGATTCAGAGAGAAGACTTTTCATTAAGAAATAAACAACTCACAACAGGAAATGCAGGTATTTACAACTGTTTCTTTCCTTTTGAAATAACACTGGGAGATTGGGGGAAGGCACTGAATTCAGTAAGTGTATCTTTCACAAAGTTTTCCTGATCCATGAAAAGTGGCCTTATATGTGTATTTCTTTTTAGAAAAAATTATCTGTAAATTGTGTTTATAAATAAGTTTTTAGTAATTATCCTCCTGGTGTATTCTGCTAAAATCAAAAGGAACAATCAAGGCTCCAGAAGAAGCTGTAAGAAAAAGAAGAAGGGGAAATATTTCAGCAAGGCAAATCCAAAGCAAACACTGAAACATGAGCTTATAGACAATGGCATGAATGTTAATGAACAGAAAGCCATATAGTAGAAATCTGCTAAATGCATAGTTGAGGGAATTGAGAAGACATTTCCCTAACAGTTTGTTCCTGTTGCTTATAATTTAAAAAAAAGTACTGCAGGAAGGCCCAACTCAGTCCCAACATCATATTTTGCAGATGCATTACAATTCCCTACTGAAGTTCTGCAGAAGAGTTGAGTCTAACTTAGCACAGTTGTTTCACACGATATCATAAAGATCAGTAAATGAATAACCAAAGCATGTGTGAAAGGCTGAGAAGTGACTGCAGTTTTGCAGCCCAAAACTGACTATTCTTTGGAGGTTCACAAATTTGTGTGAAGGGGAAGAGAAGCAATATATAACAACAACAACAAAATTGACACAAAAGAGTTACTTAACTGTAGATATTTACCTTCAACTTCAACATGTATTTCCTTTATATCTTTATTTATAATGATGAAACAGAAAGCTTTATGGTTTTTAGCCAAGGGAAGAGTTCACCTTAGAAGTTCTGTTTATCTTTATGGTATCCTGAGAAGGAAGACATGCTGGCACTCTTAAATATAGCTGATAGGACAAATCATGAAGGTAGGCTTATGTCAGACATTTAGCCTTCAAACTAGGCATGCACTTACATCTTAGTTCTTTATACTTCAGTAGAGAGTTTCACATGTCAGTTTCACATGTTGAGATAGACCTATCTCAACAATCTATTAAACATTAACCCTTTTCACCGAGAGGAGGAATGGTATTTGTTTATGTACTTATTCCCTTATCCCTTCAACAAAGACTTATGAAGTGTCTGTCATAAACAATATGGAGTCTTTTACTTGAGATTTATAGTCAAATTGAGAAGACAAATTTGGAACTAATGAACAATCATACAATTTGATAAGAACTAAAAGAACTTATGGGTCTGCAGAGAGTGAAGTGCCTGGGAGAGAATGAACTCTATCTGGAAGAATGGGGAGAATTTAGGGAAGTATTTATAAAAAAGGGAGAGATAAGTTGTATAAAAGATTAGCAATATTTCCCTAGACAGAAGTTAAATTTGTAACATTGAATGCTTTGCTGCTATTTTTATAAGACCCCGTAATTCATCCATGTGTCAGATATTAGTTTAAAAAGGTGAGTTACAAGCACCCGTTAGTATTCTTGCCAGTTAACGTAGAATGCGTCACCACATCTGGACCTTATCATTGCCAGGATACAATATCCTTATCACCTTACCCTGGCTTTGGTGTTGGACTTGAGGTTGCCTATGTAGACTCTGTCCTGGCTTGCTCTTCTCTATGAATTCTTCCTTTGTTTCTCTAAGCACTTAACCCCTGCCATTAATTATTTGACTGGCATAAAAGTCAGACCACCTCTAGTCCCTCTGAGAAGTGAGTGATTCTCCGGGCAGAGGAAAAAGTATATGCAAAGGAACTCAGAAGTGATAAATTGTTGGTGTTTCCAAAAGTGCAAAATTTTTTTTTGGTCTGGAGCACAGAACATGTGTAAGTCAGATAAAACTGTAGACATAAAATTATTTCTTCTCTGCCATCTACAGATCTAAATTTTTTTTGTGTGTGTGTGTGTGTGGTAAGGATCCACTGAATGACCTTACGTAAAGGAGAAAATGGATTAGCTTTGTATGTTAGAAAGATGATACAATGGACAAATAGTGTAGAATAGGGTTACTGATACAAAGCAGTAAAAGTGACAATGGAGATGAGTGGATAGGTTTCAAGAGTTATTTAAGAAGCAGTATCTAAGGACTTGATTTCTTTTCTGTCCCATTGACCCCTTTTTTATACCTGTGATAGTGAAGAGTAAAGGATGATTGCCAGATTTTTAGCTCCAGGTAAAGAATGGCCATTCCCTAATTTTACACCTATATACCTTTCCATTTGCCACCTTACCACATAATTTAATAGCTCTGTTTACTTGTCCAGCTTCCCCAGCAGACTGTGAGCAACTTGATCTAAAAGACATTCTTTTACCGCTTCCAGCTTTGTACAGTCTGTTCTTAAAATAGTTCTTTACACACAGCAGGATATTAATAAAGATTTGTTACATAAATAAAGATAGAACAGCTCTTAGCATGTCAGTGAGTAAAGGGATTGTAGAGTCTGGTAGAGAAACTCGGGAGTTACTGGAATAGTCCTTAATTATAGTTGGGATTACCTAGAGGGAAGTGTACATAAAGGGACTATGAAAACAATAGGTAGTGATTATTGATATTGTGGCATGCACCATGCTAAGTGCTTTATTCACACCGTCTAATTTAATCGTCTTGCAGCTTAATGAGTAGTTGTTCTTATTGATGATATTTTATAGCTGAGAACCAAAGAGGTCCATTGAGGAATTTTGAGGAGCAACAGAGTTTCCGAGGTGGGTGTAGGAAGAGGGATTTTTGAATGTGACAGAAATGGAATGGGCAGAGTTAGAAGAGAATCTCTGAGCAGAAAAAGAGGACCAAGCACAGAATCCTAAGGAACAACAACATTTGTGGAGGTGGACGTGGAGAGGGGTCAGCGGGGGACTTATAATAAGTGATCAGAAATTTAGAAGAACTGGCAGAAATGGGAAAAAAGTTTTGAAAAGAAAAGGATGGCTCGGTAGGCCAAGACTGTGAGAGGTAAAGTTATTTGAGGATAAAAGAAACCTTAAGTTGGGCCCTTGCAACATGTTCTGTGCACTGTTAGCAGAGTGGTGGGGTGGAAACTGAGGACAAAGGATGAGGGGTGAATTGACGAGCAGTGAGTGGGGTAGTGAGCAGCTGCCTGCAGGGTGGCAACACTGAGGACATCACTGGTGAGAAGATGCATAGGTCCCTACCAGAGGAGAAAGAGATCCAAGAAGATTCTTTTTTTTCTTAAGATAGAAAAGAGATTTAGCATTTTGCTTATAGATAAAGGCTGAGGGGAAGGAGCCACTGAAGGTGGTGAAGATACAACAGAAGGGAGTATTGAGAGAATAATATCTTGGCGGATGTTGGGGGAGACGGGTCAGAAGTACAGAGAAGGGCCGAAGAAAGGACATCTCCTCCCCTGACCCTTGTTTCCAGGGTTCAGAGGCAGATTTGAAACACTGGGTAGTATGAGCAAGAGGAAATGGGAAGAGCGATCTAAGGGATTAGGTAAGTTAGACATAGAAGAGCTTTTCATGCTATTCCTAGTGTAGAACTGGGGCAGACTATGAAGTTTTATATATTCTTTTCAAAAGAAAAATAAATAAATGTAGTACATCTGCATAATATGGCTTTGTACTGAAATGAGCCTCACTATGGTGCCTTCTTCAGAATTAACAGAAAGAGGCATAAAGTGTTACAGAAAGTAGTTTCATTTAATTTACTGTATTTCATTTGTTTAACGTGGCGTTTGCAATTGATGTTCCTTTTGGTATGATAAGTACGTACAAATTGCCATGCTTTCTTCCTCAGAAATTCATCCTCTTTGAAAAGAAAAGGATTTACAGTTTATATTAGACTTTTATTTTTAAAAATGTATATTTGTGAACAAAAAACATACAAATCTGTATATTTCCTAGCTACATTTATCCAGTCATATATTAATGATTAAGTCAAATAAAGTTTTAAACAACAGCAAAAAATAAAACAAATGAAGGCAAAAGAAATAAAGGATAAAGTAACTACTGCATAAAATTCTATAGAAAGTGAAAAATTTTAGGTTGTTGTATGGTATAATGGGTTATGTTAACTTTTTTTCCCCTGGGAGAGGGGACTTTGCACATAATAAGACTACTTAATAGCATATTTCATGACATTTGAGAAGAAATTCAATTCCCAAACATGACTGCAACAGGGAGGAAGAGGGGGAAAAAAAATCAACATTTTCTTCCCTAAAAAAATGTTGATTTTTCTACTATCTCATTCAACTCTAAAAGTAAGATATTTTTACATATAGCATGCCAGTAGGGGTTGCCTACATATTTACCAATTAAAGTTTAGTTAGTAATTATTATTCAATCATTTTATGGCTAGAATGTCAAACCAAGGTGTACTTAAATGAAACAAAAAGTAATATTTCTATTATCTGGACCAGTAAACATGTATTTTGATAAAGAACTGAATGTATTTCCCTCTGGTAATAATTTATTATGGGAAAAGAAAGGATATTTAAATATAACTCTCATCTTACCTGCTGACTCTTTAAAAAGAACAGTGTCTTGTTCTGTTTTCTACCTGGATATTTCTAGGATTCCATGTCATTAGGAGTAGGTCCTCCTCAGAAAGATCTCAAGATCTTAAGACCTAGATCAGGTCTTAATAGGAGAGCGACCATATGTGTGTTTCCTCAACATTATGTCCTAGACATCAATGTTTCACTGACTAAACTATCTTACTCTTGGATAGGCACTGTTTCCAATATCTAAATATAAGGAGTAACATATTAAGTGATTATTTCCTTTTAGATATGAATTTATCAGAAATAAATTCTCACTTGATAGAGCAGGAAACAAGATGATAGTTAGGGGTAAGAAAGTGTTTCCTAAAGAGTGGACAAAATCCCCAGAAAGAGGAGCTAGGGGATTATCACTAAAACCTTTGCTTGCTTCTTTATTTTGCATGTGGCCAAAAGCAGCCTTGTCTGGAGAAACCCTTTGACACAGCTTTTTCATGTGCAAGTGCTATAAATGAACTTTCCAAGAGACATATCAAAGGGTTTCATTTCTGGTAGAGTCTATTTTTCAGCTAAGTTCATTTAAACAGAATCTCTTGTCCTGCTCATGTAAGTAACATGTCCGGCTTGCCTAAATATATGACAATTTATTTTTTTTCTCTCAGATTTATGGAAAGTTCATGGAGACCAGATTCTCCCCTTGCATTGTGGAAGTGCACAATTTGTTCTTATGAATGCCATTCTCAAATATACCAAATACAGTATGGACTTTCAGGAAGTATTTAATTTAATTGCTCCCCTAAATCTCCAAGCTTAAAGGAATTGGGTTGGTAATGATATTTCCACTATAATGTTTCTTGGTATAATAGTCTCAAAATAATGTAAGAATAGTGTTTTTCATAACATTCTGTGAATCAGTTGTCTAAATCTTTTGGAATATCCAAAGGCCTTTGCTTAAATTTATTTGGAGAAAACAGTGTGGAAAGCCATCACTTGTAACCAGTTGCATATCATAAACATAGAGCTTATTTATATATAAATCATTATTGCTTCCTCTGTTAGGCAATTAGTAAATGAGTTTCAGATGCTTACAAATTTTGGCGTTTAGTCACTTTTCTTCTAGTTATTACCAAAACTTATATTAGATACAATTAACTGTAAGTTGACCCATGCCATACAGGATTTTATTTAATTATTCAACAGTCCTGTGTGGGAGATGTCAGTATTGCTCCCTTCTTATAAATGAGGATTCAGAAGGTCAGAGATGGCAAGTGATTGGCTCAAGACCTCACAGCCAGAATGTGACAAAATTAAGACCCAGTTCCAGTCTCTGACTCCAAATACAGTGCTCCTGCCATCAAAAGCAAACCAAGCAGCCTCTCCAAGGTCTGCATTTTACTGTGACAGGGAGAGCAGAAAAGCACAACAGGATGATTTCTCACAGCTGGAAAGGGAAGCGGCTTTAGACTCCCAAGGAGTAGGAGCCCGGTTTTCAGCCCGGTTAATGCATAGGGAGTTCCATGAGTGACTTTCTAATCATAATTCTTTCTATGGAAAGTCAGTGTAATGAATGTAAGCTCCCTGAGATAGAAGCACACTGTAAGTCCTTCTGAAATCACTGTATCAAATGTGCTCTGCTGTTCAAATATACAAAATCTCACCCTGAAACACTTGACTCTGAGATACATGTCAGAGATGTGTGCAGACCTGACTGGCAAAGTAGTTGTCTAGGGAGGAAAACACTGTCCTGTGCATTCTGGACTGTCATGCAAAGGGTCAAGGGTATTGCACTTTTTGTATAGGAATTCACCTTCTTCTACTCTTTTATTAAGGCATTACTATGGTTGCTGAAAAATAGGTTGCATGATGTCTGGAAACATAAGGAAAAATATAGTTATAATTTTTTTCACTAATTTATCTTGCTAACTGGGAGCCTTAGAAAATTCTGGTAGAAATCGTGAAGGTAGTTTAAAGTGTAGGATTTGATTGGATAAGATGTGCTACTCTGTTGGAGAGAATTAAGGCATCCACATTTCCATGACTACGTGCTACAGAGTTTGAGGGTAGAGATTCTGGATTCCGATTGCCAGGGCGAACACTGGCTATGCCACTTATCAGCTGTGTGTCCATGGGCAAGACAAACACTCTGTGCCTCAGGTTTCTCGCTTTTTTAATGGTACCTTAATAGTACCTATTTCACTGTGTTATTATGAGGATTAAAGTGGTTCATATTTATAAAGTATTTGAAACATTGCTTGGCACGTGTAAAAAAAGTGTTTGCAAGCTAAAAGTAAGTTATTTACATTGTTCTCACATATTAACTGTTTCTACTTACTGAAAATTACAGAGCTATAGAAATTTAGAATAAGGGAGAACCACATTGTTCTTTAAAGAAAAATGGGGCATTAAGCAGTGTACTCTCTGCCTTCTAATGACAAAATTCCTTCTTCAACTACCTGTTACTAAAAAGCTTCTTCTGGTGCCTCAATTTCATTGTCAGGAAGTTTCAGCTTTAATGAGAAATAAAGTAATATGCTGGGAGTGTTTATTTATAGTAACTTGTGAAATTAAAGTATCCCATTTAAAGTCTGCTTCTGTTTGCACAGTACTAGAAAAAAAAACCAACCAAAATTCTCAGTTTAACTTTTAATCAAGCAAGCAGTATGGTATGTTTTGAATCTGGTTACCTGTTGATGAGGCTACTGTGTAGGTAAATGGCAGTGATCGGTTGGGTGGGAAGTTTCTCTGGAACGCTTTCTGTCACTGGGCAGAAAGACAAAGCTATAGGGATGTCTTCACTCCTGTTTTGGACCACCTCTTTTTGAGTCTATCTTGAGGAGATAATTAAAGAAGAACATTTTGGAGTATAAATGAAAGAATTCAAACTCTAATATTATATGACTATGTCACTTTTCTTTCTGGATATCTTGTTTTTTCTTTCTTGTTCACTGCATTTGGCCGCTTGAACATAGAAAAAGATATATACTGTAGAGATGCTACCATTAAGACAAACGGGTTTTTTTCCTCTGTCTCTTCAAAAGAGTCCTGGGGAATTGCTTGGCGATCCAGTGGTTAGGACTCGGTGCTTTCACTGCCGGGGGTCTGGGATCGAACCCTGGTTGGGGAACTAAGATCCTACAAGCCACTCGGTGCGGACAAAAATAAAAAAAAATAGAGTCCTGACCTTTTGATATTTTAATCACTGTTTAAAGAAAGCAAACTCTCAACTGAATTTTACTTTTCTTATGTGATACAGATTTTTGTTGTAGTATTTGCTTTAATAACTCATAAATATGACTGATGTCTATGGGGCAATGGTTTTAATTAATTTATCATAAAATATCTCATTGTATTTCATATTACAGTGGAATCAAGGTCACCTTAGTCTTATATTATAAAATTAGCAAGATATTTCCCTCTGACATTCTATTTGACATACTCTTTTAATTTTTAAACTGCTTAGGAGTTGATTTGTTTTATTCTATTATTGCTTTTTTAACTTCTGTTTGTATTCTATCACTATGTTAATTTCTGTGTTTGCATAAATCATGTTCAAAAAATTAAAATGCCTTATATTTCCAGTTAAGTTTTTGAATAAATAAGAATGGAATTTTACAAGTATATAATGTTATGTAAATGCATTTTATGATTTTATTATTAATAATCAGTCAATAGAAAGACATGAAATCTGTATTGACTGTGAATTTAGTTTCATTGTAAAGGAAGTATGATATAATCTACACATCATTATATGGTCTACACATAATCATTACCAGTAGCTGTCTCTGAGGGAGCCCCTTCAAGGGTGATGGCAGAGGGAGACAGATAAGAATGAGCTAAAGGGGACAGTTAAAAAATTGAGGAGAAATAATAAAATATATATAAAATAATAAAGACAGTATCTATCAACAAGTTGTTTAAATGATACCAAAACTACCAGAAAATGCAATGAAAAATTCAATCAAAACAAATACCTGATATCATCAACTTGCCAAAATATTTTTCTTCTTGCATTTGATCATTGCTGTACTACACATTGTACATAGTCATTCATACATTATCTCATTACCTCAGTAAATGCTGAATCCCAGCCTTTGTTCAAGAAATGTAAAGGAGATTATTCAGCCAATTACCACATAATTCAAGAAAATTTCATGGATGGGTAATGCTTAGTTGAGAAAGGAGCAATTCAATCCATTTAAGTATTTTCATAATTAAAATTATATTAACTTAGACCTCTAAATCAAATACTCCATATTTGATTTTATATATGCACATAAATTCATACATATGCATAAATTGTGTATTTATATTGGTTATTAATTTTACACAGTCATAATCTAGGTTGTGCAAAAGTGTAATGTGTTTATTTATTTATTTATTTTTTGGTACGTGGGCCTCTCACTGTTGTGGCCTCTCCCGTTGCGGAGCACAGGCTCCAGATGCGCAGGCTCAGCGGCCATGGCTCACGGGCCCTGACGCTCCGCGGCATGTGGGATCTTCGCGGACCGGGGCGCGAACCCGTGTCCCCTGCACCAGCAGGCAGACTCTCAACCACTGCGCCACCAGGGAAGCCTTGTTTATTTCTTTAAATCCAACAAAACTCATGGGCTTTCATTTCTGCTTGGTTGTAGGACACTTATTCTAGCCATTTTAAGGTAACCCAGTCACATCCAATTTTATAAAATATATTTTGAAATATAAATTTTAGAGTCGTTTTAGATTTACAGCAAAATTGAGCAGAAGATACAACTTTCCCTTATGTCCCCTGTCCCCACACATGCGTGGCCTCCACATTACTAACATCCCCCACCATAGTGGTGCACTGTTAGAACTGATGAGCCTGCATTGAGGCGTCATTACTATTCAAAGTCCATAGCTTACAGTAGCGTTCAACTCTTGGTGTCGTACGTTCTATGGGGTTTGAAAAATGTTGAATGACATAAAGCAACTGTTATAGTATCATGCAGAGTAGTTTCACTGCCCTAAAAATCCTGTGTTCTGCCTATTCATCCCTCCCTCTCCTCACCCTCTGCAACCACTGAACCCTAGTGAAATTTACTCTGTTATTTCTCTTTTTATACTAATCCACTGTTCGTTCGTCTTTCTTTTTCCTCCCTGTAAGAGAAAACTGTCATGATTCTTCTGTATTTTGTTTTATGGCATTATCTTTATGTCTGGTTCCTCTGTGATTTTGCTCTTGATATTTAAAGGCAAGTCATTAGAATTCATAAAAACATTTTTTCTTACTCACTCATGTAGCTCTGGCAGTCAAAAGTCATGGTGTCAAGACTGTTATCTTGGCTATTTGCCAAAATCTACTTAGAATTTCAAAATCCCAAAATTTGTCTTTCTTTTCTTTCTACATTATTCTTGTCCATAAAATGGTATAAAGTCTCTGCTGTTAAGTAGCAAAGAGAGGTAGGGATAAATGAATTTAAAATATGGTTTAAGTCACAAACCCTACTCTATTATATTTACATTTAATTGTGTATTGCACTTTAATGGGTACCACTTGTTTTGTTACCTAGAATACATTCCTTCCTCCAAGAACTACTTCTATCTCCACTCAAATGATATGGGTTCTAACTGAGCTTTCATCTTCTTAAAATATCCCAACCACTGACCACATTTGATTGGTATGGTGGGTTACGGTCTTACTTCTTCAGGGCTACTCAGAAGCTTCATGGGAATTTTTTTTAAAGAGAGAAAATATGATATACATCTTGGAGATGTGAGGGTTATGTCTAAGAAAACAGTTTGTAATGAGAGAAAATAAAGCCAACATACAAAGGCAAGCAGAGATAAGTGATGGAGAAAGTTGTGAAGGTACAATTGGAAAATAAAATCAAAAGAACATCTATCTAATCCTTCACTTTCTAAAGTTCTTTGGATATCGGTCCAGGGTGGACACTTCACGATTTGCAAAGCCTGGACCTGTGTGACCTTGAACAAGTTAAACTTTCTAAGCTAAATTTATCTCTTCTGTGAAATAGGCTGACAGTGCCAATTTAAATGGGCTAAGCATACACAGCTGTCATTATATAACTTGTCCTATGAAGGACTTAATAATAAAGCTAGTCTTAACCTTAATTGAGTCTTTTGTTTTCCTCATAGATAACTTAAAAAGATGATTCCCTATATCATCATGGTTTTAGTGAATAACACTTCCTGGTTATAAGGAGTAGAAAGTGCAGATGAAATTGATGTTTTGTTTTGTATTGTTTTGGCCGAGCCGCGCAGCTTGTGGGATCTCACTTCCTAGACAAGGGATCGAACCTGCAGTGAAAGCCCGGAATCCTAACCACTAGAAAACCAGAGAACTCCCTGGTGTACTATTTAATCAGAGAAATGTAGGCTTAGCCAACTTTAGTCCCAATATTTAAATATGTCTTATCTCTACAGAAACGTTCTGAAATAGACAGTGCTTGCACAGAATCAGTGACTAATAATTGCAGATTGCCAACTTAAGTTTTTTTGCAGTATAAGATTTTCTCTTTTTAATATTATAGGAAGAGAGGAGTTACAAATGACACTATTTCTGTAACATTGATTCGAAAGAAATACAATTCTATACTGAGTCCTCTCATATCCCTTTTACCCTTCAAGCATAACCTTGATTTCTTGAAGAGCACAAAAATATGTGAGTTACATTTATAATAGTTCTGCAGAAATTCTAATGACTTTAAGTTCATCAGTTTGTCATCACAAAATTGCCTTGACAAATTGAGTAGGTATTAATCTTTTTCTGTCAGTGAATGGAGAAAAGGCAGCCAGTGAGACGTAAAGGCTATTTCTTCATGGTGTTTGTGGTCACTTAGCATTGCTAGGCTAGGCCTTTATAGACAGCGCTTTGTGTGTGACTGAAACAGACCAATGTAGACAGAGGCCAAGGACTTTGATTACTGTTACCCTATAAGACTGTACTTTTCCTTTTAAATGGTGGGAGGCGGAACTTCTTGGTAGGAAGATCCACAGTCTATTCATCATCCATATTTTTAGGGCCAGTTGCTCTTTAAGAAGTTTGAATTTTGGGATTCTGATTATAAAAATAATTTCATATTTACTGTTGAACATTTGGATTAAACAGAAAAAAAAATAAAAAAGAAAACACACCTTTCATTCCACCACTTAGAAGTAATCACTGTTAATATTTTTTCCATGTCTGTGTTGGCATTTGTGAGATCTTTCTGTGTAATCAGTTTTATCTTCTGTCATCTTCACCTACTGTTGTAGGATACACATCTTTTTCTCATCATTGAAAAACTTTTGGAAGTGTAATATTTATAAGGCTGCATGATGTTTGCTGTAAAATAATGTTTCATCCTTGCCTTATTGTTTATGTTCTTTTTTAGGTTTCTAGAATTATAAATAATGTTGTAATGAATATTTTTTTCTTTCCCCATGAGAAGAGCATAATGAAACCAAGGAGTGCTTTGGGAGAACAACTGCTCTTTCCATTTTGCTCCAACATGTTTTTGAAGTCCTCATTTCTTATGAGGCTCATCAGATGTTAAAACAATTAGTGCATCTGAGGAAGAATGTGTGTATATACATATAGATATATACACATATATATATATATGTAACTGAATTGCTGTGCTGTACACCTGAAACTAACATGATATTGTAAATCAACTATACTTCAATAAAAAATAAATAAATAAAATTAAAAACAAAAACAAAACCCAAAAGGCAGTTAGTGCAGTTTTGCTGTAGGTACTCTGATGCACGAGACCAGGGAATGGGATATAGTCGTCCCTTGCAACTCTGTACCCTGATTCTAAAAGTAATTTTAATTTCTGTAATCCATAGTTTTGTTGGGGTCTCTCCTATTGAAGACTCCAGTGTTCAACTTGTGTACACCATATCGCACTGCCGCTGATGTTCATCAGATTGTTTTCCTTGAGTCATGTCATGTTGGCACTTAGTAGAAAGCAGTGTGGCATGAGAGCTGTGGTATTGATGATTATATGTATATTTTACATAGTCTCCCAAACTCTAAATGAAGAAATCTTAGTAAACTTACTTATGATTGGAAAGGGTGGTGTGGAGTAATAACATTAAGATTTGAGTGGAGGTGTAGTTGAACTATACTGTATTTTAATCATATCATGGCTATTAGCTCCTCCCCAGTCCCTTCAGTGTTTTGTTAGGGTATTATGAATGCACTAAAAATTATACACCCCCAACTCCTAACATAGTTTCAAATTTTTATCATAGTTTTTCCTGAGCCTAACTGCCACATGGTTGATTAGTAAAATAGTGACTGAGAAAAGTAAGGTGAATGGAGGACTTTCATACTAAAATATTTTAGACATAAAACCACAGAAACTCATTCATATTTTCTCTTCCTCTCTCTCCCCTCTTTCTCTCTCATCACTGTTTGAATGAACCTAGAATTACAAGGTTTCTGAAGAAAACCTTGGTTTGCCTCTGAGTGACGTTGGTTAGGCAACTGAAATTTCATAAGAGAATATGAAGAGAGGTTTAACTTCCACTGGCTCTGCTTTTACCTGGCAGCCTAAATTAGCTGCACTGTAGGTACTGTAGGTACTTAACAGGGAGTATAATGCCAAATTCCCAACCTCTCAATATTTTTCAAAAGCTTGGCAGAGAAAAGCAACGTTTTTGGAGGATTGCCTCAGAGAAAAGCAGTAAATTCACTTCTATGAATCAGTGATTCTCAGTGGAATGTGGGGAGGTAAGGGAAGAAGGGAGGACGAGAAAAGCGGGGAGACCTGATATCCTCTTCACAGGAGGGCCTGGCTCCCGAGGTGAGGACTAGGTTTTGGTGATTCACTTTTCCAGACATCCCCTGCTCCCCTCAGATGCTGATGTGGATAAAATTTGAGAACCGGGCTTCCCTGGTGGCGCAGTGGTTGAGAGTCCGCCTGCCGATGCAGTGGACACGGGTTCGTGCCCCGGTCCGCGAAGATCCCACATGCCGCGGAGCGGCTGGGCCCGTGAGCCATGGCCGCTGAGCCTGCGCGTCCGGAGCCTGTCACAACAGTGAGAGGCCCGCATACCACAAAAAAAAAAAAAAAGAAAGAAAAAAGAAATTTGAGAACCACTTCTCAAGTGTTGCTAAAGTAGAGGTGACAAACTGGAGACTCTTGGTCAAATCCATCTTGTAGACAGGTTCTCTCTGCCTAGTATATACAGCACACGTACACACACACACACACACACACACATGCAGACACACATTTTAACAAGGAGTACAGAATTTCCATAAAATCCAGATTTCTCTGGAAACAATAAAAAAATCTGGCAAAGCCAGGCACATGTCCAAGCATGGCAACAAATGCCTAGTACTGGGAAACAGTTCCTTCTTTGATCACTGTCCTTATTACTCCCTTTTTGCTTACACCTGGCTCACATCACTGACTCGGGTTACTTCTCTGGTCCCTGTAGGCACTGGCGTTTACAGCCTTTGAGTAACAGCCTGATTCTAGATTATAGCAAAAGAACAAAGAATGGGGTAATTGGGCCACATCATTTGACTTTCTAGAAGTGATTTTCTGGATTTGTATTTTAGCCTGATTCCATAGATCTTGTGACACAAGGAAATGGCCCTATAGAACTCATTCCCGAGTTTACTTTAAGAATATTTGTTCATTATTTTGGGAATTTTATAAATATAGTGGTTAAAAGGATGGACTCTGGAGCCAGACTGCCTGGAATCCAATTCTACCTCCTGCATTTTCCAGCTGAAAACCTTTGGCCTGGCATTTGCTATTGCTTTGATTCAATTTCCTCTTCTGTAAAATGGAGATAGCAGTAGTACCACTTGTTTAGGATTTTTGTTAAGCTCAAATATATCCATTTATGAAAAGTGTTTAGGACAGTGCTTAGCATAGACAAATATTTGAGGTGATACTCTTACTAATATTATTACCTCCTGTTCCAGAAATAGTTGGACTTGTTATTATGTTTTTCTGTTTTATAGAGAATCTTAAACTTATAATGAATCATGTTTGTGTCTTTTAGAAAATTTTATGTCAAATTTGATGCATCTATTTAGTAAATATATTGCATACATCTTTTGTCCTGCCTCCATCTTACTTTCCTACTCTTCATTTTCTTCTGCGTATTTCTTAATTATTCTTGAGTATTCTTATTTTGCTGTATTATGTGCACTGTTGTAAGTCATCTTGATTCCCCTTTAAAACAATACAGGCCCTAAAAATAAACTAAGAGCAAACAACATATGTGAGCTCTCCTACATAGACAAGTATGACCAGTAAAATGAATTATTTTCCAACAGAATTTCATGTGAAGTTTACTTTTCTGCTGACATTCTGAGCTTACGTTTATTTTCAGCTCTGTCTTTTAGCTTTAGGGATAAACTGAGCCAGTCATCTTCGATAGCAGTACTCCAACAAGTTCCTGCAGTCACGTTATTTCCCAGATGTCTTCAAATATATTGCATTGCCACAAATTGATTTTTAGCTTGTCTTTAAACATAACATCTGAGTGTCCCATGCGCATTTGGCCTTTTTTAGGTCATGAAAGGCAACTGTTTTTATATTTAAATTTGCTATGTGAGATGATACTAAAAAGCAACCATATACTTTGTATGTCTTGTGTAAAATAGGCTATTTCTCCAATATAAATAAACCTATTTGGAAACAGTGAGCCTCCTAAAGGTTACTCCCAAGAGACTTAATAGAATGCTTGGGGAATTTTACTGTAATCTTTTGATACAATGAGTATGAGAAAATTTTATGATCAACCACCCTGAGGCTAGTAGAATGACGGGGCTTTCTTTCTCTCCTTTTTAATTTGGTGGTAAATAAATGAGACAACTTTTAGTATGTTATCAGCCATTTTACATCAGGGAAACAGAAATCAGTCTGTTGGGGTTTGATATGGGGGATTGGTTACCAAAGTGAAGGATGGGCGGGAGAAGCACAGGGCTAAAGTGGTGTCTTTTAGAGCCTTAGGAATCTGCTCACAACTGACATTGTTAGAACCCTTGTTCTTAGTAGGACCTCAGGAGCCCACACCCTCACTAACCCTTCCACTGTGTTCCTTCCTTCTTCTCTCCTAATGTCATGCAAGTGCTTCCCGGTCACAGAACTTAACTGGAAGAGAGCTGACAAGGGGTTCCAAGAAGTGCAGTTTTGGGCTTCTACCACTGGCAATTCGGGGGAGAGTATAGAGTAACATATTTTCCTGCATGTAGTTCTGTCCTCACCTTTTTATTACTATGAGTCACTTTGTTCTTCTGTTACTCTCATGTGATGTATTCATGAAGTATTCTAATTCTAAAACATTTTGAACTATATGAAAATATTTCTAACTCCAGGACTGTGTCATTTACGTCAGCAACACTTACAGGAGTAACTTATAGGTGTCTAACAAGAAATATTTTAGGTTATTTTATTACCAGTTATTTGGTTTTTGCCAGTCCTTAAGTTGTAAATTTTTTTGATGAGGGAAAGTACTTAATGTACCTCTCCATTATTTTAGCTACTGAATTCCATGTTTCCTTGTAGGGGTCAAAATAATTTAATTCTTATATCTGAATATTTTCTCGGCCTTATTTATTTGGATTTGGTTTTCGTTTTGGTTTCCTGATTTTCATAAACATGCATTTGTTTTTAACTGTCTTGTGTCAAAATATCGTTTTAAGCATTTGGCTCTTACCTCAAAAACTATGGCTGATCAACTTTCATCTTGACTGCCAAAACATTCAGATGAATTAGGGATTCTTAAAATGCGTCATAAAACGCATCCAGAAAGACTGAGGTGTTCAAGCAACAGAGGCAGAATTGCTCAGAGCTGCACCAGTGTAACTGGGTTGGCAAGTCAACAATCTGAGTGGGAGGGCTCATCTCTCTCCATAGCCCTTTGTCCCCAGAAGGGTTTCTTGTCATTTTGGCAGTGGTTGACAGGACTCAGTTGAGCCCTGGAATGTGCTGTGACTTCTGTAAGTGTTTCTGACATAATTGACATAGTCCTGGAGGCTTTTGACAAGTTTGTCAACCTAATGAATGGGCAACTAAGCCTTAAAACCACAGTAAAGGTTGTGTAAGTTGTTCAATAGAGGGTGCAAAATCCAGGGAACCAAATAATGGTGTCAGAGTTATTCTGCCTGCCTGCCTGCTGATGACACTTCAACAGACTAAAATGAAAAAATCACCTTTGAAATAAGCCTTCATCTCTGGGAGCATAATGAAGCATATGCCTTATAACAATTCCTTTTTAAAAAGTTATTTGTAACATTTATCTTCTCATTTGTTTATCATTTTCTTTTATATATGCTATTGCTGGAATGCTTAATGCTTTAGGCCTCTGATGAATACTGGCACTATCTGAAAAGTTTAGGTTACTGTGGTGAATGTTTCCCAGAAAATAGAACAGTGACTACTATGTAACTTTGCTGCAGTGAGGTTTAACAAGAGTAATTACAATTGCTTGGGATTTTATGTTTTAGGGGTAGTGTTCTATATGGAAATCACCAGAGCCTCTGACCCTCAAGTGTCACTCTATTTGAGCAGAATCATAATTAATCATAATCAATAGCATCCAAGCTAAATTTTGAGGGTTGGACATAAAAATGATAACTGTATGTGCCTACAAATTATTAAACAAAATAAAATTATATTCTACCTTTACTCTTCCACTTCAAAGGTATGCTATTTGGCTTTGCAGACTAGAGCTACTTGAGTATCTAACCTGGACTGTAATTTTAACGTTTAAGTCCATTTTTCTATGGGCTAAGGTCCGTGGCACTTCAGAAAGTCTGTTATTCTGACTTTATACAAGGATTAGAATATCTCCAAATGCAGAGAGGTCTGAGTATCTTATCTTGAAGCCTATGATATAACTGATATTTTTACTCAGTGGAGTATGAATGCACAGAGTATGGTCTAATAATCACTAAGTTTTTATGTGCTGTATTGAAGTTATTAGTTTATCCTGCTTTTTGGAGGGACTTTAATATTGCAATGAATCTAATTGAAGATACTCACCCTCCTTGTTCCTATTTTCATTCACTGTTAAAAGCTGGAAGGTGCATAAAAGATGGTTGTATCCAGTGATTCTCATTTTTCCCCAAGGGTGGGGTTTGGGGGTGATAAATGGGATAGTAGGTAATAAGGTGATGAGGCAGTAAGAATGAGGGTGAAGTTAAACACATACAGCCCTGCAGTCCCCACGTTTTCTCAGATGAAAGGTATTCTGACTTCATTTTATATATTTGGCATTCTTGTGACATGTGATTCTGCTGCCAGCCAGCCCACCTACATTTCAGATGAGGAAACTTGCCTCCAGAGAAGCTAGGTGGGTCACCCAAAACCACAGATCCACTGCATGGAAAACCAAATTCGGAGTCCAGATCTCCTGGATCCTAATATGATGTTTTTTCTCTTTTTTAATTCAATAAATAGGTTTCTAACAAGATTTCTGATAGCAGTGGGGGAAAAAAAACTTTCATCCTTTCAAAGAACTTACAGTTTAATGAAAGAATACATGTACAAATAAGTCTAATAAAGATGCACGCACAAAGAATCTCTTAAAGAGGAAAGGCTGCTCACGTCTTTTTAAGTGAGTCAAGAGAAGTTTCATAAAACTCCTATTTCTTTAAGATTTTTCCTTTATAGAATTAACAAAGGCATTCTAGAAACTTTTCAAACAGTTGGTTATTTATGGAATTCTTCCCTATACTCATATTTTCATAAAAATAGGCTAATAAGATATTTTAATTGAGCACACACAATATTTCTCATCTAGAATTTCAAGTGTGTCCTATAACGCGAGCTGCTTCCAATATGCGCTTTTTTTTCTTTTCATTTGAATTATTTGAATCACATATTGCTTGCACTTCAGCCTCAGAAGTATGCTTTTTCTGGTGGAAGTTAACAATTGCTATAAAAAAGTCAAGATAATTATTTCATATAACAAGTGACCTCGAGGTCTGTAGCTTCAGGGATGACTCAACAATGACATCAACAATCCAGGATCTCTTTCATTCCTCAGTGTGTGGGCTTTTCTTCCTCTGGCACATCGTCACCTGTTTGTGAGATGCTGCTATAGCTCTGGCCTCAGGTATTCATGCAGCAGCATCTCCAGTAGGAAAGGAGGCAAAGGGAAATAATTTTTCAAGTAGGTATTTGTCAAATAGATCTGTGTTCATCTGCTAAGAATCCTTGATTATTTTGATATTGTATTTTGATTAAGCAAACTAAATACAATATATTTTGCTTTATATTAAATAGAGTCCTTTCGATATGGGCTGTCCAACATTGTGTGCGTGTGTGTGTGTGTGTGTGTTTGTGTGTGTGTGTGTGTGTGTGTGTGTGTGATGTGACACCTGTCTATTCCTCACCACCTATTCTGGGTGTGATGTGAGAGGAAAGTTTTGTTCACACAGTCTATGCTGGGAGTAGTAGGCTAAAAAACCAACATGATGCTTTCCTTCAAAATATAACTTGTATTCCTAAGGAAAAGGGGTCAGATAAATCTAGTACTTATCCATAAGTCTTTGTTCCCACTCACTCACCATAAGTAAATTCAATTTATCATTGAGTACTATCAATGTTTTTGTCTAAATGTCTTTCTCCATTTTCTATGCCACACATACTGTGCTTGTGCTTCAAGGTGCCACAGTCTCTTGCTGGACCCCTCCAAAAGCCTCCTAAATGGTCTTCCCATAGACACTCCACCCCCACTCCAATCTGTTCACCACTCTGCAGTTAAAGTGATTGGCTCAAAATGCATATCTTATTACTACTCTGCTTAGGAAAGTTCAGCAGAAGCCATTGCTCTTAGAAAAAAAAAAAAAAATAGAAAAAATCTTAAGCCACTGGTAAGACTTGCCATGGGCTGACTCCCCCTTATCACTCTGGCTCCATCTATAGGACAATATTTGTTTTCTAAACTCCTACACCAATGGTCCTTCAGACCCTCAGATGCTCTCATTCCTTCCTCTCAGGGATCATTCATACGCACTGCTCCTTCTACCTGCAATTTCCTTTGCACCTCCCATCTTACTCTGTTCCAACAGGCTACTCTTTGTTCTTTAGTTTTGCCCTATGCTGTGAGTTTCTCAGGAATAACTTCTCTGACCCTGATGGACTCTGCCCTTTTAGCACATTTCCTTTGTATCATTTAACCACATGGTAATTTTACAATCATTTTTCTAATTGTGTGATTAATATCCATCTCTCTCGGCTGCATAGATGGTGAGCTTCATGGGGACTGGACTATATCTGTCTACTTTTAAAATTCATATTTGTGTTCAAAATGCTTAACGTGACACTCAGCACATAGTAAGTGCTTAAGCTGTATGTGTTGACTGGTTGTATCAGTAAGTGAATGAGTAAGTAGTATTTATTGTGTTACCTGCATCACTCAAATATTTTAATGGCTAGGTTTAAGTAGTTGATGTGGCTATAGGTAGTACTTCAAAATAGGTCATTTTGGGTACTCTGCATTAGAAAATTGATTAGAAATGTTTGCTTTTATTATTAATTCCCTGGAAAAAATCCTCATGTGTCTTTGTCAGAGAACTTCTAAATGCAAAGATGACTTTTCTCTTAATAAAGTTGGAACCTGTAAGTGTATGATTTTTGAATTCATAAGTCAAAGTACTATTGAAATGGTGAAAAGTCTCAGACTTCCTATATATGGATTTGAGTTTGGAGAGACCCACATATCAATTGGAGTAAAGTCTGTTTACTAGCATGGTATTCAAAATAAACAATAAAAAAGTTAAGTGATATGGCTACAAAGTTCAGGTGATTTCTTCTAACATTCCTTTTAAATTATTCTGTTTTTTGGAAATCGTAATACTGTTATCTTTGCATTTAGCAATTCAACAAAATTAAGGAACACATATTAAGTGGGTACTATGAGCCACTTATTAATTCAATGAATAGTTATTGGTTGCTTCCTACTTGCCAGACATACAGTTGTATTTTTCTTGTTAGGAATTTATCTATAAAAATGACACAATCCATTATTTCAAGGAACAAACAGTGTGGACAAGAAATTTAAAATAACGCATGTTAAGTACAAGTCCTTTGCTAGAAATAAGCAGAGGATGTGGTGAGAACACATATTAAATGTCCCTAATTCAATTTCTGTTAAGACAAGGGAGAGGAGAATTGAGGGAAGGCTTCCTGGAAGACATAACATTTGAGCTAATTTCTGAAGGATAAGTAGAAGTTTTAACTAAATATTTATTAATTAGGATGCCAATTTCTTACTGTATTGAATATTTAAAAAACATTGTTTATTTTCTCCCCAACTCTCATAACTTTTTACTCTCTTTCACCTATACACTGGAGCCTTCTTGAGAATGGGAAAAATATTTTATATTTTTAGGTATCTAACAAATTACTAAACATGGGGCTGTGTATCATCTAGACACACACTGGTGATTTCTCTTACTAATATTAAGGAGACTGAAGATTTGCAGTGATGGTTCTGGGAGGCAGGAAAAGGCACTTGGACCAGATTCCACCACGAGCTGTGATTTATTTGTGTTGCTTAGCTCAAGTAGTCACCAATAACCGTCCTATTTGGAAAGACTCTAAGTGGCTCTTCCCATGTGGGCATTCATAGGTAACATGCCTAGTGGGAAATGTTCAGATTGAATTACAATTTTTATATATTCTTTTCTTTGTTGAAGTCTCACTGAAAGCATTGCAGATGTTTCTGTTATCATTCAGGTAGCTTCCGGATATAAATAACTAAACTTTCTCTAGTCCTGAAATTTGGGCCTTTGCATAATCACAGACTCATAGGAGGGTCAGAATTTTTGAAATAATGTTTAACGGATTCTGTCTTCAGAAAGGAGGCATGCTAAGCATTTAGTAAATACACTCAGTTGATGGCCAGGTTCACAGGTCTATTTTTCTTTTTCCTTTTCCTCTCTTTAATCTGTCACTTCTTTTACTCTCAAAACAGTTGGGGAACATTTCAAAAATACATGTGGATTATTTTGATTTAGAAGAGTGGACAATTTTTAACTATTGTGAGTTGAAGATATACCAGATACCTTGGTTCCTAGGGCCATCCTCTGAACCTATAAATGGATATTTAACTGATCCTGAGGGAGGAGGACAAGATAAACTCCTTCCAAGATCATTCCTGGAGAAGGAAGAAAAAGTGACCTTATTAGATATACTGTTGTGTTACTTCCTTGCATTTACTCCCTAAGAAATACTGCTTCATCTGACATTTATTGTTAAAGATGTTAAGTTTGTTATTTTTGTTCCGTTTCTAACTGGGAGCATCCCCAGTTATTTTCCCTCTTTGGTGATTCCCCTTCAGATAGATTATTTATTTTCTATCAAGTTGCTCTTCTCTACCTACACAAGTAAGTTTTGAGGAGCTAAACGTTATCTGTTCACTTAATCCCTCTTCAGAGTTCACATTGCCAAGACCCTGCTTTATTTTTAGAAGCGCTTCGCTGTACTTTTCCATCCTTTTTCAACTGGGAGATGCCGGGACTGTTTTAATACCCCAAATGCAGTTTTCTAATGCTTTGTAAAGTAGCAATAGAACCTCTCATTATGGAATATTTCTTTTTAATCACGTTGGGTTAGCGCTGACCTTTTCTCTTCTTTAAGAAAGCTGCATAGCCTAAGAAGCACTTATGCCAAGTGCTCATTTAAATGGAGAAATATACATGTTAAGAAAGAAGCACACACACAGCTGCTTAATCATTGTGGAGTCACTTATCTGACAGTTTTAACCATTTGAAGTTTCAGTAAATGCTGGAAAAGACCTCTGAGTTGTAGCAGTTGCTTATTATGTATTTCCCGGAAAAATCTGTGGACTGGGAGCTTGGTGGCTGTGCTCCTAACAAGACCTTCAGGATTTTATTGAGGGGCCCTTTAACCTTATTTATGAGTAAGATGGGTTTTCTTATTTCTCAGACTTCAGCAGACTGGAAATAGCAAAGTAGAAACCAGAAAGGAAACAAAGAGCCAGATGTGTTTTGAAATGGAGATGATATAAATAATGAACACAGTGGAAAATTTACCCCATTTTATGACTGTTCTGATTAGGAAAGATAAAAGCATTTTGTTGACCCCTTTGCATATATTTTGCCAATAGTCTAAGTGGTTTTTGAGTAAGAAGGAATGTTTTTAGCTTAGATTCTCGGGTTCCTTTTTGAAAAATAGGAATAATAGAAGACAGAAATGTGAGTTATACAGATAATTCTTTTTATTGAGTAGAATACTTTATAATCAGAAACTATGATATGTTATATCTCAAAGACCTTGCAGATTCAGTTATTAATTATACATAAACCATTTATCAGCCTATTATCTTTCTGAATTCAGTTCTAGAATTGTATAAAACAAGTGTCCTTAACGAATCCCCCCACTGGGTATTTGGAAGAGTGGTGGCAATTGAACTATTGACCTGTGGGAATTATATTTCTTGGTTTTAAAACAGATATAATATAAATAATGTAAACATTAATTGAGTCATTTCATTTTATACCTGACATAATAATGAAAAATGAGAACATTTTAGTTCAATCCTTTGAATAACTTGTCCACCTTTTAAGTAGTTCTCACATGAGGAAGAATCTTCTAAGATTGGATTCTGAGGTGTTATACTGACACTTAGAAATTATGGATGCTAGAAATGTGGGGGTCAGAAGGACCACCCCCCAGTGCACTGGTGATGAGGAACATAATATGAGGGGCACCAATTGTTTCTCTATTCTCTATTTTCATGTATGACAGACTCTGCCAATAAACTTTGTGCCAAAGACTATTTAGGATGCAAAGCTAATGCCATTTGGGATAGCAAATAAACTTTCTCACAGACAGGCTTTTACATATTTTTCTTAACATCAAATTACAATAATAAGTGACATATGCTTGCACCTTTTTTTTTTTTTTTTTTTTGCGGTACGCGGGCCTCTCACTGTTGTGGCCTCTCCCGTTGCGGAGCACAGGCTCCGGGCGTGCAGCCCCAGCAGCCATGGCTCACGGGCCCAGCCGCTCCGCAGCATGTGGGATCTTCCCGGACCGTGGCACGAACCCGTGTCCCCTGCATCGGCAGGCGGACTCTTAACCACTGCGCCACCTTTTGGTTTTGTGCAAGTGACAGCACACTCACACTGAGCTAGATGTTCCAAGGGCATCGCACATCATCCTTTGTGGTGTCACCCACCCCTGCTTCTCCATGGCCCTAGGATGCCCTGACAAGCATTTTGCTGATGCTTTAACAGCCGAATAAACCACTAAGACTATTGTTGGTTTCGGGAGGTAGGTCTGCACAGGAGCATGTGAAAGGAAATTTGGCTAACACAGATGTGGAGCTCAAATGTAAATCTTTAAAAATATAAATATTCTTATATTTGGTTGCAATTATTAGTTCTGTTTTGAGCCTGGTAGTGCTGGTTGTTCCTTTAGCAATTTAGCAAAGAGTAAACCAAGTAGAATAAGAAGCTCTTTCTCTTTTTCCCTCCCCTCCCCTCTGCTATCTCGCCTCCCCTCTCCTCCTCTTTCCTCCCCTCTTTTCTTCTTCTTTTTTCCCTTTCCTTTTTCTTTTAAAGTGAACATGACATTGAGGTGCTATTTTAATTTTGCTTGGATGTCCCTCTCCTGACCTCCTCACCACCCCTGCCAGAAAAATACAAAACCAAAAAACTCCCCCCAAACCAGAAAAACAATTAGGCTAGGTATTTCTTCAGTGTAATGGCGAAAGGTAAAATGGGAGAAAATTTCCTCTCTACTAGTTTCTTTGAAAACTAGGTTCAAGAAACAAACGAGTTTGTGAAACAGTGTTTTGATCGGTAACAGCAGTGGGTTAAAATGTGTGTACTCTGCGGTACCGTGTGTTTTCTGATTTGCCAAGTTTTGAACCATCACAAATCGATAAGCTGACCAGTCATCCTATACACCTGGGCAGCATGCTGCTTTCCTGGATGCTGCCCTCTACTTGATTTGGCAGAGGACAGGCGAAGTGTGGGATCACTGTTAGCTCCGGGTAATATGTGAACGCTGACAGTGTATGTTGAGAAATCTGAGTCTACTTCCTGGAGACACCCCAAACTTAAAAGTTTTTTTGTTCTCCCATACATCATTGGGTTGAGTTCAAAGAAGTTGTCAATGTCTGTTTGATGACAGCAGTGTGGTCTTGTTGGGCATGGATGCATTTTAATCACTTCATGGATGTTAAAGGCTTTAGTTCCGGTTGATTCCTGCCTGTCTCTTCCTTCCAAAATTCTCCTAAATCTGGCTCTTGATAGGAGGGACTTGCCTCTAGAAGACAAGCAGAAGCAAAAGATAACAGGAAGGCCCACACTATGCCAGGGTGTCTTGAAACATGAAAGGTCGGACCCTACATTTCTCTAAAAATAAATCTCTTTCCACAGGGTCAGTAAAACTGATACCATGAAAAACATCTTCACTTTCGATTTATTCTCTCTAGAAAAATATGCCAATGTATTTTAAACTGTGACTGATTAACTGTTAACAGAGCTTAGTTCAAACCTCCCAAGCCCATTTTTAAACCCCTTTAGAAGAATAACTGATAAAGTGTCTAGCATTGCAATAGATAAAATGCCACCACAGGCCTTTTGGAGAATGGGTCTATATTATTATCATTATCAGTATTATTTTTTCCTCCCTTTCTTCATTTTGCATAAACTGAAATTCCTTCAAAACTTCAGCAGCATGTTATTAAATATCTGTATACAAAAAAAACCCAAAAAATGCAAATGGTTTTCTTTTGGAAGAAACAGCTTCTGAGGAGTCTTTGAAGCCTATGCTTTCGTTGTGAATCTGAGAGCCATTGTCACCTAACAGATTCATACCCTAGGCAGAATTTCTATGGAATCGTGTGCATAAAACACTGTGTCATCCTAGTGTGCCTCAGGAAGAAGCAGGAACACCGATGTCCATCAAAAAGGAAAATATATGGGTCTCAGCACCCACTGCTTTCCTACATCAGTATAATGGTAAAGCAGATTGCATGCTCTTTAACCCTTCTGTCTGCCCAGTGTCAGGGAAAGACTGGAACAAATCCCAAGTGTGCATTGTCCTCCTGCCGAAATGTCTGTCTTATCCTACTGACAAGACCATTTTCAAGGACCACTCAAAAATAATACCTTGTCTTCTGCTTTTCTGCATGATCGATATACACATGAATCTCCACTTATATATATTTACATACATACATATATATAAATATATGTGTGTATAATCTATTATCTATCTATCTATCTATCTTTTTTTAAACCTCTAGAGAGATACTGACTAAAAGCAGTTGGAGGAAAGATCTCTTCAGTGTCAAAGACAACCTATTGCCTAATCTGCCAAGGCTACCATATCCTTCTGTGACTATGGGGTGTGGTGTGTGTGGAGTGCGGAGGAAGGGGGAGGGGCAGTGCTTTGGAGCATTCTTCTGTGTGTGTGTGTTTAAAACGATATAGAGGAGGCTTTCAATATTTTTAAGTCTTCGGAGAGATTCCACATACTGATCTTTATATAACAACCAGGGTGGGAGAAGTTAGAATAACAATTGTCCTGGACATCTGCTTACCAGGGTTCACAGTCAGTTTTGACATATCCAACAGCACTGTATGAAAAATAAATTAGTATTATATAATGACAGGAGTCTTAAGCCAATAATGATGCCTTCTTGGGGGGAATTTTTTTTTTAGACTTGGTGCTTTTCCTTCTCTGTAAATCGGAAGTGAAGACAGGGATACTTCCTGTTTAATTTAGAGATGTTCTCATGAAGGAAAATTCATATTTCAAAAATTGTATTCTTTGGAAGGCACTAAATTCTAGGCAGTCAATTACTAAATATTTTTTATATTCCTGAAATTTGGTCCACTATATGTCATATTTTAGGAAATTCAAATACTAATTAAAAATTTTAAGTTGTGAGAATTTTTTAGAAAACATATAGATGGTATAGGAGCATTCCTGTTTATCAAGTTTATTTCAGTCATTATGAAATAACTGAAAAGAGAAAAGAATTTCACCACGGATAAATGGGATTATTTCACTTTGCATATGACCCACCAATAAAAGAATAATTACACATATATGCAGTTTGGTTTTAGATAAATTAATGAGTTTATTAATTTCCTAAATTTCTTTAGAACTAGAATGACATACTCAATGACTCGCATTTTGTAGTAACTGTTTTCATTATTTTTTAATTCAAGTTGAGTAAATATCCTTCATGGAATTTTAAGTGTGTAACACTAGAGAAATCTCTAGGTTCAACTCATTTGATATTGAATCATTTATCTGTATTTTCCCTATTGTTTCATGATACTGAAGTTTACTCATTTTAAGGGTTAACCAGACTCAGAATCATTACTCAGTGAACCACCCAAAGTTTTCAGTGTCCTTGTCCTCCAAGTTGTGACCTCTTAAAAAGCCAGTTCATTGGTTATCATGAGCTTTTGGTGTTGTCTTGATTTTGAAAAATTATTTGTAATCGCTGACTCTGAAAGCCCCTCCTCATGAAACTATTGTTGCTGTAGTCCTCACGTCTTCTCTGTTCTCCTTTAACACCTGAAGCAGTAAGTATATTTGAGATTCTGAGGCCAAACACTTTAGCAATAGTTGGCTCATCACTTTCCTTTCCATGAAAGACATACACAATCATGGTTGATAATACTGGCTTACTATAGATAATAATGTTCAAAATTGGCTCAGGGTTATTCCTGAAAAGTGATATTTTAATTTGACTCCCAGGTTAATCTTAACCGTAGTAAGCAAAATTATTAGTGCATCAGTTAATGAAAAGGAATTTTTATCTTAAGAAGAAAAGTTGGATGCTTTGGAATAATTAATTCATGCCACGTGTGTTCCAGAGAGGTGAATTTTAACTGTATTGTACTGTATTCTATTCTATTCTATTCTGTTCTACAATTTTATTATCTATTGGATATTTACTTTTTTTCCAAAAGAGTGCTAATGTACTGATTTAATATACTGATTTAACAGTTTCAATTTCTGTTAGACTAGGTCCAAGGAGGATTTTAAAAAGCCTCTGAAGAACCATAAGGTTTTTTCCCCCCTATATTCTCCATACTTAAAATCTACTTCCAGACAGCTGTATAAAGGAGAAGTTTACTGTTACCACTTGTTAGCATGGTTGTAAATTGTCTGGGGTACTATATGTTTAGTTTGATGATTTTAATATGTTTCATTAATCTGCAGAACAATGAGAACTAATAACCAAGAAAGAGAAATTGCAGATTTCAAAAATGGGAAGAAAAATTTGTTAAGTCTTACTTCCCTAGAGACTGAATGCAGCCAAGGTTTATTGCCTATTATTTGCTTTTCAGGACTGTGTCTGACTCTTTTAACAAAGACTGCATTGACAGAAGGCCTTTCCAAAGTTTAATTATTTTACAAAGAAAGAAATCAGTACTATATTGCTTGTTACCCTTTATTTTCTTCTTAAAATTATTTCCCTTAATTATCTGACTGTGTAGTTTGAGGGATGTTTTTGATTTCTGATTTACCTTATCAGTTAAAATACTTTTCAAATCTGCATCTTATCTGGATAATCTTATTTATTCTGAAGAGAATAGATTAAATTCACTTAACTGTCCACTTTATTAAATTTTTGTTATAATTTATGTTACTGTAATTGAATCGGGACAGGAGGAAATTAAATTGCTTAAAAAATACAGAAGAGTCTGTGGCTTCCATAGTCTCCTATGTAAAGTTTGAAATCATTTCATGTTCTAAGTGGGGAAAGTAGCATTATAAAACTTTTTTTGTGTGTGAAAATAAATGCCAAAATAACATTTACTTCTTTTCATTTTAATGAAAAGCAGCATATTGGAAAATCACTGAACTCTCTGGATATGGATTTTGATTTCCTTCCAATTTTATAGAATAATTTATATAATCATTCAAAAGTTTTAAGCAGAGAACTTATTCCAAAAATTTGACATCAATTGCAGTAGTGCAGGGATTAGACTGTTTTATTTCCCAGTATTTGTTCCCTGGGCAGAAATAAAATAGAGTTTGTATTGATTATCAATACAATAAATCAATGTATGCAACTAATTTGGACCATTCAAGCATAAAAACAATACTCCATTTTATTCTGTAATTATTCAAAAGATTTACCTCTTCTTTCTGGTTCATTTTTCATAGCAACCCTACTTAGAAGGATATACTTAGAAATTACATAGATTTAGGGAGATAAGAAAAAGTGTCATAGGGAAGGAATGACTGGAGAAATTGCAGTACTGTAATCTGTTGTGTGTAGTCTGGAAACTAAATCAGTGGAAATCTGAACTAATGTGCCCTGCCCAAGAACTGTAAGAACAGGACTATCTGGTGTCATCTTTGGGAGTGGTAAATGTGAACATTAAAAACAATACAGCTATAGGCAGGTTTCTTAGTATCCACATGTTTGCTAAGCAGTATGAGACACATATTGTTTAGCTGCTGCTAATTTTTGAGCATTTATTAGATGCCTACTGTGTATGTATGAAGCACTGCTAGATAACTATCTAGGTGCTACATGTGATGGTATGGGGTGTAAAGGACATATGAGACAAATTGTGAGGTACTGAAGGTATTTATGATTCACCAAAAGGTTCCAAAAAGACATGAGAACTCTTACTTAATAACAAAACAACAAAGTCAAATGTACGTATTAAAATGCAAATACATTAGTATGGTATAGAAGTGGGTATGATTGTTCTGTTAACTTTTTAAACCAAGATACTGAATTCTGATTTTAAAAATAAAGTTGTAAATTTTCAGATGTTCACGTAGCCTAAGCTCTGGAGGCTGAATTCTGTGTTCAGCTGTTTGGTTGTTGTTAGTACTGATGCATGAAGCAGAAAGAAAACAGCTTGCTTTCTATAAGTTAGGCAAACTCTGGAGAGCTGGGAATGGCAGGGAGGCAACTGGCTTGCAAAATAAACTGACCAAACCAGAAGCCAAAATTAAATAGAGTGTATAACAGCGCCCCAGGGATCGCCTTAACAATGTACTAGTTATGAACTAACTATTGTCATTATTACCACTGCTAATGAAGGAACCATAGGAGAACGCAAGCAATGCCTCTCCCTGATTACTTCCGGCTTCCGGTTTAACTAGCTAAGGCACTCAATGATCCTTTAAAAAATGAATTTACTCAAATGTCTTTCTGCTATTAGTGAGGATACCATTAGACATGGTTTAGCTTCAGAAAGTATGAGGACAGTTTGGCTAATGATGGCTGAAAATGCTGGATAAAATAACATTCTTAGACATTCATTCATTTTTTTACCATGTTTTGTGACTTGATAATGATTTTAGTTTCTAATACATCTTTAAAAAACGATCCAAGGAAGTTATTAAATGCAACTCACATAAAAATATTAGTCCATTGGTTTAGTTAAACAATTTCTATTGCTAGAAACTTGGGAAAATATACTTTCCCAGTGGTGACTTTTAGAACAATTGAAGCCAATTAACGTGCAAAATAGTGCCACTATAAAAGAAGAATACACCATTATTAACTATACCTAAAGATTTGGTTTTGGGCAAACAAAAACTAATGATTTGAATACCTATGGCAATTTCTAGAATATTTATGAAAATGATTCTTTATCCAGCCTTCTTCAGATTCGTAGAAGCAAAAAGTACTTCGTTATTTTATTTTTATATATCATTCACTCATCCATTTATTCATCCAGTTCTCAACAAAAATGTCTCTACCACATGCCAAACCAGTTGATTAAAAATATAAGGCTAATAAATAACAAGAACAGCAAAAATAGATAACATTTCTTAAGCTGGGAACCTTGGACTCTAGGTACTGATTAAACGGGAGACAGCAAGTCCCTGCATCCTGAGCTAGAATCCTCACTGCCACCTGCTGATTGACCCTAGGCAAGTTCTTTATTCTTCAGTTCTCTTATCTGTAAAATGGAAATACAATAAGTGCATCCATTCCGTAGTTTTATTGTAGAAATTAAATAAGATAATGTCTGAAAAAGCATTTTGAACAGTGTATGTCTAAAGGTAAGTGGTCAGTATTAACAATTATTACTTATTGTTTTAATTATTTAATTTAATATTTATATACATGAGCATACCAGTGAAACACTTAGAATGAAACAGGTAAGCAATATGAAATGAGATGAATTATAATTTCTTCTTTAGGAATTAAAATGCTGAGATTCCACAGTATATCTTTTTGTTTTAATTTGTGAAATGTATCTGTAAGTTCTTCTGCTCTATTACAAATAATAATAGATATACAATAATAATAATAGCTATACAATTAAAAGTTTATATGGATTATTTATGAATACTGTATGATTGTCCACATTTTATATGAAAAACTGAGACACAAGGAATTTAACTTGTTCAATCTCAAATAACAAATAAGCAAAGGAGCCAGAATTGAAACCCAAGCAGTGTGACTCTTATCCACGTTGCTATGCTATCTCCCAGCAGGGCCACGTAGCTTTTCTCCAATTTAAAGATCACTCAAAAAGTCACATATGAAGCCAGATTTTGAGGGCAATTTACTCAAGGTAACCTAATCCTGAAAGCAGATAACAGCTCCAATCGTCTGTGTAAAGCAGCTGTCTCTTTGTATCTGGAATAATTAATTAAAATAGGTCATTCTGATCTATAAAGCTGTAGAAGATCTGAATTCTGATTGCTTTAGAGATTAATTCTCTAGACTTACTGTCATGATCATCAAAGTGCTTATGCTAATATTTCCCAGATTTGAACTTTGGGAAATCAAAAGCACCCCCTTTATTTTCACATTGTAAATTTCACGCAACCTTCTTGATAAAATGGAATTTAGGTCGAATCTCTCATTTTCAAGCACATCTTTGTATATGGAATAAGGAAGTAGATTAAGAAAGAAAAAGAAAGATCTCAATTTATCTTTATCTTGTGTTGTATGAGCCTGTGTTATGCTAGATGAAAAATGCATATATATACATAACAAACGGAAATTGCTCCTTGACTAGAATTTCAATTTAGGGTGTTATTGCAAAAAGTGAAGGTAGCTAAGAGTTCCATTTTTCTCCCCAGAATAATGAAAGGAGTACACATTTCTCCCTCTTTTCTTTTTCTATTCTTTGCTTTTCATTTTTCTTCTCTTCTCTCTTTCTTTCCTTTTTAATTTCTTTTCTCTCAGTAAAATATACTCAACCAGAGATCATGCTTATTTAGATAAAATAAATACTTTTACTTTTTTGGTAGCTGTCCCCATCAGAATCCAACAAAAGTTAAGCAGAAAAAAGCCCTGGTTTTCTTCCGCTTAGATGCTGTGCCCAGATTCAACATTTTGATTTGACTGAATGAGGAGCGATGTAATCTGCAGAATAATAATATTAACATAAAAACACAATGGAACTTGTCACAAAATGCATGGCAAACATTACAGCATGTAGTCTAGAGCTTTAATTAACATATTTGTTAAGTGCCAATTCTTTGAATAGACACTAACAATAAAGAAAAGACTTTCCTTAACACAGATAATGTTGATAGCTCCCCTTCCTTTAAAAGAGATTTTGACAGTTACACTATTGAGCTCTGTAATTCTGCTGGGAACCAACGCTCATCCTTCTGCCACCCAGGCTTTCAAAATCAGAATGGAGGAGAAAGTCAGTAGCTTTTATTGCTATTCAATTTATTCCAGGGCAGGAGTTGTAAATGGTTGTATATACAGACTTGGGAATTTGCATACTGAATGCCTCCTCTCAGTTTTCATATGACTACCTCTGTCCCTGTCATTTAATTTGCATTTACTCACCAATCAAGTTTGCTTCCTGGATGCCTCACTTGCATGAATGGGTAGCAGAGTAATTACAGCTAAGTAAAGTAGTTTTATGAATGAAGGCACAATTTACAGCAATGTGTGTGGGTATCACCTCCCTGTCTCTTGTTTAATATTCAGACCTGTCACCTTGCACACAAACTGTTGGAAAAGGAGGCTCCAGAGCCTCAGTTATACCTCTAACAAATCACCAGATTGTACTGCTCTGGAGGACTTTCAGTTGGGGTTGAGCAAAAAAGAGCCTTAATAAGAAGGCTGACATACAAAAAAAGCTTGACTCATTATTGCATATAAAGAACAAAGAGTTTGGTGACTGACAGGTAGAATGAAGGGAGAAGGTTAAACAGAAAAAAAACTTACTTTTTTATTTTTGGAGAAGATTGCATTTTATTCAAAGTCTTTGCTATAGGGTTCTCTATTTAGAACCCCCCTGGTCCAGCTCTTAAGCACAGAGGAGAGAATTTAGTAAGAACATCTTTGTTGACCATGGAAACAGTACTGAACCTTGAGAGTTTTCAAGTGACATCAGGTGGGCATTTTTGAAAATGTTGCAGAATATATTCATAATCTTTTTAAGTTGATCAATTAAGAACTGACTATGACTCTCAGACATCTGCAAGTTTTTTTCTTGATTTGCTCACTCTCATTCCCTTGAGCCATTCTCAACCCAGTTCTCAACTGGGGGTGATTTTACCCCCAGCACACATTTGGCAATGTCTGGAGACATTTTTAGTTGTCACAGCCGGACAGGGAAAGTGCTACTGGTATGGAGTCTGAAAGACCAGGGATGCTGCTAAATATTCTACAATGTTTAGGGCAGTCTCTTGCAATAAAGAACTATCTAGTCCAAAATGTCAATAGTGCCAAGGCTGAGAAACCCTGCTTTCAGCCCTATTTGCAAGACCCCTCTCTGCCCAATCCCACCACTGCTCTTTCTTGAAGAAGATGATCTTACCACTTGGCCCTTATTCCACAGAATACATAAAGGCTGTCAACCATGCCTCTCTTAACAACACCTATCCATTCACAGATTTGCGCATAAAGTCCTTCCGTTTAAGCCCTCACCCTCATTCCCCTAGCCCTGAAAAAAAGCAGCTTCCTCTGCTTTCCAAGCTAATTGGTTCATCTGTATTCTAGATTTCATCCTGCCCCATCTCCTCCCGGGTATTTCATCACTCATCTCTTTATCCTTCTCTTTTATCCCAAACCTTTCATTCTCCATCAGTTTAAGACTCACTAATTAAATATAAATTCCTTCCTTCAAGTTCAGCTTTTTTCTTTCCTTCATACAGAAGTTTTCCAAGAATATTATACAATTGCTATGTCTACTTCCTCAAATCTATATTCCATTAGTTATTTTTCAGCAACTAGTCTTAACTGTTTATATAAGTTAGTTATTGCTGTGTAACAAGCCACCCCAGAGTTCAGTGGCTTGACATGTGTTTATTATTATTCACAAATGTATGGAACATCTAGATAATTATTCATCTGGGCTCATGAATATATCAGTCAGTTGTGTGTCTGGTATGCAGGATCTTCTTCAGGCCTCGGGTTGGAACTGGCGCAGTGCTGCCTCTAGCACAAGTCACAAGGCCAGCCAAATTCAAGACGTAAGAAAATAGACTTCCTGTCTTGATGGGAGGAGGTGAAAGTTATGTTGCAAAGGGTGCTGATACAGTAAGGGGCAGAGGATCAGAACCATTTTTGCAAGCAACTTCCCAGTTGTATTAAAATTGCTAATGGTCTAATATTCAAAATCAACTCTGGTTACACCCTTCATTTTCCCTGATTTTGTAGCAGCCTTTGACACAAAGGAATATTCCTTCCGTCTAGAAACTACACCCTCATGTCTACCACAACACCACTGTCTTTAATTGTCCTTCTGACTCTGATCGCTGTTCATAATCCTTGATTATCTCTACCATAAGTGATAAAGACTGTTGATGCCAGGGATTCTTTTCTTGGCCCTCTTTTCAGTCTACAAGCACTTATTGGCAATCTTATCACAACTGTGTTTTTATTTGTCACCTATATTTGACACCCAAATCTAAATTCCTAGCAGAGCACATTTTCATTAGCTGTACACTTACATGTCCATCTGTATGTTAGAAATCTTTACCTGAAGACTGAATTTATTATTATTCCTCCAGTACTTGGTTCTCCTCAAAATATCTAGTTATGTAGTGGTTAGTGTTGACTCCTCTTTTTGTCACCTCCAACCCTTGAAGCACCATATTCCAGTTTAATGGTTCATTAAATTCTATTGATTTATCCCACCGACTCAAACAAATATTTATTGAGTGCTTACCATGTGCCAATTTAGTCTCTTATGCTCCCCCCATCAATAAGAGAGGCACTTACCATGTTCTTTTGTCCTTTATTTCCTGCCCAAGCTCTTCATCTACCTCCCAAATTAATAGCTATGTGATTTTATCTCCAAATTATTATTTTAAAATTACTAACATTTATATTTAACTATTGTGCTACAAAAATTCTTTAGCAGTTCTTTTTGGGGATTTTTATAGGATTTGCTTTTCTGAATAGTAATTTGGCTGGACATGAAAACCCATATTTAGAACATTGACAATATGAATTCAGTGTTATCTTGTGGATGCAGAATCTAATTAAGGTTACCAGATTTAGTAAATAAATATATTGAACACGCAGTGAAATGTGAATTTCAGGTAAACAACAAATACTTTTTAAAGTATAAGTATGTCCCATACAATATGCATTTTGGGATATACTTATACTAAAAAAGCTATCCATTTTTTATCTGAAATTTATAAATTAACTGAGCATCCTGCATTTTATCAAGCATCTCTAAGTCTAATGTAATCTGATTATTCTTTTTCTGTTTCTCTAGAAGATTTTAAGAAACGTATATCTATAAAAGTTTTAAGAAATGTGTGTTTATTCTTGGGATTCTGAAATGTCACCACAGTGAGTCTGGTTGTGGATATGTTTACCTGCATTCTCTTCAGAACTCAGTAGGCTTGTAAACTTAAGTCTTTTATTAGTCTTCATTTCTGGGATAGAAAAAAAATTCTTGCTCTGCCAGTTTCTTCCCTATACTTTTCCCTGTTCTTTCTAGAACTCCTGTTAGACAGATGTTGAACCATGACACATAATTATCCTTTCATTCATTCCATGTCTGTCTGTTTGCAATGATACCTGGAAGAACTTATTGGCCTCGTATCTTTGTGCATTAATTCAGTCTTTAGCTATGTGTATTCTCGTATTTGCCTGATCATTAAAAGCTCGCTTTCTGGGAATGGTGCTTCCCTATACCTCTTGGAGAGACTAGCCCTTCTATCATGGCCTCTTTGATTTTAGCACCTATTCTCTTTCTTTAACTTGTTTGTAGCTGCTTAGTAGAGCACTGTGCAAACTGATTGCAGAAGGGAAAGGGATGATATACCTCCAGACAAACTCTAACCCTATTTGTTATACCCACTGGCTCTGGGCTTAGTGGTCCCTGCACTACCCTACTGTTATGGACTGAATTGTTCCCCTCCAAGTTCGTATGTTGAAGATCTAACCCCCAATACCTTAGAATGTGACTGTATTTGAAGATACGGCCTTTCAGAGAGGTAACTAAGGTTAAATGAGGTCATTAGGGTAGGCCGTAATCTAGTATAACTGGTGTCCTTATAAGAAGAGGGAGAGAAACCAGGGATGTGCACTCAGAGAAGAAGCCTTGTGAGGACACAGAGGGAAGGTGACCATCTGTAAGCCAAGGAGAGAGGTCTCAGGAGAACCAAACCTGCTGACACCTTGATCTTGGTTTCCAGCCTCCAGAATTATAAGAAACTGAATTTTTGTTGTTTTATGTTATGGTAGTCCTAACAAACTAATATCCTACTTTTAAAGAATGGTCTCTTGATATTTTTCTTTCTATCTCTGTCCTTACATTGTTTCTGGAAACCTAGTGTCACTTTTTGTTTTGTTTTCCTTTTGCCTTATAAATTTATTTAGCTAAAATAACTTTTTTTGTCATTTTATGGGATTTTAGGCAAGAGGGGACATGCAGAAACTCTCAATCCACTAACTATGTAAACTTACAGAGCTATCTTTTAATAATGAAATTATATTAGACAGGCCCTGAAAAAAACCCTTTGATGACACCATATTGCTAATGAAAGGCAGTCCACTGTCTTCTGCATGCATTTTTCCATGACTTCACCTGTTTCCTATGTCTCTCTTGCTAATCTCTCTTCCTCCATCATAGTACCTGCAATCTATGCTCCAAGTATGTCAAACTCTTTGAAGTTCCATTTTGTATGCCATGATGTTTCATTTTGAAGGAAGTGTCCCTCTGTACTTTTGCTTACTTTGTTAAAGCCTTACTTACCATTCGAGATGCCAATCAACGTCTTGCTCTGTTAATGCTTTTCTATTGACATCTTCTCATGGAGATGCTGAGACCTGCTCTTTGGCGCCATCAACATACATTTTTTAATGTACTTTCTAACATTTTACTACAGGGTATTAAATGATTTCTCTATGTTTGTTTGTGCCATTAAAGAATGAATTATTTGAGGATGGAGGCTGATTATCTTTGTACCCACATTAACTGAGATATGACTAATATTCAGATGAATAATTGCTTAATACATGAATTAAAAATGAGTAAATGAGAGTATTAAAAAGAACCATGAATGCCTGAGTCATTTTTCAGTACTTTTAAGGACCATGAACCGATCTATTATTATTTATTTTAAACTTTTTTATTTGATTCCATTTCATTGCCATTGATTACCGCAGTGTCTTTTAAATAAAAATTGACAGGGAGAAACTTTAAATCACTTAACCTCCTTTGTATTTATTAAAAACAAGTAAAAAAATTACTTAAAACTTAGTTAAAATGTAAGTCAACATTCCTTTTACCTTATTTGTAATAACCTAGGTAAATTGCCTTGGGCCATCCAACAGGAAAGCAAAGGAATCCCATTTACCACTTGCTCAGCTCTGTATAGTCCACAGCACTTACCCTGAAAAGGACACATATTCAAAGAGGAGAAACAATTATCTGCAAGTGAAACAGGTAATGAAGTTTTCTATGTGCTATAATTTAAATTTAAAGAGCATGTATGAAAGACTAAGAGACCCAGATAGGCAGGTATTTCCTTCTTCACAGTTATAAAATCTGTCACATCTTAGAAATACTCTCCCATTGAGTGGCAATCACAATTTTTATTCTAAAGGTTCCACATGCGTGGCATATTATGTAATGGACAGCACTTCAGAATAATCTAATGAAAAGAGAACTTTTTTTCAAGCTAATAAACTTCAGATTCTGCTTGTTTCAAGAAAATGAATTCAGGCTTTGAACTGCTGAGGTCCACATAAATTCAGGTTATCCATACAGCCGTGCAGAAAATCTCCAAGATGAATTCTTTATTAATAGCAAGAATGAGTGAGTCAGTCAGCTCGTTTAATGATCTGGCCCATAATTTGAATCCATTGAAAGTTGCCTGTTAGCACCTCTGGGAGCCCGGATCAAGCATGACCTTGACTTGTGATAGCCTGAATTAAATCTTGGTATGATAGTTCCCACACCAGCTTTGTTTTTAGCATTTGGCATGCAAGCAGACTCCTTGAAGAGCCTAATAGTTATTACAAACATGAAAATTGTAAGGAAGTTGGAGGAAGGTTATGCTAACATCTAAAATTTATTTGGATAAAAAATAATGGTCGGGGACTTCCCTGGTGGTCCAGTGGTAAAGAATCCGCCTTCCAATGCAGGGGACGCAGGTTCGATCCCTGGTTGGGGAATTAAGATCCCACATACTGCAGGGCACCTAAGCCCTTGCACCACAACTACTGAGTTTGTGTGCCACAACTAGAGAGAAACCCGAGCACCGCAACAAAGATCCCGCGTGCCACAACTCAGACATGATGCAGCCAAGAAAATAAATAAATAAAAATAAATAAATATTAAAATATAATAATAATAATGGTCAATTCTCCTCCTCTATGAAATTACTGGTAGAGGTCTGTTAAAAGTGGTAACGTTCATGCAGGCAATTTTGTTAGGCTTCTGCAGGACATTTTGTATACATGTCTAGTCATTAGAATTTCCTACTGTTTAATACATTTATGATATGATTCTAAAAGAGAAAAAATAGTCTCTCACTTATGGGTGATCTAAGTTTTATTCTGTCTTGGCAACTTAAACTTGTGAAAGCTTTAAGGTTTAAAATTCTTACCATATCTTGGTGATAATATTCTACAATTTGAACTGTTTGAACGTTTTTTTAAATTGAAGTATAGTTGATTTACAATGTTGTGTTAATTTCTGCTGTACAGCAAAGTGATTCAGTTATACATATATATATACATTCTTCTTTTAATATTCTTTTCCATTATGGTTTATCATAAGCTATTGAATATAGTTCTCTGTGCTATACAGTAGGAACTTGTTTATCCATTCTCTATATAATATCATACATCTGCTAACCCCAATCTCCCACTCCATCCCTCCTATAAAAGTTCAAACTTTTGTTATATTTAAAAGTTTGAATTTTTAAGTATAATAGCTTTCAAGATTTTTCAAAACTCATGTATCTTAAGCATCCTATTATTATACTTAAATATAAAATTAATTACTCATTTTTATATGATTTTTAGGTGTTGTGACATTTCTGCCTCTTTTTTCCTTGCTCCCACCTCACCATTTTGCTATAGGGAAATGGTGTAATTCTCTGAAAGAACGAAACTTCTTTGCAGGAAATTGGTGACATCAGGGACACTATAGTAGCTTTATAATGGAAAGTGTATAAATTTCCTAGGGTTGCTTTAACAAAGTACCGTAAGCTGGGAGCTTAGAACAATAGATATTTATTATCTAGTAGACTTGAAGACTAGATGTCTGAAATTAAGGTGTCAAGAGAGCTATGCTCCCTCTGAAACCTTTAGGAGAATCCTTCCTTGTCTCTTCCTGGTTTCTTGTGGTTTACTGGCAATTTTTGGTATTCTTTGGCTTGGCAATGAGTCTTTCTAATTCTTCATCTTCACATGATGTTCTATGTCCCTGCCCATAGTCTTCTATTTGTGCATGTTTGCCTCTGTGCCCAAATTTCTCTTTTTAGTAAGCCCATGAGTCTTGTTGGATTTTGGTCCACCCTAATGATCTCATTTTAACTTGACTACCTGTATATTTCTAAAGGCAAGATATAATTTTTTTCTTTGATAATGACTTGGAGACAATGATAACAGTATTATAGTACAGTGTAGATATGAAGTGATTTTACTTGAAAGTGCCCCATACTGTGAATCTAACATGTATGTCAGAAAAGATATGTTAAGAACGACAGCTTTAGGGACTTCCCTGTGGTCCAGTAGTTAAGAATCTGCCTTCTAATGCAGGGGATGTGGGTTTGATCCCTGGTCGGGGAACTAAGATCCCACGTGCCGTGGGGCAACTAAGCCTGCGCGCTCTAGAACCCACGTGCCACAACTAGAGAGCCTGCGTGCCTCAACTACTGAGCCTGCACACTCTGTACCCTGTATGCCACAACTAGAGAGAAGCCCTCATGCTGCAACAAAGAGCCTGTGCACTGCAACTAAGACCCGATGCAACCAAATAAATAAATAATAATAAAAAAAAAGAATGACAGCTTTAGACAAACTTGAAAACTAGAAACGGTCAGTGTTATAAACAATTTATTTAAATTACAATTAGCTGTAGCATGTAGTAGCACTTTTATTCTTTGACTTTTCATTGTTATTTTTTTGTTCTGCTTTATAAAGCAGAAGTGATTTGATTTTATCAAAGTGTTTTCAGTTTCTTGTATTTATAGCCACATCACATCAGAAATGGCATAAATTTAGTGGAATGCACAATACCGACTTATTTAATTTTTTAGACATTTCTTCATTTTAGGTATCTTCAGTCTTCTAACTTGAAGTTTCCAATTTATTGAGGGCACAGTAAAGCACTTTTACATTTTAATACCCTCCATAGTGTATGGGTTCAGGACTTTATATAGTTTTTTTTCAGTTCTGAGTTACTAAACAGCAAAGTGAATTACTTGGAAGTAGCATGAGTTGGCTCACAAACTCAGACATCCATGACCTTCCCAACAATTCTCAGTTAGATAGAGTTCAATAATGCAATTATTTCAAGACTGGGAAGGGAAAAATTGAGTTTATGAAATCAAATAAAAATCGAATAAGAATAATTCTCTCATTTATGACTATTGCTGCCAAGTGAATATCACAGAGGGAATTCTCTTTGAGGGTAGCACACAGACATCTAATAGAAATCTGGTAAGGATAAGGCTCATTGTGAAGAGATGAACAGAAATGTTAGACAAATACATGCATAGCATGAAAGGATTAGAAACAGTCATTCTTCTAGGTTAACAATGGGCTCTAAAGTATGGTTTTTCTTGATTTTGGATTCTGTGACTAAGTCTCTTGAAATATTTGTTCAATTTAATTTACTCTAGCTCACTAAGACAGTCTCATATGCACCATGACAGTTGTTAGGTCCCATAAATATTGATTTTTGGAGATACAAGATGATTCAATCCTATGTAACCATTCCATGCTTACATGGATAGAACAGTAGTAAACTGAATTTTAACGTTCATACTTCCTGAATATTCAGTGTCCTTTATGAGACAAATATCCAATGTATCTATTAATTGCATTTTCAAACATGATAACTAAGAAGAATCTAAATATGGTTTCCAGGTCAATTCCACCTTGGGACTACTGTGGGATTATAATGCACATTAATCTCTTATAAAATATGTGTACCAAGATCTCGTTGCCCCCTCGTTTTTTTTCAGTACACACACAGCCTATTATGCCTCTGCTGCGGCTTTCAATACATGATGGAATGTAATGTAGGAATAGTTTCTCTTTTATTACATTGCCAGTTTAATAATTAGTTCATGACTCTGTGCTTGTGGTCAATTGCAGTATTTCTAATCTATCCCAGGGCCAGTCAATTTCAAATAATATTTCCAAATTGAAATCCATTAATCTCTTTGATCTGACTTCACTAAAACGTGTTTATGGAACAGGTTAATTGGAGCCACCACATCCATGACTATGAGCCAGTCATTTTGAATGATATAGGTAGCTTATGCCAGACCACGGCATGTTCCTTTTCCAGAGCCAATGCCATATTCGCATTCTGGACTTATGCTGTGACTAAAGGGGTCCTTTCAGAACAGAATTAATCACACTGCACCACTATTTACAGAAGAGAGCAAAGAAGAAACCAAGTATAGAAGATTTGCACCATCCAAGCCAATGGGAAGTGCTCAAAGAAGTGTGTTGTGTGTTGAAAAGAAGTGTGTGTTCAAAGAAGTCAGTAAATCAAGAGGGCTTGAAATGATACAGTTCATCTGTCTTTGAATCAGCATGGTTTAAAGCAGCTCTCTTTACAGAGTAGGTGTGTCCACATTTCTCAAATGGCCCTCATGATTAGAAATTCATGTTGTGCAGTCACATTGATTTTCACAGATAACTGTGGTGTGATGAGAGGCTCCATGTTTAATGGACAGAACGTGACTCCAGCTTGAATCAAGGGATTAAGGCAGCATTTATTCTTCTCTTTATTCCCTTATCAGGAGTCATTTGTCATGCTTCGTGTTTTATGGTGTACTATTAGTGAAATTAATCTTAAATTGCTCAAAATCTTATAATTATTTTTTTCAGTTTCAATTATGATTCATGGTCTACCAGCCTGGCACCCGCTGGCAAACAGTTATACAGAGTCAGCGAAGGATATGCAGTAAGTTTTTCCTTCATGTACTTTTGCTTGTAAGGTATATTTCTCCTTGCCCTTTGCCTTGGCCTCCTAAGTCACAGGTGGGACATTCACTGAGGTTAAGTTGTCTTCTTGGGCCATAAACAAATATTTTTCTCCAGTGTATAGACTTCACAATTTTGTTCTCTACTCATCTGCTATTTTGCCTGAACCTTATTCCTTTTAGTGAACTTGTCTCTGGAATTTATAGTCCCCATTTCCACAATTCTGAACTTAGTCTTGTATTCTGGATCAGCTGAAGATGCTGTGCCTGTTCTGGGCTTCATACCTGGTTCTATAAGGCTGCCATTCATTCTTACATTTATTTAACAGATTTTTTGAGTATTATTATTATGAGCTATTATATTATTACTAACTCTCATTGGACCCACAGTTGTATATAAAGGGTTACATGTTAACCCTTTGTATGTTAACCATGTTAACGATGTAAGATGTTGGGAGTTGTAAACACAGAGGTATCAACAATGTTGTCTGATTACGGCTTCTCTTTGACTTTTACTAAGGTAACCACAGTCTTTCTCAGTGCCCCCATTTAAATCAAAAACAGATGAAAAACAATACCAAGGTTCTGATTTCTGGCTTGTGTGCCCCTGAATGTACTCGGGTAGCACCAATAATGACTGATGCTTTTATTGCATTTACTGTGTGCCAGAGACCATTACAAGTTGTCTTTTGTAATCTCCGTAACAATCCCTTGAAAAAAAACAATAAACAAAAAACCAAACAGACCCTATGAGGAAAGAAAAAGTGATACAGAAAGTTTAAGAAACTTTCCACCTTACCTAGCTGGTAAGTAGTGAAGCTGCAGTTTTAACCTAACCATCTTAATCTGTTCCAGCTACAATAACAAGATACCACAGATGGGGTGACTTATAAACAACTGAGTATTATTCACAGTTCTGATGCTGGAAAGTCTAGGATCAAGGTGTCAGCAGTTTGGTTTCTGGTGAGAGCCCAATTCCTGGTTCCTAGACAGCCATCTTGCTCTGTCCTCTCATGGAGAAAGGGTGGAGGATCTTCTCTGGGGTCTCTTACAAGGGTGCTAATCTCATTCATGAGGATAAGCCCTCATGACTTAATCACCTCCCCGAAGTCTCACCTCAAATACTGTCACATTGGGGGTTGAATTTCAACATATGAATTTTGGGAGGACAATGACATTCAGTCTATAGCACCAACCAATCTGGATCTGGGGTGTTTCTATAAACCCTAATGCATTGCATCTGAGAGTGACAGAAGAAGGCCTTTCCAGTTTCTAAGACAAAAGAGGCATTTCTTACAGCATTTCTGTTCATCTTGAGTTTGAGAACACAGACTTAATAGGATTGTATCTTGTTCAGTGTTTCAAGTCTAGCATCTAAATTTGAATGAAAGGATATGAGCAACTAAAACTGACGTTATTACATACGGATCATGGTTTACAAATTTCTGGAAAGTATAATTTTGAATAATTGAGCAGTATAACTTTCAGATAGTATTTGAAGAATTCTGCTCTATATTCTCTTTCTACCCTAAAACTCCTATTGGGAGATTTCTTTTATTCAGGTTTATGTGCACTCTTGAGCTCAATATTCATGTTTTCTGGTGACCATGTCCACATGATGCCTTGAAAAACAGCATGGCTCTGACTGAATTCCTAATCTTCCCTTGCCCTTCCCCTAAATGGCTTCTCTTTTGGTTTGTATCAGAAAACGGCACCATTATCATCTATTTTGTTATCTAGGCCTGAAACCAGGGCTTCTTTCTTCATTTTCCCTTCTTGCTTTCCAACACCCCCAACCCCCAATCAAGTCATTCCCACAATATATCTTTTCTATGTCCTTAATATCGCTCAAATTCTTTCACTTCTCTTCATCACCACAATTTCTTGTCTAGTTCATTTTTCCCCCTTGGCTACTTATGGTAGCAATTCCTGTATTCTCTGGCCTTACCTTCTGCTGTCTTTGTCGTTAGCATGACCTACAACATGCATGCCTTATCATCTGGCCCTTGGTTCCCTTTATGACTCATCTCTTACTCTTTGGCAGTCTCTGCTCCCTTTACTGAGATCCTTGCAATTCTTCAGATGAGCAGTGTGCATATTTTACTCCTGGGATTTTGTGTATACTCTTCACTGTGTATGGTATACCCATCTCACCCCTCACTCTTCCTTCTGGGTAACTCCTGCTCACACTTTCATTCTGTCTTTCCACACAGAATATGGCACATCATGAGTATTTGAGCAATACATATTAAATGGATCATAGAATGAATGTAGATGGTCAGCTTAGAGAAGTATTAGGAAACTAATTTAAAGATGCAGAAGCATTTGTGTTAGAGAAAGTGGGTGGTATTTCCAAATAGCCTAAAGTTAAATTTTATAGAAACTTAATGCCTGGTTCAAGAGTAGGATTTTAATAAATGAAGGTATTTATTGAATACTCATCATATGATTCTAAAAGACAGATGAACTTGTTTCTATATTAGTAATAGGTAGACTACAGAGTTCATTTTCATTTTTCCCAGTTAAAACTATTCATATCTGTAGTTATTAAAAGACACTGTGCTGAGTTTCTAAATGTACTTTCATGACATCTTTGTAATAACCTCTGTGTATATACCTTTCTCTGAACTGGATAGGTCAGTTTATGTCTTTCTTTCCCATTACACTATGCGTTTCCTGAAAGTGTAGGCCATTAATATTTATTTTTCTAGAATGTAAAAATATGTGTGACACATAGTAGATGTTTTAGGTAGTTTTTGTTAAACGAGTGATTTAAAGAATAAAGAAACTCATAGAAAATAAATAGTATACTAAAAACATGACTTCCCTTACTTTAGTTTACAGTGCAGTGGTGGTCAGGATATTACCAGCTCACAGGAGTCTAATAGATCACCCAGCTAAGTGGCAGCTGGTCAGTAAAGGCACATGGAGACTTTTCCGGATGCTTCCAATACCAGTAAGAGGTGAGAAACCTCTTACTAGTCAAACTCCTGCATGAGAATGGAAAATCTGTTCTCTTTGCCTCTCTGCCTGCATTTTTACTAAGTAACTACTCAGTTCTGGAAGCTAATAAAGATGCTCTCCTTGATCAAGCCTTAGTTAAGCTTCTTTGAGCCCTCTGCTCACTTAGACTGGACCTTTGGCTTCTGTTTCCATCTTTATAGAGTCTAGTTTTAGGAATAATCCTGTCAAGTTGGTTTAGCCAGAATCTTTTCACCTACAATGTCTGATCAACCTTGTACCTGATTGGGTTTCATCCTCCACCAACTCCCAGGTTGTATCTGATCACATAGGCTGCCTTCAGCAAGAATCCTGTTAGGTCAGTTTAGCAAAAAATTGCCCTACCCTCTTAATTTTCTATCCACTGACCCCCTCCACTCTATTCCTTGGCTATAGATTCCCATTTTTCCTCCTTATACTTGGAGCTGAACCCAATTTCTCCCCCCTACTGCACACCTCCCCTTTACCTATCATGATAGGCTCCCTGAATAAAACCTGCAATTTCAGTACGTGTCCAAATAATTGTTTCTTTTTTTTAATTATTAATTTGTTTATTTTTGCTGTGCTGCGTCTTCGTTTCTGTGCGAGGGCTTTCTCTAGTTGTGGCGAGCGGGGGCCACTCTTCATCGCGGTGCGCGGGCCCCTCACTATGGCGGCCTCTCTTGTTGCGGAGCACAGGCTCCAGACGCACGGGCTCAGTAGTTGTGGCTCACGGACGTAGTTGCTCCGCGGCATGTGGGATCCTCCCAGACCAGGGCTCGAACCCGTGTCCCCTGCATTAGCAGGCAGACTCTCAACCACTGCACCACCAGGGAAGCCCCCAAATAATTGTTTCTTTAACAAAGCTGAAGTATACAGTGTTCTACATTTCAATATTGCAAAGACACAGAATTCAGCAAGATAACAACTGAAGAGAAGAGTATTTGTCTCTAAGATCAAGAGCCTCAGAGCCTAGAAGAAGAAGTCAGGATGAGGCCACTGAGGAGTGACGCACAGAGGGACTGCTAGAGTGCTCCAGGGCTTAACTGTGGTTCTCAGTCATTCTGGAAGATAAGTCCTCTGAAAGAGATGCAGACATGAGAGCACATTCTAGAGGGAGAAGTAAAGGATGGAGATAGACTTGGAAATAATCTCATAAGCTCTGAAATTATTTTTAAAAAGCAGTAGTTCTAATAGTAATGATAATAGTGCTGTCTGTTTTCTAGTTTTTAATTATTCCTAAAAAACTCAGGTGCAGAATAACAAGCAAGGGCAGGTTAAATTTGGAACAGATTTTCCCAAATTAGGGTACCTTGATTTTCCAGTGCTTCATGCAGATGTGAAAGTTATGGAAATAGTTCAAAATCCTGAACCTATAATTATGCCTTTTGCCTTAACATTTTAACCGAGGTCTTGCCTTGAAAAAGCTTCTGTTCCATTTCTTCCCCATTCCTGTCACTGCCATTTTGTTTGTTTGAGAGAAAGCAGAAATATAGATGATGGGATAACATTGGATTAAAAATAGCACATTAAGCAGCCAGCAAAAAGTCTTCAGGAAGCATTTGTTTCCGTCTGTGCATGTGGCACCTTTAGGGGGCTGGGCCTGTGGGTCGGTGGTCTTAATTGTCTTTATTCTTTAGACACAGGAGTACTCATTGTACTGGCTTTCCCTGTGTCACTTTGAGTTCAGAATGCTATATCATGAACTTTTTCAGAGCTGGGTTAACTGGATATATTGTGTGCTGAGACGATAAAATTGGAAATACTTTTGTGTAAATTCTCCCAAAGCATTATTTCTCTTTCTTTATACACAACTTATAACAGAGAGTGGTCAAAGGAAAAGAATGCAAGCTTCCAAGAAAGCAAGCAATACATGACAGAAGTCATGAGAAAGCAAGAGAAAAAGTCCCTGACATTTCAAGGCAGAGGCCAGTCATACCTTACGAGTTCTGAGTAACTGAGATTTTCTTATGGTGCCATTTCTGTGAGCACCTCAAGTCCACCTAATTTTCTTCCTTGCCCCCTCCACTCCACCAAGACATCCAAATATGGTGGCTGCCATAGTTGACCTCATTGCAACTTAATGATTTGATCTCTCCCCCTTTTTTCCTATGTGTTTTCCAAGGTGACAGGCTGCTTACCTGACTTACAGGCAGGTGCTGAGGAGCCAGTCCTTCCCTCTGTTCCTCCCTCTTACCACGTTCCAGTAATATATGTCCTCTTTGTCATCCCCCATCCTGCAGAAGGCTGAGGACGATACTGCGGCATAAATTTCTTTCCAGAGAGCAAATAGAGTGATTGGCTCTTGGCATACACTGGAGTGATGGATGGGGTTTTAGTCCAGTATAAGCCCCACCATAAGGAACGAGCCATGTGTTGTGACTGCCAAAAAATACAAATAAAAGTTAATGCAATGCACGAAATTTCCCTCAGCATTCTCATTAAAGAGTTTGCCTACAAACAAAACTAATGACAATTATTTGTACAGATTAAATTATGTTTATCAAATTAATCAAATAAATTAATAAAAATTACACTGTGGCAAAAATTTCTAAGCAGCCAAAGAGAGAAAATGCAAGCTTTACTGATCACCAGTCCTGCTGAGTTTCTGTGCGGTGCTGGTAGCAATTTAGATATTCTTTACAGACTGCAGCAGCCTCTGAATTAAAAGCACCTTATATTAACCACACTGTGTATAATACTTTACCATTTTCAGAGCCCTTTCAGTATACTTTGTCAATAATAACTGTAATGGGGAAAGTAACTCCTTGTTTTATGATGCAGAATCTGGGAGTCCAAGTGGTTTCACACTAAGGGAAGAAGCTCGAGCTAGATGGTGAGCTTCAGATGATGAGTTTATTGCCCTTTGTTGTAGACTGCATGTTTGTGTCCTCCTAAAATTCATATGTTAAAGCTCTAACCCCCAATATAATGGTATTTGGAGATGGGGTGATAAGGGAGTAATTAGGCTTACATGAGGTCATGAAGGTTGGGCCTTCATGATGGGATTAGTTCCTTTATGAGGAGAGACACCAGAGGATTTGCTTTCTCACTTTCTCTGCACGAAACAAAGAAGAGGTCATGGGAGCACACAGTGAGATGGCAGCAGCCTAGACGCCAAGAGCAGAGACCTCAGAATAACACTTACCTTTCAGGCACCTCGATCTCCGACGTCTCAGCCTCCAGAACAATGAGAAATAAATGTCTGTTGTTTAAGCAGCCAGTCTATGGTATTTTGTTATGGAAGCCCTAGCAGCCTAAGACAACCTTCCAGCTAGCTGTTAACTGGCTAGGTGCCTATGTGACTTGAAGCAGTAACCAAACCTCATGTGCTATAATTTCATTCCTTCATTCTTTTTATACTTTCATTCTTTCACTCAAAAAAATTTCATTCAGTACGTGCTGTGTGCCAAGAAGTGCATCCAGTCCCAGAGATAAAAAATAAACAAGCCATATTCAAGTTGCTCCCATTTTGATAGGGGAATGACTCACATAAGAAGATAATTATAATATTATTTAATAAATGCTATAATAAAAGTCTTTAAAAAGGAGCTTTGGAAGTACGAAGGAGCTCATTTAGCTTGGGGGACCTCAGGAAATGCTTTACAAGGGAGGTAACATGGACGACGATTTAAAGTATCAATATTACACGTGAGACTTGGAACTCATCCACCCAGATGCACTCAAGGAGGACACGGCTGATGGAAGGAAGGAGGGCTGGCATCACCTAGGCAGGCAGCTGCAGTCTTTGGGCTGCATGCTTGAGCTTATGGTGGACAGCATCCTAGCATTTCTGCCTATACTGAAATCCCCCAGGGAGTTTCTGTTAAACCCAGATTCTTGAATCTTGACCCAGACCTGACCTACCAGCACAGAATCTCTGGGCATAACACGGTGGAATAAGCATATTTAATAAGCACTCCAGGTAATTCTAATACACACTGAAGTTAGAATAAGAGTTCACTCAGATACAGGAGTAAAAAGCAGGCTTTTCTCTGTATTTCAGCATGGATGAACTCTGATGTCAGATTTCCTACACACGCTTTTACATGTTCCTTTATACTCCAGTTTTCTCATTGCAGCAATGAAATTTCTTTATAGCTCTACTTTCAAAGCATCCATGGAGTTAATACTGCTTTGTCAGTACAATGATTTTTCTCTTTCCTCTTGATTAATAAGTAGAGCATCATCTATTTCCATGAAGCTGGTACAGTTCTATTCTACTTTTACCTGAAAGATCTTACAGTTGGCTAATAAGAACCGAGGCAGCACAGCACAAGGCCTGGTGAACAGTTACTGCTAAATAGGGAGAGATCCCCCTCAGCATCTTTCTGTCCCACTCTTTCAAAATCCCTCCCTGAATTTCAGCCACTTCACAGGCATCCATTAATGATATTTAATTTCCTCTGAAAATACTGAACGTATAATTAAGATGAAGATGCTCTGAGGGCTTTCCCTAGATATGAGCTTGCTTCTTTCTTCTCTTTGGAAGTATGTCATTTAACCTCTTTATCTCTCTTCTTCTATAAGTAGGGAATGTCAGATTTACCTGCCCTGAAAAAAGGTTTCTGGATATTCAGCAGTGACGTTAGTCAACTGTTTAGCACATAAAAAGTACCACATGACAGCTGTGCGATGCGCTGGGCAAAAGCTCTCTTAGGAGCATCTGTGGTACCTGACCCTTTTTGTGATTCTCTTTTCTTGACAAATTATGTCATGTTGCCTCACTGGACATGAGGGAACAACAAGATACAATGTAAATGATTAAAGCCAAAATTTTTACCATCTATGTAAAATAGGAACAAAGAACAGCAGTGATGTGTCACCATAGTATTTGATGCAATTTGAAACCCAGTATTTTAATGGAAGGGTTTGGGACAACACCAGATAGCAATATGGGGGTGCCACTGGGAACTTTACCTTTTCTTTCAAAGAACTCCATGTCCCTGTCTATCAAAGAAAAAAGAACATGCTCTGTACAATCACAACTGCCTTCAGGGTTGTTTAGAAATCTGAGTTATCTTTGATACTTTTGCTTTCTTCACCAAACCAGTTGATTCTACAGAATCTTTGAATTTGTCTGTCTCTTCCCAGTTCTACTTTTTTATTTATTACACCAGTTTCTCTCTGTTGTTTTTTTAAGTTGTTCCTTAACAACTGGTCCATATGCCTCCCTTTTACATCTCTTTCCAAACCATTCTATACGCAGCATCCAGAGTGATTCTTTGAAAAGGTAAATCTAATCTTGCCTTACTCCCCTTAAGTTCTTCAATGGCTTCCCATTGTACATAGGATTGTATGCAGTCTCCATACCATGAGTTACAGGAGCCTGGCTATGTTGACTTCTGCTTACTTCTCTAGCCTCATTTTGAACCATTTTCTTTTTCTCACTGTTGCTCCAGCTAATTGTCCACCTTTTAGTTGCTAGAATACCTCAAGCTCTGTCCTACCTCAGAGCATCTATACACAGTCTTTCCCCTGCAGAGCTTCTGTACAAGATGTCCCTCCCTCACTCCTTATCACTTGTCAAATCTCAACTTAAATGTTACATTAAAAGGTAGAGATTTTAAATGATATATATTAAAAAAAAACTCAGCAGATCTCTCCCCTTCATGCTTTGACAAACAACATGCTTATTACCTTCCAAGCACTTTTATAATTCGTAATTATTCGTTTATATATTCATTTGTCTGTTTAATGTTTGTCGTACCAACTTGACCATAAGCTCCTTGTGAACATGAACCAGGTCTTGTTAACTTACTACCGTTTACCTGGTGCAGAGAATACTGTCTGGCAGTTAGTAGGAATTTAATAGATGATTGTTGAATAAATAAATGAACAATAAAGAAGGTAGATCCTGTTTCTGAAATGCCCTTTTGTAGCAGAGCTCCTGATTTGCTTGTATATTTAAAAAAAAAAAAAAAAAAAAGAGCCCAGTGGTAAACTGATAGTAGGAGGTGAAAAGAGCTGAAATTAAATCTGAGAGTGAAGAGGTAAGAAAGAGAAATGGAAAAGAGTGAAGGAATAGCTGCCGGATAGATGAATAAAAACAAAAGAAAAATATCAATAACAACAGAAAAATAAAACCCTCATTGTGGGCTGCTGAAGGAGTGATTACAATTTCTAACACTCAATTTGCAATTTTTTTACATGCCCTTGATGTAAACTCATGCTTAGCCTTCCTCAGTCTCCAGAAAAGTACTCTGAATTCAAATGGCAAATGTGTATTTGAGTTTATGTTTTATGGGTACTAGTTATCTATTTTTGTATAAAAAATCACCATAAACATTAGCATCTTAAAAAATATACATTGATTATCTCATAGTTTCTGTGGTTCAGAAATCTGAGCATCGTTTAGCTGGGTCCTTTAGTTCAGGATCTATCACAAGGTTGCAATTAAAGTATTGGCCAGGACTAAGGTCTCATCTGAAGGCTTCTTTCAAGCTGTTGGACTTAGGACATCCATTCCTTGCCAGCTGGTTCTCTCCAGTATGGCAGCTTGCTTCATCGAAGTCTGCAGTCCAGAAGACAATAGAGTGAGTCTACCAAAAAGATGAAAACCACAGTTTTTGTTACTTACACATAGAAGTCACATCCCATCATGTTTTCAGTTTTCTGTTCAGTCGATAGCAAGTCACTAGGTTCAGCTTACACTCAAGGGAAGGGGATTATACAAGAGGTCATTGTGGGCCAACTTAGAAGTCACCTACCACAGTATGTCTGTTGATATTTTGGTTTTGTGTGTGTGTATGTAAATCAAGGAAAGGACTAAGTTCCATATTTAGGGTGATGCAACATGGAGTTATCCATGAAAACATATATTTCCTGAAAATATGAAGAAAATTTGAGACAGCCCTTCACAGGGTGTGGATAGAGGTCTGAATTATATTATTTGGTTCTCAAGGGGCACTTGGACCTTAGATTCCAACATATTTCAATAATTTGATTATCCAAAACATTGCTGTAACTCTCTGCTTTTCCTTCCCTGACAATTTCTTTGAAGATATAATACACTCAGAAGTTCTAAATATTGCCAAAGAATTAGGGGGTTTTGTATAGCAATTGTTGATAGAGGGAGTTTTACAAGGCTTTGCACCATAGAGTCAATGTGCTTCAGTGGCACAAAGGTCACAAGTTATTTTATAGTTCATCTTGGCTTAAGGTCTAATCTAAAAAGTTGGAAAGTTCTCTAGTGATCTGGCACTAACTCTGTAACTTGTAAGCTCTCGATTGATTAAATTAGAAAAATGTTCTATTACAAAAATAATTATTAATACACTTACTTAATATTAACTTATATCTCTCTTACTTAGGATCAACTGAGATGTACTATTTGTCTGTGTGCCAGGCATTGTGTTAGGCATTTTTCCAGGTGCTAACTTACAGAATGCTCAAAGGAGTCTGGTGACTAAACAATTATGAGGGCTGATAGAAGACAAGTCCATTGAAAATTTTCTAGTTTGAGGGACCAGGTTATTTATAAAATAATTATTTGAAATGATATGATGGCAATAAATTTGCCTATGGGCAGATAAGAGATGACAAGTTCTGTTTTACGCATAAAATCTGACAGCATATACGATGATGTCGGGAGGGACGATGTGGAGGTGGGAGGATAGTATTGGGAGTTACCATGAGGAAGGGACATAAGGTGAGATAACTGCTGTCCGTCTTTTAAATATCAGTGTTATTCAAAGTTGATTTCAGCAGCTCTCTTCATTTTTTTTTCATGGCAATAATATAAGAATGTAATTGGTGACAGTAAATGACTTTATCTGACTGATGAATGCATGTATATGTCGTGGTTGACTTTCTGAGCAATGACACCTTCCAATAAGGGCAGGTAGAAATTAGTAGTGGTGTCTCCTGGCTGCCTCACAGGATGCTTTCCCCCACAGCGGGGCTGGCTACACTGTCTCTGTCAATGGACAGAGTTACTGAAACCTTAGCCAAATGCCAGCTCCTCCTACTTCCCCAAAAGTGGAATTAGACATACCTTTTCTAAGTGATGGGTGTCCCATCTGTCCTGCTGTTTGTTCTTATTAAGCCCAAGGAAGGAATAGTCAGTTCTTGCAAACATTTAGTTGATGTGGTGGTGATAGATGTGCACTGCTCACGAGGGCCTGCTATGGGGAGCATAGTTGACTGACAGTCAGCATGCTGAGGCCATTGTTCCCCTAGGCTGCTACCAGCCAGTGGCTGAGCCTGGCAGAGGTACTAGAGTAGGGGCTATTCTTCTCCAATTTTGGACTCTTCTAATAGGTAGGGACTCCCCTTCAGCCTGGCTGAGACTTCCTCAGTACTGTGCTGTGGTATGAGGCTCTTCCTACTCAATCCTTTCTTCTGTATCTCCTTTCACAAAGTATCAGATGTTCATGGCTACCTGAAAGCTCTTCCCACCTATTTCTGATCCCTCCTCCTTTGCCGTTTGTACATGACTTGACCCACTAAATCTTTTGAGCCTGTCTAATGCCATCTTGGTGTCAATGTGTTGAAGGATCTGAACAGGCCCAGGGGTGAGATCACCATTGCAAGTGACAGTTGTGCTATACACTATTATAATGAGCATGCCCAGTGTCTGAAGTCAGCTTGAAGAGGCTGGGGTAGTGAGGAGATTGGGAATGGCATTCATAGACTTAGATGCTTCAATTTGATCTAAGCAGGGTTACATTTTGGGCATTGCATTTTATTTAAGAAATCAAGCAGTATATTATCACATCAAGCAGTCCTTTATCACATAAAGGACTCTTTCCTTTAAAAATAGGCTTTCCAAAATTGGAATGTGTTTCAGTTTCTGGGACAATTAAATTACTCAGAATACCATGTTTGCAGATTATGTCAGGTGGATGAGGCAGTTCACTATAATATTAAAACAACACAATCATTGGGTTGAAGAATGCATATTTGGATTGAGCTCATCTGCTTTCTGTGTTTTTAGTTGTATGTAGATGTATGCTGTGGGAGGTTTGTCATTGACTGAGAGCAAAATCCAGAATATGAAAAGTTAGTTCATCCATTAGTACAACAGTCCACAACTGACAATTCCCTGATAAAATCATGATAGCTTAAAGTCACAGCAGGATTCGTACACATCTTCTGAAAAACCGAAGAGATATTCTGGTCTCCATGATGAGAGAGTTCAGGGCCATCTTGTGCCCTATTACATCTTTAGCCTTCTGTAAAGTGTGTCATACAGGGTAGATGTTCAAAGATATTTGTTGAAAAAAAAAATGAAGGACATTATAATCAGGATAGTTTTAATTGTGAGTAAATGTGACTATACTTCAACCATTTTTATATGTAGAATAATCGATTAATCACAACTAGTTAACAGTCGTGTCTATTCTATGATCTGAGTTTCTTTAACACTGATTACTTCTTAGGTGATTGGCAAATAGGGGAGTGATGTTGGTATAATGTGAAGGGTGTTGATTCACACATGATTTTTCTCAGGGAGTTAATTTTTTTTAAGTGATTGAGGTGGACTGTCATAATTAAATGCCTTATCAACGTATAAATCCTTTATGAAAAGACCTAAAACTCTACAAAAGTGTCTTCTTTTAGTGCAAGCCGTGCTTGTACTCCACCGTGTTAAGCTACAGTGAAATGCAAGTGCATGTGAAGGGGATGGTGCTGACATTTCCTCCCTTATTAAACAATGATTAACAAAAGAGGCTATGGTCTGGAGATTATTGATGTTGATGAACATTTCTGTACTGGAAGCAAATGCCCTCCGAGAAGTACATAGCAAAGGAAAATGTACAACTGCCAGAATTCAAGTTGGAAAGAATTAACTGTGATACTGGAAGCCAATGCCAAACATATTTTAGATGCACTTATGTTTTTATTAGGATTGATATTGTTTTTGTTAGTTCTCTGGATATAGTAGGCTTTCAGGGATCTGCTCCAACTCTTTTTTTCCAGAGCCAATGTTATTTTCACCATGTGATTTTACAGAAAGCATGTTCTCCCCACCCCGAAACACATATGTGGCATGATAGCAAGAATACTTGCATTTAAAAGAAAATCAGTAGGGACTTCCCTGGTGGCGCAGTGATTGAGAATCCACCTGCCAATGCCGGGGACGCGGGTTCAAGCCCTGGTCTGGGAAGATCCCACATGCCACAGAGCAGCTGGGCCCATGTGCCACAGCTATTGACCCTGTGCTCTGTAGCCTGCGAGCCACAACTACTGAGCCACAGCTACCGAAGCCCACGCACCTAGAGCCTGTGCTCTGCAACAAGAGAAGCCACCGCAACGAAGCGTAGCCCCTGCTCGCTGTAACTAGAGAAAGCCCACGTGCAGCAATGAAGATGCAACACAGTCAAATAAATAAATAAATAGATTTATTTTAAAAAATTATAAAAGAAAAGCAGTATAGTTACTTGGTTAGGAATTCAGCTGTAAGTCAAACTGCTTGGATTAAAGTTTTAGCTTTGCCATTTCCAAGATGACTATACTTGGGCATGGCACTTAATATTCTGTGCCTTTGTATTCACAGTGGTAAAAAGGAGAAATAATAGTATCGTCCTCATTGGACTATTGTGTAGTACATGAGTTGATGCAATAAAGAGCTTAGGCAAGTGCCAGGCACACAGTACGCATTCCACTAATGCTAATTATTGTTATGAAATAAAGCATCTCTTTCCCCAGCTAAGCCATGTTAGAGAGAGTTCACCCTGCTATATGGAGACATGGCATGGTTTCATAACTGGTACCTTAATATAGAAGTTCCTTAAGGCTTGACTCATAGTTCTTTGTAGAAATTTTAGGAGCTAGTCCTTTTTTGAATTTGTATTCACTATTGCTACAACCTGTTTTTTAAATTTCCTCTGGCTAGAGTCGCTAGACTGTTACTTAAATTAAATTATAACTTTAAAACTGATTTCCTCCAGTTACTTGTGCTGTATACAGGAGAGTCATCACATACTTACTGCTCTTATTTGACATTTTCTCTTACTATTTTTCTCGATAAATTATGACCTGTTATGCCACTTCCCTTATATGTGAAGTTGATACAGTGTAATAGAAACAAGATATAATATCAATAAAATGATCTATCATAAACACAGCTAAAACTGGGAAACACATGTCCAAAATTAAGTGATATAGAATTAAAGTACACTTTTCTTTTTCCTTAGGAAAAGGCTGATAAAACCAAAGACTAGCACAAGAACAGAAGCCGTTTGCTACCTCTAGCAGTGTTTGTATTCCTGAGAATCTATGGGAAAACTGGATAAGTGCTGTGTGGAAGTTTGCTTTAAGAGTGGCACCTCTAGGTTGATGTGTCCTTTCCTAAATGCTTGGATTTCCAAAGCAGTCATTCATTGTCTGGGGTTAAACATTGCTCTCTTCCAGCTGACAATTTTAAAGTGACTGTAAAATAGTGAATCAACTATACTATCAATGGATTAAGTCTGAGTATCAAGCTGAGTAATAGGTTGGACAAAAAGATTTCACAGGGCCTTCAATTCTATGAAATGCTAATTAACAACAAAAGAAGATCCAATACTTTAGAACAAATTACTATATCTGTTTTGCTTTCCACCATTCATGGTGGAAGGAGAACATTATGAGAAAACAGGCACTTTGTCAGAAAAGGACTATATGGAAACTAGAGCTAACTGTTTTCAAATTCTCTATAAGACTGGGGCGGGCTGCTCTATTATCAATATACGTGAATAAAATTACGATAAGGGGAAAAAGTAAACTATATATCAAGCACCTATGTCAGGCTCTGAGATTCATTTAATTCCCTTCTTCCTCCCCAAAAGAAACGAACCCTGTGAATTAGGTGTTATTATTCTTATTTTGTAGGTAAGGGATAGAGCAGGCTTAGAGCAACTGAGTAATGATAAGGCCACTCAGAGTCTGCTTTCTTTCCCCTATGCCAGACCTTGTCTTAGGATCTGCCTTCTGCATCCCTCCTGCTGATGGATGACATTACTTGTAGTCTCAGACTACTTGGACTGTACTCTGTTTTTCTGCCCATTCTCTCACTTTGATCCTCTACAAGCCAGGTTTTCAAGGAAGAGTGCCAGGATCAGAGTGTCACTGATCAAGTCAGGTCTGTTGGTTGTCTAGAGGAGACGCCAGGGTGCCTCTGCCAGGATGCATTCACTGCACTGCTTAATCTTACTCTCACTCTTACAGGTTCAGAAACCTGAATTTCAGGAGTAATGAGAGTGACTCTGTTTCTCATGCTGGGCTTATGTTAACAAAATTCATACATGTTGATACATAAAATGAGAACATCAATTGATTTCATTCACAATAAGAAGCAAACTGGCTAAGGTCCTGAACACTCATATCCTGTGGTCAATACTTTCATTCTCTGTAGCCATGTCCTAAGAAGCCACATTATAATTACAAAATTGCTGTGATTACTAAGTCACTGGAACAGAAAGAATTAGGAATTCAATGAGGTTTGATGGCATCTGGTAAATTAGCATAGAGCATCCATATCCGAAATACATAATACACTGATAGATTGAGTCAAGTCCTTGGGCATTAAAGAATCTGGGTGGGCACTGTCAGTGCTGTTACTCTTTATATGTTTATTTATTTTTACCTTTTCTAGTATGTGGTTAGGTTTCTAGCAATTCACCTTCTGATTGACTCATTACTCAAATCTTGTTGATTCCAGGGAGAACTTCTAGAACTTAACGTGACTTTACAATATGTGTTTCAATCCATTTGATGTTGATGTTTAGTTAAACTTTCAGATGGCAATCTTATTTCTCTTATCTGGAAATGAATTTTAGGTTGAATGGAGGAAATCCCTCTGTACATCTCAAAGCCAAAGATACCAGATGACTTTTCAAAAGAAAATGAAATTTACACTTTTTTTTTTTTTTTTTTTTTTTGCAGTACGCGGGCCTCTCACTGTTGTGGCCTCTCCCGTTGCGGAGCACAGGCTCCGGACGCGCAGGCTCAGCAGCCATGGCTCACGGGCCCAGCCGCTCCACGGCATGTGGGATCTTCCCGGACCGGGGCACGAACCCGTGTCCCCTACATCAGCAGGCGGACTCTCAACCACTGCGCCACCAGGGAAGCCGAAATTTACACTTTTGAACAGAGGTATGTGAAAGATGACATTCTTGGGAACATTATCCAATTAAGATTTAGTGAGCTCTTAGTAACGGGGCTCTATATGTATATTTTGCATTATGGATTTTATTTACTATGTTAAGAACTCTTAATATGGAGGGCCTATTCTCAGAACATGTTTTATAGCAAGAAAACACCATCAGTGGCTGCCTCCTGGATGAGATTCAGAAAGCCTTAGGAAAGCCATATATGCCTCAAATACTTTTCTCACCATCTGTCTGGTATTTAACCTTTGAGACAAATTTCTTAGAGTCTTAAAATCTTTTCTGTTTTAAAAATTTCTTCTTAGAATGCAGATGTACCTGGGATATTTAATGCATTAGGCCAGTGTTTATCAAATGGATATCATTAAGTAGCTGCAGATATAATTTCAATGTTTGGGGATTCTCTAAAATAATTCAATTTTAATAATGCAGTAATAATATATGCATATTCTGAATCACTTGAATGACTACATTGTAAATCAGTACTCTTCTTTTTGTCTTTCCTCTGTTTTTTTCTTATTAGTTATCTATTTTGTACATATTAGTGTATATATGTCAATCCCAATCTCCCAATTCATCCCACCCCACCCCCACTCAGGACTCTCTTCTAATTTAAAGCCTGAATTTGTGTTTTGGTTCTTTTTAGCATCAATTACTTTAATGGTCACTGGCTTATTAATAATGCGATCCTTTAAAAAAAAAAAAGGCCAAACACCATCATCTCACTCTACAAATCAGGTTTCTTAAATATTTAAGGTGCAAAAAGAGATGAAAGAATTGATTTCTAGCAAAGGGTAATGGAAACAGATTGTACCTGGGTAATTATTATCTGGATGACTACTGATTTGAGGCAAATGGATGTTTAAAATCCTGCCAGTTGGATGGGATGGTCAGATTAAAATCAAGTTCCTTATATCAGTTATTCCCTGAATTTGGATTAAAGATCATTTTTGTCCATTAACTTGTCCCTCATAGAAAAAATATCAAATGGCTCTGATTCCCAGTAGTGAAAAATAAAATGCATTCCCCTAATGCAATAGATTAAAATTGTTTGTAGTGGTTTTTCGTCACAGAATCACATAGTAGCTTACTTTTTCTGTTTTGGAGTTTGTGGATTGATTACTTATATACAGACTAGGTTTAGAAGATTCTGAGATATTGATTTAAGAGTCTCAGGCTATATAGATCCAAGAAATATGTTTTCCTTTCTCCTTAAATAGATATACACCATTGAGCTTAATCTATCCTCCTGAGTTTAGGATATCATTTGAATTCCTGAAAAAAAAAAAAAGCTAAAGGCTCTGTAGATTCTAGTGGTTGTCACCTTCAATAAAGCCCATTAGTCAATGTAATAAATCTGTTACTAGAAACCAGACACAACAGTTTCTCTGATGAAGGGTTCATGTGAATAGACTCAAAGTTCTGATTGCAATAGCTCGAGTTGCTACTGTACTGTGGATTCACCTATGCTTAACTACCCTTGATGTGTCTGGGGTAAGCAATTAATGCCACAGATTTTGGAGAACTTCTTCCTAAGAAATTTGTGGTAGTGTTAAAGTATTTACCACACAGTTCAATGTTTTTGCTTCTCCTCCTTTTTACATTCCTACTTCTTCCTTTGCTTTTCTTTTCCTTCTTCCTGATTCTAAGACCTTATATTTTCCTTATGTTTTGTAACATTCCCCTTTTTTTTTCTTTCTGCATGCTGTGGGGAAAGCAAGGAGAAAAGGGAAAGAATTTTCACTGATGTTGGCATTTATAATTATGATAGTTCATTAATCCACATCCCCTACAAAATAGGTAAACTGAGGCCCTGAGTATGTAAATAATAGCCTTAGGACAACTGATAAATGATAGAGCCAGTTTTGAATTCATGTGTTAGAAATATTCTGTAATTGGAATATTATTTATCTCTCTATATAATCTATATGCATGATATAGATATCACCTATCCATTTATCTGTACATGTCTATGGTGGCACTAAGAAATATATTTTACATTTCTTTATTTCCAGGACCCTGTCCCCCACCCCAAAGAAAAGCAGGATGATTTCAGGCAAATATTTGGACTTCAAATGTTTGTTAAATAGAAAACATATCTCAAAAGCTTACTATTAGCATATTTCTATTCTATTTTGTTTTTAGGTATAGTACAGCATGCAGTATTCATGGCGACAGATATGAGACACGATCAAAACACCTAAATCTGGGCTTCCCTGGTGGCATAGTGGTTGAGAGTCTGCCTGCCAATGCAGGGTACATGGGTTCGTGCCCCGGTCCGGGAGGAGCCCATGTGCCACGAAGTGGCTGGGCCCGTGAGCCATGGCCACTGAGCCTGCACGTCTGGAGCCTGTGCTCCGCAACGGGAGAGGCCACAATAGTGAGAGGCCCGCGTACTGCAAAAAAAAAGCTAAAAAACCCACCTAAATCTAACTTCCTTTTTCCATTAAATGCCCCAAATCTAAAGCTCGAAGACATGTACAAATTTGTACATGCTATCAAAATAGTCTACAGTGCTTACCATCAGAATTCATATTCTTCAAGAATAGAGTTAACGTTATCGTTTTAGAAAAAAGGGTAATGACAGATATAAAAATTGAGTTAACTGAGAATAAGAATTACAAACTGAGTATATTTATCTTTGGAGGTAATTAATAATCACATGTGCCAGAGATCTATAAAAGATTGGCCTCAGAACTTACTACAGGGACTTTATCCTTTCCTCTACAAATTGCTCAGTTCCACCAAAGCAAAGACACTATTCCCCACTGACGACTAAATAAATGACAAGATTGAAGTGGTGAAAAATAAATTCCTTCTCTGAGTTGCTTGAGTAAAAAGCTCTCCGAAAAAAAAATCACATTTTTCTCTTCACATAATGGAAACTTAACACTTTTTACAACATTGTACTATTTGAGAAGAAGCTTGGAAAATTCATTCTAAAGGGAAGCATATTTGGGGTACTAGTTCTACCACAACCACAAATAACGAAGAAGAACATTGGGAATAAGGATCCTTTGGCCTATGTACCTCCTCTGCCAAGCCTTCATCTATGCTATTACAATGCATATATAAACATTTTATGGTAACCAGGGAATAAGTTATTGATGTACTGTATTTTCAGCACATGTCTATAAGAATGCAAAAATGTAAACATTGATCTACATAATCATATACATATATTAAGTGAAACTTCCCACAACTGTGTCAATCAGATCATTGCATTAAATTGCATTTAATGGCTTATTTGCTGAAAGTGGGAATTTTAATTATTCTAGATAAATGTGGATTAACAAACTATCATAATTCTAGTCTGAATTCATGAATGACTTATTAGTCGCTCATATTCTGTTTTTTTTTGTTTGTTTGTTTCTTGTTCATAATCCTGGTGAGCGTCTGATATTTAGATCATAGCCTTCAATGCTTCTTTATTTAAAGTCTTACTAGGGTGGTCTGGGAAATGATATGGCCAGCCAGAGTAGATCCAGTTTTTGTTGCAGCTGACCATGAGATTGTATTATCTATCTATCTATCTATCTATCTATCTATCTATCTATCTATCTAATCTATCTACCTATTTTTGGCTGTGTTGGGTCTCCGTTGCTGTGCACACGGGCTTTCTCTAGTTTCCATGAGCAGGGGCTACTCTTCGTTGTGGTGCCCAGGCTTCTCAATGAGGTGGCTTCTCTTGCTGTGGAGCACGGGCTCTAGGCGTGTGGGTTTCAGTAGTTGTGGCATGTGGGCTCAGTAGTTGTGGCGCATGGGCTTAGTTGCTCTGCGGCATGTGGGATCTTCCAGGACCAGGGCTCTAACCTGTGTCCCCTGCATTGGCAGGCGATTCTTAACCACTGTGCAACCAGGGAAGTCCCTAATATATCTCTTAAGGAAAAAAAAGTACTAAAAATGTAATGCAGCATGCTAGAAGCAAGATTTTTCCCCCAATGTAGATGACATGAGAAGATACTGAATTATACAGGAAAATTATATATATATATAATATATATATTTTTTTTTTCCCCACAACTTTTTGTTTCCAGGCTCTAAAGTAAAGAACATTGACTAGGAATCATGAGACCTGAACTTATACAGATTTTTCTTGACTGTATTTCTTAACCTGCTACAGTTCCCTGATCGCTGCCACCAAACTCCCTAGCATCTCCCTTGCCAACATGTCACTTGCTCACTATCCCTAAACATGCCCAGCTTCTTTCATTCCTGGAATGTACCAAGACCTTTCCTGCATCATTGCCTTTGCACATTATTTCCCTTCTTCACATTTTATTTAATCATCTCCTAATCATTCTTAGATATCAATTAATAATCAGTTTCTCAAACAGGCCTTTTCCAAGCCCACCATCTATATGGAGCTCCTGTATAGCATTGTCATAGAATTATTTCATTACTGCCTGCATGTATTACTATTTTTAAATGTAAATTTATTTTAATTATTGTTTATTGTCTAGGTAGTGTAGGTTATATACTTCATTAAAGCAGAGAGTTTGTCTAGTACAATGTAGATGCTCAGGAAATATTTGAGAAACTAATAGATAAATAAATAAATTAGTAATAAGAGTTGGGGTAGGATAAATGATCTACAAGATTTTATCCATCTGGAGCAGTCTATGATACTGGGATAAATTCATTGTTTCATTTCCATTCAAAGACAGTCTTGAAGGAGATTTTATCTTAAAACCATGCTTTATGCACACAGTCAGGAATTGCAAGAGAGTTTCTTAAAAACACACACTGAGTTTTAGACTTTCAGTCAACCATTCATACCAGGGGATTAATGGCTAAAACATAAATATGATCCCACACATTTTTTACTGAAACCCTGACCTGGCTCTTCACTGTATATAACATAAAATCCAAAGACTTTGGAATGATATGCAAAGCCCTCATGATCTGCCTATTCTTTCAGGCTACAGCTAAGACAAGAGTCCTGCATTTGACATGTAAGACCTATCTACAGTTCCCAAAAGTTCATGGTGTTTTGTTTTTTTTTTTTATGGTGTTTTTAAATTTTTTTTTTCATTTGTTGTCATGCCTTTGCACCTACAGTATCTGCTTTCTAGAAAGCTGTTCTCCCCATTCCCCCTTTTTAGCTTTTGTTCACTAGGCAAATTCCAACTCAAACTTCAAGATTCGGCTGGAATTTTGAATATTTAGTCTTTTTTTTTTTATCTTTCCAGAAAGACCAGAGAACTTTATTATATGCATGCCTCTGTTATAGCACTTAAGAGATTTCTATAATCATTTATCTGATTACCTGATCACAGAAACAGGACAGTTTTTCCCTTAACATTGCTAATCCTGAAGAACAGGGGTTGCATTCTTATCATGTGGGTCGCTGGGTCCCTAGCACAGTGCCTGGCACATGTTAGGCAGTTCTTGAATATGGAATGAATGAATGAAGGTGAGTCCTAAATTACTATGTTGAAGGCTTAGCCCAGGTTTTCCAGTGCTTCAGGTGTGAATGAGAGAAATTGGGCTCTAGCATCCCAATTTCGTTCTAATATTATAAAGTTTATTAATAATGAATCATTTTATAGACTTGTCTTTATAAAGCTAATATCTACAAATCAATATTTTTTGATAATTTTATTATAAGTTATTTTGTTTCCTCTGAACATTTACGTTTTTATTTTTTGCATTTTTCTTAAAATTAATTTATTCAAGCTAGAGTGAATCATCTATGCAGAAATAGCATTCCTTAGATCTTGGTGGTCATAATTCTGAATATATCAGCTTATTGTAAGGTTTTAAAATCAGAGAATTGTTTTTCAACCCTTTGTTCAGTTTCATATTCATTATCACTTTAAACCTTTATCTTCCATATTTATTAATTGGTGGGTCTTCATTATTTACTGATTTTTTCCTATGATAAAAATGCATGATTAATCCTTAGCTCCTTGCAATAGAACATCCATTTTATTTTTTGGAGTAATCATAAATTCTGTTTCTATTTTCCAAGATATTGGAAATAAAAACCAAACATTTTTGCTTCTGATTATAATGAGAAGAAATTCTGTATAACATCATGTTATAACATCAGTATGTTTCTTCTTTTACTGATTTATGAGAACTCAGTGCCAAACCCCTGAGCTCTCCTGACCATCCAGTGGATCATGGAGTGCAAACCAGTCCGTCTCAGGTATAGCTGCTCAGAGTTGAGCGTTTTTAGTCATGTCACCTCTTATTGCCATTTATTCAGTGTTCAACACCTGATATTTATCTGATGATGAACTGGAAAAATTCAGCCAACATTTCCTTTTAAATAAGGATAATGAAATATCAAAGACCTTGGTTACATGATGCAAAGAACAAAACGCTCATCATTCAGGTTTGTGCTTCTAAAAGAAATGGAGGATTTAATAGAGAGACAAAAGGACAGTTTTATGGACACATGTTTTAGAGCCACCCACAATTTTACAAGGCGGAAAAAATCTTTCTCAATACCTTGCTAGTCTTATTTAAATTATTTCCATTGGCTAAAGTGCCAAGTGCTAATGTGCCTTTGCTCTATGTTATTTCAAGAATGAGCAGTGGATTGAGCCTCCCTGAGGCTGTCAAACACCAGGTGGCCCTTCAGCTGCAGCCTGGGCATCTTATGAATGGCTCAATTGCTCCCCATAGGCTGCCATTCTGTCTTGTTGAGAGTCAGGCCACCTTGACTGAACGCTCTGGCAGTAAGACTTTTATTGGTTAAAAACCTTGTAAACTGACAAGAGAAGGGATTTGATAACCAGGAAGGCTCATTCCCTAATTTCAGGTCTAAGCAACAGGACGGGTGCTTTGAGTTACATAGTGTCTTTTATTGGATGAGGGATTCAAAGGAAGATGTGAGAGGCTGTTCTCTAGTGTGTCATTTTACCCTTAGAGCTAACTCACAGCATTTCAAAACAAGAAGGACATGATAGCTCAAGAAATACTTACCAGCTCCAGATGGAACTAAGTATGTGACAACCAACTAGAGTTAACACAAGCATCCACACACAGTTTTAAGTGTACAGGAAGATGTTTGCAGGGGTACTTATACTATTAATTACTCTGTTTATGGAAAAAAGCATCTGGAGAGGGGAGAAGGAATTGAGCATGAATAAAAATGAATTTTTGCTTTATATATTTTATATTTTTTAAATGTTCTTCTACAACAAAAATGCTATTCCTGCTTTTTTAAAAAATATTTTCCTGAATACAAATGCTTTTTTATTTTGTAAATAGTAGCCTATGGGAGCTTCTCTAACTGTAGTAATAATTTAACTTTATCAGCTTTGCAAAGGCTAATATTTTTAAAAGATATTAAAATCTTCAGTATACACTTTAATTGTCCTTTACCATTAGTAGAGCAAGGCAAATTATGGACCAACTGGAGGAAATTGTATTTAGGGGACAGTGGAAAGTCCCCAACTAACCTACCAGTGGTCATTGTCATCATCATCATCATTATCATCATCATCAACAGCATCAAGCAGCGGTTTTTAAAGAGTCCATCTGAGCATGGCATGGCACAGCACTCTGCAAGGTTAATGAAACAGAATGTCAAGGACTGCCGTTTCAATGTTCCTATTCATACCGCAGACTAAACATCAATAGCCACATACACATACAGGTATAGACAACTCCACCACTGTAAAAAAAACTGACTACAAAAATGTTTTTGGAGATAATGCTGGTCCTCCCTAATTGAGGAAACCCAAATGCCACATAGGACATTCTTTAACATTTTTCTTCTTTAAGCAGAAGACCTTTATTGGGTAGTTGTTTGAGAAAATATTTTGTAATACCATTGTTTTGATCTGTCTAGACTCTGGTAAACAAATTTTTCTCTGAAGTACTGGTATTATCTTAGAATGGTTACTTGCAAATAACAAAAGCATAATAGTTCTAGGTAAACACTTGTTTGCTGCTGACTAGGATAGGACATGTTCTAGTTATACTTGCTAGAATAGTTCTTTTGTTAGCTAAGAATGGATACCCTTTTTCTTCACTGAATTTTCTACTATTGACATAACATGAGCTTCAAGAGCATCAAAGAATATTGAGTCTATATTCCTATTGTTGATTTTAATAATTGCATTTCATAATTGGTTTAGAAGTTGATTTTATCTTGTCTTCATACTTTACAAGAAAACAATGAATTTAAGTTTTGATACAGTAGAACTCACCTTATAAAGAGCATCCTTTTTGCTGTTGGTGTTCAGAGCTCCAGTAAAATCTCTTTGAAAATGATATGTTGATCCTTCTGAAGATTACTACTGTTGTTTCTTTTTATTAAGCTCTGTTTTACTTCTTTTTGAGGGGCTGTGGAAGAATAACATAAAACTTTCTTGCTGAGACTTTTAAGAAGGCAAGGTAGAGATTGATGCCATGCCTGTGAAAGCTTGTTTTCAACACGTACAATGAAAAGGCTTAGCATTTCAGGATCACTTTTATTTTATTTTTAAATGAAACTAAATTTTAAAATTGTTGAACAGTTTTAAGTTCACAACAAAACTGAGAAGAAGGTCCAGAGATTTCTCACATACACCCTATCCCCACATATGCATAACCTCCCCATTATCAACATTCCCCACTAGAATGGCACACTTGTTACAATTGATGAACCTATATTGACCCATCATAATTACCCAAAGTCCATAGTTTATCTTAGAGTTTATTCTTGGTGTTGTACATTCTATGGATTTGGACAAATGTTTAATGACGTGTATCCACCATTCGAGCATCATACAGAATATTTTTACTGTCCTAAAAATTCTCTGTGCTCCACCTTCTCCCCGTTACCCCTGGAAACCTGATCTTTTGACTGTCTCTGGTCTTTCTGTCTTTTCTAGAATGTTATATAGCTAGATTTATACAGTATGTAGCCATTCAGATTGGCTTTTTTCACTTAGTAATGTGCATTTAAGTTTCTCCATGTATTTTCATGAGTTGATAGTTTGCTTCTTTATAGCACTGAATAATATTCCATTGTCTGGATGCAACACAGTTTATTTATCCATTTGCGTACTGAAGGATATCTTGGTTGCTTTACGCTTTAGAAACTGTGGATAAAGCTGCTATAAACATCTGTGTGCAGATTTTTGTCTGAACGTGAGTTTTAAACTTTTTTTGGTAAATACCAAGGAGCATACACTATCATTTTTGGAAAGAAAGGCAGCGACTCAAATTGTGGTGCTCTGTCTAGATTCCATTGCTCTGTTAATCAAAGATCCTAGTAGATGATGCTATTAGCTGTGCGGTCTCTACATTAAGCCTTCTTCTCATTTGGATAATGTTTTCTTTAACAGAAATAGTAATGAGAAATAAGGTTTCAAGGACTTTATTCTACAAGTAGTCTGTAATTACTATGAGAAGCAGACCGATTTCAAAATTTTGAGTATAATCTAATGTTATGGGTTCTCAGTATATGTTTCTCAATGATAATGATGTGGTTTAATCAGCTTCATAAAAACACTTCACCTGGAATTATTATTGAGAGGTAGATTTGGTTGTCTTAAGAATATCACCGAGTTTCTAAGGAAACTTCCTTAATTTGTAGCACACTGTGTTAGATTTGATTGTTTTCTACTGATCCATTTTTATTAAAATCAAGTGAAATAAATTGTATAGTAAGTTTAGATTGATTATATACATATTCCTTAGCTTAGATAAGAATGCAGCAGTGGACAAGAGCAACTCTTGTTCTGCTACACTTCAAAGCCTTGGCAAACCTCTTATGACTCAATATGCTATTGGTATCATTGAAAAGATCCGGAGTCAATAAGCAAGAAATTCTCCCACACAAAGGTTCACAAGAGATTACAGATCATTTACAGACTAGGGACAGTCAAATGGATTTAGGCCTAAAGAAAATGTAGTTATGTAAGGAATCTAAAAGCAGTAAAAAATTTCCATTAACTATACAGAAGAGAAAACTATTACCATTCTGCCATTTCAGCAGTATGATACAAAACAATGCTCTGATAAAAGATGAAAACAAATCTATAAATGCAGTATATGCTTGCAGGGGACGCATCCACAGTGGCATTATATGTGACTTCAAATCACATAAAGACAACCTAAAGACCTTCTCAGTGATGGTCAACCTCAATATGATTGTGAAACTCGGAAACTGGCTCCACAACAAAAGTTGCCCGTATTTCCTTGAGAGGTTTTATTAACTTCACTTATAAATCTCATTTAATATCTAGATAGCAGCAATAACATACAGGATTTTGACCAGTCCATCAGCATTAGTAGAATGTCATGAAGTTAAAACAAAATATATCTATGTAGCATCTATTTTGTGCCCCAAATTGTGCTAGGCATTATGGGAAAAATCAAAGCCATTAAAAAAAAGAACAAGTTAAGTTTTTTAGAGTTGACATTTGCATGCATGAAGAAGTAGTGAACCATATAAGACAATTCACAGTCAAATTTAAAATTTTCTGAACAAAATGTAAAGAAAGAAATTCACAAGAAGGGACTCTGGTGTGAATTGCAGTACCTGAGCTTTATGAATAAAGTCGGTCTTGGGCTATGCATTAAAAAGATGCTTTATTGAAATGGTATTAAGGAGAGAAATTTTGATTTATCTTGGTTGGATTAGCTACATGTGTAATATGAATGAAAGCTAGCTGTTTAAATGTCAACAAAGAGAACCCCAAAATATTACACTACACACGGACACTCCTAAAAAAGTGGATACAGTATTGTGCACTTTAAAATATGTTAAGCGGATAGTTCTCATGTTAAGTGTTCTTTAAAAAACACACAAAAAGGGCTTCCCTGGTGGTGCAGTGGTTGAGAGTCTGCCTGCTGATGCAGGGTACACGGGTTCGTGCCCCGGTCCGGGAAGATCCCACATGCCGCGGAGCGGCTGGGCCCGTGAGCCATGGCCGCTGAGCCTGCGCGTCCGGAGCGTGTGCTCCGCAACGGGAGAGGCCACAACAGTGAAACGTACAAAAAAACATAAAGTGAAACAAAACAAAACCCCCCAAAAGAGCAGAAGGACATTTTTGGAGGTGATAGACATGTTTAGGACCTTGATTGTAATGATAGTATCATGGGTGTATGCATATGTCCAACTCATTAAGATTTATATATTAAATGTGTGCAATTTTTAGTATATCAGTTATATCCCAATAGAGCTAAAACAAAAAATAATCTTAATATGTGGAAAATAGCAAAGTTTCAGCTCATGCAGATGATAGAGGGCCACAGTCAGGGCAAAAGTTTGTATATATTAGCAGAAACAATTCAGTGGAATACTTATTACACATAAAGAATAATTTTATAAACTTTGCAGATGGATTTGGTGTGAAAGCAGATGGATTTGATGTGAAAGAATTAGTATCAAGAAGAGTGTATTCAGCCTTTTGCAACAGAATAGATATCCAGAGATGTTCATAGATGGATTCATATATGTATGGTTCTCACATGTGAAACATGAGAGATGATGCTTTAACATCATTTAAAAATCATATCAAGTAATATATGAATAAAACACAATAGTTAAGTTCAAATTCTAAATTATTGGGCACAAACTGTAAGAGGAGCTGCCTCTTCTCCAAGCTAAGGTCAGTCCCTTCACCTCCCTCCAAACTTCACAGAAAACTTACACCATCCATTAGCCCTTCTCTTTCTCTTATCTTTAACCTTTATTGTTTACGAGGTCCTTCCTTTAGATGTACTCGAGGCTCTCTCATGTTTTTTTTAAATTTTATTTTTTAACGTCTTTATTGGAGTATAATTGCTTTACAGTGTTGTGTTAGTTTCTGCTGTATAACAAAGTGAATCAGCTATATGCATACATATATCCCCATATCCCCTCCCTGTTGCGTCTCCCTCCCACTCTCCTTATCCCACCCGTCTAGGTGGTCGCAAAGCACTGAGCTGATCTCCCTGTGCTCTCATGTTTAAAATAAAACAATGAAGTATTTTATTGTGACTCAAATACATAAATATATATACCTTGACAAGTGAAATTTTAGTTATTTGTCAGACCTCATCTTAAATATTTGTCAGACCTCATCTTAAATATTGTCAAAAAAATTTTTTTTCTGACTACTGGTGTATGGCTATGTAAAACTGTACTTATCCTTTGCAGCACTTAACACAAGTATTATTAACTGGCATCTGTGAAAAGATTTGCTTATTGAATGCTTTCTCTACTGGGCTGTAACCTCTCATCAGCCGTTTACAGGCAAAGCACTGAATTCTAAGCGCTTAGAACAGTCTGGCACATAGAGGCCCTCAACTGATTTTTGTTGCAAAATGAGTAGTTACAAGACTCAGTCTTTCTAATATGTGAAATTACTACATGTAACCTTCAAAGAAAAACCAGGTGAGGGAAGACTTAAACAGCCTATACATGTCATCAGAACTTATCTCCTTCATCCTTTCTCTTCTTTTGCTCCTGTAGTTTGGACCCTGGATTTTGCATGTCCAGGTTGAAGGAAAGGAATGATGGAGAATATGCTAGGGTTCTTTGAGGAGCATTTCCTAATTACTTAACCCTGTCATTTGTACATATTTACAGCTTTACCAACTTATATTAGTCTAGTGCTGTGATAGAACATAAGCAATAAAAATATAACTTGAATGATCATTATTCTAAGAGTACTTATTTAGATTACTATATGATTTCTTCTGAAACCCTAGGCTTCTAATAATGGCTAGATCTATATAGTAGTATAATCTAATTGGGTCATAATTAATTCAGCCATTTCAGTTTTTTCATCTTCATGTCCTATCATACTATGGTTAGTTGTGGGCCAAATTATTTACAAAGACTCTCCAGAATGTATGACTTGACTCTCTCACAGACAATCTACTCACATCAATTAGACACAGAAAGACACCAGACAAATATTTAAGTGGACATGGGCTACATTATAAATAAAGGAGAAGATGTGTTGAAATTTCCCAGCCTCTATTTCTAGGCAACAATCCTACAATCACGGGGCAGTCAGAGTGAATATTATTGACTGTCTTTTTAAGGGGCTCTGTGATGTACAGTTAAAATAGATATTAAACTTTAGTGCAATTAAGATATTTAGTTTCAACAGCCTTATATGGAGATTTAAAATAATTTTTAATTTTTGCTGATATTTACAAAACTAAAACTTAGAATTTTATTTCAACGATGGGAAGGATGCTCAGATTACTGAAGATAAAAACACACAATTATAGTTGCCATAGTCATTCTTGTTTACTTTATTCACACACAAAGGATAAAATGGAGCTTGGAATTATACACAAATGAGGATAGTAATTGGACTATTTAATATGGTCATTTAAATTTAAAAAAGTAAATTTGATGTGGTCATGCACTAATGCATCTCTGTACATCTTATTTCTGATGTCTTCTGATGTGTACTGTCTAATTACAGAACTTGTGTGCCTTGTTGCATAGGGTTGTATTGTACAGATTAGCATGAAACAAAATATTTCTAGTGAGCCTATACTTTTATTTGTTTGGCCTTAAAAGCCATTTGAAAACTCCACCTCAAATTTTTGTGTAAGTCCATTGCTTTCAGCAAGTTATGATGCAAAGGCAATAAGATTTACTTTCCAAAAAATTTAAAAATGATCTGCTGTAAACTGTGGTACATTACCTTCCACCGTTTGATCACAGGCTGCTTTTTTCAGTCAAACCAAAATCTCTGAGCTTACCAGTGAAATTAGGGTTTGTTATCTATTCAATTGGAATTACTGAAAGTACTTTTGAAAATATAATTGCCCCTACAAATTAAAAATAAGTGATAAAAGTGTATGAGAATTGTTTTCCTTTTCCAAAGAAATTAATATCAAGGAGATGCTCAGTCACTCAAGCAATTGGGGCATACTCTCACCTGAAGATCAACATTAATGTGAAACATGATTTTAGTATCCTTTTCCATGGCTCAAGAATGGGGACTATTTGATTTGTGTGATAGCACTTCTTCTGTGCATAAAACCATGCAGAATACTTAGGGATATGTAGAATATGACAGTCTCATACTTAAAAGTTTAGATTTTCATGAACAGGAAGAAAAGCAAATGCATGTAAAGTGGTTAATATGAGATAATGTATTAAAACATCAGAAAGAGTGGTATAGATAATGAATACTACACTAGTTCTGAGGAGAAAAATCAACTGGAGACATCAAAGAAACTTCACTGAGACTGAAGGTTTGGGGCTGGACTCTGAATTAGTAAGATTTGGGCAGACAAAGGAGAGATTGGTTGGATACTCCAGGCCACAGCACCACATAAGCAAAATCTGAGAGGCTGGAAAGTGTATGGGAAGCAATGGAGAGAATCACATGGGGAGAGAAGAGGCTACGGAGACTTGATATCAAAACCCAGTCCTATTATTCATTACTTGTGTGACCTTAGGCAACCTAATTAATTTTCTTAGTTTCAGATTTCTCATATGCATGAAGTGGGGGTAGTAAGCCCAAAGAGTTGTACGTGTGGTCAGAAACAGGATTTATTAACAGGTTTTTCAAAATGCTGTGTGCTCAATGAATTTTGATTGCTCCATTTTATTTTTCTAGAAAAAGGAGAGGATTTATAATGAAAGATGGAATACATTTAAGTTGTTTTGGAAGACTTAAATGACACGCAAGAGGCATTTGAATGTAATCCTGTAGGCAATGGATAGATTTGTTACCAGTGAGTGCGAATGAATCAGAAAGACTCATTTGATAAGGTCCAAGTTAGGATGCTTATAGTTGCCTTTTTTTCGAATTACTGAAAGCAGGAATAAAGAAGAGAGTTTTGAGGGCTTCCCTGGTGGCACAGTGGTTGAGAATCTGCCTGCCAATGCAGGGGACACGGGTTCGAGCCCTGGTCTGGGAAGATCCCACATGCCGCAGAACAACTGGGCCCGTGAGCCACAACTACTGAGCCTGCGCATCTGGAGCCTGTGCTCCGCAACAAGAGAGGCCGTGATAGTGAGAGGCCCGCGCACCGCGATGAAGAGTGGCCCCTGCTTGCTGCAACTAGAGAAAGCCCTCGCACAGAAACAAAGACCCAATGCAGCCAAAAATAAATAAATAAATAAAAGCCATTTCTAAAAAAAAAAAAAAGAAGATAGTTTTGAGAAGTTAATGTTAGTAATTGATAGGTTCTGATCAATCTCTTTTGTAATAATACCTCAACCAGGATGAGGCTTATATAAGTCACTCTGAAATTCAGGGTATCAACTGAGTTCTTAATTGCAAATAATAGAAACAGATTCTTAATTTAGGTGAAAAATTTTAAAAATGATATACCGTAGCTCACATATTCTCTGAGAGGTTTAGAAAACCAGCAGTGGAGGCTTCCTCTCCAGAAACAATGCCCCAGATTGTACCATAGACCCTTTCCAGGAGAGAAAGCACAGATACCATGGCTGGGCACCAGGTATAAAGCTAGAATCTTGGTACTGCTGCCCCTGGAAACAAGATGTATCTACCTTGTCTTTCTCAGAGTGCATTGCTCAGATGCCTCATTCTATGCGTTACTAGGTTGTGAACTTAAGTTACATGCAGGGAAATCTGGGAATCTGGCTTCAGTGGTGGTAGGAAAAGATTCATAATGTAGGAGATTCCCCAAATCTAAAAACAAAGAGTGTTGTCATGGGTTGAATTGTGTGCCCTTAAAATTCATACAGTGAAGTCCTGATGCCCAATACCTCAGAATGTGACTGTGATAGGAGTCTTTAAAAGACTATTAAGGTGAGAGGAAGTCATTGGGAATGGGTTGTAGTCCAACATGACTAGTGTCCTTATAAGGAGAGGAGATTGGGACATAGACATGCACAAAGGAGAGACCATATGAAGAGACAAGGAGAAGACAACCATCTACAAGCCAAAGAGAGAGACCTCAAAAGAAACGAACAGTGCTACCACCTTGATCTAGGACTTCTAGCCTCCATAATTATGAAAAAATAAATTTCTGTGGTTTCAGCCACCCGGGTTTTGGTACTTTGTTATGGCAGCCTAGCAAACTAATACAAGTATTCACAGGTACTGGACACTAATATAGCCAAAAATAATGACATGTGAGAAATGTAAACTGTGTTTATAAAAAGAGGAATTGACCAGGTGGGAAAACAAATAGAAAGTAGGAAATATTGAAGAAAGCTGAGAAAGAACATCTTGGCTTGTTGCATATAGAAGGCAGAGTGTCAGAAGGCCGTGATGCAGAGTACTGGTTTGGATAGAGAAATTTGAGTTTATTCGAGATATTTTGAGTTTGAGGTGGTAGTGGAATCTGAGTGAACATATTCAAAAGGCAGATGGAGATGCAGATCTGGAACATAGAAATGAGTTCAAGCTTGATATCTGGATATGGGGTCATGCATGAAGATGTGGTCATTTAAGTCTAGAGAAAGAGTCCATTGTAAGTACATCTGGATAAAATAGGATAGCTTTTCTAAGGACTGAAAACATGGTAAAATTAGAGGGAGAAAGAAAAAGGAGAGTTGAAAGCTAAAGGAAAAGAACACAGTAAAGAGTGAGTGCCTGTGTGTTTCTCTCATACCTCATTTATATATCTGTGTCCCGATATTTGTGTCCAAAAGAGTGAGTTCATAGCTGCAAAGAGCCCCAGACATGGGTAAAGGGATTCAGTGTCAGCAAAGCAAGCAAGCAGTGGATCGGGGCAAGTATGGTTTGGGTGATAAGCTTGGGCATTTTTAACAAATACAAATTGATTCCCTGAGATAAGGGGCAGTATAGCAGGAGCCCCAACCTTCTGGATTTTGTTTTCTCATAACCATTATAGACAGGTAAATTGACAATTGTAGTGTCATGTGCCATGACACATAACAAACATTGTACCTGGGATGCTATGGATGGATATAGGATAGAACCTGATTCAGACTTTGGAAAGTGACATCTAAACTAAGATCAAAAGAATGAAAAGGGGACAGCAGGCTAAGAAGTTATGGTGAGATTACATGTTGTGAAGTTTGGACTTGAGCCTATGAACATTGATAATTTTAAGTAGGAGAGTGACATAGTCAGATTTATGGTTTAGAAAGGATAAGGCTGAAGGCAGGGTCCAGTTAAAGGACTGTTAAATATGTCACAGCAATAGATGGTAGTGCATTGACCTAGAAGGGTGATGGTGGGCATGGAGACAAATAAATAAATTCCAAATGCAAATAGGAAATGCAATCAACAGAATTTTGTTAACTGGATGTGGAAAGTGAAGGAAAAACATAGGTTGATCCAAAATTTATACCTTGTGCAAAGTGATGGACTGTTATACCACTCATTGAGCTAAGAGGCATAAGAAGAGTAAAATGGAAGTGTGGAAGAGGAGAAGATGTGTAAACTTCCGGACTGGATTCATTTAAGATCGATGTGGACACCAAATTCTGAGCTCGTGCTCAAGAGAAAAATTTGGGCTGGAAAGAGTGGTTTGGAAGTCATCAAATGCCACTGCTATTTCTACTGATATTGTTACAAATAACAGCAGTAGCAATTATAGACTGTGATGGCCTAAAAGTAGTAGAAAGGAGAATATTTCAAGATAGTGGAAGTAACCATTAGTGACAGCTTCTGCAATTAAGTCATATGAGATCAAGGCTAAAAAGCCTCCAACAGAGGAAAGAGGAAAGAGACAAGGCAGTACCTGGAGATAGCTGGGTGGGGGGATGGGGAAAGATTTTTTTAAGATGGGAAAAGGCCGTTCATGTTGAGAGACTGACAGGAGGGACAGTGGAGGGGAAGAAGTTGACTCTACTGGAGAGAGAAGCTATAAATGGCCAAGCCATGGGCCTAAGGCAACGAAGGGTTATGATATATAGATCATGGGTGGAAGGATCCACATTATGTCAAGATGTAATATTAATTTCATGGTAAGAAGGAAAAGGTAGATGTAAGCATGTTCTTCAGTTTGGAGGTTGGGAGTTAATGGTATTTATTTCTAGTGGCTCCATGTTTGTTGGAGGGGGCAGCGCTGTGGTGCAGAGGGGCTCCAGTAATAAATTTAAATGTAGAAAAATCTTTTTATCAGGGGTTAGCCTTTGAACATATCCATGAGTCTACTCAATCCCATAGTCTATTGTATTTGGCTGAGGTTTCTAAGCACTGTGTTACAGGAAATTACTATCTGAATAATTGAGTTATTATGTGAGAGAACTTGGCACTCGTGGATGTAAACAAGTTCATAAAGGTGTTTGATTAAAGCACTTGACCCCTAGTAATGTCCTAAAACATCTCCAAAAAAATGGCAGTGCCAACACAAAGTAAGTTGGATTGTATGGTTTTTGATCTTACATGTCTTTTTTTCAGCCTTCATGAAGAACACAAAACAGATGCAAGAGACAGAAATGCAAGTATGTGAGATGGCAATAGCAGTGCATAAAGTTCTGAATAATCCTAATATTTAGAAAATCTGTATCAGTACATGGTTTAGATTAGTACCTTTAACATTCTGGGTATTCTGCAATGGGGTTAGGTTTTCAATATGAGAGGAAACAGAAAGGAAGAAGTGGGTCAGTGTGGAGTGGGGAGGAAATTCTTTTTCTTCCAGTGGGTTGACTCTATCACTAACTAGCCGGGGATTTGGAGAAGATGACTTAATCTCACTAATTCATTTTCTCTAAGCTAAAGTTAGCTAGGAACCTAATTTGTGAATGCCTCAATGTCATTATCTTTTTATATGTTGAATATTTAAACTTCAAATGTATATTATCATTCCCATTTTCTAGATAAAAAATGGAGGCTCTGTTAAGACACAATTACAAGTTCAAATAGCTTGGTCCTAAACCTAGGTCTATCTGAATTCAGTCTATGCATTTTCCATAACACTTACTAATCTTCCACATACCCTTAAGCCCAGAAATCATACAAAAGTATAAGGGATTAAGGAAGAAGTTTTTTATGTTGGTGACACTTTCTTCAGTTTCTACTTTTCCCTTTATCCATTTCTCTGTTTATTTTATAGTTCAGTAAATGGATCCCTTGGCCCACCTCTATTTTCATCACATCCTTTACCACTCTCCTAATTCTCCCTCCCTCTTTCCCTACCTTTAAAATATCAGAGGATTCTGACCACCTGAGGTGGTATCAGGCAATGGTTATCAAAGTGCATGCCTAGCGTTAAGGGCAGAATTGTATTATAAAAGAAAATCGTGTCACGGAATGAGTTCCTTTTTTCAGTGACCCCATTACCCTGTAAACTACTTTGCTTTATCCATATCCTGAGCTATAAGTGGACAGGCCATATTTCATAGGTTGCTTAAGCTAAAAATCTTGCTGGGTCCATCTGCTATGTAGAACCAATTTCCAATAAGAAATCTAAAATTCTACAGCTGGAAGGGACTCAAAGATCACCTAATCATACTAGGTCATTTTAGAATTGGGAAATTGGGTCTCTGCAAGAATAAATGCTTTCACCAAGGTTACCCGGAGGAGCAAATTCATACCTGCCCAATGGAGGGCTTTGAATGAGGGTCTTTGGCTTGAAGCCTCAACATCTGATCAATTATTTAGGTAAAAAGGCTTTGTATATGTTGTAATGGGATACATGGTTAAGTCCATACATCCTAGTAGTTGAGAGGATATAGGGTTAAATCACACCTCTGCTGCCTCACGTGTGAAACTGTTTTTGCTCTATGAGCTCCGTGAAGGCAGTGGTCATATATCTTTTGGTGATCATAGTATCCCCTGCATCTAGCATGATACTGTTAAGTCAGGGGTATTTGACTTCATTTATTTGAATGAATAAATGAATGAATATCTCATATTATTGTGAGGTTTCAAAGAGAATCTTAGCACACTGGACCCATAAGAAGCTCTAAGGGAATGTTAATTATTATTATTGCTAAAAGCAAATCTGAGTGTCCATTTGCTTTACAGACAATATTTCTGAATAGTGAGGGTCCTTCTGATTGTGTTCAGTAAGTTCTTTCATCTTAGAGGTTATCCTTAGAGCCAAAAAATGTTTATGGGGCCCTTAGAAACAATTGACAGGCAAAAAAGGACGAAGGGATAGATTGTGCACTTACTGCAGCAAAAATGTGTAAAGATGATACAAAGGAAGGTAAGAATAAGCGTCTGTGTGTTGGAAGGTTGGAGAGAGAAGGGCAATATGAAAGTTTCAAATGTATGGAGCACTGTGTGTGCCATGTTTTCCCTATCCCTCTCTCCTCTCTTAATGTTGAGCAGGAATAACGCTGTATTAACACTAAGTGTTGGCAACTTGGTTTTCTGCAGTTCTTTGGAAGTTTCCAGTGAACCACAAGTTTTAACTAAATTTAACTAAATTTTAACTCATTTACTTTACAGATAAGCCCCCTAGTTTTGGAAAAAAAGTAAAATCTATTCCGTGAATACCTAAATAAGCAGAGGCTGTCACTCTGGAGTGGCTACTAAGAGCCACTGTAAGTTTTCAGGGCATACGTATATTAACAAATAACAGTAGCCTGGTACAGGGGTTGTGAAATTGTAGGTCTAAATCATGTCTGTCATGTCTGTATTTAGTATTTATATTATTACAAGGCTGAAATATTTTCAAACAGATTCTTTAAAAAATTAGTCATAATTTCTCAAAATGTATTGATTCCAGCAGATGACTGTACTACAACCTTTTTTTCAGTGAAGCAGCAAATCATTATTGGATTCTATAAGGGTTTGGATCATATTTAGTTTTAGAAAAATGGTGAGATGATGCCAGTGGCTTGTAAATTACTGTATTCCTTATAAGCAAAACCATTAATCTGGCCATTTGCAAAGCTATACACGAATCTTTGAAATACAGCTCTTAGAAAAGAATTTTCACTTGGGACAATGTACTTTCAAATCCATTGCCTTTAAGTGCCTGTAAAGAAAATATTTGGGGTCAAGAATAACTAAATCCTAGACAACAAGTACAATCTGTCAGAAATCAGGGCATCTGGAATCCTTATCTAAGTACCAGAGATGCCTGTTCCTACTTGACCCACTTTTTCTTTCTCTCTGTGTAAAATAATTCACATTGTTTCAGTGATATGAAAAGGAAGCGGACTACAATATTTTATTTTATTTTGAAAAGTCTTAAAGTAATCAAGAAATCCATTTTTAGATGTCAAAATTTATTAGGAATATATAACCCTGTACAGGTAATTCGAGTAGTAACTATACATATGGATGACAGCCTCATTAAATTGGATTTTAAATGGTTGGGGACACATGATAGCATCTGACATACAGAATTTCTCATTCAAACAGAATTCGTAAAATCTGCGTCAGCCAAGGTGAAACTGAAATGGGCTGTTGAGCCATTGATTAGGATGTGAAAAAGTTTCTTTATACCACATTTTTCCAAGGGCTTATTCATCTGTAGTTTAGTTTATAAGGTATACAATTATATTTTAGTGATATTGTTTTTGAAAATTAATAATGAATCTTATTTTTCATAAGTTACACCTTTTTAACAGTACAATTTATTGATAATCTTGATTTTTAAGTTTAAGAAACGCATAATTATGTTGGAGGTCAACTTCAGTGTTGTAGGAGAGATATGGCTTTGGGGGGCATAGTTTTAGCACCAAGTGAACCTATCTCTGATCAGCAAATTTAGAGAGGAAAACGTCCAGAGGGTCTCAACCATGACCAGGTCGGTCTGGGCAGAGGAATACATTAAGCCTGTCTTGTGTTTTCAATGTGGCAGAAGTCAAAGAAGTGGAAGCCAGCAGGAAAGAAACTATTACATTCCTCTTTTGTACGTTTTCCTTCTCCTCTAATGGTTGATTCATTCTGTGCCCAGCAGAATGAGGTGTTCCCTTCCCCAGGACCAGTTTCCTGGACTTACTTTTCTGTAAAAGCATTGATTGCAGGGGAGACCTGCTGGGAATCCTGGCTAATAGTGGTCCCCATCAATTTCAAATGGACACACAGCATTAAGGTGCTCAAGGACTGTCCCTGGTGACCTTGATGAGACCAAAGAGGAAGGCCATGCCCATAGCCAGCGTGCCCAAGGCCAGCTACTCCAGAGCAGCTGCCCATAAAGAGGTAATTGATGCCATGGGCTCCTAGATTGCCCCCCTGGTTTGGCTGGCATTCCATGAGAAGCGACTCACTATTCCTCAGAGTTTGCCTGCTGCTGTCAAAGAGTAGTTCTAAGAAGGTCTGAGAATTACCATTCAACCAGTAAAATTAAAAATACTAACTTGGTCAGTGGAGATATTTGATCTTTTAGAGTTTCAATACCTATGTGAAATGCTTGACATGGTAATATTGATAATTTTCACTGAAGTACTTACATAGAAACAACATTTTAGGGTTTACAAGTATAGTTTCCTGCTGTTGTTTTCATACAATTAAACATTAAATATCCCATTTTCAAGATGTGAGAACCTGAGGCAAGAGAGAAAAGATACATCCTGATTCAGTAGAATTTTAAAAAATCTCTCAGAAACTTCATTCATATATTGATGTCCCTTAGGGTAGAATAGATTTTATGGTGTCATTGTAAGTCCAATGTATAAACCTATCTTTACAGATAAACATCAGATTAACACTGATCTACATTTCCCTTTGAATGGGAATTGCACTGGCCAACCTTCTCTGTTGTGAGCACACTAAATCAAAACCTCGATTAGAGTAATTGGTTTAGTAATAGGACCATGTTTTTAATCCAGGTTTCTTGGCAGGTATGGCTTTGTTAGATGGTTGGTAGCTAATGTGTGAGAGCCACTATATTGCTCAGTTGAATCCGTACTTACTTGCCTCTAGGACTGCCATTTGTTGTGAAATATTGCAGCGTGCATGCTGTATTATACGTGATATACCTAACGTCCCTTATTTCTGCTACATCATCCAACATAATCATTTGTTACATTTGTGAATGTCTTTACAAGGAATTATCCAGTAGAGGTCTATTAAAAAGAAAAACTAATATTAATATACACTTCTCTGTTCCTAATCCTCACATCTTTGGATGTAACATCTTTTAATCAACCCTGTCACCAATATACGTGAGGCATGCACGAACAACCTATCATGATCCATGTTACAGAGGAAACAGTAACAGTGATTGCATTCAGCTTATAGAAGTATTCATTACTCTGCTTTCTTTAAAAAGATCATATGTGATACAGTGGTTATTTTACATAATTGAAATATTTATGTTTGTAAATATAGTCAAAGCCAAAAAGCAAAACTTCATCAATATGATTGTGCAACCTGCAGCCTTCCCTACATTAAGCAGAGCATTTTCATCCTGGTTCTAGTAGGCTGTCTAGTGGTTTGAGTGAGTCAGCTTACATACACACATGTGTTGAATTGTACCCAACTGACAAAATATTTACCATGTCTTCTGCATGAGTCATTCATTCTTCTGAATATTTACTGAATGCCAGGCACTGTATAGCACAGTACTAGACAGATGAAGTCTCTTCCTACTTGGTGTTTTCATATGCCTAGCAGGGGGACATAGGACAAGAGAAATAGATACATACAAACAATATTGTGGAGCATGACGAGTGCTAAGAATGAATAAGTGGAGGCTGTAATAGAGAATCACAGGGGGACTTCTTTTACATAGAAGGAACTGCAGGGTGTAGTGTGATAGCGGAGTAGCAGTCTCTGCCCTCAAATTGCTGATGGCCCTGGGGTGGCTGAGATGTGTTCACTGAGAGCCATTACTCACTAGTGTGCTATTTCTCAAATAGCATTCTGCCAAATCCTTATTTTGCAAGAGAGATGTTAATAGGTATTTTATGAAAACAATGAAAAGTTCTGTGGTTGTATATATCTAGAGAGCTCTGCACAGCAATATAGCTCCTCTTGGAAATTCACCATGCACATCACAGTGCAGCATAGGCTCTGAGAAGTCTGACAGGAATAAAAAATATATATATGAATCTGCTTAATCTTAGATTTCAAAAATATTTTTTACCTTGGACTCTGATCCCAATTTAGTAAGTGCTTTACTGTGCAATGAATTTGAATGATATCAAAAAGATAAAGGTACATAAATATCATGAGGTTTGGCAGCATCAGATGAACCCCTGTATTTTGTGAATGAAAATAATAGTTATGGAAAGTTTGGAGATCATCACTCTTTGGTGATGGCTATCATTGTCCAGTGATCCTCAGAAATGATTTCCTAGTGGAAATGATTTTGGAATAGTGTGTAGTTCAAGTTGTTAGGGATTTTAATGTATACAATGCTAATCTCATAAAAATGGGAAAAAAGTTTTGTTTTTGCTTTGGCTACTCTAGGACTATTATAAGGATACTGTGTATTAGTGATATGTTACAAATAAGCCCAGTCCATGAAATTCTTTTCTTTTGATTCTTGGCAGTGTCAAGCATAGAAAGTCTTTATTCATCAGTTGGTACACACGTATATACTTGATATTTCAAGATAATTTGCAGAGGTGTCAGAAGAGTTTAAAGGAATCAACAGGAGATTGAAATACCCTGACTAGAGCAAGAAGAGGGTTCTTACCATCCCTAGTCCTAAACCCGAGTGGGTAGCTTTATGGAGAGAGCTGCATTAGATGATCAGTGCCCTTCACCACAGGGCATCTCCCAACTCGTAAACACCTGGCAGAAAGAACTGGAAGGATAAATAGCCTGGCTTATACTTCTCCTGCCCTCAAATTGCCTACCTGTGCCTCCTAATGCCTAAAAAGAGCTAGAAGAAAAAGGGCAAAGGGGTCTATTGATGACTTTCATATAGGCCCCCCTTTGAGGTCAGGAAGAGGTGAAGAAAGTGATACTGATTAAATTGAATAAATTGATTTTGGAGAGGAAAATAGACTATATTTAGCACAAGATAATTTTTATGTTCTCCATGATAGAAAGACGAGAATCATTTTATCTATTTCCATCCTTTATTAAGCAAGAGCGTTCTCAGCCTTCAATAAAACCAGCCCAACTGCAGTAAGTATTAACATGATTGAGCTTTGATTATCGCGATATTTAGGTTAAGACCCATGCCACAAAGAGTCTCCTACAACTTTGTGTTAACTATGAAATCATTATACTACATTATTATTTTTACCACTGTACAGTGGGGTCTCCACCCCACCGTGTGGAGACTTTTATTTTATTCTTAAAAATAAAGGTAGTGGGGCTTCCCTGGTGGCGCAGTGGTTGAGAGTCCGCCTGCCGATGCAGGGGGCGCAGGTTCGTGCCCCGGTCTGGGAGGATCCCACATGCCTCAGAGCGGCTGGGCCTGTGAGCCATGGCCGCTGAGCCTGCACGTCTGGAGCCTGTGCTCCACAACGGGAGAGGCCACAACAGTGAGAGGCCCGCGTACCACAAAATAAATAAATAAACAATAAATAAATAAATAAATAAATGTATGTATGTATGTAGTGGCTACTCTGTCTCCCTCCTGCATTGGAAAGCAAACAGTAAACAAGGTGTCCTGGGTAATCAGTCAGAATCATTGCTTCCCACTCAGTTCCTCTTGCTTCTTAACTCTTGTAGGAGGACTCTATCAGATTTCTGCTCAGATCCCCTTGGATTCCTTTTCCTGATTCTTCTTGTGCGCCCCTTGGATTCCATGTCTTTTGCTTCTCATGATCTGTATCTGTAATTCCATTTGCATGACTGTCTTTAGGTACTGACACCACTTTGCCATGTGCAGTACTCTTTTACTCAACTCATCTTGCCGTAACAGAATACCGTAGACTGGTTGGCCGAAACAACAGAAATTTATTTTCTCACATTTCTGGAGGCTAGAAGTTCAAAAGCAAGGCTTAGCATGGTTGTTTTCTGGTGAGAACTTTCTTCCTGGCTTGTAGATGTGTCTTCTTGCTGTATCCTCACATGGCACCAGGTGGGGCTGGGGGAGAGCAAGTTCTCTGGTCTCTTTTTATAAGGGTATTTATCCTGAAATGAAGATCCGATATGGCTTCATCCAAACCTAATTATGTCCCAAATGCCCCATCACCAAATACCTTCACATTGGGGGTTAGGGCTTCAATAAGAATATGAATTTGGGTGGGGGGAGGGGAACACACATTTCTGCCCATAACCAGCGTGGAGGTAGAAGTGCCTCAGAGTTCATATCCCTTGGGGTGGCCTTTAGCCAATGACTGAGTCGTGCCGGAGTTTGAAGTCTTACCTCCCGAGGTCTTATGCCAGGACAAAGCCATGAGGCATGGTTTACATTTCATAGGAATAACCAATGTTATGTGAGTGAGGCTGAGGATAGGTATGTTCAGAATGAAGGGTACTGGCTGGATGGCATGCCTAGGTCCCTGGGCACAGTGTGTGATGGTATCATGGGGAGGACCTGTCTTTGAATTTTTAGTTCCTGAGTTGACAAGCGTACAAAGAAGCAGATGGACAAAGAGAAGGAAAGTTGGAAGTCAGCTTTCAAATCTTACCTTCTTCACAATTATTCTCAGACATGAGCTATAGTCAGAGATTCTCTCTGAATTAAGGCTTTATATAGCTCTGAATAGAGATTTATCACCCACAGAATAAGTCAATTGGACAGTCCATGGTGTTCTTCTCTAGTTCAAGCAAAATATTTTAGAACGGAAGAAAAGTCATTTTAGGACTATTTTTCTTCACAAAATAATCTGTGTAAATAAATTATATCCAATTAAATTCCTGATTTGTATACTTAATAACAATAATTTGATGTGTTGGTGTGGTACCTTCCTGGAGCTGTGGGATTGATTGACTTACTGAAGAATCACAGACACAATTTTTATAAAATCCTATATATAAAACATGCTAAGAGTCTGTTAAAAACACATTTTTATCCACGTAGGACCTAATGAATGTGTATAGTATAAGATACAGTTAGTATCTTTGACATTTTCTGCTTATCAGCACAGGATGACCTGTCTTTTTTAAAAACAATAAGACATGTTTGTTAATACTCCCATCACTGGCATTGTGATTGCATCAGAATCAGTCTTTGGATATGCATTATGCATAATCAGGTCTCTAACTTGATAAGCTAAATATGTAAGACTTTAAGTATATAAGACTTCCGCTTGATAAAGTAAATCCTGAAGTCAAATTTCTCCATCATTTTCAAAACAAACATTATCATCTATTTAGATTCTCAGGCTTATAACTTTTGAAAACTGCTATTTCCTCCTATGGAAGATGCACTGCATATCCATCATGTGCCTGGCTAACTTCTTTAGTAAACTTCATCACCTCTCTACCAGGCAGCCCCGATTGTACACTGATTCCCCAGCATCTAACAGTGCTGGGCTCAGTGCAGACACTTTGCAAATACTTGTAGATTGAATGGTGAATTTTTATGTCAATTAAACAATTCCCCAAGAGATCAAAATTAACTTTTGATCAATCTATTCTTTATGGATTTTCCACTTCTAGCTCTGAAAAAAATATTCCCCATAGATATGTAAAGAGAAGACAATCTTTATTTCTCTATGGCAGGTAGAGCTCCCACCTGTCAATTTTTGCAAGTCTGATCTCTAGACTAAAGATTTGGAATCTATATATATATATATTTTTTTTTTCCTTTAGCATTACAATCAGTAGCTTTCAAACTATTGGAACAATAGTTTCAAACAATTGAAGGAAACTTCAGCTTAGCCAATGATAAAACAACAAGTAGATTACCACTTTGTCAATCAGTTTCTATAGCATGACAATAATATTTGCTTCCTTGCTTTTCATAGAGGTGATGTGGTGAATAAGGGGGGAACACTGGTTGAGGATTTCATCTCTGCGAAGCAAAGCTGCCGGGGTGATTTAGCTCCCATGTGGAGCTATTTTAAGCTTGAAATACTTTGACCCAACCCTTAGCTACCTAATGCCCTTTACGCTTTAAAAAGCCACCCTGGTTCTATCGCCAGTGTAAAGCACTGGTCAAAGCTTTTATATTTAAAATGACCACTCTGTATCTGGGGACAGAGAATTCTGTAACCTATATGAAGCAGCTTTGGCTCTCTACCTTCAGCAGAGAACCATAAATGTCATACAAGAAGCCAGAAAAGCCAAGCATCTCACTTTTATGCGGTAAAGGACAACACTAGGGTTTTTCTTAGAGTTACTGATGCAGAGTCCACCGCCATAGGACATGCCTGTATTCAATCAAAAACTGACTCAGTCATTTTGTTTGAAGTTTTTGCTCTCACGTTGTATAGAAAAGTGCTGGTTTTAAAGTGGAGGTAGGATAAGAATTCTTTACCGGAAGGCAGCAACAGAAACCAGAAATGGCAGGAAGGGCATAGAAATATGATATGTTATAAAGCAAAACTTGGATATGCAAGAATCTGTCAAGAACTGTGAAGAGTCAGGGATTTTACTCTAATTGCAAGTTAGAAAGTTAGCCTGCCACAGCTTCGTGGATGCTGGCAGAAGATACGGACTCCTGGATTAGACACAGGTCTTTACTACTCACAGAACAGAGCAGCAGGTGGCCCGAGCTTCATCTTTTCATTGGCTTCCTTGTACATCAGTCCCACAGGGGTGAGGCCTGGGAATGCTCTGAACACAGTGGGTGTGTGTCACAGCAGAGGAACCCTGAGTTTAACAAAACCTTAGTATTATGAAGTGGGGCAAGCAAAGCTGCCCAACTCTCGCCTCAGGGAGAATATTATCTTTATTATTTTGTTCAGGAAACAAACCTGTCCTATGCCCCAGATGGAGATCTTTTCTCAATCTCCCAAGGCTGCTCACTGTACAAACATCCTTGAAAATATAGTCCAGAACAAAAGCCATTGATGCCTCTGCTCAGAAGACATGCAAATATGTGAAAGACCTGTGCAGAGTTGCCTCCCAAAAGTTGCATGAGGTGTTGAGCTAGCTCTCCAACGTCTTCAGTTATCAATATTACACCCTTTCCCGGGGGCAACACCTCTCCACTAGTTATACTTTTATATGTATCTGTATTTTAGTAAAGTACGTCACCTGACATAATTGTTTTAATAAATGACTTTAAACAGTTAACCAAAGGTCTCATTTTCTGAAGCCTATGTAAGTCACTATTAACCCCTTAGGAATTCAGTTCTGCTCAGCCATCAATCACTCAATGGGAAACTTTGCAAAGGTGGCATATCGAATAAATTCATTAACCAATTTAATCTATTTATGTCTATGCTAGGAATTGCAGGGGGATGCTTTATTGTATTTCCAGCTAAGAGAAGCAATTTAATAATAAATTACATCTGTCATTTCATGCCGATTTCTGTATTTACCTTTTTTTGGTCACTTTGTTAGACTGTGAATTCCCAAATCTTCTTGTATATCAAATCCCTTGGAGACCTTTTACAATATTCAAGTTCCCCAGCCACTCCTTCAGAGATTCTTACTCAGGAGGTCTGGTGTGTATTCTTGGAATACTTAATTTAGAAAACTCCCTGGGTGATTTTGAGGAGCAGTTTAGGGTAAGCACTTGCAGATTTTAACTATGATTTCACAGTTATTAATATTTTTTTTGCTGTTTATGACTTAAGAGGATAACATTTAAAATCGAAAACATAAGGAACAGAGGAATATTCTAATCACATCTGTGTAATTTTTTTAGATGGCCTGTGCATTTCTTTTTAAAAAATTTTTATTGGAGTATAGTTGATTTACAATGTTGTACTACTTTCCGCTGTACAACATCTGTGTAATTTTTTTTGTTGTTTGTTTTTGTTTTTTTTTTTGCGGTACATGGGCCTCTCACCGTTGTGGCCTCTCCCGTTGCGGAGCACAGGCTCCGGCCGCGCAGGCCCGGGGCAATGGCTCACGGGCGCAGCTGCTCCGCGGCATGTGGGATCTTCCCGGACTGGGGCACGAACCCGTGTCCCCTGCATCGGCAGGCGGACTCTCAACCACTGCGCCACCAGGGAAGCCCAACATCTGTGTAATTTTAACTGGGAAAACAACACATCTTCTGAAAAAGGTTTGGGAATAAATTATTTTACACTTTGAGCACCTTTGATACTTGGAGCAAAAGCTTCTGGTCCAAGAATTGTTAGAACAAATCAAAAGGTTGTGAAAGAGCTGGTGAATTTCTAAGGCTGGACTGCCCACAGTTTCATCAGAGTGGGGCTGTGGGAGTGGAGAGGACAGTGGTACAAGCACAGTGACAGAGGGAGCAGGCCCCATTACAGCACCTCTCTGGCCAGGGTGGCTGGAGGTCATGCTGAGGGTGTGGATGGAAGGCACTAACTGTGCAAAAGAAACAGGAGGAAGACTCAACAGAAATTTAGTGTTTTGGCAAAGTTTTTGAAAATGCATGCCAGGTTTCAGAGGATTAAATAGAGGACAATTCTAAATTCTAATTCTCAACTAATTTAATCACTTTTAGGAGCCACTGGGTATCCAGGTCCTGTTGTTAATGTTATTATTTTGGTTATTTTTACTCTATGTCTCTGGCTGTTTGGTTGAAATGGGGGGAACTATACCAAATTTAGCCTGCAACAAGTTATAGTCCCAGTTTCAATCTCTCCTGGTCCTTGCTTCCTGATCTAAAACATGAGTTGTGTTCAATTAGATCAGTGGTTTAGAAATGTCACCCCATAGCCTAATGCCAGGCCCTAACAAAATATTCAGTGATCTAAAACAAACCCAAAATACAGAAAATAATAAAATTTAAAAATATATATACAAGACCAGTTAAGAGAGAAAAGTTTTATTTATAGATTTTCTTTTAAGGTCTTTACTTTTGGCAAAATTAAAAACAACCCTATGTTGATCCTAATGTGTGTGTGTGTGTTTGTGTGTGTGTGTGTGTGTGTGTGTGTATTTTCTGATTTACTGAATTCAAAAGTCTGGGAACTCTGTGGAAAATAATTTGGCAGTTTTTCAGAAGGTTAAACATAGAACTATCATATGACCTAGCAATTGCAATCATATATATATATATATATATATATATATATATACACAAAAGAATTGAAAGCAGGGACACAAACAGATATTTGTACACCCATTTCATAGTAGCATTATTCACAATAGCAAAAAGTTGAAAACAACATAAGTATCCATCAGCAAATGAGTGGATAAACAAAATGTGGTGAACAGATACAATGGAATGTTATTCAGCCATAAAAAGGAATAAAATTGATATATACTATGATATGGATGGACTACTTAGGTGAAATAAGTCAGACCCAGAGGGGCAAATATTGTATGATTTGACTTGTATGAGGTACCTAGAGTAGTCAAATTCAGAGAGACAGAAAGTAGAATAGTGGTTACCTGGGGCTAGGGGGAGGGGGGAGGGGCAGTTATTGTTTAATGGGTACGGAGTTTTTGTTGGGGATCATGAAAAGTTGTAGGTATAAATAGTAGTGAAAGTTGCACAGTATTGTGAATTTATTTAACACCACTGAATTGTTCTCTTACAAATGGTTAAAATGACAAATACAATCTTATGTATAGTTTACCATATGTACAAGATATATGTAAGAGAAGCTGAAAACTACTGAGCCATATGGCTTCTCAGTTTTTATGTCCTTCTAGTATTTCATCATTCACCTGCCTCTGTTTAATGATATGCCAAAGGTTTTTGCCTATATCAGATTATATTTAAAGATCAAGAACTACTGCTCACTGATGATAATGTCTATGATTAATATTATATTTACAAGTATAATCCCAATTCCAAGAAAAAATAATGAAGAAGGAATATTAAAAGTGCTTTCTGTAAACTGTGGAATGTTGGTAGCTTTCTGTGTTTTCTGTTTTAAATAAATGCATACTTATAAAATAAGATAAAAGCTATTAATGCAAAGTTTATAAATAAGAATTTTAAAATTGGGTTAGTTGGTAGGCAGACTTTTAAGGTGGCCTCCTAGAATCCCTGTCTCCTGGTATTCATGCCTTTGTATAATTCCTTACCCTTGAATAGACCTAGTGACTTGCTTCTAACCAACAGAATATGGCAGAATTCCTATGGTTAGATTATTAAGACCCTGACTCCCGATTTTCCAACAGATTCTCTGTTGACTTCATGGTTTCCAGGCTTTGGTGAAGCAAGCTGTCATGTTGGAAAGTGTGATGATTAATTTTATGTGTCAACTTGGCTAGGCTATGGTGCCCAGCTCTTTGGTCAAACACCCGTCTAGATGTTGCTGTGAAAGTATTTATAGATGTGATTAACACCTAAAATCAGTAGAATTTGAATAAAGCAGATTGCCCTCTTTAATGTGAGTAGGCCCTGTCCAATTGGTTGAAGGCCTTAAGAGAAAACACTGAGGTCCCCAGAGGAAAAGGAAATTCTACCAGCAGACAGCGTTTGGACTGGAGCTGAAACGTTAACTCTTCTCTGGGTCTCCTGCCTGCCAGCCTGCCCTGCAGGTTTTGGACTTGCCAGCCCTCACAATGACAAGAGCCAATTCCTTTAAGTAAAACTGTCTCTCTCTCTATATATAAATCATGTGTTCTGTTTCTCTGGGGAACCCTGACTGATACAGAAAGGTCCACATGGCAAGGCCCTGAGGAGAGCCTAAGTCCAACAACCACTGAGAAAGTGAATCCCTCAATTCATCAGACTGAGAGGTACTGAATCCTCCCCAAAGCCACTGTGTGAACTTGGAAGCAGATCTTGCCCCCACTGAATCTTGACTGCAGCCTTCTGAGAGCCCCTTGACCTGTGCCTGGATTTTTCAACCACAGAAACTGTAAGAAAATAAATGCATGCTCTTTTAAGATGCTAAGTTTTGGGATAATTTGTTATGTAATAATAAATAACCAATACAGTTTAAACAAACATTTTCTAGCAAAATGAGAACATCTGGGTAAGAGCTTGACTTTTTTTTGTATGTATTGTCTTATATTTTGCAAAAAAAGTTTGCTCATAATTTTTTACTTGACACTAGTCACCTACCTCCTTTCCTTCTAATTTGTTGCTTCCAATCTGCTGTAAAACAGACATCGATAGCTAGACTCTTTAGCATTAGAATTAAGTAAGCTGTGAGTTGTGAGGGTCTAAAGAACTCTTTGGGAAGAAGGAGGGCACACAGTTTGGTACATGGACTTCTTGACATTTATTTTGGCATGTAGGTGCCATTTTATTTCCTGGAAGTTTCCTGTGTTTCTGGAAAACTACTATTCAGGGGATCATTAATTTGATTGTTTTTTTAACTTGAATGTAAGAGAGACAGAGAGACAGGGTGACAGCAAAATAGAGAGGAAAATAGAAAGTGGGTTTCTTGCATCAATTAGGAAAAAAGGCTCACACGTTGGATATGAGACCACACTAACCCTGAAGTAATATTTTGAATGTGAAGAGTTTGGGCAACCTTAAATAGTTCGAGTATTTTTTTTTTTTTGTCTTCAGCTTCAACATATTACTTTCACAAATTTCTTATCTTTGAGGTTATATCTTCTCCTAATATTTGAAGAACCAGTGACTCAAAATGAGGGCAGAAATGTCAAATCATGTTTTGAGCGGAGAGCAGGCAGCAGAAGGTTTCGGGATTTATTTCTGCCTCCACAAGTGACTTGCAATGCAGTGGGGCATGCTGCAGCTAAATCTCTCTGAAGATTGCTGGTCTACAGCGTGGGCAGATTCACAGAGTTTTGTAGAGGTATTTCATGTTTTTAAATACTCCAAGACCCTTGACCTAAAGATGCTATTGAGGTACAAAGTATTATTTTCAAGTGACTGAACATCTTGCACCCCTGAACTCTGCAGAATAAAGTGGGTTTTGTAGTTTACTTAACGCTTCTTGTGTTTGGTTTTCCTGATTGCTACTCATGAAAGAAATAGAGAAGATCCAAATAAAGTTGTTTTATTCTTTTGTTTTAAGAACATCATGACACGTAGCAAATTTCATACCGATTTTGAGGGTATTCTTTTTTGTATTATTCAGTGTTTCTTCACTTTCCATGAATCTGTTTAGTTTTATGGATCTTGAGGTCTAGCTGTGATTTAAAGGAAAACAAAATACCCTAGAGATATCCTCAGAATAATTTATGACCCACATAAGGCCACCAGGAGGTTCCCAAATGAATCATGCACTCGTGCCAATTTCTTTCCCTTACCTTTGAAACATGAAGAGAAAGGTGATGCTGAGGGCAACATCTTCAGTGGTACAGCACTCCCCTGCCTCCCGTGTTCCCCTTCAATAGGACTCTTTCAAAGATATCCTCATCCTCTCAGCTTTGCAAAATGTGAGAAAGTGTGGCCGAGTGGCTCTCACACAGCAGAGCGGAAGGAAGGCGTTGAAACTGTCACTGATTGAAGCTCCCTTTCGCTTTAGAATGTCTTACTACACATGTCAGGGAGGGAGGGGAGGTATCAGAACTCACACTTCAGTAGGCATTGAATTGTCTGCATAATTACCTTTCTCCAAATCTGTTTCATTGTTGAGGAAAACCTTCCTTGTTGGCTTTTTAGGATACACTGTAGGTGTATTTTATGATTTTTTTCAACTTGTTTTAGGTACTACAGTTAGTTATTTGCTATACCTCACAGCCATTTGGTTAGCCTTATAAATGTCAACCTGAGTGAATGGTTTCCCTTTACGAAGTGTGTGGAAGTCTAACTAATGGTACCATTATAAAGTGAGGAAAGGAAACAACTATAAGAATCACAGTCCTTCGTGGAAATTGTCTTGTTCATTCTGATTTGTGAAGCCTACCAACTGTTAAGAGTTCCTTGATTGAGGCTAACAGCCCCTGAACATAGGGATGGAGTTGAGTTTTAACGCAACTGAGTCGAACACCATACAGTATTTTGTAGACCCATATCGATTGGCAGGCTGGCAAATGAGGACTGGCAAAAAACTTACACCGATAAAATGTCTCTTAGGCTCATGTATCTCAAATGCTTTTTCTACCAATGTTGGCATATTTGTCCCAGCTCCCTGGACTCAAGTCCATCTGAGGAATTATAACTGAATTTTTCAAGATCACCTCTGAATCACATCAGTCACCACTTTCTTTTTTTTTTTTTAGTGGCCAGGTTTTTATTTAAAAAAAATTTTTTTAACATCTTTATTGGGGTATAATTGCTTTACAATGATATGTTAGTTTCTGCTTTATAACAAAGTGAATCAGCTATACATATACATATATCCCCATATCTCTTCCCTCTTGCGTCTCCCTCCCTCCCACCCTCCCTATCCCACCCCTCTAGGTGGTCACAAAGCACCGAGCTGATCTCCCTGTGCTATGCGGCTGCTTCCCACTAGCTATCAGTTTTACATTTGGTAGTGTGTATATGTCCATGCCACTCTCACTTTGTCCCAGCTTACCCTTCCCCCTCCTTGTGTCCTCAAGTCCATTCTCTAGTAGGTCTGCATCTTTATTCCTGTCCTGCTGCCCCTAGGTTCTTCGTGACCATTTTCTTTTTTTTTTTAGATTCCATATATATGTGTTAGCATACGGTATTTATTTTTCTCTTTCTGACTTACTTCACTCTGTATGACAGACTCTAGGTCCATCCACCTCACTACAAATAACTCATACGACCCAGCAATCCCACTACTGGGCATATACCCTGAGAAAACCATAATTCAAAAGGAGTCATGTACCACAATGTTCATTGCAGCTCTATTTACAATAGCCAGGACATGGAAGCAACCTAAGTGTCCATCGACAAATGAATGGATAAAGAAGATGTGGCACATATATGCAATGGAATATTACTCAGCCACAAAAAGAAACGAAATTGAGTTATTGGTTATCACCACTTTCTTATATCATGTGTCTGCAAGTTTTCTCTCTGCTAGTCTCCTGGATGTTCTCTACTTCTTTGGCTTCTATCTAATCCCTTCCTACCAATCTTCTTCCTGCAGCTTTGCCAGTTTCTCCTCTGTCTTCTTCCTGTTTTCCTCTTCTTCCTCTTATCTGTTAACTGCTGACGTTGCCTTCTTCCCACTGCTCTCCTCAGGTTATGTTCTTTTCCTTAGAAATTTCATTCTCGTCCATCATTTTATAATCGCTTAAGTGCTTATGATTCCCACACTTATATATCTTGTCTTGATCACTTTGCTGATGTTCAGATTTATACAGTCTGTTGTTTATCCATTTGAATTTCACAGGCACCTCAGATGAACTGTGTTCAAAGCTGAATTCACTGGGCTTCCCCCTCTTGAATCATCCTTTTGAATTCTGAATGACAATTACTGACACACCACCCGTTGAGCCAGCTGATAGAAACAGAGAGTTAGTAATCATTCTAGATATTTCCTTCTTCCCCTTTCCTGTCCAGTCAACCCCACAATCCTTTCCATTTCATCTCTCAGATATTTCTAGAGTCCTTCTTATCTTTTCATCACTGCTGTTACTGCACAGGTCAAAGCTCTTTTCTCATTGGAATTATTCTAACAGCATCCTAGATTCCTTCTTTCCAGTCTCACCTTGCCTCATTTATGCCTTAGATGGATATTTCTAAAACACAAAGCTGACCGTATCATTCTTAGAATTAGAATGGCATTCTTTCATCTATAAAATCGATACCAAGCCCCATAATATGACTCAAAAGCTTGCCTTGGTTCTCTTATTATATTGCAGTCTTCCTCCTCCAAATTGACCCCTCCCTCCAGCCATTAGTAGCTCTCACTCAACCCTCATGACTAAGTTCAAGCATAACCTACTCTAGAGACCGTCCTTTTCCCACTTAGGTTGAGCTAAGTGCCTCTTCTCTTACCTCCATAGCAACAAATTTACAACGTTCTCACAGCACTTGTGAAGTTGCAGGAGAATTGTGTTCATTCTATGAGGTCCTCCATTGCACTATTCCTTCCATCCTTCCACTCCCAGTGCCCAGTGCAGTGCCTAGACCACACTTAGTGCTCAACAAATTTGAACTGAGCCAGAATATTCCAGGTGCTTTTGATTACAAACAAATGCTGCAATAGCTTCATAACTGACTTCCCTGCCTCCAAGGCACTCTCAGTACAATCTGTCTTGTACACAGCTGATAGGTGAATATAAATAAAGCATTGTTTTTATGATTTTTCTTCCCGCTTAGGATCTACAAAAACTTCCTAATGCTTTATGAAGATTTATAATCAAATGTATCTGTCTTTCCTTGTGTGTCTGGTCCTATTCAGATACATCAACGGCTTCTCCTCAACTCAGATCTCTTCTCAACTCACACTGCTCTCCTTTGCCATCATCACTTGTAGGTCAATAATCATACTTTCAATTTTACGTAAGCTTTTTAACATTTACAAAAGACTTTCACGATGCATGCTTATTCCCTCATCAACTAATTTTGCTCTCCTTCCTGCCTGAGTATTTTGCTTCCTGTGTCCTAATTGAAATTCTTATTTTCTTGAAGGTTCAAGTCACCATTATCACTTCTGTGATATCTACTACAAGAAAAGACAGCAATCTTTTACTCCACTTATATTTTTCTGATAAAGACACATAGCCTTGCTTTTTACCATACTATTTCTCCCACTCTAAATATCTCCCCCAAGTTTTCCTAATTTTTAGAGCTGCATATTTTATCTTTCCAAGTAGCTTCAGAGTTTATCAAAGGTAAAGCCAAAACTTCTCTCTCTATATATAATATGTAATTCATCTATGGTCCTCAGAAGAGAAGAGGTTCTCTTTGTGGGTGGCATCCACTAAGATTTTCTTCTTTTGTGAAATAAATTTATTTTCTCCTCATATTTAAATTCATCCCAGGAAGATAGTGCGTCTTTAAGTTTCTTTTCTTGCAGTATTCTTGTAGTATTTTTAGAAAGTCCTTCAAATATTTAGAAAAATTATTTTTTCTGCATCATGTCGTTGATTGACCCAGTCCACAGAAATGAGATATTGCTCTGCAACTAGTAAGACTGCTGTTCCATGCACAAATGATAATCTGTAACATAATATATTGTATTGATATGACACTGATCTAATAAACTAGACCTGAAATATAGGATAGGTTGAGCTGTTTTTGTTTTTTAATCCAGCTCGGTAAGGTGATAGAAACATACTATTTGGAAAAAAAGGATGTTAGTTTACAGGTTTACTTTCCTTTGCTTGTCTAGTGTGGATTTCTTTTTGTTTTCATACACATTGTCAATATTATGTAGAACTAATGAATGCCTATATCATGGAGACTAGGTCTTTGCCTCCTCCTCAAAGAAATAAAGCAATTTTTAAATAGAACAAAGTTGGGAAAAACAATGATAGTAATACAAAGATAAAGTATCATGTTCTGTGTAACAAGATCTACTGTTTAGCTAACAACCACTTTTTTACATGTTATAATTGGATAGGATTTATGATTCAGGTTAAAGCTTCACAAGCAACCAGATTCTAGAGATTTTTAAAATGTAAATTCAATGATAACAAGAAATACCCCCCCAGGGAGTTCAGCATTATTTACAAAGTCAATTGGGCTATGACAGTGATCCTTCTTTTTATCTCTTATAGGGCTCAAACTCCATTTTCCAGCTCTTTCTCAGAGCTCTACAACCTATAACTTAAGCAGCATATATCAGGCATGCTAAAGTCTGCTCTTCCCATCAGGGGACTTGTGCAATTGACTTGCTGTCCTGGTGAGAAGATGAGCAAATTGGTATGGGGCAAAAGGTCAAGCTGCATTCATGGTGTGTTAATGTCTTTGTAGATGAAAAAAATTATAATAACCCTCCTGGATATACCATACTGTATGCGTGTCTTTTTTTTTAAAAAAAAGTAGAACACATGTGTAAATTCTTTGAAGATACTTTACATGAAATTGAACTGGCTATTTTATCATGGTACTACTTACTAATGGGCTTCTGCCTCCAATTTAAGAGGTATTTTCATGGGAAAGAATGTTGTCCTAGAACTCTCCCTTCAGACAGGATGCTGGTCAGACAGAGGCGTCCATCTTCCTCCATCTCTTTCATTTATTAATCCCATGTCCAATAGGTGATAATTTAATAAGAACTGCCCACTATTAATTTGTAATGAGAAGAGCACATCTGAATTTCAAAACATTAAATCCTGGTGTTTGTTTCAACATTCAGTGTCCTGCTGTATTGAGGGGATGTTTCTGGTGAAATCAATTAATTAACAGTCCATCACAAGGGCCCTGTCATTCAGTCTTGCGCCAACGTGCACCATATAAACATGATTAATAAAAGAACACCCTGGAGTAAAAGAGGTCAATCACTGCATCCTGACATTAAAAATGGGACTGTGGCATGTCAGCAACTTTAACTGAGTTAAGTGTTCCATGAAAAGAATTGAAAAAGTAAAAATTAGAAACAGGGTTCTTCATTATTTCCAAAATTGTTAATGAGGAGTTTTTTTCAAGTAAGGGAATTTTGTATCCCTAAAAGAAATATCGAAGTGTCAGTTGATCTCTCTGAAAAAGAATATTAAATACCTCCATCAACAGAAAGACTAAAACTTGATGTGATATTTATTAAGTCCTCAGTAATTTTTGCTCTTTTTTATTTTATAAGACTAATAGTAATAAATTCAAGAAGAGAATTTCAGAAGATATAATTATGTACAGATTCTAAAGAGGAATTTTTATAAGTATGGGTTACTTTACCTTTTGTCAATCTAACCCAAACACTTTTTTTAGATTGCTAAAAAGGTAACTTTTTATTATTTAAAAAAAATCAATGAATAATTTATATACAATAAAGTATACAGATCTTAAGTTTTCCAATTTGATGAGTTATGACAATTGCACATACTGTTATAAAAGATAGCATTTCATCATCCCAGGAAATTTCCTCATGATCCTTTCTATTGGGTCGCTCACTACCACCAGGTGCAACCTCTTCTTTCTCGGTGGATTAGTTGTAGCTGATCTAGAACTTTATGCAGATGGAATCATACAATATGTATTCACATAGTGTTCTTGAGATTCTTCCATGTAGCAGTAGAAATATGGTTTGTATCAGTAGCCTGCTTCTTTTTATTGCTTTTTATTGCTTATTATTCCGTTGTGTGGATATAACATAATTTGTTTTTCTGTTTTTGTGTTGATGGACATTTGTGTTGTTTCCAGTTGTCTTACACTTTCAGAAATTGCTCTCTGAAATTTCACTTCATAGAAGTGCATGAACTCTTTACCCTGTTTTCCTCCCATCTGGGCAGCTAAAGCTGTTTCTTCGTTTTGCTGAAGAGTGTGGATAATTTTAAATGAATGATGGAAAAAACATGTTTGTAATTGTTGAAGAATTTAACTGTGGCTGCTAATACTTTGGGATAGTTGTGCTTTTCTAAAAAGAAACATAATTCATTAGAATTCTTATCTAGATCATAAATACATACATATTTGAAAAATTATAAAGATAATGCTTAAGATGTTGTAGTTTATACAGGTGATAGGTATTTGGATAATATTTTTTAAATACCTACTCTATTCTGCTTAATAGCATTAAAATTTTTTCATATATCGATGTGCTTTAATTTCTCTTTGTTCTAGAAGTTTAAGTAAATCAGGGTATGCAAAGATACAGATTTGTGCACATATATTTTTAGCTATCAAGAAAATGCATGTTCTAAAATGCCATAATTATGTATAGAGCAACACCTCTGTCCAAAGACTGTAATTATTTAGAATATAGTAGGCATACTGTTAGCATAACTTATCTCATTGTTCAAAATAGCTATTGAGATGGTCCTAATTCAGATGATGACAACTGCTTGAAAGTCTCAAAGGATGGGCCCAAATATCAAATTAAAGGCATGTCATAACATATTTTTTAGCTTGTTATTTTGCTGCATCTGATTTTACATTATGATTCTGATATGAAATTAAATTTCCTACAATGGATGATTATTTTCCTTTCCCCCTCCAATCAGGTAGCTCATTGTGAGGAGGGTTTATTTTTTGTTCACCTCTGTATCTTTGAATCCTATTGTCCACCCCAATGCCTAGAACACAGTAGGAAATAAGCTTTGCTGGTATGATTGAATGTCTATGTATACCATGACTAGGCTTGATTGATATGTGTCCTGTTTTGTACTACATCAGATACCATCCCAGTCAAAATGATCAAAAGAACACATTTTTCTTGATTTTTGGTAATTTATCTTAAATAATTTTCCCGATTCAGTTCTTACTATATAGAAACCAGATGTCATTTGACATCATTGACATCATTTGACATCATTGATGTCATTTGCTATTTGGCTAATGCTTTTCATTTTCCAGTGTGAAACAACTTTCTACATTTATTACTAGGAAAAATGGTTCCTAGAACCTAGAGGCTGTGGAAAAATCTACACCAGGGGCACTGATGATTTTCCTCAGCTGGAAGGATTGTCTATACCTCTTGTCTCTACACCCACTCATTCTCCAACCCTCTAATCTGCTTCTGACTATAACAATCCACAAAATGTTGCCGAATCCAATAGACACTCATCTCTTCGCATTTTCCTCAAACTGGCGTAATATTGACACAACTATTCAGGTCCTCCTTCCTTAAACATTCTCCTTTCCTGGCACTAGCCTGGTTTTCTGCGTACCTGTAGGACATTTTCCGTCTTCTTTTTGGTCCCTCCTTCTCAGTCCACATCAATATCTTCCTGCAACCCACCTGGTCTTCTTTCTCTTCTCTGTCCTTAGAAGCCTGCAGCAACCTCCATGGCTTTACATTCCTTACATAGACAGATGACGTCTCACTTTGCAGCTCCAGTCCAGAGCTCTCCTGAGCTCTGTACTTTCATACGCAATTGCAACTTGACGTCTGTTTTTAGATGTCTCACAGACATCTCGAGCTAAACAAAGATTGAAAAACCTTTGATTCTTGTTAACCAAAGTGTCCTTACCAGTCTACTCCAGTAAATGGAAACTCTATCTACCCTCTTGTTCAAGCTAGAAACCTCCTGCGAGGCATTAGGGACTCTTATTTCATATCAATTTTCCAATTTGTCAGCAAATTCTGTCAATTCTACTCTCAAAATATACCTTGAAATCATCTGCTTCTTTCCATTTTTCGTCTGTTTCTGACTTGTTGGGGCTACCATCATCTGTCTCCTGGACTACAGCAATTGGACTTCTGTTCCTCCTAAAATCAGTGATATTTTTTGGATCTGTCTCCTAAGGCAAAGGAAACAAAAGCAAACATAAACAAATGGGACCTAATTAAACTTAAAAGCTTTTGCACAGCAAAGGAAACTATCAGCAACAACAAAAGGAAAAGACAGCCTACTGAATGGGAGAAAATATTTGCAAATGATATGACCAATAGGGGTTAATATCCAAAATATATAAACAGCTCATACAGCTCAGTATCAAAAAACAAACAAACCAATCAAAAAAATGGGCACAAGACCTGAATAGACATTTTCCCAAAGAATTCAGACAGATGGACAACAGGCACATAAAAAGATGCTGAACATTGCTAATCATCAGAGAAATGCAAATCAAAACCACAATGAGATAACACCTCACACCTGTCAGAATGGCTGCCATCTAAAAGACCACAAATGGCAAATGTTGACAAGGATGTGGAGAAAAGGGAACTCTTATACACTGTTGGTAGGAAATAAATTGGTACAGCCACTATGAAAAACAGTATGGAGGTTTCTCAAAAAACTAAAAATAGAACTACCATATGATCCAGCAATTCCACTCCTGGGTATATATCAGAAGAAAAAGGAAACAATGATTCAAAGAGATACATGCACCCCAACATTCACTGAAGCATTATTTGCAATAGCCAGGATATGGAAACAGCCTAAGTGCCCATCAATAGATGAATGGATAAAGAAGATGACATATATATGTATTTATATATATATCCACACATACAAGGGAATATTACTCAGCCATGAAAAAGAATCACTTAAGCTCTCTGTGCCTAAATTCATTTTCTTCATCTGTATGGGAAATGCTGAAAATAATGGTTTCAATGTCACAGAGTTTCTCTGAGGACTAAATGTGAAATGTTTCAAACAGTGTGCAGTAAATCCTAAGTGCTCAATAAGAGATAGCTCTTAGTACTCCCAGTTACTGTAGCATTGCCCAGCACTCACTTCCACCTGCTTCTTATCCTTCAGCTCTCACTTTTAAACATCATCTGCCTAAAAAGGGCCTTTCTTGAACACCTTGGCTGAAACTAGCCCTCCTTGTAATTTTCTGTATTTCCTCATTCATGTCCATTACAAGACTTAGCACAATGTGTAAATAGTTTATTTACTTAGTTTCTTTCTTCTCTGACTCTGTGTCTCTTTCTCTTTTTTTTTCCTTTTGGTTGCTAGAATGCAAGCTCCTAGAAGACAAGGATCCTGCACCTGACTCAGTGCCTACACATGGTAGGTGCTTTGTAAGTACTTTTTGAATGAATCAGTGAATGACATTCTAGCAGCTGAGAATTCATATACACTTCCCAGAATAATGGTAGTCACTCATATATATTTGTCACCTTTTATTGGTGACAGATCCAACATCAGGGTAGAGATGAGAAAAGAGGGAAAAGTTCTCTAAGCATTTCAAATTGATAGAACCTGTGACTCAAGAACCCTTTTGATTTCTATCTAGAAATGGATATACCTTAGTGCCATATCAATAGAATGAAGAAGTTTACCTACTTCTTCATTTATTTATGTATGTATGTACATACATACATAAATTTATATAACTTTCATGTAGCTTTATAATTCTCCTGTATGTGAGTATATATTTTCATTATATAATTAGCTCTTACTTTCATTGGAGATAATTATTCCCTTTTAAATTAAATAAGTATAATTAAATCATATTTTTTTTTTACTTGCTGATTATCCAATGAGAAGAGTTATATATGGAGCACTTAAAATAAATCAAGTGAAGAAAGTCCATTTCCTGAAGGTTTCCCTGTGTGTTTTTTTGTTTGTTTTTTGTTTTTGTTTTGTTTTGTTTTTAACAGATACTCTAGTTTTAGATCTAAGTGCCTAGGACAAGAGAAAGGGTTTTCTAATTCAGTCACTTTCTGCAGTGGCTGATAATTGACTGTTGTTTTCTCTGATTCAAATAAAAAATGGTAGCCAACCCCTTATAAGACCATATATTTATTCTATTAATACAGGTATTTTCACTTCAGTTAAATATGCTTCCTTTAAAAAAAAACTTATGTAAGTATAATATACGCAGAGTAAAGTTTACAAATATTAAATATACCTCTTAGTAAAGTTTCACAAAGTGAATACATCCATGAAACTATCATCCAGATTAATAAATAGAATATCACAGGCACTGCAATTTTATCCATTCAAGTAGGAGTGTATTGAAATCTTATTGTGATTTTAATGAATATTTCCCTAATGAATAATAAGGTTGAGTTCTTTTCATATATTCATTGACCATTTGTATATCCTCTTTTGTGAAGTGCTTCCTCAAGTCTTTTGTTCATTTTTCCAATGGGATTTCTGTCTTTTTTGTTGATGTTTTAGAAGTTCTTTATATATTCTGCATACAAATCCTTTGTGAGCTGTGTCTTATAAACACATTTTTTACTCTCTGTTTTTTGACTCTTAATGTTCTCTTGATGAAAAGAAGTTCTTTCAGTGTACTCTGATTCATCAGTCTTTTCATTTTTGCTTAACACTTATGTCCTATTTAAAATTTTTTTAATTTAAAATAACTGTCTCAAAGTCATGAAGATGTTCTTTCATGTTATCACAGAATTTTATAATATTTTAGATTTAGATACCTAATTCATATGGAATTAATTTTTAGATATGGTATAAGATTTACTTTTTATGATATGTGTATATCTTATTTATTTGACACCATTTCTTGAAAAGACCATTCTTATTCCAGTGAACTATGGTGTTTCTTTTCCTCAAACCAAGTATTTATATAGTTCAAATAATGTCAGAAATGTATTTTAAAGAGACAATATCTATCATTAATATTGTCAGCTACGATTAGTACCGCAGTAACTGATATTTTAATAGTAAATGTTAAAATGTTAAACACTAATAACATAGTTTTTTTTAACCTTTCTTGTATCAAAGTGACAATCCGATGGAAGCTTTGAAATCTATTCATAGGAAAGTGCACGTTACATAAGAAGTTTTGAATACAATTTTAACGTTGTTAGTGAACATCTTACAGCCTATGTGTTCTGATTTATGAACCCCTGATTTATAATATCCCATGAATAAATGATGCTACTTGACTATATAACATGATAATTAAAATGTAATCTTTAGGGAGAAAAGAATGGAGGCAGTGAACAATTTTTGAGCTTGTATTTGTATTTTTCACAAAACATTTAAATTTGTGGTGTGTGTCATACCTAAATTACTTACATTCATTTTTTTCAACAAGTTGGTATTTATTATGTACTGTACAACTAAAACAAAGGAAAAGATGCTGAGTTTGGTGGCTAGTGTGAGAAACCAAAGTTAAATCAAACAGTAACTTATCTTTTGCAATAAAATGATATGAAAAAAGCAGAAGTTGTTCTAAAAGCATGTTTTGCGTAACCTAAACTAAATTGTGGATATTAGGGGTTGTTTTTGGTGGTGGTGGTGGCCAAGAATCAGGGAGGTCTTGCTGAAGAAAGGAACTTTTAGTTGCAGTCTGAATCCTAAATATGAATTACTAGAGAGGGTGGGTGGGTAGAGAATATTTCAGAAAGAAGCAGCATCAGATACTATGTCCACAAGGTAGGCAAAAGCATGGTCAATTTGAGAAGGAAAGAGCCAGTCTGAACTGTTGGTGCATGTAATAATGCAAGGGAGGTGCAGTGTCCAGCAAGGTTAGAGAGGCAGACAGGATTGAGGCATTTCTTGAAGAGCATTGGGAAGCCACAGTGGACTGGGGAGGCCAGCACAGTCAAGATGGTGCTTGGCTTTGGGTCAGATCAGGAGAGACAAAGAGAAGTGGTGGGATATGAAAGGAGTTGCTGAGGGGAGAACTTATAGGATTCAGTGATAAAGATTTGCTTTATGGGAAGAAGAGAAGGGAGGTCTCAAGAACTATTTCTATGTTTTGGATTAAACAACTGAGATAGGAATAACTGTAAGGCATGAAAAATGGACAAGTTTCTTTCTTTCTTTTTTTTTTTTCCTTTTGGATGGACAACGTACAGTGATCATGCATTTAGTTTTGGATTTGTTGAGTTTGAACCGATTTTAAGGCATCTACACAGTGAAACTGAGTTGACAATATGTAGATTGTTCTGAATACAGGGAAATAGTCTGGTCGGAAGCTGTACATTTGAAAGTCAGAGGAACTTAGATGACATCTAAGGCTAGGCGTGGAAAAGACTGGCAAGGAAGGCCCTGCAGGATATGTATTAAGAGAATGGTCTTTATTTTTCCTGATTCAGACTGGCTCTGTTTGAAATCAGCTAATTAAATATACTTTCACTTGAGAGAAAATATATAGTATGGTAGTTGTCTTGGTCACTGATAATTTATCAAGATTGTTTAGTGGGCTAGAAGGCCTAAGCAGAGTTCTTAGACTTTCCATTGAGAAATGAAGAAATGGCAACTTTGAGAGTATATTTTATCCAAACTATTATGAAAAAGAAATGTTTTCTACCTTTCTTAAAACCACACCACAGTTTGACACCCTCAAGTGATTATGGTTAAGTATGGATTATTTCTGTAGGAAGATGTGTATGCGTATGTGAATTAAGCTGGGTATTAAATACTTGAATGTATTTATCTACACTACGTTGTCTTTAGCCTTTCTCCATCAAAATCTCACAATTTTATAAATATTGTTTAATGCAATGATACTGAAATATTTACCAGATTAGACTTTCTAGCTGTCCCCAGAACTAGGGAAAAGAGTCCTGGGACAATGGGCTATAGGATAAAATGTGCTATTTTGCGGGGGTAATCATAGAAGTTTAGAGCACTGATGGCCAGGCATCTGTAGGATGAAGTTACCACAATGACTCTGCAGCTGCTAAAAAAATAAACATGATACTACTTCACAGTTTTGCCTCAAGTTAATCCTGTACCATCCAGTGCCTGGCACAAAGTATTCTACCCATTGGGTAATTACTGCAGTTTGCTGAACCTTGGCACTATTGACATTTTGGCTGGAAAATTCTTTCTTATGTGGTGTCCTGTGCATTGCTAACTAACATCCCACTAGAAGCCAGTGGCACCCCTACCCTAGTTATGACAACAAAAATATCTACAGATATTGCCAAATGTCTGGGAGGTGATGTGGTTTGGAGGGGACAGTTTTCATTTGAGAACCACTGATTTATTGAATGAGCAAACATTTCCTTTCTGAAAGATATTGGCTATTCTGTGTCCTTTTTGTCCTCCCCACCTATGTCCCGGAGGGTGGAAGTGTCTTAGTCTCTGGACAGTATGAAAGGGAGAGCATCTTGGTCACCCTGTGGTCAGAGGCATAGGTCACAGGTCAAGTCAGGTGCTGACGGCTCATGTAGTGAGGGGTAGCGAGACAGGACTCGAAGCTATGAATTGTCTCTTAGGCAGCCAGGGTTCATCCAGAGCACACAGGCGTGCCTATTTTATGTCTTCTAGGCTTTATGAAAGAAGGTTTTCACCAGATGACAGTGGAACCCTTGTGCGACATCTTAGCAGATAGGTCAGAGATCAGCTCTAGAGGTTAAAAGTTACGATTTAATTGACTCCTTTCTTTTTAGGTCAGATTACTTACAAAGAACAGTCTGAAAAATAAGGGAGTGAAACTGCCATTTCACGAACATGAAGTTTCCTTTGAAAACATAAAATTTAATGACCAAAAAAGAAGTACTTAACGAACCTTCAGTTTGAATTTACTTATATATGTGACTAGTAATATCATCTGACATATTTCTATTCTTGCTAGTCCTATATGCTGAATAGATCAGCAGATATCTGCCGTACAAAATTAAGGGTTGGTTATACAGTACTCAGTTGAGGCTGCAAGTCTTCATAGTACCTCTGCTTTATGTATGCATTCTTACTGTAAGTCTTACATTGAAGGAGACAAAGTATATGCTTATAGGTTAAGGGTGGTTTCTTAGAATAGCTCTGTTTGTAGGAAGAAAACAGTGTGCTCTTCACCAGCATTTCTCCTGATGTCTTTGACCATAGCTAATTCACATTTCTCTGTATAGTTCTAGAAAACAGAGCTAAGCTGCATCTTGGCACAACATGCTATAGGATAGCAGCCAAGTGGAAACGTGTATCGTTACAACAATAGAGGGATATAAAATCATGCTGGCTGCCAGCAGGAGTGGAAACCTAGTGACCTAAATGAACTCAACCAGAAATCCATTAAATGATTTAATTTTTGGTCCATTCAGCTACTGATTATACTTATAGTGCTGGGGCAGCCGTGGTAGCAATATCAAAAGCAGCAGTGAAAGCCTGAGTAGAATTATTAAAAGAATTTAACTACTGTATAAAGTGAGTAGATGTCTGATATGAAGGGGCTAGAACAACTAGAACAATAATTTTCTGACAAGGCTGATTTATTCCCTGTGCAATGGAAAAAAATAGATTTCTACAGATTGTTCATGTCAAAACATCAGAATACAACAGGTGTCTCAACATCTGAATGCACTGTGATGTTCAACATTTTTTGCCTTTCAAGAAAAACTAAAAACAAATGAACAATAGGTTCATGTACAGTGGGCCAGGAGATCTTTCATGCTGGATAGGCCGGGTAGGGTACAAATCCTGCATGAAATGGGAGTGATAATATGTAGCTATCATAAGGCTCACATTCACAATAAGACTATTAAATGTAGAACCTGTTCACAGAGATGAACTCAGCTGTGCCATATTATCTGTATAGTAACGGAGAAACATGTCTCTTTTTTTTCTGGTGCGGTACTATAAGCAAGCTGTAACTCTAGCTTTAAAACAAAATCCATAAGCAAACAAACAAAATACAAGCCCTCTATCTTAGGAAATGGAAAAATAGAATTGTGAACAATTTTTACAATAATTTAAGGTACGGAGGGTAGAGAAGCTTTTGTAGAATTCCATATGGTAATCTACCACAGGGGTAGTTTTATGGAAGAGCTCTTAAAATATTCATGGAGTTTATAAGTTTTTACTTTTCTTTTCACTAAGAATAAAAAAGGAGAGAATCCAACTGTTTGGGCATTGAGGACCATATCCTCATTACTATTGTAGAGAAAGAAGGATAGAAAAAATGCTCATGTGATTGTGATGTTTTATTTTCAATGATTCTTAGGGGGAGTTTTGTCTTTGGTTTTTACTAGCTATAATTGGAGCAAAAGCAGAAATAAGTAACGTACAAGCTACTGAACTATGACAAAGAGTTCATTTTTTGGTAAGCATGAGATTTACCGATACTTGACCCAAATACAGAAAAGCAGATTTTTAGAATCATCTATTTCCCACTTTTTCCATTTTCAAATGAATATTATTAGTCATCAGAGATAAAGTGAAGTAAATTATTCTGAGGTTCAGCTCAAACTTCTTGGCCTCTATAACACCTGCCTTGGTTCTGGAGGCAGAAATGACCCTGGTCTCTGGTGATACATTCTGGTCCAGATCTTTCTATTGGTCTTGGTTACATTCCACTAGTAGGAGTAATAGCAAGAATAATATTAACTGTCATAGTCATAGTCACTGGGGGATTCCTTTCCTTTGCAGAGACTACAAATTTTCACAGTATTTGTTCCTCCAAGAAAAGTCAGGCTATCCATAGAAACAATAAAATGAAAAAAAAATTTAGTTTGGGAAGTAAGGAGTAAAACTGGATATGTGTACTTATTAATAATTATAGTGATTAAAGTTGAAGAAACAGATTTTCTGGATTCAAATAATGACTTTGCAACTTATAAAAGCCATAAGATCGTGGGAAATGAATTTCTCTTTTCTGTCTCTGTATTGACCTCGTCTGTAAAATGAGGATAATAATTCCACCAAATAAACTTCTAGGGTTATTGTGAGGATTAAATACATTTTTTCCTGGCACATAGTAAGTGCTCAGTTGGTGCCAACTATTATTATTTGCCGTTGTTATATCATGTCATTGGGTCATAGTTCAGACATTTTGAAGAGGGCTAGTTTGGAAATTCCTGGATAGAAACATAATGGGAAATTGTGACCCCTTTTCACCAAATGAACCAAAATGAAAACCAAGTGAAAATACAAAAGAACCAAAATGAACCAAAATGAAAATATAAAAGAAAACGAAGGTATGTTGAGGGCTTGCTATTCATCAGATATTTTGACACGTGTTATTTCAATTAATCCTCATATTAAGGCTCTGAGGGAGATTTTGTCATTTAGAACTGAGAAGACCCAAAGTGAGAAGAGTTTCAAGTTATTAATATTCACACATAGTAGCAGAAAGGTTTGAACCCAAATATGCTGAGCAAAGTTCTTTCCACTTCATTTCCCAAGCACGCTTTCCACTCTTCGTGGCTCCAGTCTTGTAATGTCAGGTCTCTCCAGAAGTGTTCTTCCAGTCACAGAGCTATGCCAGCAGGATAGCCCTAGGCTGTGATAATCCAAAGACAACTCAGGGATAAAACTGATAGATGTGATTTAAAAGGAGGTGCTTCCTTTTCTGCTTACTCCCCTTTAAGGTCCCAAACCCAAACACTTGGCAAAACTCTAAGGCAGCAGTGTCCTACAGTCTGTCTTGCACCTGACTGTGGTTTTGATAACCTGAAGTCAACTCAGACTTTAGAGCTCAAGGACGAGTGTATCCAAAGGCTCCTTATCCATTTTAAAGCTCTTAGACCTAAATAAGTCTTATGCGGCTCTAAAGTATGCTTGGCAGAAAATAGCAGGGTGTGACTTGGTTAGTTTAAGAAAACTGTGGATAGCGCTGCACCAGATGGGATTGGGGAACAGGTTCCAAGTGAGGTCAAGTGTGATTGCTTGGAGGTGGCTACTTGTAATGCCATGTTGAAAAAGGTGCTGAGGCTGCATTCAAAGACAGAGGGACTGCTGTCATCAATTAGCAATGTCTGCCACAGCTATGGAATGGGGAATTGGTATCATGCAAACCACTTCTTTGTCATTTCTGGGCTAGAAGCAGTAACAGAATATGCAGTCAGTTTGGATGTGACTTTTATCGTCCGTGAATTAATTTTACAAATCCTGCTTGCTGCTCAGGTGGGCCTTCCTTCCCTACTAATCTTTATGTCCTCCTCCTGAAGATGTATGCTCTCTTAAAATAACTCTTCTTTGGTCAAGTAGCTGCATTATTCTGCCAAAAGCAACAAAAATTAGTTTCTGAGAAGAAATGCCCCCACACTGATATATTTATTTTAATCTGTTTTCAAGAGTGTCGGGAATTTCTCTTAGAATCTACAGTGTATTACCAATGTAAATAGCACATATTTAAGTAATGGCAGTAAATTATGAAAATAACAACACCGAACATTTTAATAGTTTAGGCTGTGGATTTGAAGAATGAGCCAATATTTCTACATTCTACTGGGCAAAATCATCCTGTGAATATAGAATGGTGTAAAACTAATTTTTGCAATCAGGATCTCTCAAATTTGTGTGTTTTATTTTGATTTTGCTGTTCATGGCTCATTTCCCAGGAATATATTACGTGATGGAAAGATTAATGTTGTGAGGAGTTTCTAAGGGTTCTTTTTTTCTGCATTGGCTGATATGTTCTTAACCTTGAATGATATTGATCCATATTTAATAGAGAAGTGGGTATATTCTTTCTCAGAATATCTGAAGTTGTGTATTAGCAATTTAAAAAACAAATATACAAATAACATTCTTTACATCAACTGCAGGTGTATTGTTTCAGATGTTAAATGATGGATTGAAGAAAGAAATCAGTTAAAAAAGCTAAGATGGCATTTCAATTTAGAGGCATATTGAGCATTTGAGAAGATACATGTGCCTTTTTTTAATACTACTGTTTTTTCTTTAAAGTAACAGTATCATGGATTGGCTTACTTAAGCATTAAATAATTCTAAGGAAAATAACCAACAATTTTTATTTACAAATGTTGTATTAAGTTATACATGTGCGTATCACACAGAATTGTCTTTTAACACATGAAGATTTGATTGATTAGAAGTGAATCGCTTTTCCAAACTACATTAATTATGATCAAGCAAATTCAGTTTACTTCTAAATCATAAAGTTTTCTTTTACATTTGGTTCATCACATCTGTATATGGAGAACTGCTCTGAAATAAAGTTGACTACCAGTGTGAACGTGGCTGTAGAAGTCAGCATTCTCACCCTTCTCTTGCAAATCATAAAAAGAGCAATAAGAAGATTGGAAAACAAACAAACAAACAAGCAAAAGCCTGCAAATTTTATTTGCAATTAAACTGGGAGACAGAAATCACACATACTCCAAAATAAGGTAGGAACTGCCATGAGCATCTGAGTTCTGGTGGAAACCATGAAGGAAGAATTAAAGGGAAGGAGACTAGTTAAAGGGAGGAATAAAAGGGAAGAAACACAAAACAGGATGAGAGGGCGCAGGAAAAGGAGATTTCAGAAAATGGAAGCAAATAAACACTTCCTGAAGTGGCAACAGCTTTATCCTTTAACAGTATTCCTGAACTTAAGGTGAGCAGGGCTAGAGACAGAAGCCTTTCTGGACTCGGTTTTTTCCCTGAGGAGAGGCGGTGGGCCTACACAGAGAGGCACAATGCTTGCAGGAAGCAGTGTGTCTGTGTTTGTGATAATAGAGGAGGGAACAGCTACAGAGCTGTCTGGTAGGTCGACCAAGAGTCACTGGGGAAACTTCAGCAAAAAGACTGGAAGTGAGCACTGAATATATCTAACTCTAGAACAAAGATCAAAATAAGTGTGGGAATTAGAATGATGGTTTAAAATGTAAATCTCATTTCTTGTAACAGGAAGAATGATTTTACTTAGAAGCATTGGGAAAGGAAGGGTAAAAGAAGGTTGGAAGAACTATGTTTGATAATGGCTTCATTTGTAATAACCAAGTCTCAAATTTTTATTTAAAGTTGGAAAACATATTAGGTTGAACTATATGGAATTGCCGTTTTATAATCCCCAAACAGTTGAATATTAGAAATCTCATAGAGTTCAAATCATGTCTAAGGCACTCTCAACTGTGAAATGCTCTATTTCGAGCTCTGCCAAAAAAACACACCTCCAATTACAATTGTAACTTACCTTTGATTGTAAGACACATTTCAATTTTAGAGATACTTATATGTGAAAAAGTGGGATTCTTCCATTCAGTAAAACGTGGTAAGAGAAGTCTAAAGCATATGTTATAGCCAAAGAAAAATATGTAATACTATTGAAAAGTATTATGTGATAGAAGAGGAAGTAGAAGAAAAATGCTAATTTTATCACTGCTCATAATAGAGAGCAAACAGACATGACAAAATATAGAGCACTATGGGTATGCACAGATTATAAAGTAATTATAATGATAAAAAATTCATTAAAATACTATACTCTCTAAATACCAGAAGAGGTAAACATACTATAACATGTAATACAAACATAAAATGAATCAAATAAGTTTATTTCGTACTCATGCAATACACTATTACACTAAGTTAGATGTTACTGGTCATCAAGGGCTCACCTAAATGCAGTAATTCAGGCACCCAGGATCCTTTGATCTTATGGTTCTGTCATCTTCTAGGGCTTCATCACCACTTGCCACCAGCCAGGAGATTGCAGAGGAGATGCAAATTCTTCTTGAAAACCTGACCCAGGGAAAGATCACATTACTTTCCTTCACATTCCATTGGCTTTGGAATCACTCCTTTGGGCACATCCAACTTCAAGGGAGGCTGGGAAGTGTAGAGTTGAGTTAGGTGCTCAGGAGAAGAGGAAGAAGAAATTGGTGAACATTTTATAGTCTCTGCCACAGCCTTCCACTCAAAAAGTAAGAAAGGGGAGAGCAAAACAATCTAATAAAAATGAAAAGAATAGAGAAAGAAGAAAATCAAGGATCAATGAATTTGAAAAGAGAAAAATTGTAGAATTAGTAAACTCCTAAAGCAAGGAAAGTTGAATATCTGCTACCTTTTACGTTAAAAAAGAATGGGTAATGAAGTGTATATATTTGAATTGTGTGAATAAGCATAAAGCAATGCTTGAAGGATAGATACAAAACTAATGACAGTGGTTACGTGTGTATTTGAAGGGATGGGGATTGGGCAAAAGGACAAGCTAAGAGGATCTTCCTCTTGTACATACTTTTATATTATTTTCATTTTTGAACTGTGTTAACATACCACTTATTTAAAAATATATAAACTAAAGGGAAATAAAGGAACAATTATAAGTTAAGCAAAATTGAATTTGTAAACTTGAGTTCCAGGGTTACTTATGTTAACAGATTTTGAGGAGGAGAAAATGCTTTTTACTAGGGGCGCTGCAAAACAATCAGCTAATGATGTACTATTATAATAAATACCATAGATATTTTAGCTGTAAGACACCTCGCATAACAACACGTAAGCAGAGATGATCTTCACAGAGTGAAGTTATGGTAGCTGATGAAATTTGGCACAGCGAACGGTGACTGTGCTTCCACAGTCTGGCATTTGGTGGCTTATCTCCCTAGGGCAATGCTGAGAACTATTAGACTCCTACTTTCATATCTAGATAAGACTATATGGGATGGGATTTTCCTGCTTTGTAGCAGTGAAAGTCCAGAAAATAGAAACCCCTGATCTTGATATTTTATTCCCTGAAGTGATTATATTAAGTTTCTTTGATGGCATAAAGTATGCCTAATTCATTCTTATTTCCCCAGTATGTGAAAAATCTGAGGTTCTGAATTTAGGCTGAAGAACTGTAGTGAAATGTGGTATCCTGCAGGCAGTAATTCAACCACAGGGTAAAGCCAGCACAGTGAGACCTAGAAAAATCCTAATGACTTATGAGGACCTTTAGGTATATTACTTCCATGTTCTTCTCGAAATAAAGGAAGAAAATGCCTCATAGTCAATATTAGAGCTCTCTGTATCAGATGGAGTTACTGCCTTGTTATCAAAAGAGAGTTATTGGCTGAAGGTTGAAGACAAATATCAAAGAGGTAGTCAATGGGAAAAGAAGAGAGAAGTAGCAAGAAGTAGTCTCAAAGTACAATTTAAATTGCTTCTTTTCTTTATACTGTCCTCATCTTTGACCCCACTTTGCCCTTTAAATATCTCAAGATACTGAAGGAAAAGAAGGAAGAGATACTTCAAATAATCCATTTTTAGTTTTGAGTTTGTTTTTCTTTTTTCCCCACTTTGTTTTCTTTCTTATATAAGCAACAGGACTTTCTTTTTAACTTGGACATCTTTTTAAAAAATGACCCAGCTGAGATGGGTCACAGTGACAAATAAAAGAAAACTTTTCGTGAAGGAGTGAGTAGCTCAGAGTCAATACTCTCCAATAGGCTGAGTGAAAGCAGCCCTCCACAGCATGGTCTTACATGACCTACTCAGATATGTCTGTGCGGTGAGGTTAACTCCCTCTGACTACCTTTTGTGATTTGCGTGAGTGGCTGAGGACGGACAGTCAAAACACATCTAAGTTTGTGGTCATGCCTCCCTTATCAGGGAAAACAGTGCGTAGACAGACACTGCAGAGCATCCATGCTGTTTGAGGCCAAGGCAAAAGAAAGTCTCTGCTTGGTTCTAGGTCTCCTAGAGTGGTGATCTGAGGAGGAAGCTTCCTTCATTTTTAAAGGTGCTGCTGTGTTTCTCATAATTCTCAAATTTATGAGAATTATGGGAATAATTAGGGTAGTTGAGTGTCCTATCTTTGCCTGTGACAGTGTTGGTGTATGCCCGCTGTTGCAGCAAAATTATAAATAGTGCTTTCTTTCATTCTAAACAGTGTTCTGGTTTACATGGTAAATTATATGGTCTCTCTAGGAATCACCAATTTTGAGATTTTAGAAATTCCATTTGTGAGAACAGCAACCAATATATTCAAGTCCCTTTTTTAACACTCATATGAATGATTGGGTTCCTACAAAACCTAACTGAGAAGAGACCCTCTGGCATGCATATTTATTTAAGACCATAAAATGGAGCAAAAATACATCCAGCATTACATATCTGTATTTTCTGAATTTGACTACCATATCACATATAAAACAATCCAATTTATTTAGGGATGTACAGTCAGGAATTAGCCAATTTCTGTAATTCCTATGAAATCTATTTTAAGCAGAATACCTGAGGTGGTGGTGTAAAGTGTTATCTTCTTTTTGAGCCTCCAAAGTAGGGTGAGGCAAGGGAGGTGGCCAGGGTGCAAAATTTAAGGCACTCACTCTCTTCATGCAGGTGCAGACGGCACACTTACATTTGTTGAAAAATTTTGACTTCTGATTCAAGACAAATCTCAGGCTTTATCTATTCTAAGGATGCTTCCTAAACTTTGTAGCCTCTCCCTATGCCTACTTCAAACTGGGTTATTGTCCCTCATGTGTCTCCTACCTGCATCTTTTGCAAAAACACCACTGTTGTATTGTACTGAAAAGGTGTGTGTGTGTCTGTGTTGTCTTGTGTTCTCGTTCCTTAAGGTTAGGGACCACATCTTTCTCATTTTCACATCTAGAATACCTTTTACTGGGCCTAATACATGTCATGTACTCAATGTTTATTGAACCAGAACAAGAAAATGAATTATAAACAAGTAATTTATTCAATTAAATTAATTAAAATTCTGCTCCAAAAAATTTATTGCAGCCTTGAAGAATCTATTTCGGTAATAATAAAAACTAACATTTTCTGACCTTAATAATTAAATGGTTCAAGTCCAAGTTTTGAGATATTTAATACTTATGTATAGAAGAAAGCCTGAAGAAATAATAAAGTTTACAGAGCATTGTCATGAAACCTACAAAGACAGATTCTCATTGGGATAGCTTGTGAACACTTCTTTCTATGCCGTGAGAAATAACGTAAAGTAGTCTTTGTAGTGGAATGCTGACTTATGACTCACCCAAAATGAATAGAGTAGACTTTTATTCCTCCTTTGCTCTGCTTCTTCTTTTCCTGAGGAGAAATGCTAAGCTATTTTGGGGATAATTTTTAAGAACATACCAAGTAAATGTGATAAAGGCCAGATATATACGAGATCAGTAAGTCATTTCTGAACTCAGTATTTGCGGGGTCTGTGATGTCTATTGGACTAAAATATCTTTTCATTTCCATATTTAAAATATGGCTAATTGGATGCTTCAAAGCAATGTAAAATCAATCTGGATATATTTGGTAGGGAGAAAACTGGTTTAATTCAATTTTAAGTCCTTGGTTAACATATGAGTTTCTTCCTTAATATAGAGACAGACAAGCCACAGTGTGAAACCATAAACTGGGAAAGAAAAAAGATCACAAAAGAAGTTAGCTTTCAGGATCTCTATAATCATCTTATATTAATATAATCCTGCATTCCTAATGCACGTTTAGCAATGAATTCATGACTAAGAATTAAAGCAGTGAGTTGCATAATTACATATTATACTGAATGAGCTCAGGACAATTCAAGTAGAAGTGGATCACAAAGCCTCAGTTATCCAGATTGACTCTCTTGATGAAGACCAATTCGCCTGATAACTGTTCACTTCTCCATCCTTTTGGCCTAATAAACTCCCATTGAGTTAGGAGAGGAAGGGCCAAATTACACGTTGTTGCTGTTTTTTTTTTTTTTCTGGTGGCTGTTTGTTCCTTAGTCTCAGATTTAAATATGAATCCTTGACTTCGACTAACACCTGTCTGGACTTAAAGGATGACTGGAAACTATTGGGTTTTGTTCACCAGGTGGATTTTTCTGAGTCTTGTTCAACTCTGGTTGAAATGATCTTCATCGGTCTGTTGTTAGCTGGTGCACCACTGCATTATGCATGATTTCTGACTGCTCCTTATTTGAAAAACTTGTACGGTGTTCCAGTAGTGATTTCCCATTTGTGCTCAGTCTTCAATTTTCCAACAATATTTATACTCAAGCATTATTTTTTCCTATAATATTAATACCCAACTTTCATGATAAGGTATCAGGGATGAGTAACATATGTAATATACTTGTGTATAACGTTTAAATATTTAAAGTGTCAAAAACTAAAAAGTTGTGTGGAAATCTTCCTTCACTGAAATTACTCACTGAATATATTTCTTCAATGATGTGAAGCTTTTATAACAATGATTTATTGTATTGAAAGTAAATGCAAAACTGGAACTTAGAGAACAAGACCTTACACTAAATATTTATAGTTTGAAAATAAATATTCTCATTAGTTTTGCTGTTTGAAACATTAATTATATTGGGGAAAGATAAATTAGTTTTCATTCCTTATATATCACTTAACTTCAGAGGACATAAAATCTTTATTTACAAATTTATTTGAGTAACAGAATCCTTCTATCTTGGTACTAGAATATATAAACATATAAAAGTAAGATGAGAGATATTTACAGAGTTCTCCACATATCACAGGAACTATGTGTGTTAGGGAAGAGTGGACTGGAGACAGGATTAGAGAACTGGCTTCTAGTTCCAACTCTGCTGTTGCATCAGCTGTGCTAACACAGTGATTTTACTCTACTCATTTATAAAATGGTGATTATATCTGACCTGCACACCTCAAAGTTTTTTGTGATGATCAAATAAAGTTTGTGAAGATGCTTCGCAAACTATCAAACACTATATAAATTTAGGTACCATTATTTTATTAGCTGTTGGCACTATGCAGTTGAGCCTGATTAATTGATTAAGGAATCATACACTTCTGGGTATCTATTAAGAAAGCCTCCAGTGGGGGAAAAAAAAGACAGTCTCATCCCTTTTCTTTGATATGATAAGATTAAGACTTGGAAGAAAGGTTAGAAAATAAATTTTAAAAGTCATTCCCTCAAGAATATAGACATTAAAAAGAAAAAAAAAAGTATCTTGAAAGCTAGATCTAACCAGATCATGCACACTAGATGGTAGGAATTCTCTGGATGTTCACAAAAATAGGCACAAGGACTATTTAGGTGAAGGGGAAAGCAAATTTGATAATGTGCTATGAAGGCTGTGAGTTTCTGCACACCTTGGAGGGAAAGTGGGAAAAGAGCTCAGATTATCTTTTAGCCCAGAGAGATTTAAGTGAAAAAATGAATGTCAAAGATCAATTGATGATGAAATGAAGCAAGAGGCATGTCTCCACATACTTTCCCCTCTCTATCTTGAAACAAATTACATTTACTATAGAATATTCTCAGTTATCTTTAAATGTAGACTTTCAAAATATTTTATTAAAATAGTTCACCTCACCAGATTGCTGAAATGCTATCTAAAACTAATTATTAACACAAATGGATTAAGATTTTTCTTTAATCATTATAACCTTTTTTCTGCATGTGCACTTTTAATAAATCTGATTTAGTAACTGGAATTTCATAAAATTGTCATCTGACCACCCTGTTATATTTTGGTGCAGTGCTCAAAGTATTAGATTGTTTTGCTAACACTTCCAAATAGTGAATATTTGGACATTTGTTAAGTAAACAAATGTTAGTAAACATTTTGGACATTTGTTAAGCCTGGAAAATTGATTCCTGACTGGTGCTATTTAACTTTGATTGGTTTGAGATAGTAATACTTCACAGAAAAATCTTGTAAATCTTTGCTGCAATGCTGAAGGAAGAGTACCCTTTAAACAAATATTAGTATTACAAATCATCAGGGTATTTAATGTGCTAGGGTATATATGTTTTACTTTAATAAAGGTATTATTTGCAAGAATTTTTTTGGTTTAATGAGTTTTTCTTATTTTATGTCTTCAGAAACAAGCCAAATTTTATTAATATGGGTATCAATCTACTCTCTTCCTACTATCCTGTTCTTAGTATTTTACAATACCCAGTTTTATGTTCATAGGAAACACAACAAAATGATTTAGAAATGGAAGAACCCTACCATTCCCCTTTGGCAAATAATACCAGAGAGAGAGCATTTCTAATTGGTTATGTGCTATAGCTGAACTATAGTAGATGCTCAGGAGAGTGTAAAGAAGCATATGAGTCCTCTCCTTTATCAACTTAGAATTGTGATGGATAAAGAGCTACCCTGATTACAAAAATAGTGACATTAAAAATTTTAGCATGTGTGATTTGGAGTCATCTTTCTAAATTTCATAAACAGCTTATTAAAACAACTTCTTTTACTCTAGTGCTTCTTATTCTCAGTCAGTTCAACACTCACTGGTTCCTGTCCAGTTCTCCCACATTTTACCTTGTGGTGCCTTGATCTGTTATTCATTTAATTTCTAGATCTCTACTGTGTGTTCCTAAAAACTGCACAAAACTCATTTTATTTAAAAAATTAACAAATTATTTCCAGTTTAGTTCGAAAATGTAGCATTCAATTTGTATTTTTACCTATATCAGTTTACTTTATTCAACAGACCATGTTTAGTTGAAGATTAATAAAAATTTATACTTTCAAGTAAAGAAACTGCCAACTCTCATGGTAAGAGAAGCAAAATTCACCTGAATTCATTGTAGCAGAACTAATGTTCATGTATCATCAAATAATGGTAGAGGGAAAGTCAAGAAGGAGATAGAACAGCTTGGAATGTGGGAGAGTTAATTTAGTTAGTCGGCATTTACTTTTCCCCCCTGAATGTCTCAGTATCTTTTTAACACAGAAATTTGTAATCTTAGTTTAAACACTTTCAATTTGAAGCTCTAATTATAGTTTATATAATTCATGTTTTCGAAAGAACGCTGTTTCTTTTTACACAGAAACACTTGGGTATTTCTTTCAGATGTTTAAATATTTCAGCATTGGTAATAGGAAAAAAATCCTTATAATAGCTTTATAGTAGCTTTGTTGAATGGAATGGAAATCACATATTAGAAGTTAAGAAAAACCCCTTAATTTTGAAATTTGACTGCATCATTTTTAGTGGGTTTTCATAAATGTAAAATGTATATTTTAGCAAAATGTACAATAATCATAGCTACATTGTATTAAATTCAGAAATCAGTGATTATAGATATTTGACAACCTGAAAATTGCCTATTGCTTATAATTTCATCTTAAAATTTTCGAGAAGAAAAGCTGCTTATCTATTCTTTGGCACTTTGCTAGGAGAGATTTTACCCTTTAGTGTCAAGTTATTTTACATTTTTGACTTTTTCAACATTTGCTTTAGAATAACCTTGCTATCCAGAGGAATGGAAGAGCTTCTGGAAATCACAAGAGTGGCAGCTGACAGAGGAAGTAAAATACATGTCCCGTAATTCATGGGGTGACAAAAGATAGACCTTTTGTCCTTTAGAAAGAATCATGGTTTATTTATAAGTTTACCTGTCAAGTGGGAACGATATTGAATTTTATTCTCTATAGTGCTTTTCAAGGATAAGTCACCTCAAAGTTTTAGTAAATTGAATTATAAGATCCTATACAAATACGTGATTTGTGCAAATCATTTGTATGTTTCAAGGAAAAATAGGTTAGCTGAATTATTCATGTACATCCTACTTTTGATTGCATACAGTGATAAGAGCTAATTCATTCGTAATAGCTAAACGATCTTTAATTTTATTGATATTTTCAGTATCATAGTCAATAAACATTTCTTGATGTCTCATATATGCAAAACATGTATATATGTATATAAAGAGCATATGTGTGTACAGATAGACATATGTATAATATACACAAAACCTTGGCACTGAAAAACTACATGCACAATCTCTACCTTCAAGAAGCCGTGGATCTAGGATTAGCTTTTTTATGTATTTACTTATATATAGCCTACAAAGCAAGTTCAGCATAATCTGAGAAGCAGCCTAGAAAGGTAGGTAGTTCAGGGCACAGACTCTGGAGCTAGATTGCTTCAGTTCTAATCTCAGCTCAGGCTCTTACCAGCTGAGGGTCTTTGGGCAAATTATTTAAGCTTTCTATGACTCAGTTCCTTTATCTGTAAAATGAAGACTGTAATAATGCTTACTTCATAGTGCTGTTAAGAAGATTAAACGAGTTAATATTTGTAATACACTTAATGCCAGCACAGAGTAAGTACTATATAAATGTTAAATGAATAAAATGCTTAACAAGTATCTTTAAATAGGATTATAGTTTTCAGTAGCTGCAGAGACCACGTGGAGATGGTTCCAGTGATATACGATATACGAAGGAGACAAAACTTGAGTTAGATCTCCAAGGCAGAAGAGTAGCAAAAAGAGAGAAGAGGACTTTTCAGGTGGATAGGGTGAAACATGTTGTCCTGCAGGTGCAGGCTTGGTCCCAAGGCAAATGAGTTTTCAGCAACAAACATATAAGGAAGGTGAGGATGCTGGGATTGAAACTGCACAAACTGACCCAGCAACGAGATTAGCGTTTTGAGTGGAATAACTGCCATTCAACTCAAATGGCTAAAGGGCGTGACATGGTGAACAGGGGCATATTTAGTGTTTTGATATCTAAAGGGAAAGGTAATTGGGTTTTCCAGGCAGTTGTGATGTTCGCTGATTGCAGATGTCAGTTTTTTGTTTCCGGATGATCAATCCATCTTGGAACAAGACCTCTAGCAGCTGTTTGCTGCACACCCTCTCCTGCATTACCAATGAGCCGTGAAGCTGGCACCCACCAACAGACAAACTGGGCATGCCAGCCCCTATTATGGCAAAGGTGCTGTTCCCTCTTGCTCTTTTCCCCCAAGACTTTACCTCTCAGCTCCTTTCCTGGTACCTAAGTAGCTCCTGGAGGCCTCCATTTTGCTCGCAGTTTTTGGCTCCATTTATTACCACCTTCCTGGCTTCCCTCTCTGTCCTTACCACTCTACTGGGCATGACTTATGTTTACTCATTCTAGGTGACAACTCTGCCCAGCTGAGCTCTGGCCTTTACGTCTCCACCACACAGGCCACCCTTTGGACTGAGTCCAGATGCAGCCACTGTGGGCAGGAGAATCTGGACCCAGGAGCCCCACCTATTTTGGATGGAACCTGACAAGAGCCAGGCAGGGGATCAGAGCCCCAGCCAAGACAGCCAGAGCTCAGAGCAGAACTCCAGGATTAACAAGGCTGTTAAATTCAAATAAAAAATTGAAGTGGTAGCTCTGGGTCATCATGACAAATGGCCCAGGACGGTTGCACGTTAGGAGCCAGCAGTAGATTCTCATTTTACAAGGAGGAATTTTATTCCCAGTCCACTTCCAACATCTGCATCATATAAGGTGATTATCCATCTTTAGTTCAGGCATTAGAAAGGGGTGAGCTCCCAGATGGAGACACTTTTCCGTACAGCTGAAAAGGCCTGGGAGAAGCAGAGGCTGAGGGTTTACAAGCAAAAGTGAGGGGGCATATTCCTGTCCATGTACTTCTGAGCAATAAACAGAGAATCACAGCATAAGCTAGAGTTGACTAGCACTAGGAAGTAAGTTTAGGGCCAGGAATAGCAGGCCTTTAAGGGCAGGTATGGAGTTTGGATTGCTTTTTGGACTGGAGAATTAGTGAATATTTTGAGCACTGACATTTGTGAAGATTAGCTGACAGTTGTCTGTGAACTGAAATATAGCAGGAAAGCAAGAGATGAGCCCAATTAGGATACTCTAAATTCTCAGAGACAACACTCTGAGTTTCAGCTTTTCAATGCCTGACATTAAGTAGGTACTTAATAAATATTTATGTAATGAAAGAATAAAGTAATTAATTATAGTCTTCTTGAGTTAGTAGATAAATTCAAGTTCAACTAATCTAACCCTTTATTTGTTGTATTAACTGATCTGACAGCTTGTCTGACTATTTCTTGTCATATGAAAAATCAGTTTATACAGAAGTAGCACATTTCGTTTGGTGTGGTGACATTTTCCAATACTAGGAAGGTTTCTGCTTATAATGAGTTGAAAAAGGAGTAAAACATCCTTGTCTTCTTTCCCTTGCATGTAATGACCGCACAAAGGCCTCTGAAGTCATATAAAATAAACATTGCTGCCTCAGAGAGGTCTTCCTTAACCCGATAGGCTATGCCAGTGCTCTTGTAGTACACTCCATTAGCACCTGTAACTCTGAGTTGGAAGTACTCATTGCACGGGTAATTACTTATTAACATCTGTAATAAGTTATCTGCCTCATTCACTGCTGAATTCCCAGGGCTTTGCTCAGTCCTGACATGGCATGGGTGCTGTAAATATTTATTCACTCCACAATTTTCTATTGATTGCCTACAGTGTAAAAGCCACTATTTTAGACATTGATGGGACATCAATAAAATAAAACATGATGACTCTTCTCACAAAGTTTCCATAGGAGAGGGGTGGGACAAAAATAATACACATGTAACAAATAATATGAAATATGTCCATGGTCACAAGTGCTATGACAAAAACTAAAACAGTGTGAGAGCACAGGGTGGGAGTATGCTACTTTAGATACAGTGTTTAGGGTGGAATCTCCATGAAATGATATTTAGACAGAGAATAGCATGAAATGATGGAGCAATATGGTTAGATATTTGGGTACCTGGGGGAAGAAATTCCAGATGAAGAGTAAGTAACTGTTGAACTAAGTTGAATCCTCTGTTCTTAAGGAGATCATGATATCTATTAGGGATCACAATCTTTTTAAACTTTACAAAATAATTGATAAAAAAGGATCAAAGAGTGACTTTGTTGTTTGGCTAAGATCATGTTTTCTTTGAAATTGGAACGGAATTTTCATAGAATTGGCTACACATGGGGGCTTTTGTGTATCTAGATCAGGGTTTTGTGGAACCCAGAGCTTATGTAGTTTTGGAAGACATATAAGAAGACATATGCACAAGTATTCAATTTTATAAATTTTATAAAACATATGACCAAGTGAACACTGCCAGGGCCTTGGAAAGTGAGAGAACTGAAAGCTTCAGCTCTGTTAGCTTCATGGCACATCCACCTCCAGATGCACTATGTATTGGAGAGGAAAAGAAATCATTACTCTTTCTATTGTCTCTTCTGTTTATGTCCTGATAAGGAAATGGCAGATTGAGATGAACATAGCGGTTTTTCTAGGCAAGCACGTGGTTAATACTTGTAAAATTCCATTCCAACACGAGGAAACCAGGCCATTTTGGTGATGTGGATAAAGCACTTGGATGAGATTCAGAGGCTCTCATTTTAGTTCTGTCATTTGCTAGCTGTAGGAACAAAGGACAAGCCAACCAACCAATCTGACACTTTCCCCCCTTTTTACTATTTATTTATTCCAATAAAAATGGCAGTGGAAAGAGTTTTTATTGAGTGCTAAGACCTGGTACAGCACTAGATTTTTTTTTCTCTACAACGTTATTTTTTTCATTTTTAACTTTTTATTTTATATTGGAGTATAGTTGATTAACAATGTTGGGGTAGTTTCAGGTGTACAGCAAAGTGGTTCAGTTATACATACACATGTATATATTCTTTTTCAAATTCTTTTCCCATTTAGGTTGTTACATAATACTGAGCAGAGTTCCCTGTGCTATACAGTATGTCCTTGTTGGTTATCCATTTTAAATATAGCAGTGTGTACATGTCAATCCCAAATTCCCTAACTATCCCTTCCCTCCACCCTTCCCCCCTGGTAACCATAAGTTCGTTCTCTAAGTCTGTGAGTCTGTTTCTGTTTTGTAAATAAGTTCATTCATATCATTTCTTTTTCAATTCCGTGTATAAGTGATATCATATGGTATTTCTCTTTCTCTGTCCGACTTACTTCACTCAGTATGACAATTTCTAGGTCCATCCATGTTGCTGCAAATGGCATTATTCTTTTTTTAAAAAATATTTATTTATTTATTTATTTGGTTGCACCAGGTCTTAGTTGCAGCTTGTGGGCTCCTTAGTTGTGGCCGGTGGACTCCTTTAGTTGTGGCTCGCAGGCTCCCTAGCTGTGGGAGCCTGCATGTGGGATCCAGTTCCCCAACAAGGGATTGAACCTGGGCCCTCTGCCTTGGGAGCATGAGTCTTAACCACTGTGCCACCAGGGAAGTTCCTCATTATTCTTTTTAATGGCTGAATAATATTCCATTGTATATATGTACCACATCTTCTTTAGCCATTCCTCTGTCGATGGATATTTAGGTTGCTTCCATGTCTTGCCTATTGTAAACAGTGCTGCAATGAACACTGGGATGCATGTATCCTTTCAGACAATGTTTTTCTCTGGATATATGCCCAGGAGTGGGATTGCAGGATCATATGGTAGCTCGATTTTTAGTTTTTTATATACAACTTTAAAGGTTACTTTTCATTTACAGTTATTACAAAATATTGGCTATATTACCTGTGTTGTACAATACATCCTTCAGCCTATCTTATACCCAATAGTTTGTACCTCTCCCTCTGCCACCCCTATATTGCCCCCTTCCTCTCCCCACTGGTAAGCACTAGTCTGTTCTCTATATCTGTGATTCTGGTTCTTTAATATCATGTTCAATACTTTGTTGTATTTTTAGATTCCACATATCTTTTAGATTCCACATATAAGTGATATCATACAGTATTTATCTTTTTCTGACTTATTTCACTTAGCATAATGCCCTCCAAGTCCACGCATGTTGCTGCAAATGGCAAAATTTCGTCCTTTTTAATGGCTGAGTAGTATTCCAGTGTGTGTGTGTGTGTGTGTGTGTGTGTGTGTGTGTGTGTGTGTGTGTGTGGTATGTATACCACATCCTCTTTATTCATTCATCTGTTGATGGACACAGGTTGTTTCTACATCTTGGCAATTGTAAGTAATGCTTCTATGAACACCGGGGTGCATGTACCTTTTCAAATCAGTGTTTTGGAGTTTTTTTGGATATACACCCAGGAGTGGAATTGCTGGGTCATTTGGTCATTCTATTTTTAGTTTTTTGAGAAACCCCCATACAGTCTTCCACAGTGGATGCACCAATTTTCATTCCTACTGACAGCGTATGAGGGTTTCCTTTTCTCCATATCCTTGCCAACATTTGCTATTTGTGGTCTTTTTGATGGTAACCTTTCTGACAGGTGTGAGGTGATATCTCAGTGTGGTTTTGATTTGCATTTCTGTGATGATTAGTGATGTTCAGCATCTTTTCATGTGCCTGTTAGCCATCTGCATTTCCTCTTTGGAAAACTATCTATTCAGTTTTTCAGCCTATTATTGAATCAGGTTGTTTGCTTTTTTGATATTGAGTTGTATGAGCTGTTTATATATGTTGGATATTAATCCCTTATCAGTCATATCATTTGCATATATTTTCTCCCATTCAGTAGGTTGTCTTTTCATTTTGTTGATGGTTTCTTTTGCTGTGAAAAAGCTTTTAGTTTAATTAGGTCTCATTTGCTTATTTTTGCTTTTTTTAATCTTTTACTTTAGGAGACAGATCCAGAAAACTATTGCTGTAATTTATGTCAAAGGGTGTTCTGCCTCTGTTTTCCTCTAGGAGCTTTATGGTTTCAGGTCTTACATTTAGGTGTTTAATCCATTTTGAGTTTACTTTTGTATATGGTATTAGAGAGTGTTCTAATTTCACTCTTTTATGTGTAGCTGTGCAGTTTTCCCAGCACCACTTATTGAAGAGACTGTCTTTTCTCCAATGTATATTTGCCTCTTTTGTCATAGATTAATTGACCATAAGTGCGTGGGTTTATTTCTGGGCTTTCTATCCTGTTGACCTATATTTCTGTTTTTGTGCCAGAACCATACTGTTTTGATGACTGTAGCTTTGTAATATAGTCTGAAGTCAGGGAGTGTGATTCCTCCAGCTCTGTTCTTCTTTCTCAAGATTGTTTTGGCTATTCAGGGTCTTTTGTGTTTCTATACATATTTTAAAATTATTTGTTCTAGTTCTGTGAAAAACGTCATGGGTAATTTGATAGGGATTACATTAAATCTGCAGATTGCTATGATTGCAATGGACATTTTAGCAATATTAATTCTTCTCATCAATGAACACAGGGTATTTTTCCATTTCTCTTTAGCATCCTCAATTTCCTTCATCAGTGTCTTATAGTTTTTACAGTATAGATCTTTCACCTCCAGTTAAGTTTATTCCTAGATATTTTTTTCTTTTTGATGCAATTGTAAATGGGATTGTTTTCTTGCTTTCTCTTTCTGATAGTTCATTATTAGTGCATAGAAAAGCAACAGATTTCTGAATATTATTCTTTTTCTTTCTTTCCTTTTTTTTTTTTTACCACTTTAACCATTTTCAATTGTACAATTAGGTATATTCACATTGTTATGCAACCATTACCATAATCCATCTCTAGAGCTTTGCATCACCCCAAAGTGAAAGTCTGTACCTATTAGTAACTCCTCATTCCCTGCCTTTCCTCCAGCCCCTGGCAACCACCATTCTACCTCCTGTGTCTATGAATTTGCCTAGTTTAGGCACCTCATATTAAGTGGAGTCACACAATACTAGTCCTTTTGTGTCTGGCTTCTTTCACTTAGCATAATGTTTTCAATGTTCATCCATGTTGCAGCATGTATTAGAATTTCATTCCTGTTTAAGGGTGAATAATTTTTCATTGTATGGATTTACCACATTTTGTTTATCCTTCATCCACCAATGGACATTTAGGCTGTTTTCACCTTTTGATTATTGTTAATAATGTTGCTATGAATAATGGTGTTGCAGTGTCTGTTTGAGTCCCTGCTTTCCATTCTTTTGGGTAGAGACCTAGAAGTGGGATTTTGGATCATATTCTATGTTTAACTTTTTGATGAACCATCAAACTGTTTTCCACAGCAGCTGTACCTGTTTACATTCCCATCAGCAATGCAGAAGGGTTCCAATTTCTCCACATCCTCACCAACACTTTGTTATTTTCTGCTTTTTTTGATAATGGCCATCCTAATGGGTGTGAAGCAGTATCATTGTAGTTTTGATTTGCATTTCCCTAATGATTAATGATGTTGAACATCTTTTCATGTGCTTATTAGCCATCTGTATATCTTCTTTGGAGAAATGTCTGTTCAAATTGGTTCTTTCTATAAAAGTTGGTTCTTTGTTGTTGAGTTGTAGGAGTTCTTTACACATTCTGAATATTAATCCCTAACCAGATATATCATTTGCAAATATTTTCTCTCATTCTTCTCTTTTCTTTTGAATTTTATCTTATTTATTTTTTTATACAGCAGGTTCTTATTACTCATCCATTTTATACACGTCAATCCCAATCTCCCAATTCATCACACCAGCATGAATATTGATCTTGTATCCTGCAACTTAACTGAATTTATTTATGAATTCTAATAGATTTTGATTGGAGACTTTAGGGATTTCTATGTATAGTATCATGTCATCAGCAAGTAGTGAGTTTTACTTCCCTTGAAATTTGGATTCCTTATATTTCTTTTTCTTATATGATTGCTGTGTTTAGGACTTCCAACACTATGTTAAATAGAAGTGGAAAAAGTTGGCATCTCTGTCTTGTTCCTGGTTTTAGTGAAAATATTTTCATCCCCTTTTTCTCTCTCTTCCCCTTCTGGGACCCCTATACTGTGAATGCTGGAATACTTGATGTTATCTTGAAGGTCCCTTAAACTGTTCTCATTTGTTAAATTTTTGTTGTTGTTTTTCTGACTGAGTGACGTCCATTATTCTGTCTACCAGATCACGTACATGTACTTCTGTAGCACATAGTCTGCTGTTAATTCCTTCTAGTGTAAATTCCTGCATTTATTGTATTCTTCAGTGGTGACTGGTTCTATTTTATATTTTCTAGGTCCTTGTTAAAAATCTCAATGGGTTCATCCATTCTTTTCCCTAAGTATTCTTTTTAAAAAATTTTTTATTTATTTTTATTTTTTAACATCTTTTTGGAGTATGTTTGCTTTACAATGGTGTGTTAGTTTCTGCTTTATAACAAAGTGAATCAGCTATACATATACATATATCCCCATATCTCTTCCCTCTTGTGTCTCCCTCCCTCCCACCCTCCCCATCCCACCCCTCTAGGTGGTCACAAAGCACCGAGCTGATCTCCCTGTCCTAAGTAGCTGCTTCCCACTAGCTATCTTTTTAAAATTTGGTAGTGTATATATGTCCATGCTACTCTCTCACTTTGTCCCAGCTCACCCTTCCCCCTCCCCGTGTTCTCAAATCCATTCTTTACTAGGTCTGCATCTTTATTCCCGTCCTGCCCCTAGGTTCTTCATGACCATTTTTTCCCCTTAAATTCCATATATATGTGTTAGCATACGGTATTTGTTTTTCTCTTTCTGACTTACTTCACTCTGTATGACAGACTCTAGGTCCATCCAACTCACTACAAATAACTCAATCTCGTTTCTTTTTATGGCTGGCTGAACAATATTCCATTGTATATATGTGCCACATCTTCTTTATCCATTAATCTGCTGATGGACACTTAGGTTGCTTCCATGTCCTGGCTATTGTAAATAGAGCTGCAGTGAACATTGTGGTACATGACTCTTTTTGAATTATGGTTTTCTCAGGGTATAGGCCCAGTAGTGGGATTGCTGGGTCATATGGTAGTTCTATTTTTAGGTTTTTAAGGCACCTCCATACTGTTCTACATAGTGGCTGTATCAATTTACATTCCCACCAACAGTGCAAGAGGGTTCCATTTTCTCCACACCCTCTCCAGCATTTATTGTTTGTAGATATTTTGATGATGGCCATTCTGAATGGTGTGAGATGATATCTCATTGTAGTTTTGATTTGTATTTCTCTAATGATTAATGATGTTGAGCATTCTTTCATGTGTTTGTTGGCAATCTGTATATCTTCTTTGGATAAATGTTTATTTGGGTTTTCAGCCCATTTTTGGATTGGGTTGTTTGTTTGTTTGATATTGAGCTGCATGAGCTGCTTGTAAATTTTGGAGATTAATCCTTTGTCAGTTGCTTCATTAGCAAATATTTTCTCCCATTCTGAGTGTTGTCCTTTCATCTTGTTTATGGTTTCCTTTACTGTGCAAAAGCTTTTAAGTTTCATTAGGTCCCATTTGTTTATTTTTGTTTTTATTTCCATTTCTCTAGGAGGTGGGTCATAAAGGATTTTGCTGTGATTTATGTCATAGAGTGTTCTGTCTATGTTTTCCTCTAAGAGTTTTATAGTGGGTGACCTTACATTTAGGTCTTTAATCCAGTTTGAGTTTATTTTTATTTATGGTGTTAGAAAGTGTTCTAATTTCATTCTTTTACAGGTAGCTGTCCAGTTTTTCCAGCACCACTTATTGAAGAGGCTGTCTTTTCTCCATTGTATATTCTTGCCTCCTTTATCAAAGATAAGGTGACCATATGTGCATGAGTTTATCTCTGGGCTTTCTATCCTGTTCCACTGATCTATATTTCTCTTTTTGTGCCAGTACCATACTGTCTTGATTACTGTAGCTTTGTAGTATAGTCTGAAGTTAGGGAGCCTGATTCCTCCAGCTCCATTTTTCTTTCTCAAGATTGTTTTGTCTATTCGGGGTCTTTTGTGTTTCCAAACAAATGTGAAATTTCTTGTTCTAGTTCTGTGAAATATGCCATTCATAGTTTGATAGGGATTGCATTGAGTCTGTACATTGCTTTGGGTAGTATAGTCATTTTCACAATACTGACTCTTCTGATCCAAGAACATGCTATATTTCTCCATCTGTTTGTATCATCTTTAATTTCTTTCATCAGTGCCTTATACATTTCTGCATACAGGTATTGTGTCACCTTAGGTAGCTTTATTCCTAGGTATTTTATTCTTTTTGTTGCAGTGGTAAATGGGAGTGTTTCCTTAATTTCATTTTCAGATTTTTCATCATTAGTATATAGGAATGCAAGAGATTTCTGTGCATTAATTTTGTGTCCTGCTACCTTACCATATTCATTGATTAGCTTTAGTAGGTTTCTGGTACCATATTTAGGATTCTTTATGTGTACTGTCATGTCATCTGCAAACAGTGACAGCCTTCATTCTTCTTTTCCGATTTCTTTTTCTTGTCTGATTGCTGTGGCTAAAACTTCCAAAACTATGTTGAATAAGTGTGGTGAGAGTGGACAATCTTGTCTTGTTCCTGATCTTAGTGGGAATGGTTTCAGTTTTTCACCATTGAGGATGATGTTGGCTGTGGGTTTGTCATATATATGGCCTTTATTATCTTGAGGTAAGTTCCCTCTATGCCTACTTTCTGGAGGTTTTTTTTTTTTTTATCATAAATGGGGGTTGAATTTTGTCAAAAGCTTTCTCTGCATCGATTGAGATGATCATATGGTTTTTACTCTTCAATTGGTTAATATGGTGTATCACATTGATTGATTTGCTTATATTGAAGAATCCTTGCAATCCTGGGATAAAACCCACTTGATCATGGTGTATGATCCTTTTAATGTGCTGTTGGATTCTGTTTGCTAGTATTTTGTTGAGGGTTTTTGCATCTATGTTCATCAGTGATATTGGCCGGTAGTTTTCTTTCTTTGTGACATCTTTGTCTGGTTTTGGCATTAGCGTGATGGTGGCGTTGTAGAATGAGTTTGGGAGTGTTCCTCCCTCTACTATATTTTGGAAGACTTTGAGAAGGTTAGGTGTTAGCTCTTCTCTAAATGTTGATAGAATTTGCCTGTGAAGCCATCTGGTCCTGGGCTTTTGTTTGTTGAAAGATTTTTAATCACAGTTTCAATTTCAGTGCTTGTGATCGGTCTGTTTATATTTGCTATTTCTTCCTGGTGCAGTCTGGGAAGGTTGTGCTTTCCTAAGAATTTGTCCATTTCTTCCAGGTTGTCCATTTTATTGGCATAGAATTGCTTGTAGTAATCTCTCACGATACTTTGTATTTCTGCAGTGTCAGTTGTTACTCCTTTTTCATTTCTAATTCTATTGATTTGAGTCTTCTCCCTTTTTTTCTTGATGAGTTTGGCTAATTGTTTATCAATTTTATTTATCTTCTCGAAGAACCAGCTTTTAGTTTTATTGACCTTTTTTATTGTTTACTTCATTTCCTTTTTTTTTGTTTTTTTGGCGGTACGTAGGCCTCTCACTGTTGTGGCTTCTCCCATTGCGGAGCACAGGCTCTGGATGCGCAGGCTCAGCAGCCATGGCTGACGGGCCCAGCCGCTCCGTGGCATGTGGGATCTTCCCGGACTGGGGCACGAACCCATGTCCCCTGCATCGGCAAGCAGACTCTCAACCACTGCGCCACCAGGGAAACCCTCCTTCATTTCTTTTTTTATTTCTGATCTGATCTTTATGATTTCTTTCCTCTGCTAACTTTAGGGTTTTTTTGTTCTTTCTCTAATTACTTTAGGTGTAATAAGGTTAGGTTGTATATTTCAGATGTTTTTTGTTTCTTAAGGTAGGATTGTATTGTTATAAACTTCCCTCTTTGAACTGCTTTTGCTGCATACCCTAGGTTTTGGGTCATCGTGTTTTCATTGTCATTTGTTTCTAGGTATTTTTTGTTTTCCTCTTTGATTTCTTCAGTGATCTCCTGGTTATCAAGTAGTGTTTTGTTTAGCCTCCACGTATTTGTAATTTTACAGATCTTTTTCCTGTAATTGATATCTAGTCTCGTAGCGTTGTGGTTGGAAAAGTTACCTGATACGATTTCAATTAACTTAAATTTACCAAGGCTTGATTTTTGACCCAAGGTATGATCTGTCCTGGAGAATGTTCCATGAGCACCTGAGAAGAAAGTGTATTCTCTTGTTTTTGGATGGACTGTCCTATAAATATCAATTAAGTCCATCTTGTTAATGTTTCATTAAAAGCTTGTGTTTTGTTATTTATTTTCATTTTGGATGATCTGTCCATTGGTGAACGTGGGATGTTAAAGTCCCCTACTATGACTGTGTTACTGTCGATTTCCTCTTTCATGGCTGTTAGCATTTGCCTTATGTATTGAGATGCTCCTGTGTTGGGTACATAAATATTTACAATTGTTATATCTTCTTTTTGGATTGATCCCTTGATCATTATGTAGTGTCCTTCTTTGTCTCTTGTAATAGTCTTTGTTTTAAAGTCTTTTTTGTCTGTTATGAGAAGTGCTACTCCAGCTTTCTTTTGAATTCCATTTGCATGGAATACCTTTTTCATCCCCTCACTTTCAGTCTGTATGTGTCTCTAGGCCTGAAGTGGGTCTCTTGTAGACAGCATATATATGGGTCTTGTTTTTGTATCCATTCAGCCAGTGTGTGTCTTTTGGTGGGAGCATTTAATTCATTTACATTTAAGGTAATTATTGATATGTGTGTTCCTATTACCATTTTCTTTATTAATTTGAGTTTGTTATTGTAGCTCTTTTCCTTTTCTTGTGTTTCCTGCCTAGAGAAGTACCTTTACCATTTGCTGTAAAATTGGTTTGGTGGTGATATATTCTGTTAGCTTTGTTTGTCTTTAAATGTTTTAATTTCTCCATCAAATCTGAATGAGATCCTTTCTGGGTAGAGTAATCTTGGTTGTAGTTTTTTCCCTTTCATCACTTTAAATATGTCCTGCCACTCCCTTCTGGCTTGCAGAGTTTCTGCTGAAAGATCAGCTGTTAACCTTATGGGGATTCCCTTGTATGTTATTTGTTGCTTTTCCCTTGCTGCGTTTAATATTTTTTCTTTGTATTTAATTTTTGATAGTTTGATTAATATGTGTCTTGGCGTTTTTCTCCTTGGATTTTTCCTGTATGGGGCTCTGTGCTTCCTGGAGTTGATTGACTATTTCCTTTCCCATATTATGAAGTTTTCAACTATAATCTCTTCAAATATTTTCTCAGTCCCTTTCTTTCTCTCTTCTTCTTCTGGGATCCCTATAATTCGAATATTGGTGTGTATAATGTTGTCCCAGAATTCTCTGAGACTGTCCTCAGTTCTTTTCATTCTTTTTTCTTTATTCTGCTCTGCAGTAGTTATTTCCACTATTTTATCTTCCAGGTCACTTATCCGTTCTTCTGCCTCAGTTATTCTGCTATTGATTCCTTCTAGAGAATTTTTAATTTCATTTATTTTGTTGTTCATCATTGTTTGTTTGCTGTTTAGTTCTTCTAGGTCCTTGTTAAACGTTTCTTGTATTTTCTCTGTTCTACTTCCAAGATTTTGGATCATCTTTACTATCATTATTTTGAATTCTTTTTCAGGTAGACTGCCTATTTGCTTGTCATTTGTTTGGTCAGGTGGGTTTTTACTTTGCTCCTTAATCTTCTGTGTGTTGCTCTGTGTTCTCATTTTGCTTAACTTACTGTGTTTGGGGTCTCCTTTTCACGGGCTACAGGTTCGTAGTTCCTGTTGTTTTTGGTGTCTGCCCCCAGTGGCTAAGGTTGGTTCAGTGGGTTGTGTATGCTTCCTGGTGGAGGGGACTAGTGCCTGTGTTCTGGTGGCTGAGGCTGGATCTTTTCTTTCTGATGGGCAGGTCAGCCTCCGATGGTGTGCTTTGGGGTGTCTGTGACCTTATTATGATTTTAGGCAGCCTCTCTGCTAATGGTTGGGATATGTTCCTGTCTTGCTAGTTGTTTGGCGTGCGGTGTTCAACACTGTAGCTTGCTGGTCATTAAGTGGAGCTGGGTCTTGGCGTTGAGATGGAGATCTCTGTGAGATTTTCGCCATTTGATAATACGTGGAGCTGGGAGGTCTCTGGTGGACCAATGTTCTGAACTCAGCTCTCCCACCTCAGAGGCACAGGCCTGACGCCCAGCTGGAGCACCAAGACCCTGTCATCCACACAGCTCAGAAAAAAAGGGAGGAAAAAAGAAAGAAAGAAAGAAAAAATAAATTTAAAAAGTTATTAAAATAAAAAATAATTATTAAAAAATATTTTAAAGTAATAAAAAAAAGAAAGAATGAATGAAAGAAGAGAGCAACCAAACCAGAAAACAAATCCACCAATGATAACATGCGCTAAAAACTATACTAAAAAACAAAACAAAACAAAACAAAAAAGGGACAGACGGAACCCGAGGAGAAATGGTAAAAGCAAAGCTATACAGACAATGTCACATACAGAAGCATACACATACACACTCACAAGAAGAGAAAAAGGAAAAAAAAAATATATATATACATATATATATATATATATATATGTATATATATATCATTGCTCCCAAAGTCCACCACCTCAATTTGGGATGATTCATTGTCTATTCAGGTATTCCACAGATGCAGGGTTTATCAAGTTGATTGTGGAGATCTAATGCACTGCTCCTGAGGCTGCTGGGAGAGATTTCCCTTTCTCTTCTTTGTTCGCACAGCTCCTGGGGTTCAGCTTTGTTTGGCCCTGCCTCTGCCTGTAGGTCGCTGGAGGGCATCTGTTCTTCGCTCAGACAGGATGGGGTTAAAGGAGCAGCTGATTCGGGGGCTCTGGCTCACTCAAGCCGGGGGAAGGGAGGGGTATGGAATGCAGGGTGAGCGTGTGGTGGCAGAAGCCAGCGTGACGTTGCACCAGCATGAGGCGCGCCATGCGTTCTTCCCGGGGAGTTGTCCCTGGATCCCGGGACCCTGGCAGTGGCGGGCTGCACAGGCTCCCTGGAAGGGGGGTGTGGAGAGTGACCTGTGCTCGCACACAGGTTTCTTGGTGGCGGCAATAGCAGCCTTAGCGTCTCATGCCCGTCTCCAGGGTCCGCGCTTTTAGCCGCGGCTCATGCCTGTCTCTGGAGCTCCTTGAAGCAGCGCTCTTAATCCCCTCCCCTCGCGCACCAGGAAACAAAGAGGGAAGAAAAAGTCTCTTGCCTCTTCGGCAGGTCCAGACTTTTTCCTGGACTCCCTCCCAGCTAGCCGTGGTGCACTAACCCCTTCAGGCTGTGTTCACGCTGCCAACCGCAGTCCTCTTCCTGCGCTCCGACCGAAGCCCGAGCCTCAGCTCCCAGCCCCCGCCCGCCCCGGCAGGTGAGCAGACAAGCCTCTCGGGCTGGTGAGTGCTGGTCAGCATCCATCCTCTGTGCGGGAATCTCTCCGCTTTGCCCTCCACACTCCTGTGGCTGCGCTCTCCTCCGAGGCTCTGAAGCTTCCCCCCTCCGCCACCCGCAGTCTCTGCCTGCGAAGGGGCTTCCTAGCGTGTGGAAACCTTTCCTCCTTCACAGCTCCCTCACGCTGGTACAGGTCCCGTCCCTATTCTTTTGTCTCTGTTTTTTCTTTTTCCCTACCCAGGTACTTGGGGAGTTTCTTGCCTTTTGGGAGGTCTGAGGTCTTCTGCCAGCGTTCAGTAGGTGTTCTGTAGGAGTTGTTCCACGTGTAGATGTATTTCTGATGTATCTGTGGGGAGGCAGGTGATGTCCACTTCTTACTCTTCTGCCATCTTGAAGCTCGGATCCTTGGTTAGCATTCTTATTACTAATGCTTTTACCTATTTAGCTGGTAAATTCTTTCTTTCTTTTTCTTGGCAGTTTTTTTCTTTTTCCCCCCAGGGTTTTTCTCTTGTTCTTTTGATTGAAACATATTCCTCTGTCTTCTACTTTTGCTCAGCTTTCTCTGTCTGTATGAAAGTAAGTGAAACCATTACCTGTTGTGGTCTTGAAGAGGTGTCCATGTGTGGGAGTGTCCTTATACTGTCTCTGTGCCCAGTGGCATTGGTAGGAGAGCTGGATCTGATATGAACACAAGTCATGTCTTTCCCCAGGATATGCTGGCAAGTATCACCTCGGTAGTAGGTGGGACTGAAGATGGAGGGGCTACAGCCAGAGCCAGCTGTGATCAGGGGCTTCTTTTCTGCTTACTGGGCAGACCACCCTATGGGGGACGGGGGCGGGTCCCACGTTGCTGGTCAGAAGCCCTGAGGGTTTGGTTCAAGCCGGTTCTTTTCTCTTTAAGCGTGTGCTCTCCCCTCTCTCTGCACTAGCACCCTTACCCCAGAGGGGAGCAGTGTCGAGCAAGAGGGACTAGTGCAGGTGGCTCAGCATGGATCTGGGCAGGGGCTGTGGCTGTGCTGGCTGCAGTCAGGAACCTGGGCTGATTCTGATGTGCTACCTGTGTGAGCACCAGTGATGGCTGTCCCCGCCCTGCTCAGATGCTGCTCCTAGTCTAAGCTACCTTTGTCCCTCACAGCTGAGGTTTCCCTCGGCCACGGCAGTCCTTGCCCCAGTGTAGAGCTGCACTGAGAAACAAGCAGCCACAGTGGGCTTTTGGTTCAGGTTGTGGTATGTGCTGGGCTGGTTGAGAAAAATCAGGCAGCATCCTGTGCAGTTTCAATCCTCCCTCTCTGCCCTGTCTCAGGAGTAACCAAGTATGTGTGCACTCCTCACTAGTGGGGTTCAGGCTTCCTACAGCCCTCATGTTAGTCCTGCCAGCCCTCCAGCCAAGGGAACTCGTCTTCCTGGTTTTGGGCCCCAGGTCTGGGGTGCCCAATATGTAGCTCAAAGCAATCACTCCCCAGGGAGGATCTCTGTCTGTGTAATCCCCCTCCTCTTCTGAGTCCTCTCCCAGGACAACCAACCTGATTGATTCTCTTCCCTTCCTACTCAGTTCAGCGTGGGTCTTTCTTATAGCCTTGGTTGTAGAGAAGTCTTTCTGCTAATCTTCAGTTAGTTTTCAGTCAGAATTGTTCCACATGTAGAGGTATTTTTTTTAATGTAATACTATTTATTTCACTTCAGAAACATTTCAGCATTCTAAACATACAAAAAAAAAAAAAAAAACCAGAACATTGCAGATAGTGTTTAGTACAGAAGGTTCTTGAACTTTCATCAATGCAGTGGCTCTTGGCTTTGCTGACAATGAAGAGTTCTGTGGTTTGTTTAAAAAACAAACAGTTTAAAACTACCACACTTCAACTTAAAAGGATCCAAAACACGTCTCATGCCAACTGACCCCCACCTTTTCCACAGCTAAGAATGGCAGCGGGATGCTATGTCTCTATATACAGAAACAAGACAACCTGAAGCTAAATCGATGCCCACTGCAGTGTCCACAGGTCCAGTCCCACAGTGCACACCCTGAGCTACGGCCCCTCCGGAAGGCATCGCTCCTACAGCCTCCACGCCAAGCAAGGAGCGTCAAGAGTGTGTCTCGGTTGCTTTGTTCTTTTTACAAACTATAGATATGTACAGTTGAGAACTCAGGATTCCTAGCCAATGACCATAGAGTTACCACACCACCTCACAAATAAAAAACAAACAAAAAAAGAATATGCCAGAAACATCTTTAAATGCCTTGTCACACCAAGAGCAAAGTGCACAGAGTGAGCAGAACACGAGAGCCTTTTCATTTTAAAAATGTTTGAAAATATGTACGACTTTGATACAGTTTCCGGGTGCTCCAGACACCTATGGCCACTTCATGTAAACCACTGACAATTGCTAGAGCACTTTGAGATCCAACGGGGTAATTCAACCTAATGAGGGCAAGAGACACGTCCCGGGCGAGAGGTGTGTCAATCACGGCGCTCCCTACTCTAAGGTATTCACAAGGAGACAGGTCAACAGTTTTTTTTTATTCATCCTCTTCCTCCTCCTCTTCTTCATCCTCGTCTTCTTCATCTTATTCTTCCACCTTTTTCCGGGCAACTTTAGCAGGACCCTTGGCACCATCAAACTTCCCTTTAGACTTACAGTCTGCGGCATCCTTCTCGTATTTCTCCTTCAACTTTGCTGCCTTGTTGATGTATGGCTGCTTCTCGCTGTCACTTAAGTTATTCCACATCTCGCCCAGCTTCTTTGCCACATCTCCAGTAGAGATGCCAGGGTTTGTAGATTTGATCTTGGGGCGGAATTCAGAACAGAACAGGAAAAATCCAGACGGTGGCCTCTTGGGGGCATTTGGGTCCTTCTTCTTCTTGCCTCCCTTAGCTGGTCCGTAATCCTTCATTTCCCGATCATAGTGCACTTTATCTGCCTTTGCCATTTCATCAAATTTAGACTTCTCTTTCCCAGACGTTGTCTTCCACCTCTCAGAGCATTTCTTGGAAAATTCTGCAAAATTGACAGGGACCTCGGGGTTTTTCTTCTTATGTTCCTCTCTGCACGTCTTCACAAAGAAAGCATAAGCAGACATCTTGCCCTTTGGTTTCTTGGGATCACCTTTAGCCATCTTGACTGTATTGTTCGCTAGTCTGGGCAGCGCAGGGTACGACATGCGGCTCAGCGCTCCACAGCCTGGCGCTAGCTGCCTGCACGAGAGCCGCCTGATTGGCCAGTGGACTCCGCTGTAGATGTATTTTTTGTTTGTTTGTTTGTTTTGCGGTACGTGGGCCTCTCACTGTTGTGGCCTCTCCCGTTGCGGAACACAGGCTCGGGACACAGGCTCAGCGGCCATGGCTCACGGGCCCAGCCGCTCCGTGGTATGTGGGATCTTCCCGGACCGGGGCACGAACCCGTGTCCCCTGCATCGGCAGGCGGACTCTCAACCACTGCGCCATGAGGGAAGCCCTGTAGATGTATTTTTGATGTGTTTGTTGGGGGAGGTGAGTTCCACATCCTCCTACTCCACCATCTTGATCTTCTCTCCTAAGTGCCAATATTTTTTTAAAATAAATCTCTCAATTTTATCTTTTCTTAAATGTATTTATAACTAGTAATTTCTAGTTAAATTATTTATAATATTTGACTGAGTCTCTCTTTCTTTAATAAACAGTCTCCTATAACCTTAATCTTGTTTCGGGAGTTTCTCTTTACATGCTACTCTTAAAAGAAACTAGGTAGTCCCATGTTTCCAGCATCCATCCCTAATGGAGGTTGTATTTACTCTTACATCTCACTTTCCTTACAGCTGTGAAGTGGAAGATATTTCTTCCTAGCTCCCCATGTCTTCTCTTTCTTGCAAAAATTCTGTGTCACTGTGGCTTCTGCAGTAGTTCTGTACCTTATTCACTACTTTCATCTCCAAACATTCTAGAAATTCCCATTATTTCTTGAAGACCTTAGGCTCTGGATCACATCTTTCTACTTCAGCCCAGCAGCTGTCATCATTTTTGTTGGCCTCTAAATCCCTGTGTATCACTAGTATAAATCTTGGCCTCCAAATTCATGACTTCTTTCTCTCTTATGACCATTTTCTTAATTTCATTTTTGCCATCAGTCTCTATTATCTTCAACTCTGACCCCCAAAACCTCAAATGCAAGTATCACACTCAATGACCCCAATCTTCTCTCTGCCATAGTCCTTGCTCAATAATCTTACTACAGCAATTTCTCAATAGCATCTTGATCTCAAATCCAGTGATGCCACAGTTTCTCATTATGCTACAGTCATATCTCATTCTTCCCTCTCCTTTGGCAGAGATTGTGTTTCAAAAGCATCATTATAATTGCTCATTTTCCACTATCTTTTCACTATTCATGGAAGTTTATACTTCCATTCTTGAGTCCATGGTCCATTATTTTATCACTCTCTTAAACATAACTTAAAAATCTCACCTCTTTCTTAATATTTCTATAAAATACGAACCATGATGAATTCAATAATTTATCTTCTCAGTACCTACACTCAAGCACCTGAATGAAAATTGGGAGAATATCGCCTTTCACTTGAAGTTAATCATACCAAACATTTGATTTGGTTGACCACTTCCTCACCTTGAAACACTTCTCTTTCTTGATTTTAAGACCTTTATTTTCTATCTAAACTCTACACATGTCATCTAGTTCCCCAAATGTCAGTACTATCTATGTTACAAAAAATTTCAATTATATGTCCCTGGCTCAAATTCCTCTTCTGAGTTTAGGCATGTCTACCTGACATCTTCACATGTGTCTTATAGGCATGCCAAGATTAATATGGCCAAAAGTTAACTCTTTTTTTCTTCTTTCAGTTTTATTGACTTGTAATTAACATAAGTTTAAGGTGTACAGCATAATGACAACTTACATATATTGTATAAGCTGACTCTTGATTTCTCCCAAACTGAATCCTTGTTAAATATTTCTTATCTCACCAAATGGCACCACTGTTCTCTCGTTTGTTCAATCCCTGTTTCTTTTCTCTTCCTCATCCCCCACATTCAATCCAGTGCCAGTTCTGTTGATTTTAATTCTAATACATACCTTGAAAGATATCATCCCAGCTCTCATCCCCTTTTGCTTAGATATGACTGTGGCAGCCTCTGACTTGCATTCTTCCTTTTATTGCTCCTCTACAACCAGAGCAATATTTTTATAGCATACATATGATAATGACACTTTCCTTTATTCAAAAGCCCCTCCAATTTCACCTGGTCCTACGATTACTGAAACTGTTGGCCCCTGACAATTTCAACATCCTCACCTCCTTCTGTTTCCCCCTTTCAACTGCACTGACTTCACTTCTCTCCTTCAAACCTGTCAAGTTCTACATGGCTTCAGCGCTTTTGCAAAAACAATTCTTCCTTCAGGGCCTTTGCACAATCCCCTATTTAGGGCTTTTGCATACACAATCTACCCTTCCCTTTTCGAAGCTGTCTCCTTTTCATCCATCATATCCTGACTAAATAGTGCTTCCTAAAATTGTTCTTCCTATCGTATCTTAGAAGTACGGCTCCCACTTCCAACCCAGTATTTTCTTTTTATGATGAAAACCTGCTCATTTCTTCTCTAGCACTTACACAAGTTTTAAATAATAGCATTATTTGTTTGTTGATTATTGTTATTATTATGTGCTTTTCCCATTGTATTGAAAAATATCTATGAAGGTAGGGTCATATATTTTACTAATGATAGCGTGCTGGTTTTAACCACAATGCTTGACATTTGATATTGGTTAATTAAAATGTATTTGAATCATTAAATGAGTACATGTGTTTTCATAGAAAAGATATAATTGGTTAGTTGTATATAAGTGGTAAGACTCAGCTGACAGTTACTGGGCTTCACAGATTTAATATAGGACACCACATTTTACTTAGTGTCATTTACTTTAAATTTTAGGTATCTGTTTAGAATAAGTTAATCCTCCTAGTACTGGCTTGGAATTTTTTAACTAAAGAAAAAAACTGAAAGCAAAGGTTATAGATGTAAATCTCCTCCTCTATTAAAACTCTACTTTTCTTTAATGTCAAATGTGTATTTCTTCTGCACTCTGAAAACTCTGACCACCTTTGTCTTCACTCACCTTTCCTCCTCTCAACTCTTACAGCTTTCATTCTCAGTAACGCTTATTCAGGACTCATATTCTGTTTTGAATTGTTGATCATATTTTGAAAAATTTATGCCTTGACTCTAGAAGTAGAGTGTACTTATTTTCAAATCCCACAATTACTTTAGCACCCAATAATTACTGACTGTCTAATAGTCAGGAAATTGCATCATCCATCACTTTATTTATGCTATTTATAAGTGCCATCTGAGATCACAATTATCAAGTTAAGTCAGTGATAAGTAATTTCACACACATGTAAATTCATATAATCAGGATAAGGATATTATGGGGAAATATCCTTTACCAGCCTTCAGATATTACCTTACCTCATTAGTCATCTTTCTGTCTACAGCCGGGCTTCATGATTGTACAACAGACTTTGTTTCACACTCCGAATCTATCAGTTGGTCATTGTTTTAGGGTAGTTGTGGTTTGAGAGGTCCAGTGGTACTCCTTGTGCTCTATTGCAGGTAGTAACCCCAGCACAAATTCTGGCTCATAAAATGTATTCAACTAATCTTGGTTAAATAAATCATTTACTAGTATGTGACTTAAGATGCTTAATGGCATTGCTACAGCCATTGATATTACCACCAATAGCAGTAACAGCAGCAGCAAAAATCCAACATTATACATCATTTGAAATCACTTGTACTGTTCCTGTCTTCTCTAGTCTGTCAGAGAATAACATCAGAGAAAAACAGTGTGCATATTTCTTTGTCTTTTGATCACAACCTCAATAATATTTCCCCAGGTCTCTCTGTTAATAGTGACATGCCTATACTTTGCTTCACCTATGAAGAAGCTGTCTGAGAACTGATGGATCTGGATGAGAGGGTAGCCAATTAGGTAATGGCCTCCAGCAAGAGCGGACTCTGTAGAACAGTCGCCTTTGAACTGTGTGGAGTTGAACTAAAGGGCACAGCAGTTGCATAAATCAGAGAGAAAAGGACAAGGTTACACCTGTAGGTCGACTCAACAGCTATATTTTCTCTGCTCAAATAGTAGAGTAGTATAATGATAGCTAATACAATACTCAGATTAATTAAGTAATCTTGACTTCAATTATTTAGATAACTCAAGAGAGTAGGGAATTGTATCCAAAATTAAAGCGTTAATTTCAGAAATGGAGACATGGCCCTAAAGGGTTTCTATTAGAAAATAACTCATAGGGAGTCTGTTATTAAGTGACTTAACACTTTGAGGGCAAAGAACACTATCAGCAGGACCAGTAGCTATAAATTTAAAGCCAGGGATCTAATATGATATTTATTAAGTAGATATAGAGAACATGTCACAAATAAGTTTGTAGATATCTTTCTGTAAGAAATTTTTTTCTAACTACTTGTTCAATTTCTGAACTTGGCTCTGACTTGATGAAAGGAACTGACTAGTCAAAGGAAAAGATGAGTCTGTGCCCAACTGGTCTTATATATTATTGTTAATTTTTTTTGCCATAACAGAGATCACCCATGGTTTATAATTTGTACAAAAGTAGTGTGCTGAAACTAGAGATGCACTATGGACAAAACCTCCTGCTACTCCCAAGTGTGTGTACATTTATCAGCAGGCATCTCAGAATCTATTTTTCTTTACTGATGTGCTTCTCTTGTCTTCAGAATAGCTACAAATTAAATTAATTGCAATAGTGTTATCATTTTAATGAGAAATAATAAAATGTGAAAAGTCAAGTTTTTATTATGCAATTATATTTCTTTCTTAGCATTTAAATACAGTGGAATTGACCTGCAGCTGATCCTCAGGGTCCAGGGAAAATTTTGTAAAGGTAACAATTACTTAGGAAGTTAGCTGTACCATGAGTTTATCATTTTAAACTCTCTCTCTGAAGATGTAAACAGCCCTTAGAAACCTAATTCAACCATCCAAAATATATAGAAGTTCAAAGTATGAAATAAATTGTATCTTTCATCAATCCTATTAATTTTTAAATTTAAGATGCCCACTTTTACTTTGCTCATTTGTTCTAGAAAGTAAATGATTATTTAAATTTTTAAATTTTCACAGTAACATGATGCTTCATATACTTGGCATGTGAACACATATTCAGTACAATTCAATATTGAATATATTGAATTAATAAAGGTATAAGATCAAACTAAGGAAATAAAGTAAAAGTATAAAATGAGTCCTTATTTGTGAACGAATACAGATTACTTTTAGAACATTTTGGGTATGTTGTATCTTAGATAATGATAATTTATACATGTATGGTGCTTTTTAGTTTACAAAGTACTTCTATAAACATTTTTCTTCTCCAGTAAGCCCTGTGGGAAGGGCTAGGCAGGTTTTTGTTGTTTTTTTTTTCTCTTTTTTCCTTAATGTCTTTATTGGAGTATAATTGCTTTACAATGTTGTGTTAGTTTCTGCTGTATAACAAAGTGAATCAGCTATATGCATACGTATATCCCCATATCCCCTCCCTCTTTCATCTCCCTCCCACCCTCCTTATCCCACCCCTCTAGGTGGTGCAAAGCACCGAGCTGATAGCTCTCTGTGCTATGCAGCTGCTTCCCACTAGCTATCTATTTTACATTTGGTAGTGTATATATGTCAATGTTACTCTCTCACTTCGTCCCAGCTTACCCTTCCCCCTCCCCGTGTCCTCAAGTCCATTTTCTATGTCTGTGTCTTTATTTCTGTCCTAAGCAGGTATTTTTATTACCTAAAAAGAAACTGAGTCACAGAAAGGTTATTTGATCACTTCACACAACTAATAGGTAGCAGAACCAGGATCTGACAGAACATAGAGTCATTCTATAAATACCATCACATTCATTTTCCCCTAACAGCCAACGGTATTGTCTATAAATACTCTTAATAGATTGACTGTTTTAGAAAGATACATTCCTTAAGATTTCATCAAATTTTGCCAAATAACTTGGTAGGTATTTCATGTGATAATTTGTGCAGTAACTTGTTTTTCACTAAACTGTACCCTCAAAATTTATCTCTCTGTATTTAAGTAGATATATGTTTCAAGGATTGTGTCCTCTGGCTTCCATCAGGGATAAGTGACAGCTGTCTGTGCATTAATGAAGCACAAAGGCTGTTTTCCATCAACGGAGGAAGAGATCATTGCTTTTCACCCTCATCCTTTGAAGTATTTAATTTTACAGCCATCTGAGTCAACTTTTATTCTTTTAGCATGTGTTCTAGAATTTTAAAAGGAAAGAAGGCAGAAAAGTTCAACACCTAAGTAGACAGCTTTGTCAAATGTTACTCCCACATTGTTTTACAAGGTTCTTTTTGTTCTGTAGTAAATGGCAGTGTCTTTCACTGAAGGAGTAATTTATAAATATCTCCTTTTGGTTTAGACTTCTATGTTCCTTATAGAACTCTTAAGTTTGGTTCAGAATATTTTTTTCCCTCTTGGGAAATGAGAGTAGAACATTTTGTTCTCTGATATTAACTCAATGTGTCGCTATTAAATAGATGCTACAGAGGTGGAAAACGGACATGCAAAAATCATTCTTCAGGTTTCTTTCCACTTTTGAAAAATGGTGAGGTTAGAAGGAACATGATCTCTTCTGAGTTCTGGCCGGGAAAGATATAAGGAGCAGCCCCTGACATTCAGAAGCCCGCCTGGCACTCACAGCAGGTCATGTTATTCTCTAAGTAGACATAAACTATCTCACAGAATACCAACCTCAGACAAGGTTACTCTGAGATCATGATAAAAGGAGATAAAGCAAGGCCACTTCATAATTCTGTCTAAGCACAGACAAAAACAAGGTCGCTATGCCACCCACAAAATATCAAACACCCCCTTACTCATCCAGAATTCATGACTGCTACTTCTTTATCAATTACAATTTTATCTTCATTCTTGTCTCCACTCCTTGTCAATTAGGTTTGTTGAGATACACAATCATGGAAGTTCCCCTGTTTTCTGACAGCATGCAATCTTGTGTGAACCCCTGCTTCCTTAGATCCTCTTGCTCCAAATCAGCCAATCAAAACCAAAATCCAATGAAAGGTTCTTTTTAACCATCTCTTAGACACCCCATGATTCCCAATACAGTAAGTATTAAATCAAACCTGTCTCAACTAGAATTGTATTCCTGGTGATCTTTGGCTGCAGGACATTGACACATTTTTGCTCTTTGTCTCAGTTTGTTACTAGTTATTTGAAATTGAGCAAATTATTTAGGTACTCTGGTCTTTGTTTTTTCTCTATAAAATGGAGATGTTTATATTTACCATAAGATTGTTAAGGTGTTTGTTGAGATAAGCAATTTAAAGTACCCTAATTGTGTGGTAACACAGGAATTAGTATTATTATTTCTCTCATTTTTTTTTAAAACATCTTTATTGGAGTATAATTGCTTTACAGTGGTGTGTTAGTTTCTGCTTTATAACAAAGTGAATCGGTTATACATATACATATGTTCCCATATCTCTTCCCTCTTGCGTCTCCCTCCCTCCCACCCTCCCTATCCCACCCCTCTAGGTGGTCACAAAGCACCGAGCTGATCTCCCTGTGCTATGCGGCTGCTTACCACTAGCTATCTATTTTACATTTAGTAGTGTATATATGTCCATGCCACTCTCTCACTTTGTCACAGCTTACCCTTCCCCCTCCCCATATCCTCAAGTCCATTCTCTAGTAGGTCTGTGTCTTTATTCCTGTCTTACCCCTAGGTTCTTCATGACATTTTTTTTTCTTAAATTCCATACATATGTGTTAGCATACGGTATTTGTCTTTCTCTTTCTGACTTACTTCACTCTGTATGACAGACTCTAGGTCCATCCACCTCATTACAAATAGCTCAATTTCGTTTCTTTTTATGGCTGAGTAATATTCCATTGTATATATGTGCCACATCTTCTTTATCCATTCATCCGATGATGGACACTTAGGTTGTTTCCATCTCCTGGCTACTGTAAATAGAGCTGCAACGAACATTTTGGTACATGACTCTTTTTGAATTATGATTTTCTCAGGGTATATGCCCAGTGGATTGCTGGGTCATATGGTAGTTCTATTTGTAGTTTTTTAAGGAACCTCCATACTGTTCTCCATAGTGGCTGTACCTATTCACATTCCCACCAGCAGTGCAAGAGTGTTCCCTTTTCTCCACACCCTCTCCAGCATTTATTGTTTCTAGATTTTTTGATGATGGCCATTCTGACTGGTGTGAGATGATATCTCATTGTAGTTTTGATTTGTATTTCTCTATAAATTAATGATGTTGAGCATTCTTTCATGTGTTTGTTGGCAATCTGTATATCTTCTTTGGATAAATGTTTATTTGGGTCTTCTGCCCATTTTTGGATTGGGTTGTTTGTTTCTTTGATATTGAGCTGCATGAGCTGCTTGTAAATTTTGGAGATTAATCCTTCATCAGTTGCTTCATTTGCAAATATTTTCTCCCATTCTGAGGGTTGTCTTTTCGTCTTGTTTATGGTTTCCTTTGCTGTGCAAAAGTTTTTAAGTTTCGTTAGGTCCCATTTGTTTATTTTTGTGTTTATTTCCATTTCTCTAGGAGGTGGGTCATAAAGGATTTTGCTGTGATTTATGTCATAGAGTGTTCTGCCTATGTTTTCCTCTAAGAGTTTGATAATTTCTGGCCTTATATTTAGGTCTTTAATCCATTTTGAGCTTATTTTTGTGTATGGTGTTAGGGAGTGATCTAATCTCATACTTTTACATGTAGCTGTCCAGTTTTCACAGCACCACTTATTGAAGAGGCTGTCCTTTGTACACTGTACATTCCTGCTCCCTTATCAAAGATAAGGTGACCATATGTGTGTGGGTTTATCTCTGGGCTTTCTATCCTGTTCCATTGATTCATATTTCTGTTTTTGCGCCAGTACCATACTGTCTTGATTACTGCAGCTTTGTAGTATAGTCTGAAGTCAGGGAGCCTGATTCCTCCAGATCTGTTTTTCGTCCTCAAGATTGCTTTGGCTATTCGGAGTCTTTTGTGTTTCCATACAAATTGTGAAATTTTTTGTTCTATTTCTGTGAAAAATGTCAGTGGTAGATTGATAGGGATTGCATTGAATATGTAGATTGCTTTGGTTAGTAGAGTCATTCTCACAAGGTTGATTCTTCCAATCCAAGAACATGGTATATCTCTCCATCTATTTATATCATCTTTAATTTCGTTCATCAGCGTCTTATAATTATCTGCATACAGGTCTTTTGTCTCCTTAGGTAGGTTTATTCCTAGATATTTTATTATTTTTGTTGCAATGGTAAATGGGAGTATTTTCTTGATTTCACTTTCAGATTTTTCATCCTTAGTGTATAGGAATGCCAGAGATTTCTGTGCATTAATTTTGTATCCTGATACCTTACAAAATTCATTGATTAGCTCTAGTAGTTTTCTGGTACAATCTTTAGCATTCTCTATGTATAGTATCATATCATCTGCAAACAGTGACAGCTTTACTTCTTTTCTGATTTGGATTCCTTTTATTTCCTTTTCTTCTCTGATTGCTGTGGCTAAAACGTCCAAAACTATGTTGAATAAGAGTGGTGAGAGAGGGCAACCTTGTCTTGTTCCTGATCTTAGTGGAAATGCTTTCAGTTTTTCACCATTGAGGATGATGTTGGCTGTGGGTTTGTCATATATGGCCTTTATTATGTTGAGGAAAGTTCCCTCTATGCCTACTTTCTGCAGGGTTTTTATCATAAATGGGTATGGAATTTTGTCGGAAGCTTTCTCTGCATCTATTGAGATGATCATATGGTTTTGCTCCTTCAATTTGTTAATATGGTTTATCACATTGATTGATTTGCATATATTGAAGAATCTTTGCATTCCTGGAATAAACCCCACTTGATCATGGTGTATGATCCTTTTAATGTGCTGTTGGATTCTGTTTGGTAGTGTTTTGTTGAGGATTTTTGCATCTATATTCATCAGTGATATTGGCCTGTAGTTTTCTTTCTTTGTGACATCCTTGTCTGGTTTTGGTATCAGGGTGATGGTGGCCTCATAGAATGAGTTTGGGAGTGTTCCTCCCTCTGCTATATTTTGGAAGAGTTTGAGAAGGATAGGTGATAGCTCTTCTCTAAATGTTTGATAGAATTCGCCTGTGAAGCCATCTGGTCCTGGGCTTTTGTTTTTGGAGACTTTTAATCACAGTTTCAATTTCAGTGCTAGTGATTGGTCTGTTCATATTTTCTATTTTTTCCTGATTCAGTCTTGGCAGGTTGTGCATTTCTAAGAATTTGTCCATTTCTTCCAGGTTGTCGATTTTATTGGCATAGAGTTGCTTGCAGCAATCTCTCACGATCTTTTGTATTTCTGCAGTGTCGGTTGTTACTTCTCCTTTTTCATTTCTAATTCTATTGATTTGAGTCTTCTCCCTTTTTTCTTGATGAATCTGGCTAATGGTTTATCAATTTTGTTTATCTTCTCAAAGAACCAGCTTTTAGTTTTATTGATCTTTGCTGTCGTTTCCTTCATTTCTTTTTTATTTATTTCTGATCTGATCTTTATGATTACTTTCCTTATTCTAACTTTGGGGTTCTTTTGTTCTTCTTTCTCTAATTGCTTTAGGTGCAAGGTTAGGTTGTTTATTCGAGATATTTCCTGTTTCTTAAGGTAGGATTGTATTGCTATAAACTTCCCTCTCAGAACTGCTTTTGTTGCATCCCATAGGTTTTGGGTCGTCGTGTCTCCATTGTCATTTATTTCTAGGTATTTTTTGATTTCCTCTTTGATTTCTTCAGTGATCACTTCATTATTAAGTAGTGTATTGTTTAGCCTGCATGTGTTTGTATTTTTTACAGATCTTTTCCTGTAATTGATATCTAGTCTCATAGCGTTGTGCCCGGAAAAGATACTTGATACAATTTCTATTTTCTTAAATTTACCAAGGCTTGATTTGTGACCCAAGATATGATCTGTCCTGGAGAATGTTCCATGAGCACTTGAGAAAAATGTGTATTCTCTTGTTTTTGGATGGAGTGGCCTATAAATATCAATTAAGTCCGTCTTGTTTAATGTATCATTTAAAGCTTGTGTTTCCTTCTTTATTTTCATTTTGGATGATCTGTCCATTGGTGAAAGTGGGTGTTAAAGTCCCCTACTATGAATGTGTTACTGTCGATTTCCCCTTTTATGGCTGTTAGTATTTGCCTTATGTATTGAGGTGCTCCTATGTTGGGTGCATAAATATTTACAACTGTTATATCTTCTTCTTGGATCGATCCCTTGATCACTATGTAGTGTCCTTCTTTGTCTCTTCTAATAGTCTTTATGTTAAAGTCTATTTTGTCTGATATGAGAATTGCTACTCCAGCTTTCTTTTGGTTTCCATTTGCATGCAATATCTTTTTCCATCCCCTCACTTTCAGTCTGTATGTGTCTCTAGGTCTGAAGTGGGTCTCTTGTAGACAGCATATATATGGGTCTTGTTTTTGTATCCATTCAGCCAGTCTGCGTCTTTTGGTGGGAGCATTTAATTCATTTACATTTAAGGTAATTATCGATATGTATGTTCCTATTCTCATTTTCTTAATTGTTTTGGGTTTCTTATTATAGGTCTTTTCCTTCTCTTGTGTTTCTTGCCTAGAGAAGATCCTTTAGCATTTGTTGTAGAGCTGGTTTGGTGGTGCTGAACTCTCTCAGCTTTTGCTTCTCTGTAAAGGTTTTAATTTCTCCATCAAATCTGAATGAGATCTCTGCTGGGTAGAGTAATCTTGGTTGTAGGTTTTTCTCCTTCATCACTTTAAATATGTCCTGCCAGGCCCTTCTGGCTTGCAGAGTTTCTGCTGAAAGATCAGCTGTTAACCTTATGGGGATTCCCTTGTGTGTTATTTGTTGTTTTTCCCTTGCTGCTTTTAATATGTTTTCTTTGTATTTAATTTTTGATAGTTTGATTAATATGTGTCTTGGCGTGTTTCTCCTTGGATTTATCCTGTGTGGGACTCTCTGCACTTCCTGGACTTGATTAACTATTTCCTTTCCCATATTAGGGAAGTTTTCAACTATAATCTCTTCAAATATTTTCTCCGTCTCTTTCGTTTTCTCTTCTTCTTCTGAAACCCCTATAATTCGAATGTTGGTGTGTTTAATGTTGTCCCAGAGGTCTCTGAGACTGTCCTCAGTTCTTTTCATTTTTTTTTTCTTTATTCTGCTCTGCAGTAGTTATTTCCACTATTTTATCTTCCAGGTCACTTATCCGTTCTTCTGCCTCAGTTATTCTGCTATTGATCCCTTCTAGAGTATTTTTAATTTCATTTATTGTGTTGTTCATCGTTGTTTGTTTCATCTTTAGTTCTTCTAGGTCCTTGTTAAATGTTTCTGCATTTTGTCTATTCTATTTCCAAGATTTTGGATCATCTTTACTATCATTATTCTGAATTGTTTTTCAGGTAGACTGCCTATTTCCTCTTCATTTGTTAGGTCTGGTGGGTTTTTATCTTGCTCCTTCATATTATGTGTGTTTTTCTGTCCTCTCATTTTGCTTATCTTACCATGTTTGGGGTCTCCTTTTTGCAGGCTGTAGGTTCATAGTTCCTGTTGTTTTTGGTGTCTGTTCCCAGAGGCTAAGGTTGGTTCAGTGGGTTGTGTAGGCTTCCTGGTGGAGGGGACCCCTTCCTGGTGGAGGGGACTAGTGCCTGTGTTCTGGTAGATGAGGCTGGATCTTGTCTTTCTGGTGGGCAGGTCCATGTCAGGTGGTGTGTTTTGGGGTGTCTGTGGCCTTATTATGATTTTAGGCAGCCTCTCTGCTAATAGGTGTGGTTGTGTTCCTGTCTTGCTAGTTGTTTGGCACTGTAGCTTGCTGGTCGTTAAGTGAAGCTGGGTGTTGGTGTTGAGATGGAGATCTCTAGGAGATTTTTGCCGTTTGATATTATGTGGAGCTGGGAGGTCTCTTGTGGACCAGTGTCCTGAAGTTGGCTCTCCCACCTTAGAGACACAGCACTGACTGCTGGCTGCAGCACCAAGAGCCTTTCATCCACACGGCTCAGAGTAAAAGGGAGAAAAAGTAGAAAGAAAGAAAGAAAGAGGATAAAAGAAAATAAAATAAAGTAAGGTAAAATAAAATAAAGTTATTGAAATAAAAAAATAATTATTAAGAAAAAAATTAAAAAAAAAAAGGACGGATAGAACCCTAGGACAAATGGTGAAAGCAAAGCTCTACGGACAAAATCTCACAGAGAAACGTACACATACACACTAACAAAAAGAGGAAAAGGGGAAAAAATAATAAATCTTGCTCTCAAAGTCCACCTTCTCAATTTGGGATGATTCATTGTCTTTTCATGTATTCAACAGATACAGGGTACATCAAGTTGATTGTGGAGCTTTAATCCACTGCTCCTGAGGCTGCTGGGAGAGATTTCCCTTTCTCTTCTTTGTTCGCACAGCTCCTGGGGTTCAGCTTTGGATTTGGCCCTGCCTCTGTCTGTAGGTCGCCGGAGGGTGCCTGTTCTTCGCTCAGACAGGATGGGGTTAAAGGAGCAGCTGATTCGGTGGCTCTGGCTCACTCAGGCCGCGGGGAGGGAGAGGTGCGGATGCGGGGTGAGCCTGCGGCGGCAGAGGCCAGTGTGACGTTGCACCAGCCTGAGGCTCGCCGTGCATTCTCCCGGGGGAGTTGTCCCTGGATCCCGGGTCCCTGGCAGTGGCGGGCTGCACAGGCTCGTGGGAGGGGAGGTGTGGAGAGTTACCTGTGCTCGCACACAGGCTTCTTGGTGGCGGCAGCAGCAGCCTTAGTGTCTCATGCTCGTCTCTGTGGTCTGCGCTGTTAGCCGCGGCTCGCGCCCGTCTCTGGAGCTCCTTTAAGCAGCTCTCTTAATCCCCTCTCCTCGCGCACCAGGAAACAAAGAGGGAAGAAGAAGTCTCTTGCCTCTTCGGCAGGTCCAGACTTTTTCCCGGACTCCCTCCCGGCTAGCCGTGGTGCACTAACCCCTTCAGGCTGTGTTCACGCTGCCAACCCCGGTCCTCTTCCTGCGCTCCGACCGAAGCCCGAGCCTCAGCTCCCAGCCCCTGCCCGCCCCGGCAGGTGAGCAGACAAGCCTCTCGGGCTGGTGAGTGCTGGTCAGCACCGATCCTCTGTGCGGGAATCTCTCCGCTTTGCCTTCCGCACTCCTGTGGCTGCGCTCTGCTCTGTCTCGGAAGCTCCCCCTCCTCCGCCACCCGCAGTCTGCCCGCGAAGGGGCTTTCTAGTGTGTGGAAACCTTTCCTCCTTCACAGCTCCCTCCCACTGGTGCAGGTCCCGTCCTTATTCTTTTGTCTCTGTTTATTCTTTTTTCTTTTGCCCTACCCAGGTATGGAGGGAGTTTTTGCCTTTTGGGAGGTCTGAGGTCTTCTGCCAGCGTTCAGTAGGTGTTCTGTAGGAGTTGTTCCACGTGTAGATGTATTTCTGATGTATCTATGGGGGGAGGAAGGTGATCTCTATGTCTTACTCTTCAGCCATCTTCCTAAAGTCTATTTCTCTCATTTCATAGTATTTTCTCCTTTTCCTTCCTTTTCTGATTTTCCCCAAATTCAGTCATAATAATCTTCTCAGTTGTTTGATCTATGATTTGTAGCTCATATGATTTTTTAAATCTACAAACTAAACCTTCCTTTCGGGATTTCCTGTGGCCGTCCAGTGGTTAGGACTCTGCACTTCCACTGAAGGGGGCGCGGGTTCTGTCCCTGGTCAGGGAACTAAGATCCTGCATGCCGTGTGGCACAGCCAAAAGAAGAGAAAAAGAGACCTTCCTTTGAACTGTTTAATTGGAAATCAGAATTTTGACAGTGGGTTCAACAATGGTTATAAACCATTGTCCTGACTTTGCATTTGCATATTTGAGAAAAAAACTCTGCTGCCCTTGGAAATCATTTATTGACAACCCTGAGTTCCAGGTTGTGAACTGGGCAATGTGGACACAACTGGACACATTTGTGTAGGTGGACACATCCTACCATCAAATAACACGTGTTCATCTCCAATAATATGTGAACTATCAGCCATACTAATAGTTCTTAAATATGTTTCTAATCCAATATGTCTGGTGTTTATGACACAGTCCTGTAGTCATAGTGCTACAGCAAGCTTCTCATTTGGTGAGATGGGATTCACTGACAAATTGGATAATAAATCCAGAGGCTAATCCAATTCAAATACACCCTCAAAACTTAAATAGAAATCTGACAGATATAAAAGGAGGAATTGAAAAAATTCTGCATTCACTGAGAATTATAATAACTATAAATTAAGCAGGAAAAAATAATGAGAAGATTTGGAGAATTTGAACAACACAAGAAACTATCATCTTCATTACATTTATGTGTGTGTATGTGTGTGTGTGTGTGTAGCTTCACCCAATAAACCAAGCAAAATCATAGTTTTTAGACATATGTAGAACATTTACAGAGTTTGACCCCATCCTATCCCATAAAGGAAGTCTTAGGAAATATCAAAGAATTGGTAATACATGGACAACCTTCTCTGGCCAAAATTTAATAAAACTAAAAGTAAGCAATAGATTTGGACTCTTTCAGATTCTCTTTTCCAAAACTCAAGGGATCTCTGGCTTTGTGTAGCTCTTTGGGACCCTGTGCCACTGCCGTTGAAGTCAAAAGCCAATGACTTTAAGAACTCAGTACGTGATGATGCTTCATCCCTTTGCTTTTTCATCTTTCCAAAACATCCCCAACATCTACTGCCTGGAAGATTGCTTAAAAAACATTAAAAAAGAAAAATAGAACAGATATAAACCAATAGAAAAGGCAGTAGACCAGTGTAAGCAGGGATAAGCATAGCTTTGGTTGACAGAAAGAGTTAGATAGTATTCTTGGGTCTGGTATGACTAGCATAAGAGAACTGGGTAGGAAGAAATAGGGCATATGATTGAGCGTGACGAGAGCAACCAACTCAAGCAGCTTTGGGAAAATTTACACAGAGAAGTTTAGACTGGAAGCAATGAACAGTGAGCAACAACTTTGTTTTCTGAAATTATAACATTGGGTTCTTAGGAAACTCAATTGGGCAACTGTATAGACAGCATTTCAAGGAGGAGAGACAGAACTTGGAGAATGCACATTTATGAGGTGATAAATGCTTGGTACAAAAAATGTCAGAGTCAGGCAAGTGGGTAATTAAACGATAGTATGCACCAGCATAAGAAACCAATGTTCTGGTTATTGCTTCTAGAGTGGTGTTCTCAAGTTATCCCTAATAAATATTTCTATCTGGGCTAAGTGATTTAATGAGAGCAAGAAGTTCATATACCAGTGTACAAAGAAAAGTGAAAAAAGAGAGGAGCTCAGTAGCAAAAAATGACTGAGGGAGTGATTTTATAATTGATGAAGATATGAGTACCACCGTGCTTACCACCTCCACTTCTCAGTCTGCCAAAACACACTGGCAAGTGGGAAAAAATGATAATCCAGGAAGATAAATCCATTCTTTCATCCATATAAGAAAAAAACTGAGTGTGATGCTAAAGGGCATTTTGAATTTAATCCAATCCAGCTATAATCTTACATTTTATAAGCTTCCACTTGGCATAAAGAGCCCCAATGTTGATATCCAAGGAGGAAAGAAGGGAAATAATATTTTGACAGCTTTTTTCCCCTAGTGTTTTCTTTCTTATACCTTTTCCCTTGTGACTTTTTCTTTATCTTTATATTTGAGTTGGGGAAATTAGTATGAAGATGAATGAAAAAATGCTATCATGCCTTTTTTGTTGTTGTTCTGATATATCATAAAAAAAAACCGGTACTGATGAACCTAGTGGCAGGGCAGGAATAAAGATGCAGACGTAGAGAACGGACTTGAGGACACAGAGGGGAAGGGGAAGCTTGGACGAAGTGAGAGAGTAGCATGGACATATATACACTACCAAACGTAAAATAGATAGCTAGTGGGAAGCTGCTGCATAACACAGGGAGATCAGCTCCATGCTCTGAAACCACCTAGAGGGGTATGATAGGGAGGGTGGGAGGGAGGCTTAAGAGGGTGGGGATATGGGGATATATGTATACATATAGCTGATTCACTTTGTTGTACAGCAGAAACTAACACAACATTGTAAAGCAATTATACTCCAATAAAGATATTTTAAAAAATTAAATATCTTGGAAAAGGTTAAAATGACTAATTTTTCTTTAATATTGAAGCAGTATGGATTTTAATTTAGTTTTTATTATATATTGAAATAAATTCCACTCAAATAATGATTTACTTAAAATTCAGGACACTAGATATTTTTGGAAATAATTTTATACTCTTAATTAATTACATGTATAATTTATTATATTATAGATGCATAAAATAAAAATACAACCCCATTGATTCAATCATGTATAATAACATAGAGTGATTCAAAGAAATTTTGAGCTCCGTGTTTTAATTCAGTATCCTTATTTGCAGTATAAATGAACATTTAGTAAAATTTTACTGTACAATCATCGAAATAACTTTTCTTAACAATATATTTCATGTAGTTTTTTTATCTCTTCTTACTTAAATCTAAAATTTCACAGAAGTGTAATTTAGTGCACATTTTAAATAAAAAGGTATTTTCATAACTATTGTAGCTACTAGCTACAAAACACCTCTGAGCACCTTCATCAGAAAAGAGCTCCCAGGTCATAACTAGCTCAATAAAACTGGTTAAACATTTACTCAGGAAATAAATAAAAAACAATTCTGCCTTCAGTTAAAAAAAGGACAGCCTGAGGTATGCAGATGATCAACAGACTCAGCTGTCATTTAAAAAAATGTTCAGATACCGAAATTTTCATTTAATTACCTTTTGAACTTTGATAGTATTTTATAAATCATAAGGCTGTATTAGTCAGGGTCCCAGCAGGAAACAGATGACACAATCAATTGAGTAATTGAAGAGAGTTTAATAAAGGGACTACTTCCAGAGTCATGGACAGGATTTAGAGATACCAGTAAGGTACTGTGAAGTTCCCTGGGGCTAACAACTGCTTGAAGTCATGTTTATCCCAAGACTTGAAAGGACACCAGGACAGAGTGGTTCCTAGAATAGAGAGAAATGGAGAGGGTCATCTGACAGGAGCTGTGGTCTTTGGTAGTAACCTGTCAGGGAGGAAGCATGGAGAATAAATACCCAAACTTCATTCTCCTTTCTACCCTGTGGTGCTTCCCATTGACTAAAGTCATAAGTAAGCCTCAGTCCATGGGACCCTGTTGATGCATTTTGTACTAGTTAGCTTTACCTGCAAGACACAGAGCTCAAGGAATAAGGACTGAAATTAGGTATGGGAGAAAAACAGGACACAGCCAGCTTATGGGCTCAGAAGGATAATTTAGGCATTCACTCAGAAAATGTTTATTGAACATCTGTTATATACTATGTATTGTGCTAGGCACTGGGGCTAAAAATATGAACAGACCATAATTCTCACAAGTAGAAAAACAACCTGGGTTGTTTTCCCTCTTTCTGAAACATACAGATTAAAAAGGGACTAAGGAAAACAAAAATAAGAAAACATTCACTATAAAGAAAAGATATTATGAAGTATAAAATAGTCACTCGTAGAAAAAAATATAGTAAGAACTACTTTGCATCCCAGCCTCCATCTGCCTTGAACGATAAAGGCTTGTAAAAATTATTCTGGACCTAAAAATTCCTATAAATGAATAGTAGGCCCAAGTTATATGAGGAGGCATAGGGAATTGATTCATGCTTAATAAACCCTGCAATTAATAAAACCTTGTTCCTCGGCTACTCCTTCCTCTGGGGAGCTCTCAGTATTTTACAGCCCTTGTCAAAGAAACCTTATAACTCCTCTGTGTTATAAAGAATGGAATAAGTGTGACAGCGGGATGGGTATTTTTTCTCCCTCTTCTGTACCTGGGATCCTTTACCAGGGAATCAGTGCTTTGCAGCTCTATCCTTTGGATTTTATACAGCTACTAACGGGTAGCTTTTCTCTGCCTGCAGTAACTATGCCATGGTTGCTGGAGATCATACATCATCCAGTGGTTAATTTTTTAATTAATTCAAAGAATATTAACTAAACTTTCGTATTTTTGACCAAAAAAATAAATAAATAAACACCACCTTCCTTAGTTTTTCTTTGACCTTAAGTTTAATTCTGTACTTGATAAAATGTTCTGTGGTGCATAACTAGACTGAGTGTGACATAGACAATGGTGACAAAAATGACCCATTTAATAATGGATTGTTTTCTTATTCTATTCTCAATTGCTTAAAAAAAGACCTGACTGCTTATGCACATATTGTTGGGATTGATTCATATGGGTTCATAAAGCCATTGTGAGTTTCTTTCAGGGCACTGCTTATCTAGCTTCTGCTATCAATGTCATTAAGACTGGCAGCAGAAGCAAGAGGATGCCCTTCCCAGGCAGGCAAGACACCTTAGTGTTTTGTATTCCTGAAACTCTGACAGATGGATGAAAGTTCCCCATTAGGAAATGAGATAACCTAGATATCAACTGGGATTTCCTGACCCCTTGAGACTCACCTGGACATCTGTTCATGCCTAATGGAAGCCAAAGAAGTCCTCAAGCTTCTGCACTTTGAGGGGAGGGTGGTGCCTGTGTTTTCCAGGTCCCTTCTACCTCTCATTTCCTTCTTTTCTGACATATAGTCATTGTAATGGTGTTTATGCAGACATGAAGCAGACTCTACCCTAACTTCCCCCAAATGTGCACCCCTCATACAAAGTATCTTCAAGAGTTGTAGAATCGGAGAAGTGTGAGGAGGTAAAAGGTCATTTATAGTGGAAATAACTTCAAATTGAATCCTGGCACTTTAAAATATTAGTCTCTCCATTTCCAGAAAATTTCCACTGATCCTCCCAATCTAAGGACCTCTGCATCTCAGCTTCTTTCTTGCCCACCCATCTGCTTCCTTCTCTCTGCATGTCCCTCTGTGCTCTCCTCCTTCCAAAGAGAGATTAAAACTCATCTCCTTGTCTCAGGCAGGCTTGTTCATCCTTTAGCTTTGTTGTGGCTTCTCCTTCCAAGACCCATATTCTCAGGATCTTACCATACCAAGTGCCTTATCAAGGTTCTTCCCCAAAGAAAGACCTAATCTCTCTCTAAAGGGCAAATGGACAATTATTAAGGTAATAGCATTTTCCACTTTGCCATGGTGGAACATATACTTCCTAACAAGATAACCTAGTATTTCCTTTTCTTTTCCTGTAACCTTGAGAGATGAAGAACGAATTCTGCTTACATAATAAAGTAATTACAAATTTGGCAGCTGTGTGTTTTTGACAATAGAAGTGCATTGTTTCACAGAGTACTGATAGTATCATTGGAAACTCTGAGCACATACGCAGTGCTTTGGCTGGTGAGTTAAGTACAGTCTTGCATAGATATGGGAACCAAATAGGAAAATATAAGCTGTGCTAGGATTAAGTTGCATATTTTCAGATTTTTTCCTTTGGTTTCTGAACCTTGAACAGCAGGACAGGTGATATGATTTTTAAAGACCTGCGAAGATCAATCCTAATTTTCTACATTATTTACAAACCAGCTTTTGGATATCTAAAATCCCTTTCAACCAAAGTTTGCTCTGCTGAGAATAAGTAATACTAAGATAGGACCACAGGAAATATGCATTGAGCACCTGAAGGGGAGGGGAGTGAGTGAGAAAGGGAAGGACTGCAGTCACCTAAGCTAAAATTTAGCTGTGCTAGGAAAGCAGCAAAAGAGAAGGCAGGATTGATGCTATTAAAGTGACTTCCTGGTTATGTCTCCGGCCTTTACTATTCAAAGTATGTATTAAATTAAGAAGCTCAGTGGTTGGAGGCAAAGTGGATGTCACATGATTTTTGTATCTTGGAAGAGAACATGGGACAGGGCTCAGGTTCAGATCTATTTCAGTGTTATGAGTGAAAAAACAAAGAAAAAGAAGATATTGGGGTATAGAAGACTTATCAGGGTCAAAGAGAAAGTAGATGGAAGTTGGAAGATATTCTTTTGTCATTTATGTTCCAGTACTCTTTTAATTTGATTTAAAATGAATAATTTACCTCATGAACAAAAATGCTCTCATGGTCCAGATTCCAAGATGTGCTCCAGATTATAACAGCTGCAAATGAAAAATATCAAGATGGTACCTACAGATCAGGACAATGGACAGCATCAGCTAAGGACATCTTTGACAAGGCTGCGGAGCTCCTCTTAGAGGCGTTTTGTCTTTTGTTTTCTTTTCTTTTTATTGAATATTTACAATATTGGGTTAGTTTCAGGTATACAGCATAATGATTCAGTTTTTTGTTTTATTTTGTTTTCAGCAAATATCTTAAATATATTCAGAGTCAAGGCCTCTCCCGGTACCATTACATTGTTATAATCTTGCCACATGGCTTCCCAGAGTAAAGCAAAACAAGCTCTATTTGAAGAGATCCTTACAGACACTGTTTGGCTGACCATATTCAGCATATAGTTTACATACAGATCAATAAAGATTGAGTTCCAATTGAATCTGAGTCCTGGCTTCTAATGGTTTCCTCTAAATTATAAGCAGATCACTTTTGCATCTTCCTAACTGAATCAGGGATTTTAACTTATTTACTTTCACAGACTATGACCTAGGAGTACAAATGCTCACCTAACTAAAAGCCTAGTGGACCACTTAGCAGAAAGCTTTTTCCCCTCTTCATGCCTACTTATAGAAATCCAATAGGGCTTTGCTACCCCAGCTATCCTGAGCTGCTCTGAGTTTTAAAAGGTTGTCTTTGTCTGTTTGATAACATCTGCTCCACACTCTGGTCATATGGTAGCCCTTAGGAAACAGTTCTCTAAGGCAGAAGCATATTTCATAAGATTCATATGATTTACAAACAAGAATTTTAAGTTCTAATTAGTACTTTCAGGGTGATTCATGCAAAAGAAAGATTTCCATTTGCATGTCAATGAAAACCTGCTGCCTTAGAAACCCTTGCTAAACTATGTAATTAATCTTTGTACATGAGGAAGGATTTATTTTTCTTACTTCCAGTTCTCAGGAACAGATTCAGACAGCCCTAGTGTCTTAGATATTTAAAACATCCATGATTATTGCACCATGAGGTTTTAGGTTTGGTATGTGGTGTGAGGAGAGAAAAACATCTAGTCCTCAAAGAGTTCCTTTTCTTTTACTATAGTAGCCCTATTGTTTCTCTCCTCCTTCTCCCTTCCTCCTACTTTCCTCTCTCTTGTCTTTTCCTCCTCTTCCTTTCTCCTTCTGCCTTTCCTTCTCCAGCATTGTATTTCTCTTTTAGAAATATTTAGGACCAGTGCTTGCTGTGTGGTAACTTTGATTTTGTTAGCTCTTATATTAGGATTACTCATTTTCACACTGTACAATTATTAATTAAAAAATGCTTTATTTTAAAGTTCTTTCAAACTTTAACTAAGCACTACCATGATAATTGGATTTCTAATTTTTAGATATTACATTATTTTTTTAAACGTTGGCTCCTTTGTCCAATAAGCTGATTCAGTGGAAAGAATTAATACACAACTGGAACCTGAGAGATATTTGTAACAGTAAGTAAGAGGTACTTAATTCCTTAGGTTTGATGCATATAATGCTTGTGAAAGAAGTGATTATATATATATATATAAAATCTTATATATGAGTTCCGTCTCTCTCTCTCTCTATATATATCTTATATATGAGTTCCGTCATTTCAGTATACCTTCTTTTGGAAGACCAGAATTACTCTTTATTTTTTTCATAGTATTTTGTAAATTTGGGATTGTGTATCATTCAAACTAGCAAGAATGAAAGTTCTCCCTTCCCATGACCACATTGATTCTGGTCTGATCTAAGTTGAGTTGATCAGAGTTTTTCTTGCAATTTGTGCTGGAGCTCTCAGGAAACATACAACATGTAGGACAGGGACCAGCAGTGGTTACCTTGCTGCCCTAGGAAAAGATTCTAGCTAAAAGCAAAGCTAAACAGAGGCCGGTGGCATTGGATGAGAGCAAGAAAGGACACTGAGAGAGCTGATGCCATTGACTACATTCCTGGAACTTTACACGTGGAAGGTACTATATGTGTGTGTGTGTGTGTGTGTGTGTGTGTGTGTGTGTGTGTGTGTGTGTGTATAAATATATACATATAGTGATGAAATGTATGACTTTATTGGACAAAGAACAGCCGGAAAAGAATCAGGGAGGAAAAATGGAGCAAGGCACATCTGGGACTTTAAATGTTTGTAGTAGCTGAGGTTTCAGGGTGCTGGTTGTTTAGTGGCAGGGATGAGCCGAAAGTATATAAGGGACTGATTACGAGAAGGACCTTGATTGCCAAGGTAAGGAGCTTGGATTTGCCCCTGAAGGCAATAAGGAGCCATTGAAGTCATTTAAGCAGGCATCTGACATGGCTAGATTTGCCCAAAGCTGATCTGTGTTGAGGAAATATGTAAAGTTGGAATAATTTTTAAATATCAACATTGCTGTTTCCATTCAGAAGCATCAAATCAATAGTAGGAAAATTTGAAGGTCTAAATCTAACTCTTAAAAATCAATTAAAAAAGAACAACTGTGAGTTTATCTTGTCATTTATGATATTATAAAACAGTGTGGAGACATTGTTATGAATATATTGATTTGATCTTAGAGATTCCAGTTATATTATAAAAGGAAAGTTAGCAAATAAAAAGCACTACAACTGCTGAAATCTGAATCAGTAGAAATAACTAAATTTAGAAAATAGAAGAATTAACTTTAGAGTGAGGTACTACAATGGGAATTACTTTGGTTCTATTGTTTCAGAATAGACAGCCATATTCAGAAATCAATTAAACCATAAATATTCTGTATATTTAAGATAATGCAAACTGTAATACCTGTATATCGAGTGCACTCAAATTTAAATCATATTTTTATATTAATATACAGTGCTTTTCAGTGTGAAAAGTTCTATCTATGTTTGCTAATCCCAACATCTCTGTGATCCGGGCTCTGCAGCTTACTTTACAGATAAGGAAACTGAGGCTCGAAGATGGTAGTACTAATGTGCTCAAGGGCACACAGAGAATATGGCTAAACTGAGATTTATATGTGTCTGAATCTAAAGCCCAGGACTTTTTGGTTTGTTTTTGCTTCCAATACTGTATTCCTTGCTTTTCAAGACAGCATAACAGCTGACCAAGGGCAGCCAGCTAGCTGAGGCAGGAATTACGTGTTTACCCTGTATGGTGGATGCTTGGGGTGAGTCTGGCACGGTCTAGTGGAACCAGAGCCTTGCACTGCTCTTCTGCAAGTGAGCCTTGTCCTTAGGCTTTTGATTGCAGTATCTGGTGACACTGCAGATTACTGCAGACACTGCAGTATTACTGCAAATACCTCTGGTGTTTCAGTTCCCTGAAGGAGAGTAATCTTGCACTTGATCTTTCGCCCTTGAGTCTTTTTTCTCTTTTACTTCTCCTTGCCAGCCAAGATAAAGGTTGGAATCTCTTCCCAGTAGTAATGTGACTAAGCACCCAGTTCACATGAGTGACTACATTCCTTCCGATGGGTTGATAGCCAAGTGTCAATATTTTTCACCCAGCTTGAGGCATTTCATTGTCTGAACTCTTGCTGTAGACTTGGTTAGGTAAGAATGCCAGTCTAAATCAACATGGGGCCACATAGGCTTTTGGATGCTGGATTTTCACTTAATGCCTATTCCCTCAGGGATGAGTACTTAGAGCTCCTGGATGCCACCGTGCCTTCTGTGTTTTGGTGCCAGCAGTACCTCTTCTCTCTGTTGCCTGGCTAACTCCTAGCCAGTCTGCTACTCTCAGATCACGCATTTCTTTCTCCCCAAACCTTTCCAGACAGCATTAGTGTTAATGTAGGTTTTCCTTCTGTGAGTTCTCACTTGTATTACAGTGGATTTCACATTGTATTGCAAATGTCTATTTCTCAGACTCAGCAAGGTCTTAGATGGAGGGCCTGTGTTTTCATCTGTTTAGTTCCAGGGCCGTTTATAAAGAGTCTGGAGCCAATGAATGTCTGTGGGACTAAAGACTGACTGCCTGAGTGAAAACAATGAGCCTTTGAAATAACGAAAAAACAAATAAAATCCCTAAATATATGTCTTACATGTATAGACAATTTCTATGAATAACTTACCCTTTTGGCCTTTAGAATTATTGGAAGAGCCTCTTGATGGACATGCACTAGGAATCACAGGCAAAGAGAAATGAGCTAATATTTATTTAGGACCTTGTCCTAGGACTGATTAGAACTGGCTTATGTATATGTTATCCCATTTAATCTTTACAGTAATTCCATAGGCAAATATATTCTATCTCTTGCTTTTATGAATGAACTAAGTTTTAAAGAAGTTGAATTACCTTCCACTAAATTCTAACATTTAGTAAGTAAAGATGGGACAGAATCACAGGAGAGAAAGCTCAAAAGTTTGATAGACTTAAATTTTAATACTTGCTCTCCATGTAATGTCTAAACTTTGGGGTATTTATTCTCCCTAAGATTCTTCTGTGTATATGCACATTTGTGTATGTGTATATGGGCACATTTGTGTGTATGAACCATGGACCTGAGAATGCCTGATTATGAGTTTGTTGCAAGGATAAATGAGCTGATACACATAAATGTGGTCAGATGGTGATTATTCTGCTTTCAAATCCCAATAATTACTGAGTACTATACAGTCTTCTCTCTTCTCACTATACTAAGCTTTCCTCAGAAAAAGCAAATCACTGCCATATTATGGATATCAGTGAACAGTTTGGGTCTTCATTAGCTAAAAAGTGGGCAAAGGAACATCCTCAAACCATTCCTGAGGGATTTTACTCCTAAGATGTTCCTTGAGGAATGATAGCATTCCAAGGCAGACCTAGAAATGAGCTCCTGTCTGTAATGCTCCCAGGAAGATCCAACCCTGGGACAATTCTTGGACTGACCAGGGTAGTGTCTCATCCACTGTAGCCTGACATGTAGGACATCTGACTACATTGGATCGTGTTCGAATTGACTTCATTGTGGTCTCTGCGTACTGGCAATTGCTTTAGCTATTTGGAGTTCTCCAGAGCAAAGGATCCAGCAAGGAGTACTCTTAGCATTTCCAGGCACCCTGCTAGTGTAGAGCTGATGAGAGCCATCTGAGTGATCTCATCATTACCCTTTATTTTTGGAGGGTAAGGACCAAGTCCAGGGCTTGGATAGCTCTCTTCTATTTCTTTAGCTCCCCTCACCCACAAAGCACCAGCTGACTAACTCACTGAGGTAATCCACAAAAAAGAAAAGGAAAAAAAATGCCTATCTAGTACATATGACATGGAAATAGTGCCTACGTGTGGAAAAAGTTTAAAAAATGTGACAAAGTAATAAAGTGTCTTTTTAGAAATTGGAGAATATTCATCAGAGAAAGTTAAGGGGAAAAAATCAAGGGAGATAAAAACATTTCTCTGTCTGTAGTGGCTGTCAAGGCATTGTGCTTACGGATGCTACATTAACTATCTAAAGCACGCTCCTGTGCTTCTTAAGGCAGTAGTAGAAGCTTTCAGGGCCAAGTGGAGCCGCACTTCACAGTTCCTCTTAATGAAGTCAGTGTGAGCCCTCTGAATAGAAATGCCTCAAAGGATGTAGAATGGAATGAGAATCAGGTTCACCCAAAATGATAAAAACCATACAGATGAAATAAAAGAAATTTTACCTTAGAGCATTGACAAAGATTGTCTCGGCTCCTTGGGGAGCTCAGTCCTGTGTTGGCAGCATTCATGGTAGAATTTCCTTCGTGGAACTTGGCTTTCAAAAGGCCGCCCAAACTTGAATCAAAGGGTCTTGTGAAAACAGTAGTTGGCATTTTTTTAAACTTTATGAGTTATTAGGGAAGTCCCCTCAAATGAAATTAACTTTAGATCATGGAAAACAATGGCAAAAGCCTATAAAGCACAATTCATGTACTGCAGATAAGCTAAAATATAATAGTTAACTCATTGAGTGGGTGGAGAGGGTTTAAGAATTACTTTTAGAAGGGCTAAAAGAGTTCAGAGCTATTTCTTAAAAATATCTTATTTCATGGCAGGAAGATCTCTCCCTGCTCTTATTGAAGATTTGTCTCTGTTAGTCATGATTTCTTACCCTTACCCACAATCTATGATTCATTTTTTTTATAACACTCTCTGTTTTATGAAAAGCTTTTTTTCTTTTCTTTTTTTAAATCCAATCTTACCTGTGATTAGTCCTGCCCTACTTTCCCATGTCACCTTCAAAAAAGTGGTAAAGCCCAAGTTTCCTCCAAAAATAGACATTATTTGAGTCTCCTTGTTCTATAGCTGTGGTGTCATTAGGGACTTCTGTGGCAGTGCAGATACTGAGAAGAAATATGTCATTCGGTTCTGAGGTCAGCCTAGTTTAGGGAGGAAAGAGCAATCTGGTGGTGAAACACCCTACAAAATAATATCTCTGATTGAATTCACAGAAAGCTCACTGGAATTAAAAGACACCACCAATATTTTTTTCCTGCTAACCAGGGCTGTATCTGTCTGACCTAGATTATCAGACTGTGAAAAGTGGATATGAGTCCTCTGCAAAGTAAAGTCTTAAGGTCTTGGGACTGAAAAGAAGCTTAAGAGCTTCCTATTGCAACACTTCTAATTCTTGGATCTCTCTTCAATAATTTCTCCAGGTGGTTCTCTAGTCTTTTTATATAGATTTCTAACAAAAAACCTAGTAGTCATGGGAATGTGAGCTCTTTGAGGGCATGGGGACTGCTTTTTTTCTCCCCCACTGTTATCATCTCTTGAGTCTAAACAGTACTTAGTATCTATTATAACCTTACTAAAAATTTGATGAATGAATTAAAGAATGAAGGACCACTCTGAACTACTTTTAACTGCATAGTAATTTTGGCATAAAAACATATACGTGACCTACTTTCTTTCTACTCCTCCTCTAGCCATCTCTCCTTTACCCCTTCCTCCTCCTTTCCTTGTGTGGCAGGCATAGAAATCACCTATCCTAGAAACAAGAAGCTAACACTTAGCTGTGTGTACACCCAAGATAACTTCTTATCTGTTCTTGTCATTAATATGTTTAAAGAAGACTAAGTTAATACAAATTAAGGGGTCACTAGCTAGGTGACCCATTTTACTTAAGTTCTATGTGTCTCAGTTTTTTGATCTGTAAAATGGAGATAATAGTTGCGTCTCCCTGAGATGTTTGTGTGAATACCCAATGCCATATTGTAGATAAAGTACTTCAGAATGGTACATGATATATAGTTGGCACTCAATAAACATTAGAAAGTTGATGCCTATGAAATAGTGTTTACTACGTTTATTCATCTTTGACTATTCTGGTTATTTCTCACTGCATAACAAATCACTGCTTTCATTTTTCTGTGCATTGATTGAGCTCAGATGTGTGATTCTCACTATGGTTTCTCACATGTGTAAGTGAGGACCCAGAGACATCTGAATACTTGCCTGAATTGGATGTCTAAGAGGGCACACAACATGGCTGGTAGCTGAAGCTGGCTGTTGACTGGGAGCTCAGCTGAGACTATCTCTACATTTAGCCTCTCCAGGTGGTTTAAGCTTCTCTAAGCATGATGGCTGGGTCATGAAAGGGATCATCCCCAGAGCAAGCATTACAGGTGACCCAAATAGATGTAGAAAGGCTTAATATGCCCTATAGCCTCAAAAGTTACATGCTGCAGCTTCTGCCATATCCTGTTGATCCAAGCAGTCACAAAGCTCGCCTGGATTCAATGGGGTGGATAGATTCCATCTCTTGAGTGCCGGAGTGACAAGGTTACATCACAGAACAGCTTGTGAGAGAGAGAGAAATTGTTGCCATCTTTGGAAAGTTTCATCAGCCACACTGACTATCGATTTTTTTCCTTTCTATTTGAGATTAAATTCATTTCTTTATTATTTTTCTTCTGAAACATTTAAGGCCATATAGAAAAGTTTCAACCCTCAAACCCTCTTTTTATATGCTAAGCTTTCAAAAATCTGCAGATTATTTAGTGGCTTTAGTGAACATTTTCTGGATTAATATTATAGATGCTTCAATTTTTCTGTAGAAAAACATGGTTTAAAAATCTTTTGATACTGATATTGTTCTTAGGAGTTGAATGCAGTGACTGAAATAGCTTTAAAAAAAAGTGGTTAAAGGCAATATACCAGTCATGGTTTGTTTCATTCCATTGAGTTAAATAGTGCGGCTGGCCATTTGTTTTACTCCTTTACCTTCAGATCACCCAACAAAAAGACATTTGAGTTAAAATAATTCACACTGTGTGTTACTTGGTTATTCATATCCATATCTCTAGTCTATCGCAGTCCCAACATAATAATGTATAATATTTTATAGTCCTCAGTGGCTCACATAGCATTTTCACATGCAATATCTCACTTGATCTTTATACTACAACTGTGTTACCTAAGTGTATGGTATTTCTGCCTTCCCATGAAGGTACTGAAACTCAGAGAGGTTTAAAGTTTTTTTCCAACAAGGGAGCGGGGATTCGAGTTAGAGGTATCCACTCTTTGCAAGTTTAAAAATATTCATGCAGTTATCAAATTTCTTTTTTTAATACATTTAATTTATTTATTTTTGGCTGTGTTGGGTCTTTGTTGCTGTGTGTGGGCTTTCTCTAGTTGTGGCGAGCGGGGGCTATTCTTCGTTGGGGTGCATGGGCTTCTCATTGTGGTGGCTTCTCTTGCTGCGGAGAACGGGCTCTAGGTGCGTGGGCTTCAGTAGTTGTGGCTCGCAGGCTCAGTAGTTGTTGCTCACGGGCTCTAGAGAGCAGGCTCAGTAGTTGTGGTGCACGGGCTTAGTTGCTCTGTGGCATGTGGGATCTTCCCGGTCCAGGGCTCAAACCCGTGTCCCCTGCATTGGCAGGTAGATTCTTAACCACTGCTCCACCAGTGAAGCCCCTCATTCAGTTTTTAAATTTCTGATTCTTTTCCTTATAGAAATCAAAATTAGTATAGGTCCAACACTCATTCCCAACATCTGTCATTTGACTAACACCAATATAGTATCTAGAAAAGCTGTAATTATTTTCCCAGCTTCCCCTGTAACTAAGTGCTACCTTGTAAAACATTTTCAACCAGTAAGACATAAATGGGAGTCTTCTAGGAGGATTCTGGAAATATTTTTATTCTTTTGTTGAAAAGAAAAGGTAAAGCTGATTCTTTCCTTTCCACTTTCTTCCCATCGTGACTGTACTAAAAATGATCAGGACTGCAATCATTATCTAGTAACTGTGAGGTAAAGACATGAAAACTATAGGCATGCTGGTTCTGACATTGTTGAGCCACTAATCCAATGACAGCAAGCAACTTCTTCCAGATTATTTTCTAAACAAATATATGTGTTAAACAAGTCCAGTCTTCTTGGTTTAAGCTGATCACAGTTGGGTATTGTTACCACCAACAGAACACATTTTTCCCCCCAAATTTTCCTTCCTTCCTCCCTCCCTCCCTTCCTTCCTTCCTCTTTCTTTTTCTTCTTTTCTTCAGCCTGTGATGCGTATTGGAAGGTGAGTGATGCTAAAGAAGAGGTAGCCTATTTGAGAGGAGTTCAATGGATATTGTCAAGAGAGTCTATTGGTAAACTTTCATTTTTAGGAAGAGAAATCAACAGAGACAAAGTAATGAGAATGATAAAGCACTGAACCTAGAAATACTCTAGTTGGCTAACAAGTTATAGAAATACTATTTATCCTCTTATCTCATTTACTCAACAGAAATACTTAATACATTAATTGTTTAATTAATTACTATACCACCAGGAATAAAAATTGGCCATAAGTTAGCCATAAAATTGGAAAGTTATTTGGAAGTATTTCGTTGCTGTTTTGGGGAAGTACACAATGAACTGCTGATTCATTATGGTGTTAAATAAACCATGCTGTTTTGCCCAAAGTATCAATATCTGTAAAATGACCAAATATAAGTATACTTTCTGATAAAGATTGAAAATGTGTTCATCTCGGTTAGTCACATCTCTTACATTACCCTGTTCTTCTCCTACACTTCAACTTGGGACATGTAAAATTTCTCGTTGGACACTTGTATATACTATTCCTTCTGCCTGGACTTTATTTCCTTTTTTCGTTGGTTAGCTTCTCATCATCCTGCCAATCTCAGTTAAGGATTTACTTTCTCCGAAAAGATTTCCCTGACACATAAGTTTAGCTGCTTTTTCCATATGCTTCCTCAGGTCTTTCCTCTATCATAACCTGTAGTTTCTTTGTTACTTGTCAATTCCTTGCTATACTCTAAGTTCCACGAGGATAAAGATAATACCTTTCATCTTTGTATCCTCAGAGCCTTTCCTGGTACACAGTGGGTACTTAAAACTTGTTGTGTAATTGACAGAATCAATTTAATTATCCTTTTATAATTCTTACATGTGCTTTAAACACAAAGTCTTTAATCAGTTGAAAGAAGCAAGTCTAGATTATTAAATTCACTTGTATGATTTTATTTTTGTCATCATGACTGAAAGAAATAATCCTTTCATTTGAAGTTTTCCCCCTTTTTATATTCAATGCAGACTCTTGTCTAATTTTCCAATTTCTTCTTTGACATTCTTTATATGTGAGAAAGCTATCAGTCTTCTCATTTGCCAATCTTTGTTTGCCAAGTGTGAATGTTCAAAGCCAGAATAATTTCCACATAACATATACTACATTTTCCTACCTAAAAGTTCAAAGAGAAACACTATGCTTGACATGATTTATTTTTGACAAATATGTGTAGCCTGCTTTAATATGTGAAAACATTTTTCATTAGGTTCCTGAGGGGGACAATTATATCTTACTGGATATACATCTCCATTTTAACAAAGTGTTACTCATTCCAATTTTGTTTTGTTTTGTCACCTAGTATCTCAAAAGAATACATATTCTTAAGTATAAATATTCCTGAGATGGATTTCACAGTACATAAGATAGGTGGTTTTAAAACATCTACTATGTTGAAACTGTTTAAACCTAATTTTAAATTCATTCCTGGGTTTTCTTTTGCAAGATTTTTGTCAGATTTGTGTAACATCAACTAATGGCCAAATCAATATTCTAAAGTTCAAATCTCCTTCATTCACCTTTCAAATTAGCAAATTGATCTATTTTTTCCTTTGCTAACCTCATATTTTTCAATTCATTTATACAATTATTTTCCTTTTCCTTTTGTGTTTTATTTCCTGGTATGGCATCTCTGACAGTACTGTTTTATTTATATTATTTTTATGTCATCTTGAATAATTGTGACTCTTCAATTATTCAGCTCTTAGAACACTTCAAAATTGAAACTCATTAGCCTGCTTGCTTTTTTTTTCTCCTCACATTTTTAGGGAGAGATAATGATACATAGCTCCTTCTTCCCCAGTACTCCTTTGCTAACAGAGAGTCTCAGACACCCTTGGATTGCTTAAGCGATGCTTGGACACCATTTTTAAAAATTTATTTATTTATTTTTGGCTGCGCTGGGTCTTCGTTGCTGTGTGCAGGCTTTCCCTAGTTGCGGTGAGTGGGGGCTACTCTTTGTTGTGGTTCACGGGCTTCTCATCGCGGTGGCTTCTCTTGTAGCGGAGCACGGGCTCTAGGCGCGCGGGCTTCCGTAGTTGTGGCACACTGGCTCAGTAGTTGTTGCTCGCGGGCTCTAGAGCGCAGGCTCGGTAGTTGTGGTGCATGGGCTTAGTTGCTCTGCGGCATGTGGGATCTTCCCGGACCAGGGATCGAATCCGTGTCCCCTGCATTGGCAGGCGGATTCTTAACCACTGTACCACCAGGGAAGTTGGACACCATATTTTGACTCTTCCCTTTCACTAACTCTCCATATGAAATAAATCTCAAAATTCCGTTTTACTTTCTCAGTATCTGTTGCATGAGTCCGTCTCTCCTCCCCTCTGCTACTGTCCCACTGGGCTTTCATCATTTCTCATCTACCTTTGTGAGAAAACCTCCTAACCATTTCTACCTTCCCATCCTACCACTTATTCTACCAGGTAATGTTTCCAAAGATTACTTTGGAAATCTCATCATTTTCGTTCTTTGCATGCAATCACACAATTATTTCCATCTCTCGTGGGAAAAGGTAAAGTTCTTTAACGTGGTTAGACCTCAGTCCTCCTGAATTTTTTTCAGACAAAACTTCAAACAAGTCTTATTCTTTTGCCTTCCTGATCTCCTGACCTTTTGCATAAAATGGTTCCTTTGGCTGGAAAACCCTCTTCCCTAACCCCGTTGCCCCACCCACTTTCTGTTTCTTCCCAAGGCTAACTCAGCCTTCAGGTCTTAGCTTCAAAAAGCTTTGGAAGCCTAGCCTCCACCCTCTTCTTCCAAGTAGGATGGTTAGTTCCCAGCCTGGGTTTTCACATGAAGTCTTCTACTTCCCTTCTTCTAACTCTTAGCCTACTGAACTAGTATGGCCTCTTGGTGTGCCTTTCACATTGTTGGAAATTCTGTGAGGTTAGACCATCTGTATTTTTTCCTACCTTGTCCCTGATTCAAAGCACATACTTATTATTTATAAAATAAATTAATTCGCAAAAGTTACTTCCTGAATAATTCCTTTAGGTAGGTAAAATGCTGTAATTTTTTTCTATCAATGTTATGAGTGTTCTAAAATTATTAATCTGAAGTCTATATTTTTACCTTTCTCGCAGCTCTCTTAGTGTTTCAGACTACAGTCTTATGATGACTATCTTTCAAATTGTCTTTCTTGAGAAAAATGAGTCACTGTTTGATTTTTATGTGCACTGACACTCAAATTGTTACTTTATTATGCACAGCTCATAGTGCCTTAGATTTATTTAACTGGAAAAGTCCATATGTGTGGTTTCTAATCCTGCTAATATAATGCTGTTGGGCCAAGGGGAGGTATAGAAAAGTTTCAAAATTACTTGCCATTTCTATTAATTAATAATTGGTTCAGCTCTTCTTAGTAAAAATGCAATATCCCTTTAATTGTACTAAGATCCCTCTATTGTAGGGTGAAAATAAGGTAAAAAGCTATGTGGCATACTATTTTAAAGATAAAGCTTTGTACAAAAAGGTTTAGGGCATCAGTAACTGGCACTTTGTCAGGACATAAAATAATTATTACCTCTCTAATCTAACAGAGAATATTTTATACGATGGGAAAGTGGGGTTAAATAATTGCCTCCTCAAGGCAAGTTTCTCTTGACTTAAAGCTACCAGTATGAGGGAGAAGAGAAATAAGTTTAAATTAACACAACATTAAAGACAATAATTTAGGGTAACACATGTTTTCAAAGTGGTATTTTATTGGTGAAATTTCACAGTCCACAGAACATGAAATACGATACTTACCTTTTGTAAACTCACTGTACTAGGCTAAAGATGGAAATTCTTTTATAGATGCATCTTTCTTTCCAACTTCAAATCCTTCAGGAAGGTTAATTTTTTTTTTTTTTTTTTTTTTTTTGCGGTACGCGGGCCTCTCACTGTTGTGGCCTCTCCCGTTGCGGAGCACAGGCTCCGGACGTGCAGGCTCAGCGGCCATGGCTCACGAGCCCAGCCGCTCCGCGGCATGTGGGATCCTCCCGGACCGGGTCACGAACCCGTGTCCCCTGCATCGGCAGGCGGACTCTCAACCACTGAGCCACCAGGGAAGCCAGGAAGGTTAATTTTAATTAATTGAACCTGAATTCACTTACCAATAGTATTAAGACATTGAGTTCAAATATCTAGCCATGAAGTGGTTTCTTAGGATTTTTTGGCAGGCAACTCACTTGCCTCCTCAAATTCTTTCATTTGTCCGGTTAACTAACTACACTCTACCTACCAGCTCTAGTCTTTTTGTACTTAACACATTCACCAACCTCTACTTCCATTATTCATCATATCCATGTAGTGTACCCCTATTTGGATATCAGCAGATCCTCTCTTTTCTGCTCATGAAGAGTAAGCCTATCCAACCTTGTTTCTGCTGTGTGGTCCTGCTCACCCACCCTCATGGCCTTCACATACCTGCTTTGTTGAACCTCTGTATATCCAGTACTTTGTACTATCTTGTATACGGTGGATGCACAATTCATTTATGAGTGCCTAAATGAATGACTGAATGCCTGACTCAAGCTGGGTTCATCAAATCCTCTCCCTTGAAAATTACAACTGAGAAACATGTTACTGAGAATTGGTGGCTAAGTCGCAGTAATCGTAGAGCTCAAGGGGGAAAATCTACAGGTTGCTGATGCTAAATTATCCACACTTGATCAGGTTCCTATTTCATTGAAGTGTGGTTGCCAACTCGCTTTAGATTATGAGAGGTACTCCAGTATACATCTTGTAATCTCTATTGTACAATTGCTTTCCTTGCAACCACTAATTCACGCACTCTCAACCATCACTTTTATCTGAAAGTGTTTGTTTGAGTGTGCATAGGTAGTAATAGATTACACATATACACACATATATGAGTATATATTGTATTCCTCTAAAAAAAACATGAAGGGCTTCCCAGGTGGCGCAGTGGTTGAGAGTCCGCCTGCCGATGCAGGGGACACGGGTTTGTGCCCCGGTCCGGGAAGATCCCGCATGCCGCGGAGCGGCTGGGCCCGTGAGCCATGGCCGCTGAGCCTGCACGTCCGGAGCCTGTGCTCCGCAACGGGAGAGGCCACAACAGTGAGAGGCCCACGTACCGCCAAAAAAAAAAAAAAAAAAAAAAAAAAAATATATATATATATATATATATATAAAATAAATAAATAAATAAACATGAAGCAAACACAAATGAAATACGTCATCTACAGTAGTGTATCTGTTAATGCATGTTGTTTATCAACCTGGAATTACATATGGATTTATTACTTTTTGTATGTGTCTCTTGGCATCAGATATATGTGTCTCTGGACATAAAGTTTGAAAAGGCATATATTTTCAATCAGTATAGGTTATCTGTGTGCAAATAGATGTATTCAGGACAATATGTGATTTTAGCGTAAGCTACCATTTATTATATGCTCTTTTATGGATTGAAAGCCACTGTGCTCCCTTTTATGTTTTTCATATTATGGAAGGATTTTATTACTCTATTTATTTTGTGTTTGTGTCTTGTTTTCATTAACTTAAAGATCAATTTATTTTTAAAAGGTGGTCTGAAGAACAACAAAAACAATAAGAAAAAAATGAACTTTTTTAGCTACTTATTTTTTGCTTCTTCCTCTTTCTCCTCCCCCATTAGTCTTATTTGTTCTGGTTCATTGATCAAACTAGGCATTTTATGCTCAAAACGTTTCTATTTAGAATTTCTTCCACTTGAGAGATGAAAGGCTTAAATAGTCTGATTTTGAGGCTTCCGTTTCCTTTCTATTGTATTTCCTTCGTATTAAAACAGTATAGCCATTCTGACCATGCCATTTTGATTAATCTTTCTTTAATATTATAGACCCTTTTAAAAACAGAATATTCTGTTTGCTGATTATCAAATGATATTTGGATCTCTAATTTCTGGTTATTTTTTCATAAACTGGAAATAATGAAGAGATTACTCTAAATTTGTACTTCCTTCTAAAACAGAAACTTAAGACATTTCTAATAATTATGAATATATAATTGTGAATAAGAGTGGATACACTTTCCTGCTAGGAAAGGATGTTTTCAAGGTGTACAGATGAGAAACTCGGGATTCACCTAGAGTTTCTTGTAATAAGTCCCATTCTAGCCTTGCTAATTATCTTTTAATGGAAAGAAGCTCCAAGTGTCTGCATCCCCTATAACCTAGAATTCTAATTCCATTATTGCCTTTTACTTTATATGTGGGATGGAATGACAACATGAGAATAGTTCAAGATTTGGTGCTAGGATTTTCCCATCTCTAGTCTCAGGAATATTGTTGGATGTTTGTTTTTTCCCAAACCTCAGAATATTCTGAAGATGATTTTTCAGTAGGGCAAAGATAGGTGCCATTCCAAGAGAACTGGCTTATGCTTTATTGTGGCAAATGCTTCTTCCTTTGGAAAGGTCTACCTCTACCAACACAGTTCCCAAAATGTCCTTCCTCTCCAACATTGTCACAGCCAGGCATCCCCCCCACCAATAAATCTATAAATTCCAGGTTTTTCTTTAATAAGAAAAATCAGTTGTATCCCGCTGAATGTATATCATGGATAAGTACACTCCAGTATACTTCTGCTAGTATGTTTACCAAGGGGTATATTTAAGAGCCATATTTACAGTGGTATTTGACTGGAGTTAGTCCTTATAATTGTATCATTTTAGATAAGTTTATGTTTCAGTTGGTTTATCATAGTAGTCTATCTTGCTTTATTGTCTTTTAAGGTATTCCAAGATGGGTCAGGAATTCGGGTGTTCAAGGTTAACCTGGTAGTCTGAAGAGGGTGAGGGTATGTGTCAACTGAGGTAGGACTGATTTAGGTGCCAAATCATGGTAGCCTGTGATGTAGTTATGATCTGTCGTTGTGTACGATTTCCTGCACTCTCATACAGCAAAGACAAAGTTTGTTATATATTGGAGATGGCAGTACCGGAAATAGGTAAGAAATTTTAGTTTCTTCTTGAAGTTTATAAGACTATTTTCAAGTAAATGATTTTCTAAAGAAATGGGTCTTTGGTGAGACATCAGGGAATAATGGAAATAGATTCAGAAAAATGCCACAAGCTTATTTTATTGATTACATTCCCATGAGTTTAAATGTAATTTTTAATTAGAGTGTATTACTGAAAAAACCTTTTTTCTATTTATTTAAAAATATCGACCATATTTTCACCCTTTTAGCTTATAGCTAGGGTGACAGAGTCTGTGAAGGGTTTAGAAAAAAATCAATCTATGATCTGCCTTTGACATGATTAGCCAGTTATTTCCTGAATAAGTGATAGTAATACTTTAACGGGTTAAGACTGTCTCTGTTTTTTCTCAAATCAAGTGTATTAATATTTAATTTACAAAATTGTTCAATTGTACAAAAATACATTTGAAAAATCCACCACTATTTTTCCATATTTAATGATGTTGATTTTAGGAAAAGATGATGACAAACACTAAGATACAGTGATGAGTATATGTGAAGTATATAATTGGTATATTTATCCAAATGATTCAGTGCAATTATTATCTTTGCTTGATAAACTGCAATAAAAATGGACTTGTTATTGGCATTTACATGATGTATCTGAATTTTTTTTTAATTGAAGTATAGTTGATTTACAATGTTATATTAGTTTCAGGAGTATAATATAGTGATTCAATATTTTTATAGATTATGCTCTATTTAAATTTATTGTAAAATATTGGTTATATTCCCTGTGAAATATATAAATCCTTGTATCTTATTTCTTTTATACCTAGTAGACTGTAACTCTTAGTCCCTTTCCTCTATGTTGCCCCTCACCCCATCCTTCTCCCCACTGATAAACACTAGTTTGTTCTCTCTATCTATGAGTCTGTTTGTTTTGTTATATTTATTTTGTTGATTTTTCTGTTTGTTTTCTTTTAGATTCCAAACAAATAAGTGAAACCAGAACATTTGTCTTTCTCTGTCTGACTTAATCACTAAATATAATACTCTCCAGGCCCATCCATGTTGTTGAAAATGGCAGAATTTCATTCATTTTATGGCTGAGTAATTTCCCATTGTATATATATTCCACAGCCTCTTTATCCATTCATCTGTTGACGTTTAGGTTGCTTCTGTATCTTGGTTATTGTAAATGATGCTGCTAAGAACATTGAGGTGTATGTATCTTTTTGAATTAGTGTTTTCATTTTCTTTGGATATATATCCAGCAGTGGGATTGCGGGATCATACGGTAGTTCTACTTTTAATTTTTTGAGAAACCTCCATACTGTTTTACCTAATGGCTGTACCAATTTACATTTCCACCAACAGTGAACAAGGGTTCCCTTTTCTCCACATCCTTTCCATGTTTATTATTTGTTGTCTTTTTGATGATAGCCATTCTGACATGTGTGAGGTGATATTTCACTGTGGTTCTGATTTGCATTTCCATGATGATTAGTGTTTTTGAGGATCTTTTCATGTGCCTGTCAGCCATCTGTATGTCTTTTTTGGAAAAATACCTATTTAGGTCCTCTGTTCATTTTTTTAATTGAGCTGTTTGTTTTTTTTGATATTGAGCTGTATGAGCTGTTCATATATTTTAGATATTAGCCTCTTATAATTTACAAATACTTTCTCCCATTCAGTAAGTTGTCTTTTCATTTTGTCCATGGTTTCCTTTGCCGTGCAAAAGCTTTGAAGTTTGATTAGGTCCCATTTGTTTATTTTTGCTTTTGTTTTCTTTGCCTGAGGGACAGATCCAAAAACAGTATTAATAAAACTATGTCAAAGAGTGGACTGCCTATGTTTTCTTCTAGGAGTTTTATGGTTTCTGGTCTTACAGTTAGGCCTTTAATCCATTTTGAGTTTATTTTTGTGAGAAAATGTGCCAATTTTATTCTTTTACGTGGAGCTGTCCAGTGTTCACAACATCACCATTGAAGAGACTGTCGTTTCCTCATTGTATATTTTTACCTCCTTTGTTGTAGATTAATTGACCATAAGTGTGTGGGTTTATTTCTGGGCTCTCTGTTTTGTTCCATTGACCAATGTGTGTGGTTTTGTGCCAATACCATACGGTTTTAATTACTCTAGCTTTGTAGTATAGTCTAAAGTCAAGGAGCATGAAACCCCCAACTTTGTTCTTTTTTTTCTCAAGATTGCTTTGGATATTTGATTTCTACTTTGGTTTCATACAAATTTTAGGATTATTTGTTCTACTTCTGTGAAAAACATCATGGGTATTTTGATAGGGATTGCATTAAATCTGTAGATTGCTATGATTGCTATAGACATTTTAACAATATTAATTCTTCCAATCTATGAACACTGGGTATGTTTCCATTTCTTTGTATTATCTTCAATTTTTTTCATCAATTTCTCATAGATTTCAGCATATAGGTTTTTCACCTCCTTGGTTAAGTTTATTCCTAGGTATTTTATTCTTTTTGATGCAATTGTAAGTAGGATTGTTTTCTTGCTTTCTCTTTCTCATAGTTAATAATTAGTTTGTAGAAAAGCAACATATTTCTGAGTGTTAATATTGTACCTTGAAACTACTTTATTAGTTCTAATAGTTTTTTTTTGTGGAGATGTAAGGATCTTCTATAAATAGTATAGTATACTATACTATACTGGTGAGAGTGGGCATCCTCGTCTTGTTCATAATTTTAAAAGAAAAGCTTTCAGTTTTTCACCATTGTGTATGATGTTAGCTGTGCCTTTATTATGTTTCCTATGTTTCCAGATATATTTCCTCTGTACCAACTGTGTTGAGAGTTTTTTTCATGAATGAGTGTTGAATTCTGTCAAATGCTTTTTCTGCATCTATTGAGATGATCATGTGATTTTTATCCTTCATTTTGTTAATGTGGTGTGTATCACCTTAACTGCTTAGTAGATACTGAAACACCCTTGCATCCCTGGAATAAGTCCCACTTGATCATAATGTATGATCCCTTCTATATACTGTTGGATTTAGTTTGCTAATATTTTGTTTGGGATTTTTGCATCTATATTCATCAGAAACATTGGCCTGTAATTTTCTTTTTTTGGTGTCTTTGTCTTGTTTTGGTATTAAGGCAATTGTGGCCATGTTGAATAAATTTGGAATTATTCCCCCTTTTTCAATTTTTTGGAATAGTTTGAGAAGTTAGTTACTAGTTCTTCTTTATATGTGTGATAAAATTCCCTTGTGAAGCCATCTGTTCCTGGACTTTTGTTTGTTAGGAGTTTTTAAGTTAATGATCCAATTTAAGTACTAGTAATTGGTATTTCGGACTATATAATATATATATGTATATATTAATAAAAAATGTGTGTGTATGTATGTGTGTACATATATATATATATATATATATATTTTTTTTTTTTTTTTCCTCATTCAGTCTTGGAAGACTGTGTGTTTTGTTTCTAGGAGTTTATCCATTTCTTCTGGGTTATCCAATTTGTTGGCATATAACTGTTCATAGTATTCTCTTCGATTGTTTGTATTTCTGTGTTATTGATGACAACTTCTCTTTCATTTTCTATTTTGTCTACTTGAGTCCTCTTTTTTGTTCTTAGTAAGCCTGGCTAAAGGCTTATCAATTTTGCTTATCTTTTCAAAAAAACAGTTCTTGGTTTATTTACTTAATTATTATTTTAAAAATACATTTATTTATTTTTGGCTGCATTGGGTCTTCTTTGCTGCGTGCAGGCTTTCTCTAGTTGTGGCGAGTGGGGGCTACTCTTCCTTGTGGTGCACGGGCATCTCATTGCAGTGGCTTCTCTATTTGTGGAGCTTGGGCTCTAGGTGTGTGGGCTTCAGTAGTTTGGCACGCGGGCTCAGTAGTTGTTGCTCACGGGCTCTAGAGCGCAGGCTCAGTAGTTGTGGTGCACAGGCTTAGTTGCTTTGCAGCATGTGGGATCTTCCCAGACCAGGGCTCGAACCCATGTCCCTGCATTGGCAAGCAGATTCTTTTTTTTTTTTTTTTTTTTGCAGTACGCGGGCCCCTCACTGGTGTGGCCCCTTCTGCCGCGGAGCACAGGCCCCGGATGCGCAGGCTCAGCGGCCATGGCCCACAGGCCCAGCCGCTCCATGGCACGTGGGATCCTACCAGACCAGGGCACGAACCCATGCCCCCCGCATTGGCAGGCAGACTCCCAACCACTGCGCCACCAGGGAAGCCTGGCAGGCAGATTCTTAATCACTGCACCACCAGGGAAGTCCCTCTTGGTTTTATTGATCTTTCCTATTGTTGCTTTGGTCTCTATTTTACTTATTTTTCTCTGGTTTTTATTATTCCCTCCCTTCTGCTGACTTTAACTTTTGTTTGTTTTTGTTTTTTAATTCCTTTAGATGGTGGGTTAGGTTGTTTATTTGAGATTTTTCTTATTTCTTGAGGTATGCCTGTCCTGCTGTAAGTTTCCATCTTAGAACTGCTTTTGCTGCATCCCATAGATTTTGGAAAGTTGGATTTATATTTTCATTTGCCTCAAGGTATTTTCTGATTTCTTCATTGACCTTGTTCATTCCTCATTGGTTTTTTAGTAACATATTGTTTAGTCTCCACATGTTTGTGTTTTTCCTTTCATTCTTCTTGTAATTGTTTTCTAGTTTCATTCCCTTGTGCTCAGAAAAGATGCTTGATATAATTTCTGTCCTCTTAAATTTGTTAAGATTTGTTTTGTGGTCTTGCATGAGATCTATCTTGGACACCATCACACATGTATTTGAAAAGAATGTGTATTCTGCTGGGGTTTTTTTTGATGGTATGTGCTACAGATATCTATTTAGTCCAACTGATTTAACGTGTCATTTAGGGTTGCTCTTTCCTTATTGCCTTTTTGTCTTGATGATCTGTCCATTGAAGTAAGTGAGGTGTTAAATTGCAACTATTATTGTATTGTTGTCAGTTTCTCTATTTATGTCTGTTAACATTTGTTTTATATATTTAGATTCTAATTTATTAGGTGCATATATCTTTACAGATGTTATATCCTATTCTTTATTGATCCCTTTATCATTATATAATGTTCTTCATCTTTTATTAGTCTTTGTTTTAAAGTTTACTTTTTCTGATATAGGTATTACTATCCCAGGTTTTTTTTTTTGTTATTTCCATATGTATGGAATATCTTTTTTCATCCCCTCAGCATATAGATGGGTCTTATTTTTTTTTATTTGATTAGCTTCCCTATGTCTTTTGATTGGAGCATTTAGTTCACTGACGTTTAAAGTGATTATTGTTAGGAATGTACAGATTATTAATACATAGTGCCTCTTTGTTACTTGTTTTCTGGTTGTTGTGGTAGTTCTCTGTTCTTTTCTTCTTCTTCTGTTCTCTTCCTTTACAGTTTGATATTTTTCAAGTGTTATTTTTGTGCTCTTCTCTCTCTAGTTTTTGTGTATCTGTCGTAGGTTTTTGATTTGTGGTTCCCATGGGGTTGATATATGTTGACCTATAACTATATATACACTTGTTCTAAACCGATAGTCTTTTACTTTCAAACGCAATCTAAAATACCTACATTTTTACTCCCCTTCCCCACATTTTGTGTTTTTGATGTCATATTTTTCATCTTCATGTCGATTCCTTAACTGTTTATTTTAGTTACAGTTGATTTTATGATTTTTTTTTTAATCTTCACAGTAGCTTATTTAAGTGGTGAGCTGCAGTTTTTACTATATATTGGCCTTTATCAGTAGGATTTTTCCCTTCCTGTATTTTCTTATTTCTTTTTGTAGCCTTTTCTTTTCTACTTAAAGAAGACCCTTTAATACTTTTAAGGTTAGTTTATTATTGATGAACTCTGTCAGTTTTTGCTTTTCTGAGAAGCTCTTTTTCTCTCCTTCAATTCTGAATGATAGCCTTATTGAGTAGAGCATTCTAAGTTGTAGGTTTTTTCCTTTCAGCACTTTAAATATATTATGCCACTTTCTTCTGGCCTGCAAAGTTTCTGCTGAACAATCAGCTGATAGCCTATGGGGGTTCCCTTGTTTGTGACTCTGTTTTTCTCTTGCTTGTTTTCTCTCTCTCTTTTTTTTTTTTTTTTTTTGCGGTACGTGGGCCTCTCACTGTTGTGGCCTCTCCTGCCGCGGAGCACAGGCTCCGGACACACAGGCTCAGCGGCCATGGCTTACGGGCCCAGCCGCTCCGCGGCATGTGGGATCTTCCCGGACTGGGGCACAAACCTGTGTCCCCTGCATCGGTAGGCGGACTCTCAACTACTGCGCCACCAGGGAAGCCCTGTTTTCTCTCTTTACCTTTAACTTTTTCCATTTTAGTTATGATATGTCTTGGTGTGGGTTTCTTTGGGTTCATCTTGTTTGGGACTTTGAGACTTCTGTACTTAGGTATCTGTTTCCTTTTCATGTTAGGGAAATTCTCAGCCATAATTTCATCAAATATATTTCCTATCCCTTTCTTTTCCTTCTGAGACTCATATAATGCAAATGTTAGTAGGCTTGATGTTGTCCCAGAGACCCCTTCAACTGTTCTATTTAATTTTTTTTTCTTTTTGTTGTTCAAATTGGATGAATTTGATTATTCTGTCTTCCAGATTGCATATGTGTTCTTCTGTATCACATAATCAATCTGCTGTTAATTCCTTCTAATGTATTTTTCATTTCACGCAGGCATGGGAGCTCCAGAGACAGTATTCTCTGCCCTGGAGCTAGCCTTGCTCTCTCCTGAGTGTGTACCCCAAAGTGAGTGCTGGCTGATGTATGAGCCTTGGTTCAGGCTGGGTCAGAGCCAGAGGGGTTAGTGCCACACTACTGAGCTGGGCCCACCCCCTCCCAAGTGTGCACAAGTGTGCCTCAGGGATGGCAATCTCTGTCCTGGGGCTAGCTTCACTCCCTTCTGAGTGCCTGCAGGGATGCATGCTGGCTGTGGAGGTCTCCTGCCTGGAGCTAGTCTTGCTTCCTCCTGAGTGGGGGAACCAAAGTATGTGCTGGCAATGGCTGCCTCCATCCCAGGCAGAGGCAGGGCCAGGTCTGAGCCAGCTCTGTTTCCTCCAAGTGTGCATACTTTTGTTGGTACTGGCAGCCTCTGCCTTAGTGACGAGCAACACTGCAGTAAGAGGGGCTGGAGCAGGAGCCCAATGTGGGCTGGGGGGCTGTGCTGGGGTAGTCCTGGCAAGCTGGCCAGAGCCCCAGTTTTCAATATGCTGTTCTGCCCTGTGACTGGGAGCCAACAAGTCTGTGTGCACACTCTTCATGAGCAGACTCTTGGTTTCTTACTGGCCTCCAGTAAGTCCCGTTTGTTTTCAAACAGCTAAGGTGGCTCATCTTCCCGATGTCAGCCCCAAGGCCTGGGGTGCCTGATATATGGCTTGAACCCCTGCTCCCCAGGGAAGATCCTTGAGCCTGTGATATCCCCCTCCTCTTCTGAGTCCCACACTAGTGGTGTGGGTACCAATCGGATCGTTTTTCCTTCCTTCCTACCAGACTCTGTTTGGCTCTTTTTTTACAGTCTTGGTTGTAGAAGAGCTGTTCTGCTAGTCCTCAGGTGGATTCCAGCAAGAGTCGCCCTATATGTAGCTGTAGTTTTGATGCGTTCATGAGGGGAGGTGAGCCCAGTGTCCTCCTACTCTGCTATCTTGACCTCTCCCTGTTGAGAAGTGTCTAAGCTTTTCGGCAATGCAAACAATTTTTCTTTAACCTCCAAATTGTTTTGTTTCTTTTTTTTTTATAGTTTGGTGATGGAATTCTACATAAATCTGGGATTTCAAGATAGTAGATTGAATTTTAAATAGTTTGACGTTTGACAATGTAACATAGAAATGATTGCAGCAACATGGATGGACCTAGAGATTGTCAGACTGAGTGAAGTAAGTCAGACAGAGAAAGACAAATATCACATGATATTGCTTAAATGTGGAATCTAAAAAAATGGTACAAATGAACTTTTTTACAAAATAGAAATAGAGTCACAGATATAGTAAACAAACTTATGATTACCGGGGGGAAAGTGGGGCAGGGGGAGGGGCGGGGAGGGATAAATAGGGAGATTGGGATTGACATATACACACTACTATATAAAAAATAGATAACTAATAAGGACCTTCTGTATAGCACAGGGAACTTTTCTCAATACTCTGTAATGGGAAAAGAATCTAAAAAAGAGTAGATATATGTATATGTATAACTGATCGACTTTGCCATCAAATCAACTATAATCAACTATACTCCAATAAAAAATTTTTTTATGTAGAAATTATATATATATATATATATATATATATATATATATATATAAAAATATAATCTGTTTTGATCCTGGACCTATTTACTCTCAGATCAATTCTTTTTTTTTTTTTCCCTCAGAAAGGAAAATCATGGGAGGATTGCCCCAGCAGGAGGTATTTCCCCTGTGTCAGCTGCCTTCTGGCCAGGGTTAGCCAATGAGAGTTACAGGTTGGCAACTGGAAGGCCCCAGAAGGAAGAATCTAGATTATTTCTCCCCTTTGCTCTCTGCTTCAGGCAGCTTCTCTAGCAATAGCTTTATCTCCTTCATTGGTCCAGCTCCTGCTAGAAAGGTCCACCTTGACCCCAGACTCCTTGTAATCTAGGGCCCTGGGCCCAAATAATATCATCTACTCCTTTGTATTATCTCTTGAGCCTGTGCATAGAAGTGGGTTCATGCTTTTGCTAATCTTAGTGTTGCTTCCTCTCCCCTATTTGGTCATTTCAGCTCTTCCATCATATGTATGACCAATTCCCTGCATTAAATTTTATCAGTTTCAAATTCTTAGTGGTTTCAGTTTCCTGGATGAACATTGGCCAATACGTTATTTGTAATACATTTTAAAGAATAGTAATGTATAACCCCAAATCATTATTACAGTTTGGAAGATTCCTGATAAGTCAGCACTTGGGACATCTGCATTAGTTTAGCTTAGATAATATAAAGCCAAAAAAATCCATACAATTGGGGAATTCATCAAGATTCTTTTATAACAGATCATTTTTTTTCTCCAATACTGTAAAGCACTGAAACTATTTCTATACTGGGAATTAACTGCTGCTGCTGGTGGTGGTATGAGCGTTTTATGTGTTTATGTGCATGTATGTGCCTGTGTGTGTGTAAACACGTTCAGGGAACATTTGTTTAGTCTGCTTTAATGCTATTACAGCTAACATTTGTGTGTGTTTGTTTTCTTATCTCAGCTCTGGTAAATCCATGAAAAACAGATGAAAGCCAAATCTTTCATTATTTCTAAATCCCTGATTATGCCATGTTTCTCCTAAAATGTGTCCCGAAAGAGTGAGAGAAGCATCTGTAACTACATACAGGTTATGTCGTAGTCCCCTTAGTACATTTTGTCCATATGGAGCTTAATTCTGTAAACTACCTATAACTAGGTATAAAATTCAGACAGAAAATAGCAATTTATCACAAATGTCCAACTGGTTTCTTCTTCTTAGTGGTTATTCCCTAATCTGAAATCCAGCCCATTCACTGCCCACTTACATTTTTGAACTGTAAAATCAATAATAAATAGCAAGAACATTCCCCTAAGAGATTAGCCATGCATTCCAACTGGAAAGAACAAGTGAAGGGCACTGCCATAGAACTGTGTGCTTGGAATTCAGTGTAGGATATAAAATATGTAAAAATGGGAATGCTCCTTTAATCAAGTTAATAATGCAATGTAAGATTGTTTAAAATTCCACCTAAATCCAGAAATGCTCTTTAAAAGCAAATATTTAGAGAAATAAGTGGGGGTTTTTTTTGTTTTTTTGTTTTTTTCGGTACGCGGGCCTCTCACTATTGTGGCCTCTCCCGTTGCGGAGCACAGGCTCCGGACGTGCAGGCTCAGCGGCCATGGCTCACGGGCCCAGCCGCTCCACGGCATGTGGGATCTTCCCGGACCGGGGCACGAACCCGTGTCCCCTGCATCTGCAGGCGGACTCTCAACCACTGCGCCACCAGGGAAGCCCAGAAATAAGTTTTTAATTAGTATAATCTCAGAAATAATTTTTGTATATTTTACTGACTTATTGATCTTCCTTTAATATAATTGAAACTGATCAGTTTAAAGTACACATTTTGAGCCCTCTTCAAACTAAAGGCTTGAAATCTGCCTTAGAATGTTGATATGTTGCTCTCTGAGAAAGTGCATTATTAATTCCAAATGCATATCCAACAGAACTGTGCTATGTAGAAATATTTCAACCCAAGATACTCAGTTTCCTATCTGGCTTAATTATTTTTGTATATATGTGTGTATGCATGTATGCATATATATGCACACACACATATACATGTTTCAGAGTATGTGTATTTATATATTGTACATACCTATATATACAAGTATACATGTATATTATATATAATATGTAAACTTAAACATATGTAAAAATACATACATACATGCACACACATGTACAATTTAGCATAAATTGTTAAATGATAGGGTATCATCTTCCACTCATGTCCTTATATCCATAGTTTATTTTTTCTCCATAAGTGTATTAATAGGAAAATGACCTAAAAAATCCATTATTAAAGAAATGTTTCCTATGATTCTATTCTTTACAATAGTGTACATAGTAAAATATAATAAAGCCCTTTGGCTCTCAAGGGCTTGCAAATTGTTAATTAGTAAACATAAGTATATTTAAAAAATGCAAAACTGTAGGAAAATCATAGTAAGTACCAATGCTATTTCACTGAATTCTTACCATCACTCTAGGAAGTAGTTATTACTAATTTTACTTTAGAGCTAGGAAACTCATCCAGAAATTAATTTAACCAAGATCACCTGGCTAGTATGTAGCTTACTGGAAATTTGAACTTAAATATGGGCAATGCTAAAGCCCTTAATTTTTTCATTATATAATGCTGATTTCCCTAATAAAAATCGATACAGGGCTTCCCTGGTGGTGCAGTGGTTGAGCGTCCGCCTGCCGATGCAGGGGACGCGGGTTCGTGCCCCGGTCCGGGAGGATCCCACGTGCCGCGGAGCGGCTGGGCTCGTGAGCCATGGCCGCTGAGCCTGCGCGACCGGAGCCTGTGCTCTGCAACGGGAGAGGCCACAACGGTGAGAGGCCCGCGTACAGAAAAAAAAAAAAAAAAAATCGATACAATAAAATTAAATATTTTGGAAGACAGCCTGTAATTAAAGGATAATTGAAATTGTACAATAGAAAATAAATTATTCATATCTGGAGTGGTTTGTGAAATTTTCATAAAAGAGGAAAAATTTGATCATGTCTTAAAAACTAGGGTAGACCATGAAGAAAAGAACAGTCTTAACATGCAAAATTTGGAAAGTAGGAAGGCACAAGTTATGTATAAGGGAGGCAAGAAAAGAAAAAAATTAAGCTAGAATGTAAGATCCAAGAGGGTCAGAGTTTGAAGATGTTGTTGAACATGTTGATTACAGCCAAATTCGGAGGGACTTATATTCCACTTCATGAAGTTTGAATATTTTGGTACATAGAAAACACTCAATAAATGTGTTTTTTGATTGAATTAATTAATTAATCCTATAAGCAATAGGGAGTGTTGATGATTTTTATTGTAGAAGCATGGTATGATGACAGTATTGATTCATAATCATTATTCTGATGGCATTATTCAGCATGGGCAAAACTGTAAGTTGAGGGACTTCTACGTATGAAATAATGGCAGAAGAATGTAAAAGAATGGATGGATAAATGACACACTGAGAGGTTACATCAGGAAGTCAATATTTTGAGTTTCTGAAATGGAATAATTTATTAAATACTATTTTAAAAACATGTATTGAACATCCACTAGGTGCCACGTAAACAAAAGGGGACAGAGTTACAGCCTGTAACAGTCTGTAATTATGTGAAACTATGAGAACTATGTGAAAAAGATAAGGAGTATAAGAAACAGAGTGTTTAACTATGAGATTAAGAGTAATAGATAAATCATAAGGGACATCTGGATTTAATAGAATTCACCTTTAATGAATATTGAACTTGTTCAAAGGATGCATATTGCAAAGTAGGAAACATCTGCTTTCTAGAGAATACACAGTTTTCTAGTAATAAGATCATTGCATTAAGATGAAAACACTGATAAAGCAATGCTATTATATATTTGGGCATATGTGTGAGTGTGATTATTTCTAGATATCGTGAAATGCAGTTTGTTAACCACTTCTCAATTTTTTTTTTTCTTTTTTCTTTTTCTTTTTTTTTTTGCGGTACGCGGGCCTCTCACCGCTGTGGCCTCTCCCGTCGCAGAGCACAGGCTCTGGACACGCAGGCCCAGCGACCATGGCTCACGAGCCCAGCCGCTCCGCGGCATGTGGGATCTTCCCAGACTGGGGCACGAACCCGTGTCCCCTGCATCGGCAGGCGGACTCCCAACCACTGCGCCACCAGGGAAGCCCCACTTCTCAATTTTTTGAGCATAATTTGTTTTATTTTCAATTGCTGTAACAGAATCTATAAAAAATCCTAATCTATTTAGGAATATATTTTGTATATATTAATATTTATATACTTATTTCTAATATTTATATAATATATTCTATAAACATGCATAATTTGCATAAATTATATTAATAGTTTTGAAAATAATTGAATAATGTTAGTATAGCTTACATTTATATGAATTGGAATTTTTGAGTTATGATGCTTTGGAATGTGTACTTTCTTTAAAATTTATTTTTAATAACATTTTTATTTTATGTATTTATTAATTTTTTTTGGCCACACCACACAGCTTATGGATATTAGTTCCCCAGCCAGGGATAGAACCCAGGCCCCAGCAGTGAAAGCACCGTGTCCTAACCACTGGACCACCAGGGAATTTCCTTGGAATGTGTACTTTATACAAATGTTGTTCTTACACAGAGATTATAGATGCTTTATATAGTATATAGTGTACACAATAAAATAAATTTTATCTATTGCATATTAGGTCTGTTCACACCTGGGAGACGGAGATGTCATTAGAAGAGTAAAAATGTGAGTTTATCTTGAGATATTTCAACTTAGAATTCCATTCAATGAGCATTTAGTGAATTCAAGTAACAATTTAAAGTATGGTTGTAATTATTTGAATTAATCTATAACCTCTCTTCAGTTAAAAAGTCTATGATTCTTCATATTTGTTTCTAGATTGCTAACTTTCTAGAAAAATAAACTCCAAGACTAAAAATGTCATCAACCTAACACTGTAAAAAAAACACATTTCAAATGTAGTAACATGGCACATTTCATTCAAACGTAGTGCCAGATATAATTAAGAACATTTATCCTTTCAGGGAATGGAAGTAGCAAAACTTTCTCTTTTCTAGAAGTGCCCCTTTTTTCTTGTGTACAAACAGACTGAACACCCAATGAAGTGCTTTGTGCGATTCTCAAGTGTTAATGCTCCCTATCTCTAGCTCTAAATTTCTGAACTGAATTATGAATGTGACATGCTGGTTTTTAGATGATTCCAGTTAGTTAATAAAGAATTTTACATATCAACTTTTCCGCTTGCTATTGAGAGAACTTAGAATTCCCAGCAAGATTCTCCATTCTCACTCCATAATCCAAGGCTCTTAACCAAGTTGAGAGAAATGTGTGAAGAACAACAAAATCTGGCCTAAAAGTTTTTTTATACTTTGCTTGTAGAAGTGGCTAAAGTTTCCTCCCTATTTCATTGTTTAGATTAATAATTAAAGAAAACAAAATGCTGGAATATTTGAAGGATTGACAAGGGAGCCACTGGTTGTGAAGATGACAGTGGCAATCCTGCCATGTTGGTTGCTATGAACCACATTTGTTCTTTTAAGGTGATGTCATATTCCTTTACATTTTATTCAGAGTGCTTGAACACTGGCCATTTTTACTTTATACAATCTGAGGAAAGCAATTTGCTATCAATGAATATAACATGAAGATAATTAAAGGATGCCTATGATTAATAAATAAGGCCATGAAACTAATCATTTTTATTTATCAAGATATTATAGGAAGTGTTCATATAAAAAGTAAGCCTCTTTACTTCAGTTTTTGGAAAAAGCCTTTTCTTGAAGTGCCCCACTAGAAATTGCATGGGTAGAATAAGAAGTAACACAAAAAAAGTAACATTTGAGTGCAAAATTAGTAAGGCCAACTGGAACAAAATAATATCCCTCCAAATATGTGATTTCTCTTTTGGGAAAGATTCTTATTTTTGCACCTTAATAATGTTTTATCTTCAGAGTATGTGGAAAGTTTTACTTCCATTATTAAAGTAACATAGTTTCAAACATGGATCCCAGACTCCAAGGTTGCCTAAAAGTTAGTAGTAACAAATGAGAGGTACTAGTAAAGACATGAATTTTTTTTCTCATATAGGCTAATGAATTTGATCCATGAACTATTCACAATCAGGATTTTGAAAGATAAAATTTGAATTGTTTCATTCTTTAATCAAACATTTATTTATCACATAATAAGGGTTTCTTATCACCTATATTGGAAATGGCAGGCACAGTGCTACTTGGTAGGAATTCAAAACATTTGGAGATGATCCTCAGACATTGTTTGAAGGGTACAATAAAAGTTCAAAATCCTGTTTGATTAAACATTCTCATAAATTAGGTAAGATGGATTATGCTAATAGACTTCAAAGAGTGAAGACAGAGAAAACCACGTATTTTACTACAAAGAACTAAAAAAAGTTTTAGCTGAGCTAAATCCTATGAACGTATTACAGCAAACCTATCACAAGCTTTACGTTCTCGGTGAAGATGATTGTTAGATTTTTTTCCAAGCTTTTGTTAGATTTTTTTCCAAGTTTTTGTTAGATTTTTTTTCAAGCTTTATTGTTTTATGCTAAATTTGGTATCTTAGTGACAGCATTGATGGACTGCCCGCCTGTGTGTACTTCTAAAATGGGCTGCAGCTGCTTCCCAGACTAACATCTTGGCTTAGTTTCCACATTTTTCTACTTGAACATGAAACATTACTGGAGTCCCAAATACTGGCTATTAATTGCCTCCCCTAAAATGTGGGGCAATTCTAAAATTCTGAATGGATTGTTTTTAAATTCTTTCACCCACTTCCTGGTTAGTTATCGCTCCTTTTGTGTAATTAAACCTTTTTTTTTTCCCCAAATACTTTTTAGAAAAGCCAAGTCTCTTCCAACTTAAGTACTCCCGTACTATGGTACTTAGTATATAGCATTTCCATTTCCAAATGTTGGCGGTATAGTAGAAGGAAATATGTGTTTTTAGAGTGATTAAGGCTACACGTATTTGTGTGATTTTTAAAATTTTTATATGGACTTTTCATAAACCATATCTTCCTGTTTGCATGAAACTTGCCATCTAGAAGTGTAAGATAGGTTGGAAGAAGGGGCTGAAGCATACATTGCTACTCTGAGATCTGAGAAAGCTCAGACAACTTTGACTTATAATTATAAAGGCCTTCATCAGTGTTTTAAAGGGGACCCCAGAACTGATTATTACAAAGGCCATGTGTGTATCATTTCAAACCAGTTATTTTAAAAAAATCACTGGTTTAAGAGTAACCCATTTTCCTACAATAAAATAAATATACAATATTTAATATTTATTCCTATATTAAGATATTCAGAAACTGATTTCTAGGTTATAGGAGCTGAAATGGACAAAGAAAATGTGAATTTCCCAGATCATTACAAAAGCATGCTTGAGGGTAAATGAAAACCAGTGACGTTAACTCTGTCTGGCGGTAACTTTGAACGTCTTAGAAAAAGGTGTCAGAAATTGTTGAAAATAGGATAGATTTTTAGAGGCACAATTAATTCTACAATGAAACATTTTTCGCTTATTTGAAAGTCTCATATAAAATGCAAAGAAAATTATTTGGCATGTTCATTCTGGAAATTCAACATTGAGATTAACATTCAAAAATCAATCAGTGTAATTTCCCAGGATTAAGTTAACAGGATTAAGGAGAAAAATATATGGTCATTAAAATAGATGCAGAAAAGGTATTTGATAAAGTCCAACACCTTTTCATGATAAAAACTCTTAGCAGTTAGGAATAGAAGGGAACTTCCTCAATTTGATAAAAGATATCAACAAAACCTCTAGCAAGCATCCTATTTAGTGGTTAAATATTGAAAGCTGCCCTTTGAGACAAATGAGATAAGAATGCCACTAACACCACCTCTATTCATCATTTTTCTGGAGATCTTGGTCAGTGAAATGGGGTTAAATAAATAAAGAGGAGAAGTATTGGAAGAGAAGAAAAAAATTGTCATTATTTGCATATGATATAATTTAGAAAAACTAGTAAAATTAATCGATAAATTCAGCAATGTTTCTGTATACAATATTAACATAAACATTAGATTTATTTCTAAATATAAGAAAAATTTGGAACATAAAAACTATATACTTATAACTTTTAGAATAGCTTTAAAATACATTATATACCAGGAATAAATTTGACACAACATATGTAAACTCTCTACAAACAAAACTGCTAGACATGAGAGAAATTAGAGAAGACTTAATAAATGGAGAGAGGTACCATATCCATGGTTTGTAAGATTCAATATTGTAATAATATCAAATATACCCTAATAGATCTATACATTTAATGGAATTCCAATCAAAATATTTTGGTGGAAACTGACAAGCTGAAGCTAAATTATATATGGAAAAGCAAAAGACTAGAATAGAAATGACAATCTTGAAAAATAATAAAGTGGGGAATCTGACATTTTCAAATATCTAGACTTATAAAACTCTAGTAATTCAGGAATTATTCAGAATTTAATGAAGTAAGAATAAATAAATAAAGCAACACACAGAACCTCATTATAGTTACTTGAATTATGATAAAGTTCCCCTTCCGTGCAATAGGAAAAAAGATATTGTTTGCAGTAAATGGTTCTAGGTCAACTGGACATCATATGGGAAATAAAAGTTAAAATTGAAGCTTACTTCAAATGATTAAAAAAGAAATCATGTCTCCATGAACTGTAGATCTAAATGCAAAGGTAAAACTATGTGTCTTCTGAAAAATAACAAAGGAGAATGTGGTTTGAGAGTTGATAAATGCTTCTTGAGTTGGCTACAAAAACCCTTTGCTATAAAAGACTTCTAAAGTGGACTTTATTAAAATTGATTCCTTCTGTTCATTAAAAGTCACCAGTAAGAAAGAGAAAAGACAAACCACAGAGTGCAAGAACATGTTGGTAATACTGAAAAAGGACTCATATGAGGAGTATGCAGAGAGTTTCTTAAAATCATTAAGGAAAATACAGACAACTCAGTCTAAAAGTAATGGGCAAAATTATTGAAGAGGCATTTCGCAAAAGAAGATATTCAAATGTCCAATATGCATATACTAAATTGCTCAATATCATTTGTCATCAGAAATTCAAATTAAAACCCTAATGAGGTAATACGAAAAATGAAACCAAATGAATTAACTTAAAATGAACTTAAAAAATTTAAAAGCTGAAAATGAAAAATTCTTGATGAGGATATTGAGCAACTAGAACTCTTCCATTCAGATGGTAGTTATGTAAAACGAGCCAGCCACTTTGGAAAACTGAATAGAAATATCTACTAAAGCAGAACGTTTGGGTGCACAAATTCTATGACCAGGCAATTCTACTATGGGTGTGTACCTAACAGAAATGAAAACCTGCGTGCACTCAACGACATGTATGGGAATGTTCATAAGAGCAGCTGAACACCTGGTATGACCAAGTCAATTGTGGCATACTCACACTAAGTGATGCCAAACAGTAATGTCAGTGGAGGCACTGCTGCTACACACAGCATAGTGGATGAATTTCACACACATAACGTGGAGCAAAAGAAGAGTCGTAAAGACTAGGCACAGTAAAGATCTATTTCCATACAGATCAAAACCAGGTAACACAAAGAGATGGCCATAGAAGGTAGCCTCCTAGTTACCTTTTGGAAGTAAGATAGTAACTTGAGCGGACAGAAAGGAGGTTTCTGTGATGCTGGAATTGTTCCATTTATTTATCAGTGGTGGTTATATAGGTATGCTCACTTCCTGATCATTTATCAAGCTAAACATGTATACTTTACTCATGTTGTAGTGTGTAGAAAAGACTTCAATAAGTTAATTTTATTAAAAATATATTTGGAATTTCTATAAAGAAGATGTCACTGAATTATTTCCTTAAAATAAATTTTAAAAAAATACGTATTTCAAATCAGAGAGCTGGTATTCCTGGTTAAACATCAGGTTTGTGGGGAGGGTTATGTGAATTACTTGGTGGAGAAATAGAAGCTTTAGTTTGTACAACTTAAAGCAATTTCTCTAGTGCCAGAAACAATTCTACTCCTTGTTCACAGATGCTGAAATAAAACCATAAATGGGTTAAGCAACTTACTAATCATCACAACCAGAGGAACATGAAACAGGAGACAGAATTATTAAAATCCTGCCAAGATTCTCTATTCTGTCAGAAGCTCTGTTGGCAGGTTCTTTCCTCATTTTAATTGGCATTACATTATTTTTTGAAAGTTCTGATTTTAAAGGAGACAATGGATACTAGATAATTCTCCCAAGTATGAGAGCCATGTTCCATAGATCAACCTGTAGGCATTTTGTAGTTAGTAAACTGATGATGCTTTTAGAACTGCTTATGGTTTTGAACTTCAGAAAATGGCTACGCAATATCACATTACAAGGAGCACTGCAAAAGGACCCTTCTCCCTTCAACACGGCTTGTGCTCAGTGTTCTGTGGTTGTTTTGTGCTGTGCTCTTTATGTGTTTTTAATTATTATTGTTTACGATGATGATGTTTTAATTGTTGATATAGCACCCTAAGCATATGGGTGGAAGCTTTGTAATAATTAAAAAATATTATTATAGTAGTTCCTGGAAAGTAAAGAAATCATCAGGGCTCCTTTGAGTTCTTATGGGAACCACTTGCACCAAGAATCAACATATTTCCTGTGGGGAAGTAGGAGGTAAGATTAAAAAGCACATCTTTCGCTGCCTCCAGTCCAGTCCCTGCTGCTCCCACTGCCTTTGTGACTAACAAGGTTTACTTATTTGCTTGGTTTTGTTTAATTTGATAACTCCCAGTGTCAGCCCTGTTTTCCCCACAATCTCAATGGCATTTTCTAAGCCTGAGAAATACACAAAACATACACAACATATGCATGTTATCAGTGATAACATTCCTTTTTGATGGACATTTTAACTTTATGCAATGTCTGTAACTATTATTACTATGAAAAAAATTTATTTGTTAACTTTAATGGACAAAAGAGATTTGCAAAAATTTGAGCATTTATGTGTGCTGTGATTTGTTCACTATCTTTTTTTGTTACATCATAATAGTTTTCATTGCTTTGAAAGTGATAGTAATCGAAATTTTCTTGATGCTTTTGTTCATGCTTTTTTTGTGTGTGGATAAGAAAATAGTGGTTGTCCTAGGGGAAAGCATGATGAGTGATTATATTCTTTCAAATGCCTTCCTATGTTTTCTGCTAAAGTGCAGGCAGTATTTAATGGTTTCAAAAACTTCATTTGACCATATAGGTCAAATAATTCTTGTGTTCCTTCTGTTATGAAACAAAGGACCATGCATTAGGTATTATCATCATCTGTAGATCAAAATTCTTATTCTTAAGATTGGATTATAAAATGTCTGCAATAAAGACAAGTTCTACCTAATATTTATTGATTGATTTTATTTTTAGAGGAAGTAGAATGTGAAGTATTCCGATTGATCAATTTTCATAGACTTCAGGAAGATGAGAGTAGGAAAGAGAATTTCATGCTTTTTAGAGATTTTATACAATAAATAATCACCTCAATTTTAACTCGAGAATCCTATGAATCAGCTAACAAATGTTGTTACTAGTCTTTGCGTGTCTGACAACTAAGAATGACTTACTTCTATTGATGACTACTTTAAAAACAAAAAAGATACCTCAAAATGGAATTTGCATTCTGAAAACATGAAAATCATCAAAAGTTTTTTATAGAAAACATTTGCAATTAATACTATAGTTCTACAATTTTATCTTGAATTTGTTTGAACGATTAAACATGAGGGGCTGTAGCACCAAGTAGTATTTCACAGAGAATATTTAATGTATAATTTTTAAAACTTTATATTGATTAAAGAATTTGAAAATATGCTTTTTAAAAGAATAACTTCAAAGGAGAATAGAATATACAAAAATTAATCCCCTAAATATAATTCTGCAGGTGAAATATACAAAATGCATACATTTCCCTGACTTTCTTCTGAGGTGAGCACAGCCATTAACTATTCACTGGAAAGATTGACTTTACTATATCCTGACGGAGCTAAAACACAACCCAAGGTGAGAAGATTGTGGGAGTTTCTAGAAGAGATACTAGGAAACAAATATTTTTCCTTGTATTTCCTGATCGAGATAAACATTTTGCAAACTATGAATTCACTTTTTATTTCTGAATAGAAAGAAGGGAAGAATTCTAGAGAGCTCACTGAATATCCTATTTTGTCCATTATTCGATATATTAGTTTAATGACACACATTTCAGCTGCATCTGATATTCTTTTGATGGTATACCAGGAATTCTTGAACTGTAGAAATGACTGTTCCACTCTTTCCAAGTAGACTTGACGACTCCCTTTTTCTTCTGCTGTATCCCTTTTACAGTATCTATCACATATTATGCACATTAGTTTACACATTTATCTCTCTCTCCATCAGATTGTGAATAAACTATGTCTTCATACCCCCAGGACTTTCCCAGTGCCTCTCCACAAGTGTGTGTTCAGTAAGTGATTTGTAAATGGTTACGAGGCTGAATAAATGCTTTAGCAAACCATACCTCATTGACCTAGAGATGTGTATATAACATCTTAGTGCCAATTTGGGAAGCTATTTTAGAGGACTGTCCAAGAACTAAGTATAATCAATTACTTTGGGGTAGTTGGAATGCAACTCAGTAAGCAACCCTGTCCAAGTAATAAGTTACTGAGAGCATTTACCCAACACCAATTTCAAATTAATGAACCACAATGCATTTTGGCTGTGGGTATATCAAATTAGGAGTAACTGTGCTTAGAGCCACAGAGGTTTAAAAAATGCAGATTCTACATGAGGTTTGCAAAAGTGAACGATGACTATAAGATATACTAAGACCTCTATGAAAATATTTACCAGCACAAATATAAGGAAATGCCAAGTTTGTTATGGATTGATATTGGTCATAGATACTGACTATACGGTGATGCAAAAAATCCAGGAAAATTGCATGAGAAGAGCATCTTGATAAAACCAAGATAGAGACATCTCCTACAGCTGAGAGTGCAGCGCTAAGGCACTAGACTTAATATAAGAACTTTATTATACATACATATATTTTCCACTAGAGCTCCAACTAATTATATCTTTGTTTTGGAACTTTGATTATGACATGGGGAGGTTTTTCTAAGACATTGAAGATGCAATTTTAATATTTCTCTTTCCTATAGTAAGCCAATTATTTCTTTCAAAATCTTACATGACAGCTAAAGGAACAATTCATTAGTGTAGTCGTAAGAGAGGAGTCAGAAATAATCATGCTGCTTTTTGGAACTAGAGTTGGAGCACATCACAGTGGGCACAGGATTAATGCTGCTGTGCACCAACCTTTAATGGGTGTTTTGGGTACATGGTGGTAGGATTGGGGCTGACTGGGCCATTTGGACATTCGCCTGTGCCTTACAGTATTGCTCTTTTGGCAGAGGCTGTCAGAGCTTCTTTCCAAGTTTGCAACTGGTCAGGGACAGAACTCTGTTTCTTGTTCTTTTATGCTTTGTCTCTCCACATCCCATTATCACACTCTGGATGAATGCTCTCTCTAGGTTCTGTGACCTGAACCCTTTACTGCCCAGTACAGAAAATGAATGTGAGAACTGAACTCAGCCCCTAACTCTCTACTGCATCCTTTAAATTCTCTCACAGTTTTCTTATAACAAATAAGGGAACATACACATACAGGATGATGGAAACAGTGGTAAAAGGGAGAAATTACACAGATCAGACAGATGAAACCCAGACCACTTCCAATTCCCTGCACTCATGTATTTCTTTTCATTCTCATTTTGGATACTTTCCCTACGTTTCATTTCACTTTTGTACTTCGGCCAGCACACAAATTCAGCTGCAGATATTTTTTTTGTTTGACCTTACTAAGAATGAATCCCAAATTCCTATTCAAATGAAAGCAAAATTTCCAAATATAGGGGTTGGAGTCAGTTATGAACACACAAAGGTAGAATCAAGTGAACGAAGTAAGAATAAAAAGTAGAGAGACAGGAAAAGAGGATGGAAAAAACTTGCAGAATTAATGAAACAGAATTTGAAAGCATATGATAAGTTCTGTTAGCATGTTCACTGTAAGTTAGGTGATATTTCTCTTCATCTTTGTTATGGCTGCACAGGCTCAGTTTACCCCAGTTATCGTGGCAAGCTGATTAAGAGTTCTGAAACCCCATCTGTCATTAAACCGTCTCAATATATTATTAAAACAGCAAAACGACTTTTCCTCCAGGCAAACAGAATAAAACAAACTGCAACAACTTATGCTGTGTCTATACAACACAGAGTAAAATGGAAAATTCTCATTCTCCACTTATTTTGATCAATGTGAATAATGAAATCTGAGAGCTGAAACCACATTTTTACTTTGTGGCCTGCAGGAGCCTGTGTGGTTGTCATATCTTGGTCAGATCAGAATACTGTGTCAAATATTTTTGGTTGTTTTGGCTTTGGCCCAGCTATATATTTCAGAGAGACTTCAGCTGGTTAAACTTCATTTTCTTTAGTTTTTTTTTTTTAATTACATTGCCCCATGAAATAATATAACAAAGGAAAATTAGGTATGCTTCGATGGAAGGAATGTAAAGAAATCAGTATTATTAAGAGTATTTAGATTGATAGCCAAAAAGATGGGGAAGAATTAGAAGGAGTTTAGGAATCTATTTTCTGCAACTCCATTAATCGTTCATTCATAAAACATGAATGGTACTAGGTACCTTCCAGTATTTCTGACACATATAGAAACTATAGTGCCTTCTATCAGGAAGCTTGAAATCCAAAGAGAGAGAGAGAGAGACAGAAAAAGAAGTGATTGCTTACAATATAATGGGGAGGAATAATGTATGGGTTATAAACTACTGCAGGATGAAATGGGAATAGACGTGGGGTTCACAGAAGGTTTCCCACTGAAGTTGATAATGATCATGAATACTCACTACGTACTAAGCACTAGATTAAGCTCTTTGTGTGCATTAACTTATTTAGTCTCTAGTAAAACTTTGAGAGAGGTACTGTCATTATACTCCTTTCACATATGAATAAACATGTTCAGAGAGACCTTTTCCCCAAAGCCCCTAAGTAGACAAACAGATTTGAATCTAGGTCTGTCTGATTTTACAGCTGAGGGGTCTTAACCTCTAGGCTCTAGTTTAAACTAAGTTCTAAGGGACAACCTATGCAAATAACTTTCCACTAGGAATTGCAGTTCTAAGTGTATACTTCAGGGGGTGCTCATTTGTGTACATAAAGGGTTAAGACAAAAAGTTTACTGTAGCAATGTTTTGTCTTTTTTTTAAATATGCAATTAGCTAATTGTCCACTAATGAGAGTATATCTTTAAAAAATCTTAGGCATTTATAAAGGATGATATTGAATACTGAGAGAAAAATCAGCCTATCTGGATTAAAAACCTAGCTCTGCTGTTTCCCTGCAGTGTGAACTTGGGGAAATAGCTGAACTTTTCTGTGACTCTGTTTTCTCATCTGTAAAATGGAGATGATAAGAGCATCTAACTCATTTGTGGGAATTAAAGGAAACAATACAAATAAACCACCAAAAGTGTCTTGCACATACTAAGTGTTCAATAAATATCGGCTAGTATTATGTAATGGACCTTCTGTATAGTTAAAAGGAACACTTCTATGTACCTAAAATGGAAAGTTCCCAAAGACATATTTCTGAGCGTAAGTTGCAGACAGTTGACATAACATGATAATATTTATAAACTACATATTTTCATAGATACATATCATTTATATAAGCACATTTTTAAAGAGACACCTGACAAAGTTTTCCTCTCTCTCTCTCTATCTCTCTCACACACACACACACACACACACACACACACACACACACAAACAGTCCTTCAAAGCATCAATACAGCTATCATAACTGTCTAAGTCTTTACTGATTGTGTTTACGCGTGTTGGTCAGGGGAAAAGAATGACTTGAGTGAGGGAGGAGGGAGGACTACCTGTTAAAGTTACACTTTTCATGTGCTTTGACACAAGCATATACATATATAAATATGTGTATGCCTTTCTAAAATTGGAGAAAAATCAAGTTTTGTTGTTCTATTGAGAACAAAAATACATTCTGGAAAGATTTCACATGTGCTCCTGCCAAATATGGCTTTCATCCTATTTTCAAACAAATATTGATGTCTTTTGCTAGCAGGACTCTTTAAAAGAGTAATGAAGTATAAATGTTTTCCTATCACTAAAATTATGTGCCCCTTTGGGGAGATATTTAGATTTTCTTAATTTCTTTGGGGTTTCTTAGCATTCATGATTTTGATGGGTATTTTTGAGTAATGGCACTGCTGTTTTTAATCCCTTTATCTCTGAGGGTACAATTGCTACCATCATTTGCTCTTTGCCCAGATGTATGTTCTCTATTTCCTTCTTTGCTATTAGAGCTGGGCCACATTCTGACTGTTCCCGCAGGAGGACATGGCCAACCTCACACTAGTGATTTTTGTGCATTCTTTCTCAAGCTATGTCAGTCATTTTGCTCATACCACTAGAGGAGTTTCAGCAAAGCTTGTGAAAAGCATAGCTTCTCTAGAAGTGTGGGAAATGATCAAGTTCTTGGAACATCAGGAGGAAGTAAGATTTCTGGGAAAAACAAAGCTCTGTTATCAACTAACTTTTAGAGGTTCAAGAAAATGGATATCTGTGTCTTGATGCTAGATCTGTCATTTTTTTGGTAAGGAGTGAAGGATTCTCTTTTCAATTATCTTCAACCTCTTTTTCAGATATTTTAAATTGTTTATTTTGGCAGAGAATGTGAACATGCATGCATATAAATATATGAATTCGTGTCATATCTATATCTATCTATCATTTGTCTGTCTAATCTAATCAATCAAGAGTGCCAAGCATAGCATTTTTTAAACGCCAGAAATACATTCTTTTTAATTTTAAAAGTTGACAGTTTATTTTTAAAAGAAAGTAACTTATTTTCAAGAAAGTAATTCCAAACAGAAAGTATGCAGTATGTCTACAGCATTTAGGACATTGATTTATTATTTGAGAGTTATTAACTATCTGAGGTCCTAGGTAACAAAAGAAGAAAATATTCCACTTAAAAATCGTAGTGTAACTAATAAAATAAGTGTGCACTGATTTTGCAGTTTACAAGGTTCTTTCTCATTCCTCTTGTATTTTTATCTTTATGTAAAAAATTATAAAATCAGTCAATTACTTTTTATTTTATTAGAGAAAACTGATTATCTTTTTCAAAGATAATCAGATTTTCAAAATTACATGTCATTTTTTCCCCCAGGACTCTAATATTTATGATTAATGGAGAAAAGTTTTAAAATTAAATCACTGCTTTTCTTATAGTGATAAGCTACTTTGAGCAGAAGCCTTTTAGGTTTACATAAATCTGTAAGGAACACTGGCTTTAGAACAAGAAGGTGTACCTTAGTATTTTTCTATTGCTAGCTGTAGACTTTATAAGTTAGTATAACAACAATATTTTCCATTTAAAAATAATTTTTTTCAATCATAGATTTTTCAATCATCTTTTTGTAATCTATTTTAAAATAACATTTATTTTTTCTGCTTTTTTTTTATGTCTAACATACAAACCTAACTTTTTCCTTAGAAAATTTAGAAATTATAGAATGATATAATCCCAGAGAAAATTAGTCAGTTGGAATTCTATCACTGAGAATAAAATAAGTTAACATTTTGGTTTATATATTTCCAGATTTGTATATAGATACAGCTTTAAAATAAAGGTGCTATGCAGTAATGTTTTATAACCTGCTGCTTTAAATAATAATATAAGTATTTTCTAGATTATTAGATGTATTTTTAAATGACTTTGAAATTGTATGGTGTTTAGTGGTATGCGTGTATCAAAGTTTTTTTTGTTTTTGTTTGGTTTTGTTTTTTGTTTTAACTAACTTCCTATTCTTTTTCATTTATATTACCTACTAAGTTTGCTTATAAATTAGGCTTTCAAACTATCTTTGCTCAACACAAATATAACTCGGTATTTTTTTTTTGTATCTGAAATAACTGTTCATGTTTGTTACACATTTTCTTTTGGGATATTTCTTAGGCATATTTTCATGGGCTATTGATTTATAAGAACTAATTTTATATTGAGGTTATTAGCACTGTATCTACTCTAATGTTACCAATATTTTTCTTAGTTTACATTTTATCATTAAATTTAGTTTTTTTAATTCATAAGTTTAAAAATATATATTAAAATATATTCTTATTTTTCTTTCTGAGATATATATATATATATGCACATATAAATATATATATAATTAGTATTTAGAAATGACTTTCCCAGACTAATCTGAAACTTAATTGTGCCTTCCTCCACTACTGCTACAGTTGGACTCATTCTCTTTGACATTTTGATTGTTATAAAATTTGAAGAATGTATTGGTAAAGAAGAAGTTGCATTAAGGCCTAGGTAGAATTGATGAGGCTTGAGGGAATGCAGAAAGTTTAATAGCTGGGATCATGGGGAACTAGAAGAAATGTGATTGATGTCTAGGGTGGATAAATAAATATTAGAGAATATGAGGAACTTGTCATCTGAAAAAGAGGAAATTACCTTTGTCAGAGAAAAAGCACTTTTAAATTGGAATGATCACATCACGTGACATCTTTTCAGTGAAACAGAGATACAAGAATCTTCTGAAAGCAAAGATTTGGAGTGGAGGAAGAGTGAAGTTGCACTAGACTTTCAGGTTAAGTTCAAAGGCAAGTACTTCCGTAGTGCTGCAGAAATTCTTAGCAGTGAAAGAAATATGACAGGAACAGGAAACAAACAAACAAACACAAAGAAAGTACAACAGTAATCCTTAATATTATTTAATGTTGTAGTTGTTTTTATAGATTGGATAAGGACTTGATGAGAGCTATGAATCCTCCCCTCAGATAAATGCATGTTTATACTATTTTGCAAACAATTTTAGAAAGTGAGATGACTCTCTTACACTGAGTTAAGGACCTTTACTTTAGGGGACATATAAGACTTCCTCCCTAAATCTGTAGCCAGCCTGAGGGAGCCTTATATCTAGATGGAAAAATGGAATCTTCAGAAACACGATAATGTCATATTGCAGCATATGGGTTTTAATTATAAAGAATAAAGTGAGAATAAATGGAAAGGCATAGAGACATGTTCACTTTCTTTGGTTATTACTTTGTTTCTTTTTTCTACTCCTCAGGCTGCTCTTTGGGTGGGTATCTTCTCTCTTCCTTTATATCTATACTTCTAACGGATGTGGGTATATTCCTTGATTGGCAGTTGCCTTCACCCTTGAAGGCTAAGCATGAACCTATGAACCTATGAAAATGAGAGATAAAATCATTTATCAGAGTGGCTTCTACTAAAGTACTTAAGCTGAAAGTCCAAAAATAGGTTGTTCAGTTTTCTACATGATCCCATCCGTATTGTGATGACAACAGGGTAAGCAGGTATACTGCAACCAATAAAGGAGTGTATTTGACTCATGTATACTTCAAACCTAGCAAAGACTGCATTGAGAATTGGTAAAGAACATGACTCATAATGGGAACTCCATTTGTGATAAATCCCTTGTCTTCATAAAGGATTCAAAGGAAATTAACTCACCATACTATTTACTGAAAATGTTTGTCTGTTGTCTAAGGCTGTGTCTATCCAACTGAAAATGAGCAGAGTACATTATTTTCTGCTGTTCTAATGCCAATATTAATGTCAGTGTGGATTTCTTCATGGTCGATTTGATAATTTCTTCGGAGATGGGCCATTCTTATAAAATAATAACAGGCAACTGTAATCAATTGCACTGTATTGACAAGGTTTATTGTTTTCTCTGAAATCATTTGAAAAGACATACATGTGAATTTCACTCAGAAGAAAACTTTGGTTACAAAAGTCCTTATGCTCTGTGTCTCCCCCCAGAAACATTTGGACCTTTAGAAACATTTTTTTTTTTAGAAACATATTTTATGTATAATGTGAATAGGGTATTAAATATATAGAAGAGACTCAGGTAAAAATGGAAAGATTTGAAATCATAAAAGTAACAAAATAAACCCCAAACATGTGAAATGATAATCTCAAATAAGTTATAACAGAGATAATTTGGAGTATTTAGGCACTCTCTTGTCTCTAGACATTTAATGCTGAATTGTGGTGAACACTGCACTTCAACAGAAATTAAAACAGCCTGATGTGATTCCATCAAAGATGGAGATGCAGGTAAAATTAGTTATCTCCAGGCTTTATGCACAGATGAATATGGCAATAGGAAATAAAAGCTAGTACAGATAAACTGAAGGAAAGGCTGAAGCTTGCTGTGCATCTGTAGAAGTGATATATGTATTGATGTGGTACCATATGATGATTGATTAATCTTTACCAAAACAATTTAGTATTTTAATTATGTTCAATTTATAATTGAGAATGCATATTCTATAAAAAAAAATCAGTTGTAATCTCCCCTCCCCCACAGACTGATTCATCCAGGGTTCTCTACATAACAATGTAGACATAATAATTTAATCATAAAGTAATTTACAAAATCACTTTTAAATTCTTGAGGACTTCAAAGAGCTAATAAAAATAAAATTATAGGGCTTCCCTGGTGGCGCGGTGGTTGAGAGTCCGCCTGCCGATTCAGGGGATGCGGGTTTGTGCCCCGGTCCGGGAAGATCCCACATGCTGCGGAGCGGCGGCGCCCGTGAGCCATGGCCGCTGAGCCTGCGCGTCCGGAGCCTGGGCTCCGCAGCGGGAGAGGCCACAACAGTGAGAGGCCCGCGTACCGCAAAAATAAATAAATAAATAAAATAAAATAAAATAAAATTATAGAACAAGAGAATATAGGGGTTACAGTAATGACACAAACATAGCAAAATAAAGACATACAGTCCATGAAGATCTCTACATTATTTTTTTTACTTTTAAGTTTTGATGAAACGAAACACTAACTCATTAGCTTAATCAGCAATCCTGTTGCTATAGGGTCTGAAGGATGCTAAGTCAGACCTGATATTGGGAGATGGGGGACTCCTCTGATGGGCAACTTTGGCTTGAAAATTCACCAACAGCCTTGCCAAGCTTTCTTAAAACTGCCACATTCTCTACTACTCGTGCACCTGACATTCTTTTCTTTCTCCTCACAAGGGTCAGCCCTGCATACTGTCAGTTCTCCCACCCTCCTCCAGCTCCTTCCCCAGTTTCCTTCACAGATGATTTCCCCTAAAAAAAATTTGCACGTCTAATTCTGTCTAATTCTGTCATCTGCTTCTCACAGTACCCAAATAACACAAGTGGTATCAGGAGTTATCCAAGAAAACAAGATAGGTATTTAAGACTGGCTTACTCATCGCCCTGTGGGTGAAGAGGAAGGATATTGTCCTGTTTGGTAGGTGGGGCAATGGTACTCCCTTGTACAAAGCAATGTTAATTGCTAAGGATTTCACTGCTGGTGGCAGGAAAATGTCTCCGTGGAGAACAAGGCTGTGATAGGGGATGAGGATTCAGGCATTTGAAAGTTTTTTGTTAACAATGCTTTTAAAGACAGGGAACTTGGCTAGTTCTTTCTAAGTTGTATTTATGCCCTGCAGAGGGATAATAGTAAGAGACTGAGGGCTGTTAACAAGCTTTGGTATCTTACAAAGAGGCCCTTATTTCCTGTAGTGAAAACACAGAGCTGTTCAACAGGCTGAAGATCTAATAGAGTTGCAGGGCTTCAGAGACATTTGAATGATCACCCAGTGTTCTGCTTTGTTATGCCAAAGCCAGGGTGCTGGCTGGGAAAACCTGGGGCCCTGAGACATAGGATGGGGATATCTTGATACTAGTTCTGCCTTTGTCCATGAACCTTCTGGGCTTCAGAGGTGGACTACCTTCCTGAGAAAGAGCTATCACTCTTACTGAAGGCCTTGTGGCGAGCCTGGCGCTGCTCTCCCCCACCAGCAGCTGCTTGAGCAAGTAGCAGCTGGTAGTAGGCACTGTGCTCTGTCTGCTGGCTCCTCTGGTTCTGGTTAAGCAGCTGATGAGCTCAGCTGAGCTGGACATGAACTGCGTGTGTCAGCTGCACAGCTGTGGAGGTGATGATGCCATCGTGGTGCTGCTTGGTGGCCTTGTCTACTGGTCACCATCCTGGTGCTGGCTGGCCTGGCCATTTCCCCTGCTTGGCCACTGGCTGCCATGTTGTCAGTAGGCATTGCTCTGGTTGCCTCAGGCTCACTCTTGCTGCTGGGTTTGCTGCTGTATCAAGTGGGTGTGATTGGACACTGCCTACCCTTCTGTGTGGCTGCCTGCCCACCCCCTGCTGCCCAAGGTGACCACCACAGTGGCAATGGAAGCATCTTCAGCATGTCACGATGGTTGTCTGCTGGCCAGTGTCATGCAACCACATCCAGCCTCATATGACCTAGCCAGAGCCCTTCTTTCCATCACTTGCCTCAACATCTTGAGTGGTGTGTGTGTGTGTGTGTGAAGAAGATGGTGAGTGTATTTGAGTAGGTGCATATCCCAGGACTGTATAGCCCTCTGGTGGGATTGCATGATGTGTGATTCAGAGCCTATGGTTACCTACACATTCATACCACAGAAAGGTGAATGTATGTCTCCTTGGAACCCCAGTTTTTGTCCGTGGAACTGTGAGAGTCTGCCTGTCTGCTGTACATGGAGTCTGTAGGCCAAGAAGTATCTGGGATCCCTGAAATGTCTTGACTCCTATTACCAACACCCGTCAAATCCAACCCTGCCTTGTAACACCCATCAGGAATTTCCACAGGAGTGACTGTCCACACCAGATAGACTGCACCAAGGACCCTTCCCTGAGAAGAGTAACTGGTGGCTAAGTGGAAAGAACATGGGCTCTGGAATGTGACAGGTCAGGATTAGAATCTTTCTTCTAACACTTACCAGCTGGGGAGCTCGGACAAGTGGCTAACCTTTCTGAGCCTCAGTTTCTTGAGGGTCGTGGTCATAGTCCTGGTTGTGGTAATTAATTGTGAGGATCGAATGGCATCACGCATGGAAGGATTGGACACGTGGTAGATGTGCAGTAAGAATAGTGGCTGTTGAAACAAAAACACAACATAAACAAATGAAAAACCCTCCTCCCAAGGAGACAGGTGATCCCCTTCTCCATTTCTTGCTGCAGGCTGATACCTGGTAAGTCCCAGGATTACCTCAAAAAGAAGGCCTCAAAAAGGAGAGAGACTATATACAATGAATGAGTTGAAAGAAATAGCTAATAAGTACTTGAGCCAGGAGAATACCCCTGTGATGGCAATTTGAAGATGCTTCATTAAAGAGGCCAGAATGTAAGACTATGTAAGCAAGTATTCTTGATGTGGGACAGTTAATTGACTTTCCTGGGACAAGGCATATCCTAGCACGGACCCTAGGAGATGAAGTAAACTCACTGCTGCAGTGGCTCTTAGAGACCTAAGAAAAATGATGGCCAACATTAAATGAAGTAGAAGCATCTGAGTTATGGTATCTAACATTAAAGGCAGGAATAAAGAGGCTGAGAGAAGCAGGCATACTGGAGTGGATATATTATCTGAGGCCAGAAGATCCAGCAGATGAATGTGTTCCACAGAGGGAACCAGAGGTCACATTACTCTCCAAGGCCATCATCAAAATGCTGGTGATAGGGACACTAGTATCAGAAATTCTGAGGAGCCTCCTTTGCAAGCCAGAGCTGATGGTAGGAAAAGCAGATAGTCTTTTTTTTTTTTTTAACATCTTTATTGGAGTATAATTGCTTTACAATGTTGTGTTAGTTGCTGCTGTATAACAAAGTGAATCAGCTATATGTATACATATATCCCCATATCCCCTCCCTCTTGTGTCTCCCTCCCACCCTCCCTATCCCACCCCTCTAGGTGGTTTCAAAGCACCGAGCTGATCTCCCTGTGTTAATGTGGCTGAAAAGCAGATACAGTCTTTAGAAACCAGGTAGCAAAGTTAGGCACCAGATGCCAGGAGGCCACAATTACTCTAAAGATCAGCAAGGTCAAAGGGGCAGCCAAATGAGCTTGACTCACAGGGAGTGGTTAAAGATGGTTAATGGAACATGGCGTCCCTGGGAACAAGAGTGCTGTTCAATGACTACAACCAAAAATAAAAGGAAACAAAAGAGAAGCAGGAGGCTGAGGATTAAGGACAATCTCCTCGGTAAAAAGTAAAAATCTCTTGCTCAGTTCCCAAGCATGAGCCAATTTTCAGATATTGAACCCATAACATCCAAACAGTGGGCGCACCTCACAATGAAAGAAGTGAGGTAAAGCCAGATGACCTTGGGAGCCCCTGGTTATATCACATAGTGTACCATCTAGAACATAGTGTACCAGCCAGCCCCACAGAACTCTGGAACAGCCTCTAGAAATCCAGACAAAGTGTCAGTCCAGAGACAACACTCTGAATTTATAGGGAGCCATTCTCAGGATGTAGTGTATTCATTAAATCAGAGACCTCTCTGTGACGCTGTGTCCCCAAGGGAAAGAATACAGGGAACTGGGAACCATAGAATAGAAGCAGGATTATCCTCATGGACCATCACTCTCAATGACCAGCTGAGGGATTTTGTTCCTCTATACGGAATGCTCTGGGTTTTGCAGAGTTGTAGGTCCTGGTGAGTAAAAGGGACATACTTTTGCCAAGGGACACATAGAGGTTCCATTGAAGTGCATGTTACAGCTGCTGTCTGGGTATTTTGGATTCCTTGTGCCCAGAGACCACCAGGGTAGAAGAGAAGTCATCATACTGGTAGAGGCAATTGACCTTGATAACAAGAGGCCACAGGGCTACTCTTCATACAGTAGGAGTGGGTAGGAATATATGCAGCACCCAGTTGGTTCAGCTGGGCACCTCCTAGTACTCACTTGCCCCATTGTAACTGTGAATGGATATGTGCAGCAACTGCCATCTGAGGGTCTGATTAACTAAGGATACAGACCTCTCAGGAAAGAAGGTTTGGGTCACACGAGTACTGAGATGTGCTACCAACAGCGTGCTGAGGTGATCACTGAGTATGAAGGCAATTCTGAATGGATAACAGAGGAGGGATAGTTTGAATATCATTTATGGTCTCGAGATTGACTGCATCAACACTACCTCTTCTGAGTTTCTTGTCAGGTAGGGAGTCCCATGGGAACCATGGATAAGATGCTCCCCAACCAGTGAGGAAAGTAGATATATGTGATGCAATAGGTTGCCTGTGGCAGGCATCAAATTGTGTTTCTCAGAGCTCCAACTGAGGGGAGCATAGTTCAGCAATGGCTCCAAGCACTGTGCTCTGAAATCCATCACCACTATCACACCAAGGCCGCCTTCTCAATCACTGTTCCCAGCCAATGCTGACAGCAATGCTGAGAGCAGCAGGCTAGATCATTACTGGAGATGCAGAACTCCTCTAATGGGCCACTTTGGCTCAGTCCTTCCCATTGGCCTTTGACCTTGCCAGATTTCTTAGATCTACCTTCTTCCAGTCAACATTTATTCCCTCTGTCCTCTCAAGAGTCAGATAAACATCTTGGTCTGAGGGAAGACCCTCCTGGTTCCTTTCTAATTTTCTCACAGACATTAACAAATCTCGTGCCCATCTGATCTTGTCTTGGCATCTGCTTCTCAGAGAACCTTCAGTGCACATTGGTGTTGAAACATAGGTCAATTTGTGGAGTTTAAGTAAACTGTATCCTAAATCTAGACTGCTTCGTAATACTAATAAGGCCATGAGTATTTCTTGCTTCTTGTAAATACCGGTTGGCTTTTCTTCATTCAGTAATGATAACCAGTGCACCTAATCCACCCAGCAACCTTTCAATTCTTTCTTCCTTAATATAAGACAGGAAGGATCAGCAACAAGAGCATGTGAATATGTACAATTTCCCCACAATTATTAAACAAGCAACTAAAAAACACATGCCTGTCTGACAACAAATACTTCTAAGGCAGGATCTATATTAGAAAGTGAAATAGAGATATGTATGAGTCAAAAAATAATGAAAGTCAAAACCTCCACTTGCTTCAATATTCTGATATGTCCACTTTGTTTAATCTTTTCATTGGCTTCAAATTCTAATAATTAAGAAAGCTCACAAGGTGGTTTGCAGGAGAATATTAGTGAAAGGATTATTGTGTCCTTCATCCATAAGTCAGTTAAACAGGAAGCACACATCTTACAATGCTAACTAATTTCTTGAGCAAACAGTTGCCTGTGATTGGATGGATTTATAAATTCATGTTTACATTGCTAATATCATTATCAGCAAAAATATTTTACAGCATCTATTATAGCAGCTTTCAGGTAGTTGATGCCTCCAGAAATATTTGTTGGTCTGAAATGAAAAATATCTTTGAGAAATGGGTTTAATTAAATACATGCCATAAAGGTAAAACTGACTCACCAGCTGGGGGTGACAAAGAAATAAGTAGAGCAAGGTGTCATCAAATGAATCCTTCTGGTCCCATTAGTGGGAGAACCACACTGCAGCATAAGTGCCTTTGCCTATGGTAATTATTGCTGACATCCAAATGGCCTAAATGAGCACCATGTTAACACGATGTAGTTGATGATTTGGGCAAATGCCAACCCAACATGTATATTTCAGCATGCAACTCAGTCAGGGGCTCAACTACATTCAATATGATTATGGTTTCCAGCTAGATAGGAGGCAAGTTTCTGGCCTTTGCGGGGTTTGATACCCTGAGAAAGTTTTCCAGTTTTATCCCATTTACCACTCCTCCCAAAGTGTACCTCATAGTGAAGGATATAGGAAGTTAGTTATAAGGAACTTCTGTTAAATATGGGAATAGATAAAGAATAAAAGGGAAATGATGGCCTATGCCAAAATTAAGGGGATGAGAATCTTTTTATGAATGTGTTCTGAAGACTCCAAACAGTTTTATGATATTTCAGACAGGAAAAGTCACTTTTATTCTGAAGTAATGTAGGGTCGTGCAAACCTTCATATCAGCTGATAAAGAAAAATATTACTTTCATAGGTTCACACAAGAAGTTCAAGTATTTCATCTCAGCTTCAATTTTTAAGCCATTTTCCTGCAAACTGGCAAATTTCTGCCTACAGCAAACTGATGAAAATTCATGGGTGTTTTCACTCCTTCACTTTAGGGAGGAATAGTAAAACTTTTGCCTTAGATCAAACTTTTGAATATTTGAGGGGAGAAAAAAAAAAACACATCACTTCTCAAATGTGAATACCCAAAGTGAAATGTGGCTGTTTCTTACATTTTTAGATGCCTGGAAGTTTTCCACAAACTTCTATAACAGTCACTCTGCAGGCTTCTGCTATAAATGTTTCAGGAACTATCTAGGGAAATATTCTATTGAGGGGGAAGGCAGGATTATCTAGCAGATAGAGCGTGGAATTTGGACTTGGACAACCATCTGAGACCTGCACCTGCCTCTTTCATTGCCTTATGGTGCAGCGTTGTATAAATGATTCAGACTCTCTTTGCTTCTATTTTTCCCTGTGGTAATAGAGGGAAATGGGCTAAGCATTAGCCCCTTCTCAACAATCAGAGAACACTGTAAAGGTAAATATGACATTGTCTGTAAAGTGCTATGACCTGTAATCCAGAAAAACAGTGCAAGAGGTGTGAGGCCACAGAGTTTGTGTAAACATTATAGAACCCTAGCATGGAGAGCTGCGTAGCCTGGCTCTTCACTTCTGTATTTGATCAGGGGTCCTTATGACACATAATCAACTATAGGTATTGCCAGTTGCTGATACCAACAACACACATCTTGCCTTCAGCCTCTGGAACATGTTCATCTCCCTCTCACAAACTCAATGGATCATAACAGTCAATCAACTTGCATCTATTGATTGTCTAATATGCAAAATGCACTCTGCTGAGTATTAGACCTCTGGTGAAAGTCTCTTAGGACAATAATGATTTATAAAGCATAGTAGCTGTTCTCAGAACACTTGTAATCACAATCTAGTTATAAAGGAAGATTGCCTAAAGTATTAAAAATCATATAAGATACCCGTAGATGATGATTAGAAATAATGATTCTAAAGAGTTTAAAGAGTGATTCTTTAGAATAATGATTCTAAAGAGAAGGAGGGAAGGTATGAGGATTCAGAGTGCCTCCATTGCATGTGATTTTAGTTTGTAATTAGGGAAAATGTACGCATAAATACAGAAGGAAAAACGTGTACATGCTCGGAAGTATAAAAAACTAAAATGAAAATGGTATCCTTGGAAGTTATCATGCTAAAAAAAGTGATTTGTTATCATTTATGGCTGCCATCATTTATCTCACTGTTCTCATTGAATTTAAGCAATCTTCTTTTCTACTGATTATTTCTCTTATATGCTCAGTTTGAGGAATTTTGATGTCTTGTTTGAAACCCAGTTCAGTTAGTCAATATGGATATGTCTTATGAAAAAAATTCAGGGTGAAAGGAGGATCATGTGCTACAAAGGGAAGAGAATTAGATGAGGATCACAGTGATCTCACTCTGAACAATGAGCAGTCTCAACCTCTCAAGGCATCTGTTGATTCATTTGTAAAATAAGAGGGTTGGGCTAGATTTCACTGGCCAGTTCTAAAATTTTCTGGAGAAAAAAATGCTGCTTAGCAGTTCTATATCTTTGTGCTACTGGAAAGCTCCTCTTGCTTTTGCATTCTGTCAGGGTCCATGATTATTTCTTGTCATTAAAATCAAAAATCTCAATTTTATAGACCATGGATGCCTAAGGTAGAGGAGAAGCAGATGGCAATATGGTGTGCTCAAAAACAGGCTCTAGGGCTTCCCTGGTGGCGCAGTGGTTGAGAGTCCGCCTGCCGATGCAGGGGACACGGGTTCGTGCCCTGGTCAGGGAAGATCCCACATGCCGCGGAGCGGCTCGGCCCGTGAGCCATGGCCGCTGAGCCTGCGCGTCCGGAGCCTGTGCTCTGCAACGGGAGAGGCTGCAACAGTGAGAGGCCCGCGTACCCCCCAAAAAACAAAAAAAAAAATCCAGGCTCTAACTGTAATTCTTAATTTAGTTATTCTTAGGCTAGACTTTCCCAAGCTCTATTAAATTTTAGTGTTCAAGAGAGGTTTGGTCTTGCCTGTAAGGACTAACATAGGTGAATAGGCTTGTTCTTGGTAGTAGAACTTGTGTGTCAGTGAGCAAGCTGTCTGTAGAACAGAGTGGAGGCAGAACAACCTTGCTGGGGGATATATTGGCATATACCTTTATTTCAAGGTATATTGGTAAATATTTATTGTAAATATGATAGTATGTATCACCAAAAAGATTAACAATGTCAAAACATCTAGTCAATTCAAAGAAAAGAGTAATCCAATTTTTAAATTAAGTATGAAATATGTTGTTTGGTTTATGTGGAAAATTGAAAATTTGGATTTTATTTTAAACAGACATGTTTTAATGTGTCACATGAACAGCCTAGAAAAAAATAAAATTTATTTGTGCTGCATGGTATAAATAATGTGAAAGATAGTAGTATATTGGAAAAAAAAGTCAGATTTTTTGAGCATAAAATTGAAATTTTCTAGAATTTAAAAAAAATACGGTTTTAAGGACTTCCCTCGTCCAGTGGGTAAGACTCTGTGCTCCCAATGCAGGGAACTGGGGTTTGATCCCTGGTCAGGGAACTAGATCCTACAAGCATGCTGCAACTAAGAGTCCACATGTCACAACTAAGAAGTCCACATGCCGCAACAAAGATCCTGTGTGCCACAACTAAGACCCAGCGCAGGCAAGATAAATAAATAAATATTTTAAAATAAATTTTAAAATATGGTTTTAAACAGTTAATATTATAAACTGACAATAAATAATTGAGGCAAGATACAGCTACTTTAACTTATTATGAAATGTGTTCACTTATTCATATAAGGGGGTTTTACTGAAGGTTTATGAGGTGTTATGCACAGTCCAACAGAAATATAATTTAAGCCACATGTGCAATTTAAAATTTTGTAACTTCCACATTACGAAGAGTAGAAAAGACACAGGTAAATTTTTTTTTTTGTAAATTTCATTTACCACAATATATGCACAGTATTACTTCAACATAAAAATTATTGATATACTGTAATTTTTTACTAAGACTTCAAAATTCAGCATGTTTTAGTTATAAATCAATTTGAACTAGCCATATATTTCAGGTGTACAATAGCCACATGTGGTTAGTAACCTTAGTATTGGCCACCTGGGTCTGTGTGATGGGATTGAATACTAAAGAACACAGGCACGGCCACTACCTTCAGAAAGTTGACAGTCTAGTATGGAAGACAGACTCTGAACAATAAATCAAAAGTGTAAAATTTTACACTTTTCACAGTTTTTATAAGCATCACAAAGTTAATATTGTTGAATACATGCCCAGCATTTAATGTATTTCCACTCTACATTATGGATAATGTGTTCTTTATGTGGGTGAGATTATTCTTGGTATTCTTAAAGAAATGCATTCTTAATTAACACACTTTTGTAGTCTACTAATATTCTTTTATCCTTGTGCTTCCCATTTTCCCCAAATCAGTATTACACTGTAAGTTTGAAGTTGAATCCTGAGTCAGGAGCATAATAATCTTTTAATATGATTAAAAATATTAAAGCAACTAGGTACAAAATAAAGTTATCAGAGAAAACATTATTTGGGGTGAGAAAAATATTCAATGTTTTCCCATGAACTTTCTATAGCTTTATAATTTCCGTGATTTCTGCTGACATGTGTTTGTGAAGGCTTTCTACTAAGTGCTATAGACCTTCTCTAGGTTTATTTTAGATGTAATTTATTTCTTACGAAATCTTGCAATTGTTCCTACTTTATACATTAGCTGGTGTGATGAAAGTACTTAGGTATTAAAATAATAAGAGCATAAAACCAAAATATAAAGAGAATAGTTTGTACATGAAATAAACTCCGTCTTGTTTAAGGATTTGCCTTAATTGATTCCATGTAGCTCAAGCTTAATTGTGGATGGTGCTGAAGTTGGTTGTCTATTTACTGAGATATGAAGAATGCCAAAAAGCACAGATGAACCAAAAGTTTAATGTTCACTCATCTAACTATAAATAAATATATTTTCTCTCTTTGCTTCCCAAATAAAATTGCTACAGAATTTCAGACAGAGAAGATTTTATGGACTGGAAGGGTCAAACCTATGAGAAAAACTTCCTTAGCTGGAAATTGAAGACTGGATAGAGCTGGATTTTTCAGGAAGAAGTAGTCAAGTCTTTCTCACTTGGAAAAGCAGCATAAATAAAGCAAGAGAGTTGAAATTGGCAAGAGTTGTTGGAAAAATAAAGCAGATGGCTTAAGTTTGAGACATAGTGGAAGTTAAAAAAAGGGATGAGCAATCTGAGGCTAGTTAATGGAGACTCAGAATCTTTAACCTGATCCAATAGGTGATATGGTACCAATATAGTTTTGTCAGGGAAGTGGCATAATGAAAATGGCAATTTTGGAAGATTCGTCTAGCAGAGGTGACATGATTGATTTAAAGAGGCTGAAGAAAAATATCCAAGAGGTTGAGTTGAGAGACCAGATCCAATAATAGATTTGGAAGATTTAAAACAAGCCTTCTTAAAATGGGAGACTCATGCTTTTTTGACAGCATAGGAGATGGAACTGGTAAGAAGGGAGAGTAAGAGAAGGCTGAGGAAATTTATAATAAATGCAGGATTCAGTTTATTCAGAAAGTAGGCTATTACAGGATTCAGGGCTCTTGTTGGAGTGGGATGGACATAAAAAGAAGGAAAGACAATTCCTCCGTGGACAGTATGGTATTTTGAATTGTAGAGGTGCTTTCTCTCAAGTTTCTCTTATGCAGTGTAATATATAGTGGGGTTACATTTTATATTATTATTCTCAGGTCTCATTCCTCAGAGCTAAAGTAAATGGAAAGTTGGTTGAAAAATTACCAAGTGAACTATGGCAATACTTCCATTTCCTTTCTAGAAACATATATACTTTGGTTTGAATTATTTAGGAAATTATAGAGCAAAACAGAATTTATGTTTGCCTTATTTTGACATATGGTTTACATTTTGAAAACTTTGCCCTAGGATGGCATTGGGTAAAATTATAAGGATAAAACTGGGTATAGAGAAAGCAAAATCACAAAATTCAGAACAGTAATAGTAGTTACATGTGTAGTAAAACAATAAATATTTATCAGCTATCAGGTGCCAAACCTATTGAGGGCATTGGGTATATCTATGTGAAAAAAAAAAGTAAAAGATAAACTGGTAGAGGAAATGGTCACTAAAAAAATAAGCAAACACACACACACACACACACACACAATACATTTTGAAAAGTGCTTGTTATGAATTGAATTGTGTACTCTCCAAAAATTCATATGTTCAAGTCCTAACCCCCAGTACCTCAGGATGTGATCTTATTTGGGAATAGTTTTGTTGCAGATGTAATTAGCTAATTTAAGATGAGGGTACACTGGAGTAGGCTGGGCCCCTAATCCAATATGGCTGGTGTCCTTATAAAAAGGGGAAATTCAGATACAGATATGAACACGGGAGGAACACCATGTGAACATGAAGACAGATATCAGGGTAATGTCAAAGATTGCTTGCAAACTACCAGAAGCTAGAAGAGAAGCATGGAACAGAGTCTTCCTCACAGCTCTCAGAAGGAACCAACTCTGCTGACACCTTGATCTCAAGATTCTAGCCTTCAGAACTGTGAAACAGTACATGTCTAGTCACCTGGTTTGTGGTATTTTTGTTACAGCAACCCTAGCAAAATAATAGAGTGTTACCAAGAATTATTGGTGACGCTGAGAGTGAATAAGGGGATGGAGGCTTATTTTAGATTGGATGGGACAATGGAGACCTCTTTTAAGAAGTTATATTTACCCTAATACCTGACGGATGAGAATGAACCAGCTATGTGGGGCAATAGAGAAAGTGATCTGGGCAGAAGAAAGAGCATGTGCAAAGGTACCCTGAGATAGGAAACAACTTGGAACAAGTAAGGAACTGAAAAAAGACCAGTATGTCAGGAGCATTGCCAACGAAGGCAAGAGTGGCACAAGATGAGACTCGATAGACCTAAATAAAAAAGAATTTGAATTTTATTTTAAGAGTAATAGGGAGACTTTCATGGACTTTAAGCAAGTGATGACATGATCCAATTTACATTTTAAAATAAATTTTAAGTACAGTACTATGTAGAGAATGGTATGGAGAGGGAAGTGGAACATGATAGTAATAGTATCAAACCAGGTATTCAGGCTTGGAATAGGCTTATGGTAGCAGAATATAGATAATTTGAGAAAATATTTAATATTGGGATTTAGGGAGAGTGTGTCATAAAGAGTTGCTCTAAATTTTTTGTCTCGAGCTACGGAGTGTTTCTTATTGCGATGTTATTTACTGAGATGGAAAAGGCTGGGGGAAAAACAGAATGAGGGGTAATAGAACAAGATTTCAGTTCTGGATATGGTAAAGCTGATATGCCTGTGAGATAGCCAAGTAGAGATGCTAAGTGAGATGTTTGTTGGACCAAAGAAAGGTCTAAGAAGGAGGTGGAGAAATAGAAATTAAGTGAGGTGTGCAGAGACCACAGATTACTGAACACTGATATTATAGCTGAAGTCTCCCAATTCCCAGTCCTGTGTCCTGGCAAATGCCTACTCAATGGTATTAGAAGATCATTTGATTAATAATAAGGGGGCACTTTTGTGGGTTGTTTTGAGAATAAATGTACAAGTATCTGTGTAGCAAATAAAAGACATGGATGAAGAGTGGTGACACAGTGTCAAGGGCACAGTATTAAGATCTGGAAAGCTTGGAATCTGCTTTTAGCCTTGCCACTTGTTGGTTAATTGTGCCTCAGAAAAGTGAGTTCAAGGCATTAGGACTACTGTCTTGTTAACGGAATTATTCTTATCAGTCATAGCAAAGCTAGTTTCCACATTATCCTCTGGTTCTGTTCTTCTGATGAATATCTTTATAGCTGTTACAGTTTTGTTCCTCTTTTGGGAAAAAATAATGTGTTATTTTTTATGTTAAAAGGGACAAGGATTTTGCTGTATCTAGGAGGAGAAGTGTTTCACTATATAGAGAGTGCATATTCGTTGGTTGATTTTCTAAAAAAGAAAAAGTATAAGAAAACTTCAAGAAAAAGCTACAACAGACACATTTGACAAGAAGTTCACAAATGTAACTTTATAGTCATTTAAATGGTTGCTTCTTTCTTATCTTCTCGGCCTATTGTCCCCGTTCCTCATCTTACAGTTTTTGTTATACTTGAATGATGAGCTCAAAGCATGAAAAGCTGTTGTTTTCAACCTTTATTAATGTTTCCCAACTCATTTCCCTGTTTGCTTTCTGACAACCTGCCAAAATCACCCTCTGGTGAATTGTGAAAAGATTGGGGTAGCAGTCGTGGGACCCAAAATGTGTTGCAGATAATTAGTAGATCAGGTCTTTGTCACAGAAGATACTTGGCCACCCACACATCTCTATTTTTAAGCCTTGTGTGTCGCACAATGTGTATTCATTGTCTGTTTTAGTGTGAAGAGCACATCTCTTCATTGTATATAATAGAGCTGAGTTGATTGAGAAATTCCATTATTCTGTCGTCATTTTGTACTGTCCCTGGTTAACACATGAGATATACATATTTGGTGAATAACTGAAGCCACCTTTGGCTTTTAAATTGCTTTAGAAATGGGAATTACCTATTTTGCTACTTACCGAATAATCCAACCACCACAGTCTTTGTTTTCCAATAAGGCAGGAAACAAAAATCTCCTTAGATGATCACATTTGTTTTCTTGCTAATTAGTTCTGACTAATTTGATTGGCAAGAATAGCAGGTCAGGAGATTAGTTCTTGAATGGCACAAAATAGAAAAGGTTTTTTAGTGTAAGATAAGAGGTGATAAGTTGAAGTAAAAAGAAGAACTTAGATTTGGGAATGATGAAAATGCCAGGGTTATCAGCAGGCTTTCCACCAGAATTGATCACAGAACAGCAGGTAATGAATTATTATCTAGTGATATGTTCCCTTTAGAATACTATCTAATGGTACAGCCTCTGCACACATGTGGGGGGGTTGTGTTTGTGTGTGTGTGTGTGTATTTTATAATCAACAGACGTACTCAACACTTGCCCCATTTAATTCTTCCCTTACTTGTTTATGTGTTTCAGTATCAAAGGAAGTTCATCAGTTGACACAATGTCAGTGGTCTCAAAATATAAGAGTTATGTAGTCACAATATAATGAACTCTAGTTGCTATAATATTATAGCCAGAAATAACTTATTCTTAAAAGATTAATAACACCAACACCGGTCTTAAAATCTGACAAAGCAGTAAAGATTATGCTTCCTCCTATAACTGAGATGGTTAACTTAGAGAAGTCACACAAACTCTAAAAGTTGTAGATTATCTGTAAAATGAGCACAAAACAACTCTTCTTCCTGTCTGACAAGATTCTTATCAGGTATAATAGAATTGATATACAGAAAAACCCTTTGAAATTTCTTAGATGTTTTACAAGTGTAAGTCATTATTGTAATAATCTAAATTTTGACCCTGGTTTCTTTTTTCCTAAATCCACATTTATTCATTTTTAAAAAATGAATAAATACCTACTATATTTCAAGTCTGTACCATTCTAGGTACAGGGAAGACAACAATAAACTAAACAGACAATAATTCCTGTCCTCATAGACCTTAAACTTCAGTGAATTGGAGTAACAATAATAGGTAAAAGTTAAAATATGTCAGTTGTTGGTAAGTGCTGTGAAGTAAAATAAGACAAAAGGATTCTTTAAAAATGATTCCTTTGTAGAATAACTTGAAGGAGGTGATGGCTTCAGCAGTGAGTGAGGGCCAAATTGTGTGTTGAAATACTAGTTTAAAGAAAACGGCCATTCTTGAATGAATAGTCTTTCACTTCTCAATTAAAGCCATGTGTATCACTTACTAATACTTCATAGAAAACCCAGCTAAGTGGTTTGGCACTTAAAACTATTTTTTTCACTCTATGCTTTTATATTTAGAATGAAAAATTTGAAAATAATGCATCTTTATCTCTCTACTTCTTTGACTTGAACACAAAATTATTTATTTATTTATTTTTTTGCGGTTCGCGGGCCTCACATTGTTGTGGCCTCTCCCGTTGCGGAGCACAGGCTCCGGACACGCAGGCTCAGCGGCCGTGACTCACGGGCGCAGCCGCTCCGCGTCATGTGGGATCTTCCCGGACCGGGTCACAAACCCGTGTCCCCTGCATCGGCAGGCGGACTCTCAACCACTGCGCCACCAGGGAAGCCCCAAAATTATTAATATAAGAAAATGAATGAAGTGTTTATATTGTATAAGGTCATGTGAGTGCAATGTAATAAAAATTAATTTCATATTAACATATGCAAGGTATTTTTAGAAAGGTACATCTACTATCCAAAATGACACAATGCCCTTGAAAGTAAAAAAGTTGAATTAGCCTCTCTCTCACATACATACACAGGAAGCAAATGCACCCTTCCTTAGCACAAGTGCCGTAGAAAACAGACCTAGAGGCAAAGACCTTACGTGCTAACATTTCATTAGGGAAGGAAATCCATAATTCCCTAATTAGGAGGAAAATTTCTAACTTAATTAGGGAGGGAAGGAGGGAAGGAGGGCATTACTAAACAACTGACCACAGTGTCTTAGGCACAGCTGATTGCTTTGTGGCTTCAAGAGACAACTTCAGAGAGTGCATGTGAATTTCTGAGCCTTCTCAGAGTCTGCGGCCCAGTCATTCCAGAAGGAGCATAAACTTGTCTGGGACCTAATTCTTATTATAACCTATTCAATTTTAAGGAAGAAAATGTTTAAACACATTGGAAATCTATGAAATACAAATTAAAGCAAAAAAAAAAAAAAGAATTGTCTTTTAAAAAATCTGTCAAATCAGTTAAGATTAAACAGATCAATATACTATACTGTATTTTTGTTATATGGGAAGGGTGCATTTTTCTGTAAGTCTAATGATTGTGTTAGCTGATTCAACTTTTATAGAAATATATTCTATTGTTTAAGACTATTCACTGCCACAGAATGACAGGCATTCTCTCTCTCACGCACACATAAACACATACGTATTCACAGAAAAACAGCCACCGTGGATTAGATTGTCTCATATTTCTCAGAACAGAGTAGCCGCATGATGTGGGAAAAATATAGTGTAACTTAGCTAGCTGTTCTTGGTTCCCAAGTTCCTAATGGGAGTATACAACCCCTCATATAGTGTAAGATATGAAGAGTTGGGAAAGCCTACTTATTTAATGCACAGTCCTTTTATACCAGATGTAGGCAAACTACAGCTGCTGGGTAAATCTGAACTACAGTCTGTGTTATAAATAAAGTTTTATTGGAGCACAGCCACCCTCATTAATTTATATACCGTCTATGGCTACTTTCCAAAGTTGAGTAATTGCAGCAGAGACCATATATCCTGTAAAGTCTAAAATATTTATTATCTGACCCTTTATAGAAAAAGTTTGGCAACTGTTTTGTATTATTGGCTTGCATTAAAATTCATGAAGACTTTATAGTCACAAATAATATACACCCTTACAGAGAGTATTCATTGACATTTGAAGCATTCTTGGGTTTCGAGTTAATTCTGGCTCGAAACCCAAGAATGCTTATTAATAGCAAAGCCCCATCCCTGCTGAGGACGGGTCAAGTGTTTCTAGTCACCCAGAAAACCCATTTCCATAGTCCACCCTCTGACTCTAACTTCATAACTGTCTCCATAGGGTCATCTTAACTAAAGACCAACCAAATATCTAATGATATATTGGAGGTGCCTCTCTCTATCTTGCTATCTCTTTATCTATCTATCTATATACATACATACACACATATATATATATATATATATAGGCAAATATGGAAAATACCCTTTGTTACAGCAAATTCATCTCTACAGATTTATGGTAAAGACATATTTATCTACAATTTTGCTATAAGGTGTTCATTCACATAACATATCAGAGAAATAATTCTAAATGTTCAAATACTGGTAAAATAAATTCTATCACCATTATGTTATAATTATTAAAAATTATATCTATATATGTGTGTATATATTTATATTGTGCAAAATGGCAACATAGTTTACTATGAATATGTAAAGACGGTCCCCGACTTACAATGATTTGACTTAACGATTTTTCAACATTACGATTGTGTGAAAGAACGTGCATTCAGTAGAAGCCGTACTTCTAATTTTGAATTTTGCTCTTTTCCCAGAATAGCAATGTATGGTACAATACTCTCTCATGATGCTGGGCAACAGCAGTGATGGAGTCAGCCACACGTTCAGGAGGGTAAACAAAAGGTACACGGTACACTCACAACCATCCTGTACCCATACAACCATTCTGTTCTTCACTTTCAGTACAGTATTCGATAAGTTACATGAGATATTCAACACTTTATTATAAAATAGGCTTTGTGTTAGATGGCTTTGCCCAACTGTGGGTTAATGTAAGTGTTCTGAGCATGTTTAAGGTAGGCTAGGCTAAGCTATGATGTTCAGCAGCTTAGATGTATTAAATGCATACAATATTTTCAGCTTAGGGTGGGTTTATCTGGACGTAACCCCACTGTAAGTCAAGGAATATCTGTAGAGGATAATCACATTAAAAATTGTATTTGTATATGATGGAATAATATTTTAAAATGTAATTGCTGTCTTTTTTCAGTTTTGATAACTATATTTTAATCCCTACACCCCTTCCACAATTAAGACCAGGTTACAAGGTGGACACCTATTGCTCTAAGGAGAGAAAGGTGGAAGCATCTTACCAAAGTGATCAATCTTCCTTTAACTTTTAAAATAGAGTTTTAAAATTCAACTGCCAAATCAATAGTCCACAAACCAAAGCACATGTGGTATATAAGAACTAGACAATTAAGGCAGAAAGTTTTTCTATGAGTTTTCCTATGAACTGTTGGATTGGAAGATCATAAACAAGAGCCATGAGGACTTAGACCCAAGAAAATCACAGAACTGGGTGAATTATATCCTACCTATGCATGGTAGGATATAATTAAAATTATAATCCTCTGCACTGGATGAAATCAACTGCTGCAAGTACTTTTCACATATTAAGTTGTTGAATCCTTGTGCAGTAGGTGTTGTATTAGTATTGCTATTGTATAGACGAGGAAACTGAGCACAGGAAGGTTAGGTGAGTTGAGCAAGGTTATACACAGCTGGTAAGTAGAGGAGCTGGTGTTTTAATTCAGGTATTCTGGCTCCAGAGAACATGCTATTCACCTCTGTGCAGTATGGCTTCTCCAAGATATAATCATATTTCTCCAGCTGAAAAAGCAATACTGAGTTAGCCACTTGAGGGCTAGAGGGAGGGAAAGAATCAGAATCAAAAAGGAGACCTAGAGAGACAATATAGGTGCATATAAGCCATTGAACCCTGGTTCTATCTCCTTCTGGGGAGACAGAACAATGGACTGAATATTTGTGTCTCCCCCACCCCCAATTCCTATGTTCAAACCCTAATCCCCAATATGATGGCATTGGAGATGGGGTCTTTGGGAGGTAATTAGATCATGAGGATAGAACCGTCATGATGGGATTAGTGCTCTTACAACAGACACAAGAGAGCTTGCTACCTCTTTCTCTGTTTTCTGCCATGTGAGGACACAGCAAGAATATGGCCATCTGCAACTCAGGAGGAAGGCTCTCACCAGAATCCAACCATGCTGGTATCTTCATCTTGGACTTCCTGGATTACAGAGCCGTGAGAAATAAATTTCTGTTGTTTAAGCCATCCAGTCCGTGGTAAGTTTTTTATAGCAGCCCAAACTGTCTAAAGACAAACCCTAAGGGTATGGATGGTAGTGGGGCAAAGAAATCTTTATTTCTACTGGAGAAATTCTACATGGAAATCCAAGGAACAAATTTACTTATACCCATAAGACTATGTATCTTCATTTCCCTCCATAGTCCTGGTTTTCATTTATTATTGTACTACTGTAATTATCAATAGCACACCCTTTCACTCTCAAAAGCATCCCAGCTTAGACAATAAATTATATGGTCTATTTATACATCAGTTACCACATGGAACTCAGGTAGGAGGCTGACCCACAAGGCACCCTCCTCCAACACAAGCAGAGTAGAACACAGAAATGGTGGCAGCAAATGTTCAGACAGAAAGAGGGCCTGAGAGAGCCATCACTGTGTCAGCCATCTATTGCTGTATAACACACCATCCCACAACATACTGGATTAAAACGACACAGTTTGTTTAGCTCTTGACTCTGTAGCCCAACAGTTTGGTCTGACATCAACTAGATTTACTCTTTCCTCTGCAATCATCTTCTAGTTATGTAATTGGTTGGCAGATAATTGCAGGGTACTGTCTGTACTTAGATGTCCTCGCTCACATCTCCGGCAGTGTCTGTGGCAGCTGAGTTCTGTCCATGTGGCTCCACTTCCTCCAGCAGGCTAGCTTCGACTTGTTCACACAGTAGTCTCAGCAAGTCCAGCAAGAGAGAGGACATACCCCAACCCCTAAGTATATTACTAGCCTCTGCTGGAGCCATATTAGCTAATATACCGATGGCCAAAGGAAGTGACATCACTGAACCCAGAATCAGCCTAGAAGGGTGCACAAAGTTCCATGGCAGGGGTACGTTACTAGAGGGAGGGGTAGGATTTGTAACCTTTTGGAATGGAGGCGTTAAGTAGTTACCAGGTACCTCACTACAGGAGGTGGGAAGGTGCAGAAAGTCATTGATGTCCCATTTGTCATGGAAATCATTTGTATCCTTGAGCAAAGGAACTGTTCAAAGTAGTACCTGAATGGGAGTTGAAGCACAGGCCAAGGTGACAGCCTAGCAGCTGGATACCATACCAGGGAGCTGTGCAGGAGAAATACCATGTGCTGCCTGTGACATAACATCAGCAGCAGATGCATCAGGGGCAGACACACACACACTCAAATACTGTGTCTGTTGAGACCTCTCATCTAAGGGCCAAATCTGTGTGCAAACCAGGGCAGCCCTACCATGCCATCTGTCTTAGTCCTCTTGGGCTGCTCTAACAAAATATCATAGACCAAATGGCTAATAAACAACAGAAAAGTATTTCTCACAGTATAGAAGGTTGGAAGCCTGAGATCAGGTTGCAGACTTCGAGTTTTCGCCTCATGTAGGGGTAGGAGCTCGGAAACCCCGTGGGGTCTCTATTACAAGGGCTCTGCCCTCATGATCTAATCACCTTCCAAAGGGCCCACCTCCTAGTACCATCACATTGGGGATTAGGTTTCAACATATGAATTTTGGGGGTATACAAACATTCACACCGTAGGATCATCATATCATGGAGAGGAAGAAAAGAAAAAGAAGTTGAAACTTTAAATGAATGAGAGTGAGCTAATGCAGAAATGATTAAGTTAAATGAGAAGTGCTTTGATCATCTTAAAATGGAAAACTCAAGTTTATTTTCTTCCACTACAAATGTGAAAAGGGAGATTTGTGAATGAATCCAGTTATGAAGAAGTAAAATCATGTCTGTATTTCTAAGTAGTGACCTTAAATTTTAAACTATGTATATATACACATAAATAAGTGAAAAGTGAGCATATTCACCCAAAATGTTAAGAACAGTAATCTTAGGTAGTGAGCTTATGGATGACTTATATTTCGTTAACTTTTGTATATTCTCTAAATGTCCTCAAATGAACATGTATCAGCTTTGCAATAAGAGACAGATTTTGTTTTAGAACAGATGCATTTGTGCTTTTGCCCATTCTGTGCTTGCTGAAGCTAGTTAATCTGAAAACAGTTCCACCTTGAAGTGTTAATGAGCTAATAAGTCATTTCAGGGTGAGTTACTTTTCAAAACTGCTGATATCACACCTCTAACTGCACTTGTACTCTACCTACTGACGGGGAGGACCTGGCTTTTGAGGCTGTGACCTTATGTAAGAAAATATGACAAAATATGCTTGCTGTCTACACGAATTCTTCTAAACATCTAATTAATTGACATAGTTCCCATTTTAATAAGTTGGTGACTGTGCTTTGAAGCCACTCATTTCTCTATATGAGGCCTCAACAGAACATGGCTTAGTCTTTCATAAAGTAGCAAGAGAGTTCAAATTTACTTCCATTCATTCTCAGAAACTTTGCCAGATGTTACTCTAGAGTTTTAAATCTATTCAACTATTTGGAATTTGAAAAAAATATAAGCTAGGCTATGAACTATGAATGAGAAGCTTGCAATTAGCTGTGATTATAACAGTTATATGAATGCCCTAAAGTCCTATCATGTAAAGATTACACCTAACCATAATGTTAGAAAATCCACATAGAGCGCTGGCTGTGCAAAATACCAGTTGATGGGAATTTTAGCTTTTGGAATGATTGACTTACACACTGGTATCTGCACACATATGCACGAGTGTGCACATACACACATACAATTACCACCAGCCACAGAGGAATGGAGAGAGAGAGAAATAACCTGATGTTGAGGTTTTCCACTGCACCTGTGTTGATGTATTTTCCTCGGGTTGTCCAAAAAAAATTTCATTCACTCTGCCTCCTGTTTCTTCCTTAATTATTCTTACAAAATTATTTTTCACTCTTATAAAACTCCTCTAGTAGTTATTGGCTATTAAGCGAAAGAGGCAATTTTATGATTATCACCTACAATATAAGATACAATAGATTAGATAAAATATAGTGAATAATGAATAATGAAAATCATGAAAAAGTGCTGGGTTTGAAACATCAATTAGTTATGACATGCTACATCCTTCAGAGGTAGCAAACCCGGTATATTAGTTAAAATGCTTTATGTTGCAAATAATGATAACTCAACCTGGCTGTGATGTTAATTTCATGTGTCAACTTGACTGGGCCAAGGAGTACCCAGATATTTGATTCAACATTATTATGAAGGTGTTTCTGGATGTGGGTAAACATTGTCCACTCTATTTTAAGGCCTGAATAGAACAAAATGTAGAGTGAGGGAGAATTTACTCTCTTTGTCTGATGGTCTTTGAGCTAGGACATGGGCCTTCTCCTGCCTTCAGACTTGGACTCAGATTGAAATTTTTTGTTTTTGGATTTACTTTATTTATTTATTGATTTTTTTTTATTGGAGTATAGCTGCTTTACCATGTTGTGTTAGTTTCTGCTGTACAGCGAAGTGGAGTTCCCTGTGCTATACTGCAGGTTCTTATTAGTTATCTATTTTATACATATTAGTGTATACATGTCAATCCCAATCTCTCAGTTCATCCCCCCCCCACTTCCCCCCTTGGTGTCCATACATTTGTTCTCTACATCTGTGTCTCTGTTTCTGCCTTGAAAACTGGTTTATCTGTACCATTTTTCTAGATGCCACATATATGTGTTAATATACATTTATTTTTCTCTTTCTGACTTACCTCACTCTGTATGAAAGAATCTAGGTCCACCCACGTCCCTACAAATGACCCAATTTCATTCCTTTTTATGGCTGAGTAATATATGCCATTGGCTCTCTTGGTTCTCAGACCTCTAGATTCAGACTGGAACTTACACCCTCAGCATTACTGCTTCTCAGGTCTCTGGATTTTACTGGATCTGTAACATCTGCTTTCCTGGGTCTCCTGCTTGCAGATCTTGGGACTTCCTAGCCCTCATAATCATGTGAGCCAGTTCCTTATAATGTGTGTGGCAAATGCCCTACACATGAGAGCCTTTGTAGAAGTTCAGGTTCCTAGAGGAGAAATTCCAGCACTCTACTGGAGCAAAAACAGAAAAAAACAAGTTTGGACACATTGGAGTGGTCAGAAGGAACTTTGCCAGAATCACCCCCCCACCACCACCACCAAGGCGGCACAGCATAGAGAATTAGAGAAAAAGAAAGCTGGGGATCCCTCCTATCAGTGAACAGGGAGAGTGGTAAGTGAGCACCTGGCCTTCCCAGCCATGCAGGACACCGCTAAAGAAAATCATTTCTCTCTCAGATATTAAAGGAAGAGCTCCATGACTTGGGGGAGGGGAGGAGATCAGGAAGGAGGCAGTTAAGACTATCAGAGCATTAAAGGAACACAGGTCCTGCTGCAGCAAGCCCACCTATGATCTTCTGGCAAAACCTCACCAGAGAATCCCTCCAACTGGCATGCCAGCACCTCCAGTGCCCCAAAGGCCAAGCCCACACCTCTCTCCCCTCTGTGGCTGGCTCCTTGTGCATTCTCCCGAGGGCAGCAGCAAAAGCAAACTTAGACAGACAGTGAATACACACAAAACACTGAACAGGGTGTGTGGGGAAGGGGGAAGCCACAATTGTGAGCTGTAGTACCACCACTGGGGGAAAAAAAGAGAGGTTTCCAATAGCGGGCCTGGTGCATTTTAAGTTTGAGAGACAGCATACTAGCTTAAAAATTCTACCACAAGAGGGAGCAAGAAGCGTGCAGCAGGTGTACCCATATAAGGTCAGAGAAAGCCTCAGAATACAAGCAGGACCAACAAGGAGTATGTCACCTGAAGGCTGCTGGTAAAGATCGAAGGATGTGACTAGTACTTTGTGAAAACAGCAATGTAAAACTCCAAGGAACACGAAGAATCAAGGAAAATGACATCACCAAAAGATCATAATAATCTTCTAATAATCAAATGCGAAGATACATAGGACAGGACAGAACATCCAATAACTGTAGGAAAATTTCAAAAGGTATCACACACATAATTGGAATACCAGAAGAAAAAGAAAATGGAGCAGAAGGAATATTTGGAGTAGTAATGACTGACAATTTTCCAAAACTAGTGACATACACCAGAGCATAGGTACAGAAAGAGCAAGACAGCAACCACAATGAATACCCCCACCCTACCCCCCCAAAAAAAATCTACACCTGGGAATATCATATTCAGTGTGAAGTAAAAAATGACAAATTAAAAATCTTCAAAGAAGCCAGATGAAAAATAAATTTACCTCTAGAGTAACAAGGTTAAGAACTACATCAGACTTCTCACAAGAAAAAATTCAAAGGAGAAGAGAGTGGAGTGGAATATTTGAAATGTTATAAGAAAATATGAACCTAGATTCTATATCCAATGAATTCATCCTTTAAAAGTGGTGAAATAAAGATTTTCTCACACGCAAACTTAAGGAATTCATTGTCTGCAGAACCACCCTGCGAAAAGCATAAAAGAAATTCTTCAGGGAGGAGAAAAATGATATAGGTCAGATATTTGAATCTTGCTGAAAGAGCTCCCCATGTCCAAAGTTGGAAAAATTTCAACAATAAATAAGTTTGGGTTATAGTCCAAAGGATGAAATACATATTTATGAGTCCATGTTGACATAAATAAACAACTGAATAAATGGGAAAGAAGAGACAACTCTTCTAGACAGAATTCCAAATAATGAATGATGATACTCCATTCTCTAGGAGGCCGAGCAGAGCTCCCCATTTCCCAAGAATGGGCTGCAGATACTGATTTTCCTCTAAAGAGCATAGTAAGAATGGGAAAAATATAATGGTAGATTTACAGTGGGGAAATCTGACAAGCATTAACTCATCCAAGTGGTGAAGGTCAGCATCAACAGTGATAAGTCATGTTGATAGATCATACATATCCTTGCTAGGGTGTGATGAGACCCTAGCAGGAAGACCCTGTGGTCTTTCTTCCCCCAAACTCATATTCCCAGATGGATCAGGACAAAAATAACAGACAAATCTTGACTGAGGGACGGTCTAAAAAATATCTAACTACTCCTCCTCAAAATTGCCAAAGTCATCAAAAAACAAAGGAAGTCTGGGAAATTGTCACAGTCAAGAGAAGCCTAAGGGGACATGATAACTAATATGATAAGGACGGGACCTTGGAACAGAAAAGGAATATTAGGTAAAAACTGAAGGAATCTGACTAAAACATGGACTTTAGTAAAAATGTATGGCATTTATTGTGACAATAATACCATACTAGTGTGTTAATAAGGTGTTATGAATTTGTCTAACACTTGTTAAGGAACACAGGGTGTTGGGTGGTGAGCAGTTCAACAACAGACCACAAAAGAAATTGAAATAGAGAAGCTTATTACTCACATGTCCTGGAGGAAGCACACAGCATGCCTTGAGGAGCCTCGTGGGAGGTCAAGGCAGAGTGCAGACAAAGACACAAAACCTGGGGCACATGCCTTTACTAGGGACCATGGGTGAAGTGCTTTGGGGCTCCCAGGCTAAGGGTGGATTGGTCTGTTCAAATTGAAAGGGCCAGTTACGATAATCCACATGGGGATCTTATCTAAGTAGATCCTTTGCGAAGGCATTGGGAGGCAGAGGAGACTGTTGACCGCAAGGGCTATTGGGTAAGTCATACCAGGAACACAGTGACTGCTGGCTGCTATCTAGGACATGTGCTTGTATGAGGGAGTAGTGTCAGTTTAGGGTCACTGTAGGCTGCTTGGCCAAACAAAATGGTTGTCAAGGCAGCAATGCCAAGAGTTTAGTTAGTTAAACTCTCGACATAAGTGAAACTGGGGCTGGGATGTTTGAAACTCTCTGTATTATCTTCATAATTTTTCTGTTAATCTAGAACTGTTCTAAAAATTAGGTTTATTTTAAAAATAGTTATCAAGAAGGAAATAAAATTGGCATCAGCAAACTAAATCTTCAACTATCTTAGGAAAAATTATTTGGAATTTAGAGTTCTTTATTAGCATTCAAGAGTGGGAGAATAATAAGAATATTTTGGAACAAAAAGGGTCTCAGAAAGTTTAGTACAAATGGACCTTTTTAAAATGTTTTACTTGAAGATGTCTTCCGTAAAATTTAATTTAAAAAGTCCAAAATGGACAAGATTTTGGTATAAATAAACAGCGGTGTGTGAAAAAACAAACTGACACCAAATAATTTTTGATGAAAACATTAAAAAATTATTGAAATATCAGATGTTCCAGTGTGCTATGTAGATTCTGATGTATTTGAGAGGTTTATATATTAAATACTAAGGGTTACAGTAGCAGAAAAGGAAAAGGGTATATAACTCCCAATGTAATAGGAAAAATATAAAAACATAACAACAGAAATATACTAGATCAGTCAAATGAAGAGTGAGAGAGAAAGGAAATGTTTTTTTAAATCAAAAATAGAATACATATATTAAAATGGCAGGAATACTTATAAGAATTCATTAATCATAAAAATATTAATGAGTTAAATTCCATTTTAAAATATAGATATCCTTAGAATGTGTAAAAAATTCCCCAAACCAAATACACTTGCTATACAAGAGCCATACTTATACATGTACAAGAGCCAAAATACATATACAAGAGCCATACTTGAAATTAAAATACATAAAAAAGATTGAAATGCAAAAGGGTTGAATAATGTATTACCAACAACAAAGATTAATCAAAAGAAAAGAGTTGAAGAAATGTTATTATCAGACAAAATAGAATTGAAAGTGAATTATTTATGTAGGGCAAAGGGAAACATTTCATACTGGCAAAAATAACAGTATACCAAGGTGATATGAGTGTCATGAACTTTTATGTGTACATAGTTACAAAATACATAAAGCAAAATTTCATAGAAAGCCAGGAGAAATGGACCAAAAAAAAATAAAAGATTTTAAATCCGTGTTAGAGACGAAAAAGCAAAAAGACAAAAACGAGTGTAACAATCGAATAAAACATTTACAGGTTTCTGTGTGTGTATATGTGTGAGTGCATATGGTATGTGTGTATGCATAGATGTTAAGGATTACCAGTATCAGAAAAGAATAATTAAAATAAATTCTCAAAAACGATAATAAACATTTCTTTTCAAACATACATGGAATATTCAGAAACATTAATGATGTATTAGAGCACGTGGAAGACAACTTTGGTTGCTCAACCAACAAATCTAAACTCTCCCTACCTCTTCTTTCTTCCTGGTTAAATAAAACAATAGGGAGTTTTCAATTCAAAGAAGAGTGAAAGGAACCTAATAAAGTGGACTTCAATGTAGAAAATCTTTTGTATCATTTTAATATGATATGGAGAATAGAAACATAAGCCAGTAGTTTAAAAATAGTGCTTGGGTTAAGGAAGGTATTTCTTAAGTTGGAAGATTAGTATAGACTTTTATGCTAATGGATGAACAATTAGAGAAAGAGAAATTGATGAGGCAGGCTACTTTAAGTTGGAAGATTAGTATAGACTTTTATGCTAATGGATGAACAATTAGAGAAGGAGAAATTGATGAGGCAGGCTACCAGAGACAATTGCTGAAGTCAAGTCTTTCAAAAGGCAAGACAGAAAGGGCTCCAGAGCATAAGAGGAAGTTGGGGCTTTTGATAGAATGGACACACCTCTTTTATTTTTAGCAGGGATCACTTTATAAGGTTGTATAAGATACAATTTCTATCACATGATTGTAATTGAAGCACCAGTTAAATTAGCTATGCAGCAAAATTGTAAAGTTGGCAATTTCAGAAGTTGCTAAATTAGAAAGAAACATTAAAAATTTTTAGCATTTTCTTTGAATCAAGGAATTATGACAAGATTGTATTTTCCTCTATAAATTTGGTTTATTCATTTGATAATTACAAAAGGATATATTTTTATCGTATGACCGTGGGCAAGAGAGACTCTTCCAGCAAGGATTATGAGACTTTTTATTGGAGCTGAATATAAAGCATCTAGTTGTAGATTAACTGAAAAATAGAGAACAGATAATGAGCTAAAGATTTTTAAAAGGTGTTATGCCAAAGATTGTTTCTGGAAAAAAATGTAAAGATAGCTCAGATAGGGCTAAAGAGGGAAGAAACATCTCTTACAATTTAAACCTTGCAGATTTTAGAAATATACTTCAAGCTCTTTTCCAATAGCACTTTATCCACCTGGACAGAGACATTGAATGGGATCACTATTCTTTCATCTCCATGGCTGTTTTTTCTTTTTCTTTCAAATGAATGTGGAGAGGGGATGCCATGGTGGAAATGAAAGAGAATGAACAAAATATCCAGGGAGAAGAATTTGATATGCTTTGCTTGACAGTTTTCTTGGAAGATGCTACCCTTCTTGCTCTTTTTATGTCTTGTCTTCCTTCATTTTTTTTTCCTATTTTAGGGCCTGGTTATAAAGACTAGAAATATATAAAATGCTAGACCTGGATGTTCTTCAAAATGTTAACTGCTGAGTTCAGCAGCTTGAGTCATCACTGAATTACTTCATTGGAGGAAAAAGAAGAAGGAAAAAGAAGAAGGAAAAAGAAAGCAACCATTGATTGACAGACTGCCCCGGAATACAAATTTGCCTTCTGAAGTCACCAGGAGAGAAACTAATCATTTCTTGTAATTAAACAATAGCTGAGTCTCCTCCAGCAGTTCTACCTTACCTAGATTTGAATTGTGAAAACTTACAGAGAGGTAGCATACTTTCAAGAATCAGCCTTAACACCGCATGCCTGCCTGGTTCAACTGAGCAAAACATTACATTGCTGGGGCTTCCTTCTGTCAAGCTTCTCCACATTGTCTTCTTTTTCTCTGATGTAAAAATTCTCATTTTTTATAAAAGAATCTTTGAATCTTTCTTCTTTGCGGTAGAATAAAGCTTAAGCAGTTGACAAGACTTACCCCTTGTATTCAGCCAGGTGATATTAAAAATTATCCATGATCTGTAGAGTTGATTCTTCTCTTGAAGTCCTTTAGGGATGGACAACAAAGAGGAAAGTGTAGTGAAAAAAAAAAAAGCGGAAAAGTTTTAATACTAGAAGTGAAATTTGAATTGAATGTAAATTGAGGTGTAGAAGAAACAGCTGTCTAAGGGCATGTTGACACTGCCACTGTTTGAGAGATGCTAGATATGCACCTGGAGAAACTTAGTAAAGACGAACTTACTAACACAAATAAAGAGATGATTGTGACAAAAAGGTTGAAGATATCCTAGAGGAGAGGTGACACCGGCAAAATCTTTGAATGAAAGGAACTCCCAGAGATATTTCACAACATTGCAAGTGCAAAGGATAAAATGTTGGAAGCTGATCCAAACTTAGAAAGGATTATGAAAATTCATCAGGGTGTAGAAAAGATGCCGGCTCCACATGGTAAATTATAAGATGATAAGAGAAGGCAAGCACTCTTAAAACTATTCTTGGTAAGTTTTTTTGTAAAGAAATAAAGCACTTTAAAATCTCAATGTTACAAGTTACAGTGCACAAAACAAATATTATTTTTATGTGTTGTTTTCTTTCCCTATATATATTTAATTGACAATAAGAGAGTTTTAAAGTTCTGGAAAAATAATTTTAGAGATCACAGAACAATTGTAATTTTTCCCGTTAATTATTTAAGATCAGTGTGTATGGTATTAGTTTATATGCTCATTTTTATGGTCTGACATACTGTGCAAAGTAAGGACTGCCTGGATTATTAAATAAAGTCTTCCATTTTAAAGTCTTTGTGAAGTAAAGACTATTTTATCTAGCATTTTTGAAGTAAAAGGTGTCAGAAAATGCCAGTTGTCTTTCCTTCACTTGAAGGAGATCATTTAGGACATGATGAGATGAGAATGATTCCAAAGCACCACTCTTAAAGTTCAGAACAATAAAAGTACAACACACAGTGACCAGATTTCTCATGATTTTTGTCTCAGGACCTGACTACAAAAATCACTTCACTTTGTGGATTACATCTAATTGGAATAAATAAGTGAAAGCTGAAGGACCTATTTTAGTGATCTCAAGGAAAGGAGACTAATTCATTATCCAAACCAGGATGTTACTGAGAGTAAAAGGGATGCTAAATTAATTAAAATTATTTAACTATTGAATATTTCTTGGTTTTATTGTATTGGTAAATATAATAACTAATTTACTTTTTCAAGTCTTATTTTAAAATTTTCTCTAACAAAATGAAAAGTAACATATCTTTGTATATTAAAGAATAATTTTTTTAAAAAAACCCTCAGATTTAGTATCTAAACATTAAAAATTAACGTAAGCAAAATAGTTTTACTTGGTACATATTCACACCTTTTTCTCAGTTTTTAGAGTATACCTGTCTCTAATTAGATGCCACCCTTCTTGATAAAGAATATAATCTGTAAATAAGTCAATTTTTTCATAAAATCAACAATCTTCAAAGTTAACTTTTTATGTAATACATTTGAAATTGCTAATACATTTAATGCAGTTATCTATGTAGATTATAATATTTTAATTGAAAAAATACACTGCAGTTGCTGAAGTCCGTGATAAACTGAGAACATATGCTGTTAAATGGAGTTGTTATAAACATTACATATTTTATTTAGATGTGTAAACATTTGATATGAAATAAGTTCACACATGCTGTCTTTTTTTTCTTTATTCAGAGGAAGTTTCCTTGACAAATAAGACAAATAAATTCTTCAAATAAGCTCTTTTTTTAAATGATTCTTTACTATGTATTATCAAATCAAATTGCTATAAAATCATAGAGCTTTCCATTTCATTCTATTCTTATATATATTATCAAACTATCCAATTGAAAAGAGAGAGAGAGAGAGAGAGAGAGAGAGAGAAAGGGAATTTCAACAACTAAACTGTAGGCCCCATTTATACTGATAGTATATCATAGCTTTGGGGAGCAACTATGAATTATAACTACTGAAACTAATTTCAAAAGCATCCCTACTACGCAGCTTTTTGATTTAGAAATACCATTGCTTTATCTTGGCAATGTGTTCCATCAAAATTTAGATTCATATTTTTTTCAGCAAAATATAATAATAAAAATAATCTTAATATTAATGTTTAACTTTTGAACTGAATTTATAATATCATTCATAATAATGTGAAATATTTATCCTTCAACTGAATACACTTCCAAATCTTTATATTGTATATAAAAATGTCAAAACACTATGAGAATTAACTGATTTTCTATTTAAAACATCTGTCTTTGATAAAAATCTGTTTTTTTCCAACTCTGTATAGAATTCTTATGCTGATGGAGCCAGTTCATTAATAGTTATAGCTTTACTTACAGTATATGTACAAGACAATTTCAACTAAAAATGAAAAATTAATTTAGAAGAGTCATTTGATCTAAATGAAAATTTATGTTTGAGTGAGAAGTAAACATACTTTTTTAAAATACAGATGACAAATTATTTTTCATCCCAGACTTCTTACATAAAATAATTACTACCTTTTGAAATAAAAACGGACAATTCTTTAGCATATTTGTGCCTTGTAACTTTTATGTCTCTGTGTTACTATGGCTGTAAGAGGAGAGGGTAAATGTCAATAAAAATTTTGTGCATGTTACATGTTCATAATGATGTTTCATGATAAATGGAAATTTAGTGCTTAATTTTTTTATTTGTTTTTTTGGCTGCACCACAGCATGCAGGATTTTAGTTCCCAGACCAGGGATCGAACCTCTGCCCCCTGCAGTGGAAGCATGGAGTCTTAACCACTGGACCTCCAGGGAAGTTCCATGTACTTAATTCTTTTTTGACTTGTACTTTTGTTTTTTTAGAACTCATTGCTCATTAGAGTTCATTGCATTTCATTGCAAAATGAAAACATGGGACTAAAAAGGAACAAGGGTAGTTTTAGACTTACACCATCTAATAAGTGAGAAGAAAATTGTAACAAGAGGTTCGAAATATTCTCTGTGAACTGTACAAAAGAACTGTTTGGCTTTCATTGGCTGCATATATTTCATGCACTACTAATTTACTACCTTTCATTCTAACCAGTGGTAGTCTGAGCAGCTTCAGGTGTTAGAGTTCAGTACTTGAATGGGTCATGGAAGGAGAGCTGGTTTATCACTGGTTTCTTTCAAAAATAATATACTATATCTGATGCGGTTTACAAAAAAATATGGAGTTAAAATTGTGATGGGGTTTATAAAGGAAAAGAACAAGTGTTAGGAGAGAGTCTAAGAGGGGAAATAATTTAGAATAAAGATCAGAGAGTTCTGGGAGGAAGCATGATTAAAAAATATAAAATATTCCCAATATTGGAAAAGCTTGAATTGAAATTTTTAAAACTGCAAGTCACAGTGAAAGATATTTTTATGAAAAATGTTACATTACAATGAAGATCTGCATGAGTCTCTATACTTCATAGAGTACAACTTCAAAAGAAATTTTTAAATTGTAGGAATTGCAATGAAGTGTCGGAGACATTGAAAGACTTGAACTTACCTCTCAGACCATAAAAATCAAGTTGACAAAAACATGTAGACATACAGAATTAGGAGAACGGTAATGAAATCTAAAATAGACATAAGCTATGAATAAGTCATTGAATGTTTTAATAATAATTTTTAATGACGGTTTAGTGTTCATGATATAAGTGAAACAAGCACAATCCACAATCATGCATGCAGTATCAACTTAATGATGCAATTATATATGGATCTATGTCAAATAAATATAAAACATTTTAAAGAAACCAGCATCAAATTACCATGGCAATTTTCCTCAGTTGGAGTTGGGTGATTTTTTATTTTCTTCTCTTTTTTATATTCACTGCAATATAATAAATGACATTCATGATCAGATTAAACACTAGTTATTATTTTTTAATAGGAAAGATCACAACTGTTGGCTCTTTTAATAAAGCATGGGCATCAGAAAAAACTTACTAAATTTCTGTTTACCTGTGTGGTAGATTGATTGTAAAAATGGACCCAATTTTCCATACTTGTCTTCAGCAACATCCTTCACAATCTGTCCTAGAAGCTCTTTTCATCATAGATAGTGTCTCCTCACATTCAATCTGGGCTGAGCTTTGACTAATTTTAGCAAACAAATGACTAGACATTATTTCCAAGCCTGGGATTCCAAAAGCCTTAAATGATTGTACTTTTTTTTTCCCCCTTGGACCTTGGCTTTGCCATGAGAATGGGCTGGCACATTGGAGGGATGTGAGAGGCACATGGAGAAGAGTGACCCACAATTAGCCAACTCCACAGATTTGAGAGAATCCAGTGAAGATCAGCAGAGCCTCCAAACCGACCCACAGCTCACTCGAGACTTATTAGTGAGCACAGTCAGGATCAGAGGAGCCACCCAACCTATTCATAGCACTGTGAGCAAGAATAAACACTTATGGTTTTAGGACAGTGAGTTTGGGGGTAGTTTACTACAAAATTTGATTATGGCAACAGATAGCTGAGACAGAGTTGATACTTGACAGAGGGCACTGTCATACGAGAAACTTGAAATATGTGGCATCAGCTATGTGATTGGTTGCAGGTGGCGGTTGGAAAATGATAAGCAGACTGTTAACAAGGACTGGGGGCATGGTAGGAAACTGTAAGTGGAGTCTGGAGAAGAGGATGATCCATGTAATGTCATTGCAAAATAATTGACAAAACTGTTGCTTGCAGTAACTTGGAAGATGGAAAATATATCTAATGAACTTTTGGATTTGCCTAAGGAGATCTGCAGGCAGAATGTTGAGAGTGTCAGCTGAATTTTCTTAATTGTGTGTGGTACAGCAAGAAAGTGATGAACTAAAGAAAAGCTGGCCCTTCCTAAGCAGAATTTAGAGGCAACATGAGAGGGCCAAACTTATGGGCTACAAAATAAAACATTTTCTCATCTCTAGTCCTTCTAGTCAGGAAAAGATTATCAAAGTAAACTATAGCCTAGGGACATAGATCAAATGATCAGTGTGTCTTAAGATGTGTTGTTAAGACCTCTGAAAGAGTTAAGGAAGTGCTTAGGCCACTCAGGTAGGCAGAAGGCTGCTAGGAACAAAGGGTGGCTCCCGCAATTGTCTGATATGACCCAAATGAGTGTGATTAAAACTAATTTGTTGAGTGGAGTGGATGTAAATCAAATTATCTGAAAGTTCAAAAAAATTTTTTTAAATAGTTGTACAGGCAAAAGTGGCCTCATCATCCTGGCCTCAAAGGTACTGAGATTGTTCAAAATGCAAAATGGCTTCTGGGTTCTCATCCTTTTGAGAAAGCCAGTTGAAACCGATATTCAGAGGGTGTAAATTCCCCTGATCTCTTCAGAAGGGGTAAGGAGAGAGATGGGAAAGGAAGAAGGTTCCTAAAAGTGGAGCTGTGGAGAACAGTCTGTCCTTGGGAACAGAATGGAGGCCAAATCTGGGAACATTCTTTTCTCCCAGTGTCAGGGAACCTGGCAACATTTACCCAGTTGGATTTCAAAATTTTTAAGGTCCAGAGAGTTCTACATGCCTCCCATCCTTGCCTTTCTGAATGAGAGTGCTGTTTAATGCAATTTTCCTGTCCTTGTCATTATTGCAATTTTCCTGTCCTCACTATCACATGCAGGGTGGAATTAGTAAAGTACAAATACCTTGTTTTTTTGGTTCATAAGTCTTTGAATCAAAATGTGACGCCTCTGAAGAGCCTTATCTAGACTTCATGTAGATCACAAGATGCTGGACTTTGAAGACGATACAATAATTGGATTTGGGCACCTTGGGAGGGGGTGAGCGTAATTTGTAATTTGTGAGTGGTAATTTATGGAGCTAAAGCCAGAAAGGAATGGTAGTAGATCGATTGCAACCATTGCCCCCAATTCTTCACCCCTCACTGAAACCACACCCTTTTCAATGTCGCTTCAAGCTCCTCGTCCAGAGGTGGAGTCAATTTCACCATTGCTTGAATGTTGGTAGGCCTTGTAACTTTGTTTTGCAAATAAAATACAGAATAAATAATTGCTGTATTATTTATGCTGTATTTTATAATTTATTTATGATGTGTTTATGATTGTGAGTCACCTCTTAAACTGGCCTCAGAGAGGCCTAGCTCACTTCTACTTTCTTTCTCTCTCTCAGACCTCAGCACTATGAGAACATCCTGGGCTAGTTTGCTGGATGATGACAAATACATAAAAAACAGCTAGACCAGCCAGAGTCCAGCAGCCACCAAACATTTGAACAGCCGAAATAAGAGGAATGGCCTGCCCAAGATACAGCAGATAGTAGGTCTTGAGTGAGTCTGGCAGAGATTAGAACTGTTCAGTGGATCCACTGATCTATGAATAGATGTTATCGTTTTAAGGCTCTGGTTTATGGAGTGGTTTGACACACAACATTAACATAACAATAGATAACTGATAATTGATGTAACCTGCTATAGTAAGTGTGACTGCACTTAAATCAAGCATTGTAAATTTCAAGTTATGATCATTAATGGAGGGGCTGGAAATTAAGTAAATTAGTCTTTTTTTAAAAGAGGGAATTACTCTCCTCTAGTTAGAAAAAGACAATTAATGTGATTCCCATTGTTCTTGTGTAGATGCAGGTGACACTGTATTCTTGTTTCTATTCTGAATTCTGTCAAATCGCTTAGAAGTGAAAAGAATGTAGGAGAGGTAGACACCCCTGGAGAATTGCTTTGGTAGCCAAGCAAGGAAGACACTGAGGTAGCAGACAGCTGCCACCGTGATAGAGGCATTAGGGACTTAATACCAGACTCTGAAAATCTTTCTACAAGACCATGAGTTGTTGACAGGTGAAAGTAGTATTTTCACTCTTTGTGTCTCTTAATAGAAAAGAATAGAAGAATTAACAGTTATAATAGTTTAGTCAGTTTTCCCCAAAAGGAATATTCATAGACTTTATACAAAAAAGGTTCTATGTTCAGGAAAGTTTTAAAAACATTGGGTCAAACAAAGTGAAATACATTTTTTTTTTAACTGCAGGACTTCCCTGACTCTTACTATAGCATTTGTATTGTGAATCCCCCAAAGGAACATACAGCATTCAATATTCTCCAAGTTTATTTGACCATGGGACTCTTTTTTTTCACAGAATATTTTGCAGGATTATATTTTCACCAAGTACACTTTGGGGAATGCTGAGTTCATGGTTTACCTCCTTTTTTAAGTTTTAAATTATGTTCTATGAAGATAACCTTTCCACCAGTGTATGTTTTAATGTTCATACTCATTCGATAAAAAAACCTAAAAAGCATAAAGTGAAAACTCATGGCATAAATTTTACTGGTTCTAAGGTTCTATAATACGCCACATCTTTTAATACTTGTCAAATTGTAGGTCAAACATAACAGTAATCACTTTTTTTTTTGTCTGCATTGGATTTTAGTTGTGGCGCATAGGCTCTCTCTAGTTGTGGCGTGCAGGCTTCTCTCTAGTTGTGGCACACAGGCTTCTCTCTAGTTGTGGCATGCATGTTTTCTCTTCTCTAGCTGTGGTGTGCAGGCTCCAGGGCACGTGGACTCTGTAGTTTGTGGCACGCAGGCTCTCTAGTTGAGGCACAGGAGCTCAGTAGTTGTGGCGCACGGGCTTAATTGCCCCGTGGCAAGTGGGATCCTAGTTCCCTGACCAGGGATTGAACCCTCATCCCCTGCATTGTAAGGTGGATTCTTTACCACTGGACCACCAGGGAAGTCCCAGTAATAACTTTAATAAACATTCACATGTAGAAAAACTTACCACATGTCAGGCACTGTGTGAATTGCTTTACATATGCCATACGATCATTATCAGAAAAATGCTGAGTCCAACACAGCTATACTATGTTTAAAAATGATGAAATTGAAGCTTATAGAAGTATGGCTGTGTTTCAAATTAACTTATTTAAAACAGAAAAAAACTGAGATTCATGCAGTTCTATCTAATGCCAACACCTGCTCACTTAATGACTGGATACCACTAACCAGTAGGCATACTGTTGGGTTTTAGAGGAGCACAACTCTGCCTAGAAAACCACACTTGCTGTTGGAGAACTCTCAAGGAACAAATGCATCTTAGAGTAAGTTGGTGAATGGAATAGTGAAGCTGATGAAGAAAAGGATATCTGAAGACAGTTTGGAAACTCAGCAGAGTTTAGTCTAGACTGAGCATGGACTCTGAGATTAAAGAGTTAATGTTTAATGTGGAAAGATATCAGATGCTTTGATTCCACTGGAATGTGTTATTTTGCCCAAACTCAAAGTTTGTAATTTCTTTCCTTGTTTTTTTTTTTTTTTTTTTACTATGAAAATTGGAATTGTGGTAAGAATTCTAAAAACATACTAAGGTTAACTATATGATGAGTAAATAATCAGATTATCATTATCTTGAGTAAACTTTGGGCACAGAAGTGAACATCATTTATAAGGAAAGAAAATAGATGTATGCATAAAATATTTTGAAAGATGTGAGCACTATTTGAGATGATCCATAATACACAACCAGTTAGTAACTTATTTTAACGAAATTGTAGACATAATTATGACATACAATAAACCATATGTATTTATACTGTGCAATCTGATAACTTCTGACCTGAGTATACATCCACAAAACCATAATCAAAATGAAGATAACAGGGCTTCCCTGGTGGCCCAGTGGTTGAGAGTCTGCCTGCTGATGCAGGGGACGCGGGTTCGTGCCCCAGTCCGGGAGGATCTCACATGCCGCGGAGCGGCTGGGCCCATGAGCCATGGCCGCTGAGCCTGCGCGTCCGGAGCCTGTGCTCCGCAACGGGAGAGGCCACAACAGTGCGGGGCCCACATACCGCAAAAAAATAAATAAATAAATAAAGATAACAAGCATATCCATCACCTCAAAAATTTCCTTATATTCTTTTATAATTCCTCTCTGCCACCTCTCCTCATCCCCCAAGTACTGGGGCAACCACTAATCGACTGCCACTGTAGATCAGCTTGAATGTTTTAGAATCTTATATAGATAGAATCATATAGTAGGTACACTTTCTTTGTCTGCCTTCTTCATTCAGCATAATTGTTTTGAAATTCAACCATACTGTTTATATTACTTTTTATTGCTGAGTAGTATTCCATTGTAAAATCATCAGAGTTTATCCATTCACTTATCAATGGACAGTTGGGTTGTTTTCAGTTTTTGGCTATTACAAACAGAACTGTGATGAATATTCATGTACAAGTCTTTTGTGGACATATGCTTTCTTTCTTTTTTTTTTTTTTTTTTTTTTGGCAGTACGTGGGCCTCTCACTGTTGTGGCCTCTCCCATTGTGGAGCACAGGCTCCGGACGTGCAGGCTCAGCGGCCATGGCTCATGGGCCCAGCCGCTCCACGGCATGTGGCATCCTCCTGGACCGGGGCACGAACCCACGTCCCCTGCATCGGAAGGCGGACTCTCAACCACTGCGCCACCAGGGAAGCCCCATATGCTTTCTTTTATCTAGGGTAAACTAGAATTGTAATGGGAGGATTATATGGTAAGTCATGTTTAACTCTTTGATAAACTGTGAACTGTTTTCCAAAGTGGTTTTATGTTTTTTACAGTCCCATCAGCAGTATTTGAGAGTCCTCCTTTCTCCACATCCTTGCCAATGCTTGGTATGGTCTAGCTTTTTAATCTTAGATATTCTAGTAGGTCTCTAGCATAATTTTGTTGTGGTTTTAATTTGCATTTTGATGAATGATGTTGGGCATCTTTTCATGTGCTTATTTGCCATCGATGTATCTTTTTTGATGGACTGACTATTCAAATGTTTGTCCATTGTCTTTACTGGGTTATATGTTTTCTTATTAACTTTGAGAGTTTGTTATATATTCAGAATACCTGGTTTACTTGATTTTTTTAATAATGAAATGGGACTTTTGTTTAATGTTTAATTTTGATTCATATGCGTGGTCTTACTACTCAGAGAGATAAGTCAGGTCCTAGAGCTCTGGCTTGCTTCATTTCTCCTTCCTAGTTACCAAAGTGTTCCTCAGGTCCTCAGCATCTGGGTCTGGGGATGTTGAGAATCGGTAGGAATTGCCTCAGAAACTTAAGATTACAGTGGCGATGCCTAAGATTCAGCTTCAGACCTAGCCTTTAGTTTTTGCCTTAAAATTGTCAAGGCAAAAAGTATTTCTAAGAATTAAAAAGTGTTTAAATTACAAGATAAGAACCTAAAAGTAATGGTGCTTGGTCCAAAGTAATCATCTTTAGGTATCCTTAAAAGTTGTTTTAGGCTCATTTATGAAATAAAAATGTATTTATCTTTTATATATGTCAGACACTTTGATATCTGCTAGGAAAAAAAACATAAAAAATCATTGCTAGGAATTTGAAAGTAAAACTATCAGATACTTCACTCTAAAGAGGGAAGTATTTTATTTCAGAGCATCCTAACTATAAAGAATGTGCACTCTCTCTATATAAATAAATCAGAATTGATAATTACAATTTAAAATAAGAATATTAAGAAATAGATCTTTAAACACATAACACAATTGGTTTCTGCCTTTTCTAAGTCCATATAATCTTTTCTGTGGTTCATACATTTTATGTTTTTTCAGTGGAAAACAAAGAGTAGCTTGTGGCCACCTTTCCTGCCTCTGTAAGTTATTGCTTCTGTGCTTGCTGTTTTTGCCCTGATGTTTTTCTTACTTTCTACACTCAGACTCTTTTCCCTCCAGTTAAGGTTGTGGTATTGTTGGTGTGTGTGTGTTTGTGTGTGTATGTGTTTATGAGGTGGTGGGGGGATTAATAAAAATTCTCATGTTATTTTTACTTCCTACTCAATCCCTGGTATTGCTTGTTGGGTGTGGGGCTGGAATTAGTACATATGCAGCACTATGCCATAACTTTCTGTTTCTTTCCTTGGCTAACAGTTTCTGTGGTTTACGGCATAAGGTTGAATGGTTATATGGTTATCAATGTTGAATTATGGGTTTTCATCCCTCTACTCTTCTGTTGTCCTTACTCATTTTTTAACAGTTGGAGAAGGGAAATTATTTGTTTTGGCTTTACTTTTCCATCTTTACCCCCAAAACTGAGCTTGCTTATGAAATAGCCATTACATTTTTTAACAGTTTAAACCTTGACTTGTAATAAAACATAGGTTTTGCAAAACATACTTATTCTTTTGATTTCTGTATGTAAGGAATCCTCTAAGGAGCGTGGGCTTCAGGGGAGGGCAAAAGAAAAAATAACTAAATTTCTTTTCACCATATTGTGACACTGAAGCTCAAACACCACGTATTTAATCAATCAATCAGTCAAGTAGAATCATGCTGCCAACATTGAATTAGATTACATAAAAATCTATATATAAGACCTGGTAATTGTTTAAAATGAATTTTCTTTTTACTTAAATTTTTATTCAAGTAATGTATAATCAAATTAAAAAGTCATCAGGGGAGAGGATCTTTACCCAAATCAATGAAATAGATGAGAATGAATTCTGGGGGCTGTTCCTTTGTATTCTCTCTCTTCATGGAGCGACATCATTCAAGGGTTATCTCTGCTTTTGAAATCTGATGTACCTCGGCTTAGAATTCCCTGCCAATTCACTCAATGCCACCATCAAAAATAAATTAACTCAACCAGCATTCTTCTAAGAAAGAAGTGATAATAATCAACAGTCTGGGAAGTTCTTATAGAAGGGGTAAGGCTAAGTACAGGAATTTAAAGAATGAAATGTATTTAGGTGGGACAAATGGAAGTGACCATTCTAAGTTGGCAGAAGGGAAAAAGAGGGTGGTGATGAGAAAGCAGTCAAAGGTGCTGACATAAAGCAAGACACGTTAATTGTTTTGACTAGAAAAGAGGAACCTCTGAGGTGAATACAAGAAATACTATTTTGTGTGTGGTCGATTGAGTTTACAGTTAATTTCAGCTGCAGAGTTTCAGCTTGAGGCAATAGGAGGTAGACAATAAATAAATTAGTGAAGTGAAATTATGAAAGGCTAAAATACTTTTCAAATAAATTGGATGGATTTTAGAAGGTAAAGAGTGGATTCAAGAAAGCCAGCTGAGATTATGGTTTAAATATGTCATCCTGACAGAAGAAAGTCTTTCATTAGAGCGATAGTAAGGCTAATTGAAAAATTTAGGATCTGATGGTCCTTAGATGAATCATGTTATGATTGGGGCAATTCTAATCACGCACACATAAACAATGGTGAAAAACAGGAAGAACAAGGTGACTTTTCCTCAGTGTTTGGAAAACAAATATCCTTGAAAGCAACGAGAGTCTTGGGAATTATGAATACTTAGGAGTTGCCTAAATAGCATTTATTATGGGACAGATACTCTGCTAAATCCTTTACATTCATTATCTAAATTAAAAACCGAGGTGCTATATGGTGTTCTGCTGTCAATCAAACATGGATATGCTTACCAATCCTGTTGAGTCAGACCCCAACAACGGTCCTTCCGCCCGGTGTAGCTCACGCCAATAGAACGAAACAGTTTGATTCAGAAGCGAAGGATAGCTTTACTCTTCGATCCGAGAATGGAGAGGTGCGAGCTCCTGCTCTAGAGTGCACGCTCTTCCGCCAGCAGGTGGGCGGGGCTGCTTTCTAGGGCTTCCTCGGAAGGGGAGGGGCAGAGTTCTCCTCAGGCGCGCACAGCTGTGCTGCTCAGGCTCCAGAGCGCAGTGCGAGGCGCAGCGTCTCTGCCGCTGGCCTGTCGCCGCCATTGTGAGTTGAGTGTGGTGGGCAGCGCTTCTGCGCACCGTCCGGAGCTGAGATGTCGCCGCAGCCATTTCGCACTGGGAACTCTGGTCTGAGGTGCCCGGGCCAAGGCCTCTGCACACGACACCTGTGAGCACGTGAGACTAGACTAAGTACAAAGGAAGAGAAAAAGGTTAGACTTTATTTTATTACCCACATTATATTTTTATTTCCTGGGAATTGTTAATGGGCTTTGCCGGTGACACTGGTACGTAATGTTCATTTTTTAAGTTTGTTTTGTTAATTGTGATGAGACAATTAAATAAATTGTCTCAACACCATTTATTATCCATAGTCTTTGATTTAAAATATTGTTCCTAAAATATACTAATGTTTTACACCCAGGTTAGTTTATGGACCTTTCATCTCATGCCCATGATTTATCTTTCTGTTCTGTTCGTGTATTTACTTACTATTTTAAATGTATTGAAATTTGTTTTTTTTATTTCTAAGTCATAATTAGAAAATCTGACTTTTAGAGGTATTATACTGTCTCTAGTCTGCTTATAAAACTCTTAGTAATTATGATAATTTCTATTATTTTCTTGGATTTTCAAAGCAGCATATTATATCCTCTACGAATAATGATAAATTAATACCCTCCTTTCCAAAATGTAAACTTTATTCATTGTTGTCTCACTAGCTTGGCTAGAACTTACAAAACTGTATTGAATAGTAAAAGTATTAGTAGGCATTCTTTTAAATGAGAATATGTTTTAAAATTAAACATGCTGTTGGTTATTGATCTAAGATATGCATAGTAGTCTGTATATTTTTAATAATAAATTCTGAGATGTTAGAATGTTTTTTATTTTAAAAAGTTATTTACTTTTACTACATAACTTTGACAGTTTAAAAAGATGATTATGTTTTTCTTTTCTTACCTGCTGAGATGGTTAATAACAGTAAGTATGTTATATTTGAAACAACCTTGAAATAAAGTCAACTTAATCATGGTGTTTTATTATTTTAATGTATTAGTTGGATGGGCTGGCTAGGAATGAAGTTTTCTGTCACTGAGTTCCCTTTTCAGGTGATGGTATAAAAAGTCACACTAGTGAAATGAATGGCAAAGCTTATACTCTTCTTATACTTTCTGGAACTCTGGAAATACCATTCTTGAAGATTTTGAAAGAAGCCATTGATAAAAGTTTTTGTGTCTAGTAACATTTTGGGGGCAAACTCATTGGTCAAAAATTTCCTAATGGCTTTTGAATTTTAGTTTTCTTATTGAGTTATTTTTGGTTGTTTATATTTTCTCAGGAAATATCCATTTCATGTTAATTTTTAAAAATATTAATGTGGTATTCTTTCTGTCTGCAGACAGAAAATTTAGTTTAGTTCCTTGTGTATTTATATTGTCTTTATTAGATTTTCCAAAGAGTATTTTATTGGTCTTTTCTATAATTGTATTTTTAACTGTTTTCTAATTCATTACTTCTACTTTTAATTAATGCTCTTCTTGGAATTATTTTGTTTTTCTTATTCTAACTTCTTGAGTTAGAAGTTCAGCTCAATTATTATTTTCTTTCCAGTATAATAACTACAACATCAACAAATATAACTATTTAAGTATGGTTTTGTCTGCATTCCATATGTTTTAATATATTCTTAATTTTTAGAGTCCAGAACTGCAACTTTGATTTCGTCTTTAAAATTTAGATAGTACATTTGAAGTACTGAGTGATTTGATTTTTAAATTGTGTAATTTGCTATTTAATTCTGATACTATTTAATTGTGAGCAGAGAATGTAGTTTATATGATTAGGAGTTTCCATTTTGAAAAATATAAAACATTCATTCATGTAAACATTCACCTACAAGCATGTAGATGGGAAAAATAACCAATGATTCCTATGCTTTATTGAACATTAGAATAACCTAGAGGAATTGTTAAAACACAGTTTTCTCTCCGCACCCTTAGAGTTTCTGACTCAGTAAGCCTGGAGTGAGTCTCAATAATTTTCATTTCTAAAAAGTCACCAGGTGTTGCTGATGTCCCCAGTGTGGGGACCACACTCTAAGAATCAAAATTGTAAAGAACTTTAATTTTAATCAGAGGATATTGTACTTAATAAAACTGGAAATTATAGTTATTGGAGATCTTTAGATGGAGGAAATAATTTGATGAAAGCAATTTTTTAGCAAATTTTTTTTGACAAGAAGTTAAAGAACAGGTTGTATCATACTGATAGAAACTATGTTTGGAATAACCAGCTATAGAAACTACTCACAGATGTGAACTTTTCAAGGTGTAGGCTAAGGTGGTCGTGGGAAGAGTAGGAAAAATGTGAAAGAAATAGAAATTAAAAAGAACACATCAGAATTTTATGTCATTGGATGTTGTCAGACTATAATGAGACAGTTTAAGGTAGTAAAAAAGGGGATCTTGGTCAGGGACTAAGGTGAGGAGGAGACACATAGGGCACACAATTTAAGGAAGCACTTGCTGGTCTCACGCACATCTTTCTACCAGGCCTGTGTTTTATCAGGATGAAGGCAGTGACTACTTCTGAGGTTACTGCAGCGTATGGGAAAATGGAATTTCTATTGCTATTGAAATTATGAAAGTATTCTGCACATGTCAATTCTGGTAAAATTGAGATCCAAACACTAACTTTCCAGAATTTTGTCTTTAAACTCCTCAAGTAATGGCTGGATTTCTTTCATCAAATAGAAGAGTTTGGGAGGATGTAGGATTTTTAGTTGAATTGTATCCACCCATCAATGAGGAACTGACCGAACTGTCCTAAATGCAGATGGTGAGTGGTTTATTAGGTGACGAGAGCCTGTTATCCAAAGGTCCATGTCTAGTTGATCTCAGTGGAATCAAACACTGGGTAAGTGCAGCAAGTGAACATATACAGAGGCCGGCAGGGGGAAGGGAGTTTTAAAAAAGTCAAGCAGCCTGTGGGAAGACCTCAAGAATTAACTGCGTCTCAGAGACAAAACAGGAAGGTGGCCTATGGAAAGGGGTCTGGAAGGAACGAGCAGTGCTGGCTGTTCTAGGATAGGATGAAAATACTGGGCTTCTTAACCAGAACTAAGGGAAAAGACTAAATACCCAAATGCACCATAAGGTCTGCTTTAGGATATTGGAAGAAACTAAGTATTATAAGATAACTGACACATAAACTTAACCACTGCCTTGAGCACAGACTTAACCACTTTTCACAAAAGACCAAAGGGAGGGGCAGTAGCTGAGACAGCAGAGCTGTTTTCTAAGTGCTACTTAGTAAATCATTCCTTCAAACATAATAAAGGAAAGCTATATCACTGAAAAGAAAGTAAAAGTTGTTATCAAAGGACAGGCCTGCCATGTGTTTTATGTGTGTGGGTTAAATTCTTTCTAGCATACTACCATTTGTGTTGACATTATCCCTTAGAAATCTTTCACTTCTGAAAAATACACATTTGGTAAGAAAAACTGAGTCAGTGATTTGTATGTATATAAATCACTTCATTCTTTCTTTTGGAGAAAATTTTGGTCTGAAAGCCTCCATTGGAAAAAATAAATTAAAAATAAATGAAAATAAAAAGGGAAAGGAGAAAAGTTAGAAAACGTAGTCCAAATGACAGTAAATGTTAATGGTCTGATCACACACACAAAAATCCTCCTTCAAACTGAAGTGTGTATTAAATAGTAATGGATAGATATACTTCTCTGTGAGATCTGATTTGTCTAGCAAATCCTTACTGACATATACTCTCATTTACTACTATATAGCCTTTTGAAATTGCCATTCCAGCAGAGCATAAAAAAGGTTATTTAGATTAAGTATAGTTACAAGATAAGCAGTATACTGAGTTCATTGGACTTCATGCACCCTCATTTAATTTCCACCGCTCCATTACTCTGAATCAAACTGTCCCTGAAAGAACAAGAGGAAGGAAAAGGGCATTAGAAAACACAAATCACAAAGTAGAGAACATTCTTCTTAAAAACGAAATGGTCTCCATGTGTTACCATTTAATACCATGGAAATACTTTCTTGACTTTTATAGCATGCAAAGAAATTGCACCAATCTATTAAAGAATGCAATAAAAGAAGTCTTTGAGGTGGGTTAACATTTTCCAGGTCTCTATCATTCTAGATGGGCTTGGAACTTCAAAACATTGTAAAATATTATAAATGGTATCCATTTGCATCTGTGCGCAGCTCATGGCATAATGAATGCACGACCACTTAGCCATTTATTGAATACAGGCAGAAATACGATGAGACCTTTGGTAATATGTTTTAAAACGAGGCCCAAAGCCAGACTTTAAAGAAAGACAGAGTGCCAAAACAGTTTATCTTCTTATTTTTCCTTTTAACTTTAGTGCTACTAAGTGCCAATATGAGGCTTTTTGGACTTCATTTGAAATTCAAATAATTAATATAACCGGAGAAAATAATTTTTAGACGGGTAAGGTATTGTGATAAAGTATAAACAAGAAAGACCTGAAGTTTAGAGGACAGAAAATGACAGTGCTAATAATAAAAGTTATACTGGGTGGTGTATGTAATTGTTAAGACCTTTCACATGTTCAGTTCGCATTTGACAGTGGCTGAACTTTATTAGCCTCTAATGGCCTTCATTAAATTATATTTGCTCTCTAAGAGGCTGTGCATCGAATGGGGATCATGAGGACGGTCTCCTTTATCAGCATATATACCTCAACTAAAGAGGTATGACCCTCAGCATCTTGTTTTAGGGTACAGAGTGCTTTCTGTCTTATTTCAGACAGTGGAGAGATGGCAGTTTTTATAGATTTTCTCTCAATGGGCTCCTCCCCAGTAACTTTTAAACATTCTCTATCTTAAAAAAATTCCCTCATTGACTCTTCATCTTCCAACAGTTATTTTACTGCCCTAGTTGCTATCATTCTTTGTATCATCCTCCTCACAAATAAGAAAGCATTATCTGCACCTTCCCACCTCTCTCTCCCCAACCCACTATAAAATGGCTCTTCACTGACCCTGCTCAGCTCACACCAAGGTCACTGGCAACTGCCATGCAGATGAAGTAAATTTAAACTTTAAGTCATTATCTAATGCATCTTCCTGTTATCAGTCCTTACTAGACCACTATATTTTGTAAAGGAAAAAAAAAAAAAAAACCCTTTTTTTTTTTCATTATTTTTGCACATTGCCCATAAATGTGTAGGCTCCCCCAGGTTCTTTCCTAAACCTGATTCTCTTGTGAATCTGTGACATCTTTCTAGGAAACTCATTCCTTCTCTAGCTTCAGCTAATGACACGACAGTGTGTACCTACAGCCAGACTATAGATCCATGAGAACAGGACCCTTGGCTGTATCTACATAACACCAAACAGTTCCTGGCACATAGTAGGCTGTCAGTAAACATCTATTTCCCGGCTAGCTGACACATCTTCCTTATGTTCACTAAGCCCATATAGCAAACTGCCTAGAGGACATTTTTCAGTTGGAGGTCTCTCTGTTACCTGGAACTCAGAATCTCCTAAAATAAATTTGTCATCTCCATGAACTACTCCCAACTCCCACCCCCATGTTCCCTTTTCAGGTGTTGGGAGACAGAACCTGCTTCTTCAGTGTGCTTCCTAATTTACATCATGGTGCCACCAGCCATCTAGTTACCCAAATGAGCACCCTGGGAGTCCTTAACTTCTTTCTTTCTCTCATTTATTTCCCAGTGAGCCACAATGTCCTGTCTTTCTAATCCTTCCCTTCTCTCCATCCTCATCACCACCATCTCAAGTATCAAGAAACAGTTATTGTTATAAACTTCAACTCCTTCAGCAGCCTGCCAGCTGCTTTCCCAATCTTCAGTCTTAATCCAAGATTTTTTTTTTTAACTGGGTAAATTTCTTTTCTAAAATCTAAGGCAACCCCATTAGTGAAATCCTTACAATTTCTTTTTACTGCCCTTAGAGGAAAAAAAAAATGCCTAATTTTTTAGCATGGATTAAAAGGTCCTAATTTACACCTCTCCAACCTTAACACCTATCCGTCCCCATTGCAATAATAAGCCCCAGTCAGAATAAAATTTTATTCCAATCTCCTATCTAGTTTGGAACGTACATGCACTATTTCCATCTACTGGAATATTCTTTATTATTGTTTTGATTTCAGTTAAACTTCACTTGGACCAGGAGGCCAACCCTGTTCCACATGCCCCACTGCTCACATTCTCTATGCTATATACGCCTATTCTTCAGTCCTACCGCATGATGTGCCTTTCTTTTAAGACAGTAATGCTATAAGAGAAATATAGTAAAAACAGGTATTGTAATTTCTTCTTGATTAGCTTTCTTCTACACCATAAGTTCAGTTAGTACAGGAATCGTGTATGTCCTGCTCACTGTACCTAATACAGGAATAATATATTGCACATGCTCAGTGAAGATTTAGAGTATTAGAAAATATTGAATGCCTTAGCGGTATTGGGAATCCTTGGGGTCATAATGGTGTACCGTATGGGTAATTTCAGCCGGATTTTGATACCGTTTATAATGCTTAGTCTTTCATAAAAGGAGGAATCCTAGTTTGTTGACTAATTGTAGGGGTATGAGAATTGCTGTATGTGTTAACATTAATTTTCTCCACAGTTTTTTTTGTCAAAAATGATTTTGAAATTACCCTTGAGCCCCGTCCTGCCCAGGAAATCCTGCAGTTGTTTCAAAGGTTTTATATATTGACTGGTAATTTATCATTCAAGCATTCATTAATTTGCCCAAATTATTTAGTTTTCATTTGTATTTATGACTACAACACCTCTTCCTTATGGTAATATATCCTTTTGTTTATCGTAATTCTTCCTTATTCAAATTCTAAGGAGCTCTGCCTTCTACTTTTATTTTTGTGCTTGATGAAAGAAAACATGAGTCCCTGAAATAGTAATACACAAATTTATATAGTGTTTAATATGGTCCCTCTTCACTTTCCAAAATTGAATAACCCAGTGATTTGTTTTGTTTTTATATCAAAGTCCACAGTCAACTCATTCTTGCAATTATTTAGGTTGTCTTTTTTTTTTTTTAACATCTTTATTGGGGTATAATTGCTTTACAATGGTGTGTTAGTTTCTGCTTTATAACAAAGTGAATCAGTTATACATATACATATGTTCCCATATCTCTTCCCTCTTGCATCTTCCTCCCTCCCACCCTCCCTATCCCACCCCTCCAGGTGGTCACAAAGCACCGAGCTGATATCCCTGTGCTATGCGGCTGCTTCCCACTAGCTATCTACCTTACGTTTGGTAGTGTATATATGTCCATGCCTCTCTCTCGCTTTGTCACAGCTCACTCTTCCCCCTCCCCATATCCTCAAGTCCGTTCTCCAGTAGGTCTGTGTCTTTATTCCTGTCTTACCCCTAGGTTCTTCATGACATTTTTTTTTCTTAAATTCCATATATATGTGTTAGCATACGGTATTTGTCTTTCTCTTTCTGACTTACTTCACTCTGTATGACAGACTCAGGGTCTATCCACCTCATTACAAATAGCTCAATTTCGTTCCTTTTTATGGCTGAGTAATATTCCATTGTATATATGTGCCATATCTTCTTTATCCATTCATCCGATGATGGACACTTAGGTTGTTTCCATCTCTGGGCTATTGTAAATAGAGCTGCAATGAACATTTTGGTACATGACTCTTTTTGAATTATGGTTTTCTCAGGGTATATGCCCAGTAGTGGGATTGCTGGGTCATATGGTAGTTCTATTTGTAGTTTTTTAAGGAACCTCCATACTGTTCTCCATAGTGGCTGTACCAATTCACATTCCCACCAGCAGTGCAGGAGTGTTCCCTTTTCTCCACACCCTTTCCAGCATTTATTGTTTCTAGATTTTTTGATGATGGCCATTCTGACTGGTGTGAGATGATATCTCTCTGTATTTGAGTAACTATCAGTTCCATTCTAATTGATTTTTTCATTTTTCTGCTTCAAATTGGCAGTGGGATAAGAGGACTTTAAGAAACCATTGAGTACATCATCCATATCTGTATTTTTGTCATCATGTTAAATCCTTAATGTGGTCAACCCATGTCTCTTCTGATGGCCTAGTTGTTTCTTGTGTAGGAATATGACTACCTGCCTATTTCATCCTCGTGCCTTTTCTTTTACCATCCAAGGGTATTTACAGTTTAACGTAGATTCCCTACAGAGGACTGTGATAAGCCCAAATAAATGACTCTTTAGTTTTAAGCACTTTAGCACTTAGATGTAGGAAATTGTATTTTCTCAGTGGGACTTTCCTTGGAATATTTCAGTCAACACCATAGGAGAAATTTCCTTTTGCCTACATATGAACATGGCTTTCCTGAGATTTCATGTTAGTCAAAGACAATGTGGTAGCATAGGTAGAAAGCATCCACGCTTTAAAACTGGTTACATCCTTCTAGAATTGCTGGTTCATTGTAAAATAGGGAAGATTGGGACAAGATTTCCCATGTAAAATACTTACAATTTGGGCTTCCCTGGTGGCACAATGGTTGAGAGTCCGCCTGCCGATGCAGGGGACACGGGTTCGTGCCCTGGTCCGGGAGGATCCCACATGCCGCGGAGCGGCTGGGCCCGTGAGCCATGGCCGCCGAGCCTGCGCGTCTGGAGCCTGTGCTCCGCAATGGGAGAGGCCACAGCAGTGAGAGGCCCGTGTACCGCAAAAAAAAAAAAAACAAACAAAAACCCAAAAAACAAACAACTTATAATTTAAAGACCAAGGCATTTTGATGTAATAAATAAAACTGAGATCTGAGCCATCTGGATGCCCCCCAAGTCCTTATCTTGCTTCAGTAGACAGAACTTTTAAGCTCTGTATAAAATTGTCTTGAATGCCTATTTCTCCTAAGGTGAAGGTCCACCTTACCTCCCAGTATCTCTAGGGATTTTGGGTGGAGGCTTAAATTTCCCCTGAACTTCTCCAGATCCAATAAACCTATCCCACCAAACTCATCTCCACAGTGTATGTCACCAAATGCATATGCTATTCTATTTCCATAGTGGATCACCCTACTGCACACCACCCAGTCGCTCTTAAGAAGAACTGACTCCACGAGCAGCAGTTTTTACTAAACTTTTAGAACAGTGGAGAAGGGTTACTATCTAATAAAGAATCCAAAACATTTTTGAGCGAGCTTGGTAATCACTGATTAGGCAGTAATCTAATCTAATATAGCTTAACATGTCTGTTTTTATAACCACAGAAATATTGAGTTTATAATTTTATCATCTGCTGACTTTTTTTTTCCTCAGAGTATAACATCTGGAATTTCCTAGATTTTAAGATTAAAAGTTGGGATGAAGTTACTATTGTAGTGGAAGTGGGAGGGGGATCAACAATAATATTGTCTAAACAGCATTTACCAATATATGAAGTATTTGAAGGACATTATTGAATATGGGGACTATTTTGGAATAGAAAATCTTATTGTTAAGGATAGCTATATGTAGTATATATTTTTGCTTATTCAATAGTCGGTAGGTAACAGGATGTTCAAGATCACATTTCATGCTTTCTGGATACTAATTTTCAAAATAGTGACAGCATGAACATTTTCATGATGTAATACATTTAAGAAGAAATTCAGAATTTCTTATGAATCTATAGGTTCTCTTTTAAATATACATGAATAAAGTGTAAGAAACGACAGATTCTCTCCAGGAGCATGTAGGAATCCCAAGCTACTCTCGCCTTTGTGTTTGCCCAACTATATAATGCATAGTGCTGGAGAATCATCAACAAAATGTGTACAGCTTAGTGACAAAGAAGTATCTCAATATACAAAATAAAGTGTCTGTGCAGCATCTCAGCATCAGTGTTATTAAAAAACGTTAAAAAACCACCAGTATGCTCATTGTTCTTCAGAAAAAATATAAAAGACGCAATACAATCTTAAATTAGTTGTTTTAAATTTTAAAGATTAGTGGTTTCAATATTCAAAAACTTTTAAGTCATTCCTTTGCTATGTCTGCATCTTCAGTTCCTGTCTTTCTCTTAATCACACATACACAGACATAGTATTGGTCACATTTGAGTCATATAAGAAGTTGAGCTTTATTTTTAAATTAAGATTTTTTTCCCTAAACCTGATAGAAAGAAACAGCAGCATCATTTTTTAAAAATGGGTGTGTATTACTCTTCATTTAATTTGGAGACTTAAACATTTGCAAATACTGGAATTAGTGATTAGTAGAGGCTCTGAACAGTCGTATTACATTTTTTTTACAATGCTAGAAAGGTGAACTTACTATGAAGTTCCTTGAGTTTTATTTGAAGGTTTAAAACATGAAAAATAACTGAGATAACATAGTATATACACTTGTTTACTCTTCATCCTGTCATTTTTGTTTCAAAATTTTATACAATTATTAAAAGTAAAGTTGAATTTTCACTCCTTTCTGCAATCCCATGAGCCTCTATTGCCCTCCAAAGGTAACTATTGTATTTTTAGTTAATCCTTGACTACATGTGTCTTCACGTAGTATATATGTCTTACCTGTATTTCATAAAATACTTGCAAATATGACTATATAAGTTTAACATTCTGCTCTTTTCACTCAATATATTTCTGAGATTTGCCAGTGTGTTCTACAGCTTTAAATTAATCTATCATATGAATAACTGTGGTTTATTTTTTCTAATTTTTGCTGCAAACATTGCTATGGTAAACATCCTTGTACACCCTATCTAGTACACACATGCAAGTATTTCTCTAGGGTCCATACATAGGCATGGAATTCCCAGGTGAGAAGGCATTCACCAGATATTACCATATTGTCCTCCAGGGTGGGTTTTAACAATTTACAATTTTACAAGCAAAAAAATGAGTGTTCCTGTTTTCCTGTGCTCACTTCACTAACACTTGATATGTTTATACTTCTTGAATTGTCCTCACTTTCTTGTTTTCTTTGATTTTCATTTTAGATTTACTCTTATATCACAGAGTTCATACAGTTTGTTCTATGATGGAGATATTTGCCTTTGGCTTGGTTTTGGATAAATGTTGATTTCAACCAAAATGCTTATATGGTGTATCTGTTAATATATAATTAAATTCATATCTTTACACTTAAATATGTATATTGAAAATAAATACAAAGCGAGAATTTGAAGGAAGTCATCAATCCTACTCACTGAGAATTGAAAAAACAAGCAATTGTGATCTGGTATTCATTCCTTTATTCACTCTTTTTTTTACTCCTTGGTTCCTCTTTTGAATTCAATGACATTCATATCCCATGCTGCTCACCCATAAAATAGTCAGAACCTTGCATCAGGGTATATAATACAAATTGTGGGGCAGTTCTCCATTCCTTTTTCTGCAGTTACCTAAAGGTCATTTTGAATTTAGTGTGTTTAACAAGTGCTTTTTAAAAAGAAATGTGCTTTTCTTTAATTAGCTCTTAAAAACACTGGTGATGGCCACTTAGCATAAAACAGTATTTAACTTTTCGTGTCAGTTAAGTGTCATTTCTGATGAGAATTTCTCTTAATAGCATAATTCTATGGAGGAGTGTCTGTTGATGACCGTTCCACTTTTCCCATGTCCCTGTCTACTGAGACGGTAGCAGAGAGAAATAGGCAGCATCATAATTGCTTTCTATGGCCCCATAATTAGTATGACTAGAAAACATTTTATTCCAAATACTCTAGATGGAATTGAACCTTGGATTTTTACTAAATTCCAAGTGCTACTGTGGGTTATTTTAAAAAAACACTTCACTTGGACTCATCACCAAAGGAACACAGGAATTGGTGGAAGGACGATTTTTTAAGTTTTCTAGATTCAAACAAAAATGTCAAGTGTTTAAACATGTACCCAATGAGAAATGTGCAAAATCTTCTCTGAGGGGTATAAAAATAAAAAATAATAATGACAGTAATAAAAAAAGAACTTGACATTTATTAAGGGGTCTTTCCATGGCAGGCACTGCAGTTATCACATGTATTCATTACAACTCTTAGGAGGTAGAGGATATTACTATCTCCCCACCACCATTGTGGAAACTGCTTCTTTGTACTAGTTGATATATTGCTCAGTGACAGATTTGACATATAGATCTATCTGACCCCAAAGCCAGGTATGTATCTACTTTCATATACTGCTTTCCTTTAAATTGATAATACCCAGGAAACACATTTGTTAGCTTATTAAAAGCTAAAATGTTTTTACTCTATTAGGTACCATAGAGATTAGTTCAGTCTCCTAGTTTTATATAATAAATTGAAGAGACTAAGTTATAGAGAATGGCAACGATTTGAACAAAGTCCTACACAAAGTTAACAAAGGGCCTACACCCCAGTGCCTAATCCATCATGCAGAACATATTTATTTTTATTCAGCATTTTCTGTAACTCCACTTTTTCTTTATTGATTTAGTGGAATCTTATCACAAAGTTAACTTAGCTGCTCGTTTTATTTGCACAACAGTCCTCCTTCCATTCTTCTGGCCATAGCACTCCTTCTGCTCTGGAGGCTATCTCTTTTGTGTCAATGGGGTTCTGGTCTATGTGGTTACTAATCACAGTTTTCCAGCTCCTGTCAACGTATAGGTGGACATGTGACAAATGTGAGCAATAAATGTTCCGTTATCCTGGTTGTAGTAATTAGCTCAGAATTTGGACACAAAACCAAAGACAAGTAGATCTCAAGGATTTTGTAAAAAGGATTTGGGAACTATAGTTTTTTTATTCAGTAGTTCTAAAACAGAGTTGGTGTAAGTTTAAATCTGTTTTTGGTCATTTTCTTCAATTCTTCAGTAGTAGAGAATAAGATCAACACACAGAGATAAATAGTGCAGAAAAGGAGGAGAAGCTAAGCAGATAAAAGAAACACACACACACACACACATACACACACACACAGATTCAGTCATCCCTAAGGTAACTCTATCTCCCAGATTTATTGGGACTAATGACATGCCTTTTTGTTTAAACTAAGTTTTATCAGTAAAATATTTGGATATGAGCTTTAACTTGATAAAGACATAGATTATGATCTTTATTTCTTAAACACTTCCTCTCACTTTTCTTCTAAAGGTACTTCAGGAGGAAAGGGTAATGGCAATGTTATGTTGTTTAATGTTGTTTATACAAATTTTATTCAGTAACTTTTTTAAAATAATGCTAGAAAGTTAGTTTTCTTTCATGTATTTTATTTAATATTAAAACCAGTTTCCATGAATGAGCATAGAATTGAATTATCATATTAATGTAAGAAATAATTGTTAAGTATAATAATCAGTGAAATTTATACAAGTAACATGATATATATATATATCATAAATGTAATTTTATTTAATTTTTTAAAGCTTTCTCATATTTTTAGGAACATATATTTGCCAAGTACAAGAATACTCAAAAGAGAAGAGACACTTTCTGAAGAGATAATAAAGATTCACTGTACTGTTATGTAGATTTAATGCTTAGTACCATTTGAACATTGTCATCAAAATTAAACAAATGATAAAATCCCTTTATAAAATAGATCATTTACAAATGCAAATAGGTCAGAATTTGCACCAAGAAAGATACATGTATAACAGAAAAGTTTAGCGTAATAAATATATAAGGCAGATGGTTGTTCCATATTCTGACATTACCAAAGAGTGATGGTATTTTATGAACCTTGCTTTCCACAATTGCTTATTCACATATCAATACTTGGGATCAAAGAAGCATTGCATTGAAACTGTTAACAGGTAATATAATAATTTATATTTATTGAGAATTTACTCTCTGTGTTAAGCGTTCTATATGCTTTATCTTATTATTCAAAATCCCTGTGATACAATATGGATTCATATCTCTGTTTTACAGTTAGTAGATGAGTTTATAGATGATACCTAACTTGACAGGGGCAGAGTCCGGCTTGCACTAAGGTCTCTCTAATGACCATATTCTTAACTCCTAAACAATATTGTAACTCAGACATTATTTCCACCTTTATTATGATAGATCGCAGTTTTAATCACAGCTTCTTGTCAGATTTGGAAGGGAAAGAGGCAGCTATTTTCTCTTCAAGCACTTTACCTAATTAAAAAATTCATTCTCTAATATTTGTATAGGCGTAAATGTATGTGCATGTGTAATGGTGAATACATATCCTTAATATACGTGCTTAACATTTAAAAAATGCATATCAAAGAGTTCATCTCTTGTATAAGGAATAAAAATTGTGACACTGGCCATTATAAGGTATTAAAAAATTCATGGCAACTTTTGAAAAAGGAGGAATGTTATTAACCTTGGTGTCTTGACCAAATTACAATTCGAGTAATTACATTTGTCTTCCCTAATCTCCTTTTCAGTTTTCAATTGGGTAGTGTATTCTTAATGGATTTCATTACCAAGCTTCCCTTAGGATTTAAAATAGGACTTATCTTCTAAGACTTGGTTCACTCCAAATTTATGTTCTCTAACTTCAACTGAGCTGTCACTGAAACTCTTCAATTGTGTGTTTATGTCTCTAATTCATTCCTCTTTTTTTGTTGTTTTTCTTTTTTGTTTTTTGCTTTCTCATTTTGACTCTTCCAAACCATTTCTATTCTCTTCAAGACCCAAATACAGCAATTATTTTTGAATGCTAACTATGCAACCACTCTCCTATTTGCTGAAATACCAAGATCAATTGGGTGTTGTTTGCTTGTTTCCATGAGCTTCCATATCAGAAAGTATTGCTTTTTTACCCTTTTAGAGATGAATTTACCTCCTACCTCACAGGAAAAAAAAAAAAAATCAGTCATCTAGGGTGTACTTCTGCAGCTATCCCTTCCCTGTAAAAATATCTTCCTATAATCACGTCTTTGACTTTTCAAAACTCTACCATATCATTCTTTCATTTCTTATTTCTTCATTTCTGCCTGTATTAAAGAAAAGTGTGTGCCTTCTTTCCTACATAGGTGCCTTCACCTGTGCTCTTGATCCCTCCCTTCCTTATTGCCTTACTTCCCTCACTCTTAAATCAATCAGTTTCACTAACAACATTCCATAAACATTTAAAACATTTTTTTCTTATTAATGGGGAAAAATCCATTTCATCTTGCTTTCTCTAGCCCTTAGGCAATCACACACTCTTTTTTTATTCTTTTATCACCATGTCATTACTTCTCATTTTTTCATCAATTCCACACAATATGATTTCCTTTTCTACTATTCTGTTGAAACTGTTCTTCAAAGAAACCAGTAAATTTCAAATTGCAAAATCAATACCCTTTTCTTAGCACTCAAAATTTGTATTTCTCTGTTGGCCTTAATGTTGCTGACTGCCCCTTATTCATAAACTCTGTGCTTCTTCAACTTCTCATATGCTGTTTTCATCTGATTTTCTTCTCCTGCCTTTATGAATTCTTTAACTTTCTTGCTTGTTTCCGTTTATTTTTAAATTTTAGGGCCTTACCAGTGTTGTGTCTTTGCCTTTCTTTTCTTTCTATAATTTTTTTTATTAGCAATCAATTTTAATTAACTAGTCAATTGAAGGAAAAATAAGAAAGGTAAAAATGCAGCATTTGTATACTTACTTTGTGCTAGCCATTAGACTAAATACATAAATAATTTCATGTATTCAGGAAATCAAAACCAGGGATAATATCAGCATTTTAAAGATTAAAAAACTAAGACTGAATATGACCTAAATATATTTTAAAGCCACTTCTTATATACCTGTTTTTGTATTTTCTTACTTAATTCAATTCATTCAGTAACCTCAGCCTTAGATATTATCTCTAGTGGTTAGTTGCAGTATTTCAGACAAAAAACTATGAGTAAGCTATTCAATGTTTCATAGCTAAATTTTATAGTAAGTCTAGGCTACAAATTCAGGCATATTCACATCCAAAGTTTATGTTTAGCCCTTTACAACATCTTGCTTCAAAATGGATCACTCTGTCATATATATACCTTCATTTATAAACTCTCTCTGGAATAGCCATCCCATGTCCCTGAATATGCATTAGTTACATTTATATGGGTATCTGGCTATCATTATATATTCCACACATGTAAGTAGCTTAATTTTAATATTTTCTAAAAACTCATTTTTCTATCTGGTATTGTTGACTTTCTAATTCTCTCAAGGAGGGCTTGATTTTTAAAACATTTATTTGATTGAAGTATAGTTGATGTATAATGTTGTGTTAATTTCTGCTGTACAGCAAATGGCTCAGTTTTATATACACATGCACACACACATTCTTTTTCATATTCTTTTCCATTATGGTTTACCACAGGATATTGAATAGGGTTCCCTGTGCTATACAGTAGGACCTTGTCATTTATCCATTCTATACGTAATAGTTTGCATCTGCTAATTCCAAACTCCCAATCCATCCCTCCCCCACCCCCTCCCCCTTGGCAGCTACAAGTCTGTTCTCTATGTCTGTGAATCTGTTTCTGTTTTGTAGATAAGTTCATTTGTGTCATATTTTAGATTCCAGATATAAGTGATATAGTATGGTATTTGTCTTTCTGTGTCTGACTTACTTCACTTAGTATGATAATCTCTGGACCCATCCATGTTGCTGCAAATGGCATTACTTCATTTACCTTTATGCCTGAATAATATTCCATTGTATATATAAATATATATATATACACATATATACACATACACCACATCTCCTTTATTCATTCATCCGTCCATGGACATTTATGTTGTTTCCATGTCTTAGCTATTATGAATAGTGCTGCTATGAACATAGGAGTGCAGGTATCTTTTCGAACTAGAGTTTTGTCTAGATATATGCCCAGGAGTAGGATTGCTGGGATCATATGGAAACTCTATTTTTAGTTTTTTGAGGAAAGTCTGTACTATTTTCCTTAGTGGCTGTATCAATTTACATTCCCACCAGCAGTGCAAGAGGGTTCCCTTCTCTCCACACCCTCTCCAGCATTTGATATTTGTAGAATTTTTAATGATGGCTATTCTGACTGGTGTGAGGTGATACCTCATTATAGTTTTGATTTGCATTTCTCTAATAATTAGTGATGTTGAGCATCTTTTCATGTTCCTGTTGGCCATCTGTATGTCTTATTTGGAGAAATGTCTGTTTAGGTCTTCTGCCCATTTTTCAATTGGGTTATTTGTCTTTTTTTTGTTGAGTTGTATGAGCTATTTGTATATTTTAGAAATTAAGCCCTTGTCGGTCATTATCATTTGCAAACATTTTCTCCCAGTCTGTAGGTTGTCTTTTTGTTTTGTTTATGGTTTCCTCTGCTGTACGAAGGCTTGTAAGTTTGATTAGGTCCCATTTGTTTATTTTTGCTTTTACTTTTATTTCTTTGAGAGACTGACCTAAGAAAACATTGGTAAGATTTATGTCAGAGAATGTTTTGCCTATGTTCTATTCTAGGAGTTTTATGGTGTCATATTTTCTATTTAAGTCTTTAAGCCATTTTGAGTTTATTTTTGTGTATGGTGAGAGGGTGTTCTGACTTCATTGATTTACATGTGGCTGTCCAGCTTTACGAACACCACTTGCTGAAGAGACTATCTTTTCTCCATTGTATATACTTGCCAAGGAGGGCTTAATTTTTATATCAATGTTTGTATTTCCATTTTCAGTTCTTTACCCTATAATTTCATTTAGAAACTCATGTGACCAATTATCACTGACACACTGGTCCAGAAAAGGAGCTGTGGAATAGTAAGTTAAGAATTATGGAATATTTAACTTAGTGGTTTAAAGATATACATCTTCAGTAGTATATTGTGTCAAATAGATGGATGTGTCAAATTGGTAAAATCCATGTTGCTTACTAATATCTTACACATTGATAGATTGAGAAGAAATATATTACAGGCTGAGTGACTTAGATTCACATTTCTTCATACTTTGCACAAAGAAGCGAGGTGCTATGGACTAAGTTGTTTCCTCCAAAATCATATGTTTATGCCCTAACACCAATGTGATTTTATCTGGAGATAGAGTGTTTAGGAGGTAAAGTTAAATGAAGTTGTAATGTAGGGCCCTAATCTGATAGGACCCTAGTCTTAGAAGAAGAAAAAGAAGATGAAGAAGGAGAAGGAAAAAAGAGAAGGAAAAGAAGATCTTTCTTTCCCTCACTCTACTCCCTACCATGTTAGAACACAGTGAGAAGATGACCATCTGCAAGCCAGGAAGAGAGCTGTTGCCAGAAACTGACCATGCTGGCTCGCTCCCTGATCTTGGACTTCCTGCCTCCAGAACTGTGAGAAATTAAATTTCTGTTAAATAGAACACCTAGTATGGTAGTTTGTTATGGCAACCTAAGGTGACTAACACACAGGGCAAGTGGGTACATTTCCAGAGCATTTTACAAAGAAAAAAAGAGAAAAGTTATGTAGCTAAAGAGCTAAAATTATGAACACTGAAAGAAATGCATCAGTAACATGTAATCTTGGGCATAGGTGTATTTCTGCCTGAGGTTGTGCCATTTTGTTTGTAACTCTTAGAAAAAGATAAAGAACTCAGTGCTTTCTATACCTACTATTCAGAAGAGAGCATAATTGCTACATTAAAGATTAAGGAGAGTTCTGACATTCTAGTTCATATTCAACTTAAGGTAAATGTCAAAATTTCTTGGATAGTAACGACTCTTAACATGAATCATGTGCTTATTCTTTGCCAAACTCTGAGCTTTCTTGCATAATATTATTTAATAAAACAATTAAGATTTCAGAGTACTATTTTCATTTTAATGCCCATTTTAATAACATGGTGGGCTAGATGCCTGCATAGACTTGCCTGCTGAAAAACAATAATATTCTAAAATGCAATATATGTTTAAAAAATCTTCTTTTAAGTATCAGTGTTATCTCAAGAGGGTAAAATGTTTTTCATGCTAGGAATTAAGTGAAAGAATCCAGGGAGTAAACAGAATAAGGATGCTTGTTTTTGTCCATAGGCATTTACATATCTGATAAATCTGAGCTTTGGATTTCATTGCCTAGGTTCATACCAAAAGTATACATTAGGGGATAATATTTTCAGTTATCTGAGATCCATAAGGACAATGCTCTCAGGGTGGATTTAGATCAAATCTACATCCTGTTATTTTAGAGGATTACATTGAAAATAACTGTCTTGACCCAAAGCAGGAGAGGATAAGTAAGGAATATTGCCAAGGATTTGAAACCACAAAATGCCCCCATGAAGATTTGCTGTCTCAATTTACACTCTAGTTTTTTTTTAAAAATCCTCTCTGGAAAGCTCTCCCTTATATCTCAGTCTTCTTTTCTCTCTCTCTCTCTCTCTCTCTCTCTCTCTCTCTCTCTCTCCCCCCCCTCCCCCTCTCGGGAAGAGGAGTAGCAAAAATAACTAAGGATAGAAAGAAATAAGGCACCATGAACAAAAGCCAGCAAGTGGCAAAAGAAACTGATGCAGAAAATTTTCGGTAATAGAATTATACACAGAGACTTTTAAATGACTGAAGGTTATGCTTAACGACAGAAAATCCAAGCTTAAAATATGTGCAGCAAGTAAGAAACAATAAAGAATGATCAAGGATGTTTGAAAAATAACTCAATAAAAATTATTTTAGAAATTAAAACCTGAGTAATTGAAATCAGAACTTAGTGGACAATTATTACACAGATTAAGTATGGAATTAGTGAACTAGATGACAGAAAGAATATAATAAAAAGGGGGAAAGAAAGATAAAATGGGAAAAGTGTTGATATATGAAGAACAGAGTAAGAAGATTTAACAAACATGAAATTTTAGTTCTAGAAGTAGGGAAGAAATAATATGACAGAGAAATTATTTGAAGATATAATGTAAAAAAAAAAAACAAACAAACCCAGGACAGATGAAATCACAGAACTACCAATTTAAGAAGCTCAACAAAACTCCAGGAAGATAAACAAAAAATACCCACCCCTATACACACATAGGGAAACTGCAGAATGCCCAACAAGAAGAGATCTTAGGAGGAGCCAGAGTGAAGCAGATTTGCTCTAATGGTGCAGTGGTTAGACAGCTGTCTTCAGATATGTGGTAGCGGAAACCAGAAGATGGAGCCATCATATCTTCAATGTGCTGAAAGAAAATATCTCTCAAACCAGTATTCCATGAGCAGTGGAAGTTTCTTCAAGAGCAAGAGATGACAAGTAAAAACTAAAAGATTGCCATCAGAACATTCGCAGCAAAATAAATTTTAAAGAACATGCTTCAGACAGAAGGAAAGTGATCTGAGAAGGAAGATTTGATATTCAAGAAGTAATAAATACAGAAGATGATAAATATGTGAATAAATTTTAAAACAACAAAGACTTGGGAAACAATAATAAAGTCTAATGGTCTATTATTATTATTATTTTTTTGCGGTACGCGGGCCTCTCACTGTTGTGGCCTCTCCTGTTGCGGAGCACAGGCTCCGGATGTGCAGGCTCAGCGGCCATGGCTCACGGGCCCAGCTGCTCCGCAGCATGTGGGATCTTCCCGGACCAGGGCACGAACCCGCGTCCCCTGCATCAGCAGGCAGACTCTCAACCACTGCGCCACCAGGGAAGCCCTAATGGTCTATTATTATCCATATTTTACAGATGTGGAAAGGGAGTGAGAGAGAGCCTGTGTAATTTTCTCAAAATCATATAACTATTAAGTGTCAGACTTAAATTCAAACCCAAGAATGCTGGTACCCAAATTCTCTGATTATATCCTCTGTTCAACTATATTTCTGAATGAAAGAATAAAAGACCAATAGAATCCATCTCACAGAATTAGTGAGTTAAAAGTTAGATCCTGATAAAAGAATAATACAGGGGAGACAAAGAGTTGAAAAGTCAGAATTCAGAATTCGTGGACCCACAACGAAATTACCTCCCTGGGTAATCTTGTGTAAGTCCCTTATATAGCTCACCTCAGCTTCATACCTGTAACATGGGAATGATATTTGTCCCGTCAGCTAAAGTTTTGTAGGAACAAACTACAGAATGCTTTTAGGAATTGAATGAGAAAATAAGGACCAGCTCAATCCCCCCTTATATTTCACACATCAGTCAACTCAAGGCATCACTTCAAAAAAAGGCAAGAGCCCTGTAGTGGGAGGGGTGGTACTATGGACACAGTAGTAACAAAAGGCAAAGCAGCAGTTAACACATTCCCCCTTCCCATTCTGGGTTTTCTAAGAATCTTTGAAAAAAAGATGTGGATGATTTTGAACACAGTATTATCAACCTTTGTGGGGGTCATGATTTACTCCAGCCACCAATATTTTAATGTTCTGCTTACTCTTAAGGGGCTATCATAATAACTGAATCATTGTGATAAAAGTGTCCACTGTGGACCCAACCCACCCACTAACAGGCCAGAGCCTACCCTGAGACAGGCTGGGCCCTGGCCCTGCCCACCAGTGAGCCTGCTCTAGTCTTGGGACCAGTCTCACCCACCAGGGGGCAGACACCAGCTACAAGAAAACTGCAGCCCCACAGCCTGTGGACCTGGCCAACCCAATAGCAGGCCAGATTCTGCACTGGGCCCAGGTGGGCCCTGCCCTTACTCACTGCCAGGCCCACACAAGCTTCAGGACATCCTGGCCCTGCACCCAACTATGTCAGCAACTGGCCCCACCCACCAGCAATCTGATACCAGCTCTAGGACCCTTGGACCCTGCAACCAGACTCCAGGACCTGGCTTTGCCTGGCAGTAGGCTGACACTAGCCCCAGGACCTGGCTTCACCCACCAGTGGGTGGGGAGCAGCCCCCAAGAGTCTTGAACACTGAATCTGCCTACCAGTATGCCAGCACCAGCCCCAGAACCCCCTTAGGGTTCTGCAGTCAGCCACTTCATGACCTGGTCCTGCCAGCCAGCTGCCAGCACCTGCCACACAAGGCAGGGTTTGGCAATCAACTATCACTTATATGGGGGATCTAAAAAACAAACTAGTGAGTATAACATAAAAGAAACAGACTCCCAGATATAGGGAACAAACTAGTGATTACCAGTAGGGAGAGGGGAGTGGGGGAGGGGAAAGATAAGGGTAGGGGATGAAGAGGTACAAACTATTGTGTATAAATCAATAAGCTACAAGGATATATTATACAACACAGGAGATGTAGTCAATATTTTATAATAACTATAAATGGAGTATAGCCTTTAAAAATTGTGAATCATTATGCTGTGCTTCTGAAATTTATATAATAATGTACATCAACTATACCTCAATAAAAAGTAAAAAAATGTTCGTGTCCAGCACCCACTGGCTGTGACAAGTCTTCTCAAATTTTAATTTCCCCTCCTCTGCATTCTGTTTTTTTTTTCTTTTCCTTATGTGTTCTTGATCTTCAGAAACAATCATCCTCATTTCTCCCTCTCTTCAGCTGCATTGGTTGGGGCTCATTTCTCCCTAGACCTTGGCAGAGGAGAATGGAGTAAATCATTTATCTGTTTATTCAGTACATGTTGAGCACTGACCTTGAGTTGTTCCAGGTGACCCATGAGGGGACAGAACACACAGATCTCCACCCTCTTGGAGCTTGTATTCAAATAGGGCTGACTGACAGTTAACAGAATATGTAACGATTAGCAATGTTAACAGACGCATATTAGTAATAGTAGATGATAAATGGACCAAATAAAAGAAAAAAATGTGAGCAGTAAAGGGAGCCAGGAATGCTGGGATTGGGTTAGGCCTCAAGGACAGAGTTAAAATGGTTTATTTTACTCATTGGATCAATTTTTAAAAAATAATTAGCAATTCACAATTATGTATTGCCTCAAAATCAAATTTCCTTTCTGACTCATCTAAAAATTTTAAGGTGTAATAAACTCAAAATTAATGCAAATATCCTCAATATGATTTCATTCTTATTTTCTGAGGAGAAATAAGCATATCTGTTTTCTGTGGGAAATTTCCCACTCCCACAGAGACCTGCTTCCCTATTTTACTCATTGCAATGAGGCTAGATAATCACAAATAGAACTTGAAGAAAATTTGTATATATAGCATCAAAGGAAATAATGTGGGTGCAAACGTGCTTCAAGAAAGCCCTATAAATAACTATAAAATGAACATGCTTATTTCAATCTATAAAAAGATCTCCATGTATTATATGTATCTCTTAAAAATTCATTCAGAGCGTTTTCATATTATATATCTTTTGGAAGTTGTATTATTGTCCTATGACTGCCATAAGAAATTACCACAAATTGGGTGGCTTAAAACAACAAAATTTATTCTCTCACAATTCAGGAGGCTGTAAATCTGAAATCAACATGCCACACTCCACCCTAAGGGCTCTAGGGGAGAAGCCTTCCTTGCCTCTTCCACCCTCTCATGACTGTAGGTATTCCTTGGCTTCGGACCACATCACTCCAGTCTCTGCCTCCATGTGCCTGTGTCTTCTCTCCTGTCTGTGTGTTTCTTATAAGGACATGTGTCATTGTATACTATTTAGGCCCTACGTACCCATATAATCCAGGAATATCTTCTCAAGATCCTTAATTTAATTACATCTAAAAAGACCCTATTTCCAAAATAGTTAACATTAATAAATTCTGGCATTGGCATCTGAGCATATCTTTTGGGGGGCTAACATTCAACCCAGTACAGGGGGTTTGATTTTCATTTTTGTAATCACATTTTTATTTCAATTGTCTTATAGCTTAAAACATTTGCCATGGTTCCTAGTTATAGCCCATCAATATATGCAGTGAAAATATTTTAGAAAGTAAAATACAGAGTAAAAATGCAGTTTTATAAACTACAACACACACAATCTGACGATACTGACTGGACCTTAATCATATATTTTGGGGGGAATAATTGGTTAATTTTGATGAAAACAGAAATATGTCTTATATAATAGACTTGATTTTCTTCGCTAATCATATATTTTGGGGGGAATAATTGGTTAATTTTGATGAAAACAGAAATATATCTTATATAATAGACTTGATTTTCTTCGCTACTGCCGTGAACCCCATTAGTTACTTAGACAATCCTGTGCTTCTGCATAAAATTAAATGTTGTAGAAAATTCCAGTAGGAAGTAAAATGTCAGAGCTCTACCTTTTTTCTTTTGTGCCACAAAGGACAGAAAAGAGGAAAAGAACTGGAAAAATTTGAAGTATTGATATAAGAAAAGACGAATGAAAAAAGAAAGAATTTTAATAAAATAAAAACGAAACATTTATACAAAACAGCAGAAATAAAATTGAAAAATGTCATTAAAGGGACAAGGCACAAGTGGAACAGGCATTTGAAAACTGATGAATACATAGGCTGTATCTCAGATTTTCTGGTATATTCTGCTTCTCTCCTGAAATTCATATATCTGACCTAGCTGCCTCAGAGAATGCTGGGTGTTGGAAAACTCTTGCCTCTCTGGACATTACAGACCACTACACGCCTCAAGGACAATGACCTAGTAGGTACCAATGGCAAGTCAAAATGGCCATTAGTAAGAATACAGAAGACCCTCTGACAACATTCACTTACCTGCTGTTGAGCTGCTCTGAGCTGATCATTTACCTTCACACTTAAAACTTGCCTTTCAGTGCTGCACTGAGGCCTATTTTCCTCTCTAAGTAAGCAGTAATGCGTTTGATTGAGTCTCCCTTTCTCTGAGAGTGACCAGTGTAGAATTTATCTGTTTCCTCTCTTCTTTCCCCTGTGTAGAGTTGCAAAACTTTTCTGCTTCAACTACAAAACTGCACTGGGGTCCTTTGGTTCTCTCTGTTCTTGAACAATAAAGAAATGTATTACCTCAATTCAATAACAAATTAAAGACAGAAGAGCAAAAGCAAATTTGCTGATTTAAAAGTCATCACTTATCCTTGTTCTTTTTTACTTCTTTCCAAAGAGAAGGAAAGTTCTCTGGCAGAAAATAGGTGATCCCAAGGGGATGGTGGGCATGTTTAATGAAACCAGCACTGTTTGATCAATTGCTTTTGCATAATTGAGAGGAAAAGATTTGCTGTCCATCCAGCTTTTATGATGGCTGAAAAATATCTTCATAAAAATCAACCTTTTAAACTTATATAGCCAAAGCCCTAGCATCCTACTTCCTTGTCTTTATTCAATAAAGGTTTTAAAGACAAATGAAATGATCATTATTCAGTTTTCATTCTCACCTGAAATCGTTTGCTGGTGGTAAAATTGGTCAATGTGACACGGATGAGTTCTAATGGAACTTGACATTAACTCACTGTGAGGCCACTAAATCAGAAGTAACCAATCAACTACGTTCTGCACCTTGAGTTTGATTTTTTTCTACTTACATGTTCCGTATGATTATGATTGTCACTCTTACATTTGTCAGTGAGTACTGGGTTGGAGTTTGGTAATATGAGAATATAAAACGTGCAATACTCTGAGTGGTCAGAGAAAGCTAGTGTAACTTGATATCATATTTCTAGGAGAAATGTTTTTCTGGGAGTTTGGGAGAAAGCCTGTAAGAAGAAGCTATGACCTTTGGAGGAAAAGCCCAATCCAAATTTAAGAGGTGTTATCTTGGGCTTGAAGCTCTTTGCAGATCTACTTTAAAGATTTAGCTATTTATTAGGTAATATGAGTATTACAGTTTTAATCTCTGCTGTGATTTAGAAAGGAATAAAGAAGTAGTGATCTGTTTACAGTACGTATTAACTAAATGCATTCATTTGCATAATACCTCTTTAGGGATGGACTACATTATACAGAGACTTCTATATGTAGAACTGCAGGGATATTTTAGGCTTCAGTGACACTGAGGCCTTAACTCAAAGTGTATTAGATTAGCACGACAACTTTTCCTGATTAAAAATTCCCATTAGTGGTGAGACGACTTCTGAGAAGCACTTTTCACCTTATGGTGCCAGCAACAGGGTAGAATAAGTTTTCTTGTTTGAAAGTGAATTCCAAATAGTAAGGCCTACAGTTGCTTTTAAAGATATGAAAACAATCACTTTTTGATGCTGGAGGAATTTAAATGTCCTGGAGAAAAAAAATCCACCACACAATCCCACAATTTAAAAAAATATTTAAATTCCAAATTTCTAATACAAGTTCTAAGGGCAACAGTGTAAAAAATGCTGATTCCATGGCAGATTTCTATTTTGACATGTTTATTAAAAAATGAAAAGTCTTGATACTTGTTCTTCTTTTTTTTTTTTTTGTGGTACCCGGGCCTCTCACTGTTGTGGCCTCTCCTGTTGCGGAGCACAGGCTCCGGACGCGCAGGCTCAGCGGCCATGGCTCACGGGCCCAGCCGCTCCGCGGCATGTGGGATCTTCCCGGACCAAGGCACGAACCCGTGTCCCCTGCATTGGCAGGCGGACTCTCAACCACTGTGCCACCAGGGAAGCCCCTCTTTCCTTCTTTAACAAACCTTTTAAAAACACTTCTTGCAGTCAAACTTTTACATGCTATTATCCTATGAAAATAATAGAATTAGATTGTTTTCTCTCTTTTTCTGTGTCTGTTATGGAAGTTCTCTGCTCCCACTTTCCTCAACTCAGTAAAGCCCAAAGCTTCGGAATAAGGAAGATATGAAAATGTCTGGCAGGTGAATAGAAGTACCAAAGAGAGTAATTCCTTGGGCTCTAGAATTCTAGTGTGAAAAATGTTCCTAAGAATGCACAAATTGTCTATATTTTTGGCTTTATCTGTAGATACCATGCATAAATGGAGAACTCCATTAGTTTGGAAGGTATATGAATAGAAATAAACATTCACCGTAGGATGATTTTTTTTTTTTCTTACTGTGTAGCACAAAAGATATTTAGTTGGGTTCTTCTTTAGGTGTGTAGTCTGTGAATAAGGCTAAAGTTTTAATAAAGTACAACTAAAAATTACTGTTTGATGCAATTAAATATAATTTTCAGCATCTGGAGTAAAAATTGTTGTTGAACCCAAGTTCATGTGCCTGACAGTGAAGCCAAACAAACCAAAATGGAGTTTGGAGCAGAGAAAGGTTTATTGCAAGGGCCAAGCAAGGAGAACAGGGCAGCTCATGCTCAAGAGGCCCGAACTCACCTATGGGTTTCAGGGAAGCATTTCTAAAGGCTAGGTGAGGGAGGGGAGTTGCAGGGTATGTGATCAGCTCCTGCACAATTCTCTGATTGATTGATAGTGAGGTAGCAGGGCGGTGTCACAGGGGTTAACATTGATCTGCTGGCTCCAGTCAGTCTGAGGGCCACGTCCTCATGGTCATCATGTAGTTAACTTCTTCCATTTGGTGGGGGCTTTGGTATCTGTAAAACAATTCAGGAAGGTGTATCAGATACTGTTATATATGTATTTCAGAGAGGAACTAAAGATTCTATGACTGCCATATGGCTAATTGTTTAAATTGTTACCAGTTCTTCTGGCCCAACTGCTACTTTTGTCACTACATGTTCACATCTTTTCAATCACTGGTTCTTGAGCCAGGCTTTTGTGACTCAGGGGAGGCCTGGGAGGCTACAGTTTTTCCACAGACAAGAGGCAGGCAGAGGACATGAGGGGAAGGGTCTGTCCTGGGAAGGTGCCAAAGATTCCTGCTCAATTACAAAATAAAAACCTTCTTGGGAGAAAAATGAAACAGTGGTTATGAGAGTGAAAATAAAACATAAGCCATAAGAAGTTGCAACAAGGTATTGTTGGTATTATATTGCTAATATGAAGATAAGATTGTTTTCTTATATCTGTCACTAACCTTGAAAAAGTACATATGAAATTCTCTATTTTGGCTAACCAAATTTTAGTATTTTGCTGTTGTTTTTTTAAATTTTGTTTTATTTTTTGTTTTTGTTTTGTTTCTGCTTTTTAAACAGAAACTGTGAAATATGAGCTATGGCAACTTTACATCTAAAATTTAGTGGGAACAAAAATAATACCTCATAAATAATAGTGCTCCCCGTGTCTATTACTTTCAATGCAACCGCTGCATGGTTAGTATTAATCTCTCAATCTAGCTCATTACTGTCCATTAGTCAAAGAGCATAACACTGGCTTAAGGCAGGTGTTTAAAATATCGCCAAGGATGGTGACATTAGGGCTCAGAGCAAGCATTTGTATTTGTCAAATGATGGAGTCACCTTCCATGTCTTACTGACTGCTTGGAATTTTCAGTTATTTATAATATATGTATATTTATTTGATGTATTTGATAAAGGTTTTGACTCTTATAGGATATTCTATATTAAAGACATGTTTATAGCATCAAAATTATGTTGCTCCAAAGTGAAATAAAAATGAAGAAAATCTGCTGTGAGGAAGAATTAGAATCAGTTATATTAGACAGAATGAGGAATGAACATTGAAAGGGAATCTAAAATCAAAGAAAACAAGAAAGAAATGAGAAGACCATGCAAAAAGAAAGAAAAGGAGATGATTTTAGCCGTAAATGCCTTGGTCAGGAATTCAGAGTTTTCTAGCAACATGATTTATAAACAAATGCCCAAAGGTTAAATAGATGGATAATTTTGAGAACATAAAGAAAATAAATTCAGAGAAGTTCAAATTAAAAATATGTATGTGAATATGGAGACAATGAGAGAAAACTGAGAAACCATACCTCCTTCTCCCTCATTCAGATCTACTCTTTCAAGGCATGATCCTTGGAAGAATTTGAAGGTGATGTGCAACCTGTGAATGAGTCTCTGTACTCAGAAACATTCAAAGTATGCTTTCCAGTGTTACAGAATTCAAGGTGGGTCCTAGAGAGAAACTTGCAGTCATTTTGTCTTGTCTTACCTCAGTAAGACAAAATTTCATAAAACAACATTCAGAGACGTTCCTGAATAAGTTAAATTGAGCACACTCAATTGTGCTTTCATTTTCTACTTCTTGTTTTTCTACTGAGAAAACGAAGTCCATTTGGCCTTGTCCGTTTTCAGGAATAAAAACATTGCAATTTTTCACATCTGCTTCTGACTGTAATCTGCTGCCCCACCTACAAGTGTGGGGTGTGAAAGTGAGAAATGAGGAGTATGTTGAAAAACACTAATGACAAGACAAGGGGTAAAAGTTTTGTTTTTTTTGTTTCTGCGGTGCGCGGGCCTCTCACTGCTGTGGCTTCTCCCGTTGCGGAGCACAGGCTCCGGACGCGCAGGCTCAGCGGCCATGGCCCATGGGCCCAGCCGCTCCGCGGCGTGTGGGATCCTCCTGGACCGGGGCATGAACCCGTGCCCCCTGCATCGGCAGGCGGACTCCCAACCACTGCGCCACCAGGGAAGCCCGGGGTAAAAGTTTTAACTGGCCTGGAATAGGCAGTGACCAGTCAAAGCAGGATGGTGCACAAGTGCATTGGAAGACCTGTATGAGTGCTTATCAGAAGAAAATCAGTTCTGAAATTGTCTACAAGACCACTGAGTTGCGAAAAGCTGAGAGAGATTCATGAATACAGTTACAGTGTTCTCATATAATTTGCCTTAACTCTTATAATTCCTGAGTAAAAACATCTTTGTGTTCTTTCTCATCAGCCTGCTTTCCCTGTTGAATCAAAATAGTAACAGGTACAAAGTAGTATAAAATTTGCATCATTTATATGTTAATGCAATTTCACACTTGAACTGGGTTATATTCACCTGGTGGCCTGTGCACAGGAATCTGAAAGACCAGAAAAACATCAATAAGAGGAGGAGTGGGCAACTTCCCTGAGTAAAAGCCAAAACCTATGACTGTCCTGCTGAGGTCAAAGTGTCTCTTCTCTTGGGAAGCAATACATTGTCATGGTTAAGAGTATGAACTATGAAACTAGAATGTCGGTATTTGAATCTGCCAATCTGTGTTGACCTTGGCAAGCTATGTAAATAGTGTACACCTCAGTTTCCTCATCTGTAAAATGGGAAATACTCTATTATCTACTCCGTAGGGTTTTGGGGAGAATTAACTAAGTACATATGTAAACAGTTATAAAAGTGCCTGGTACATACTATACATGTGAGTCACTATTGTATTAGTAGTGATAGAGGTCTAGAGTCTATTTCCCCTGTGTTTTCTCCCTAAGTCTCTCTGTTCTAGCTTTATTCTCCACTTTTAGTTGCGATGAAAATATTCTCACCTGTGGACTGGCCATCTCCAACTCCTGTCACCCAGTATCCTTAGCCTGAGCTTTTCTAGAAATTAGGGAAGGGCAGAAAACCGACATATGTTCTATTAAATAATTTTTAGGAAAAGGAGTTCAACAGGTAGAGGACTCATGGGAGACATGTCAGTTCTGGGACATTCTGGGGACAAACAGTAAAAAATCCAGGTGAAGTTGGATATTGTTAGAGTATATATGTGTATATATAGAGTGAGTGTATCCATTAAAATGAAATTAAACTGCACATAGAGTGAGGAAAATTATCAATGGCAGAGTTTATTTTAGAAACTGTAAAACTAAAATAACAAAAGAAGACTAGAAACTTAACCTAGTTTTTTTAAAAAATAATTTTCATAGAATTTTTATATCTATTTTGATTACATTATGACTCAAAGGTTTGTGTCATGCTGTCTTTAATGTAACTTGGTGAGTAAGACACAGGCTGTCATGAATGTTTGATTTTTTATTCGTAACACACCTTTCATGAAATGAGACTGTTTACTGTGTTGGTCTTTATGTTACCAGGGTGTTGCCAGTTTCCATCCCAAAGCACATAACACCCAGAATGACTCGTCCTGTTACTTCTTTTAGAGACTGGTTTCCTACTTTGGCAGGAAATATAGTCAAATCCATATGACACTGGAATATATTTGAAGAAAGTTATTTTTGAAAGAGGAGGCATATGACTTAGTAAAATTTTCTCTCTTTCTAAGATTCCACTCCATCTCCTTACAAGGCTACATTGCTGTTTATTTTATATTCTCCTTTTTTTGGTTTCTTTTCTTCTGCTTCCCCTTTAATATTAATGTTCTTTTAGATGGCCCAGTACTTCTTATTTTATTACATACACTTCGTATGTGTTACCTCATTCAACAATGCTCCCACTCTCCTTGTGTTAATGAAATAGACCAGTTCTTTCTGAAGAATCATTCCAAGATATTTGAAATGTACCAAAAAGACTTTGAGTCATTTTTATGGGAAACAGAAGGTTGATAAATTCATAGCAATAGAGACTCAAATATATGAGTAAACTCCTGAATGCCAAAATAGTATGAGGAAATTCAAACGACTAGTTATGGAAAATCTTGAAAATAGTTTTCCTATTATTGGTAAAAATAGGTTTTTAAAAAATCAATTTATGATGAGTTCTCCAGTTGAGTCATTTTATTTAAAAATCTTTAGTCTGTGATAAATAGAATTTTAGTGTATTTAAATTTCAAGGCCCACCTAATCTGCATCAATGGCTAAAAATATTTGAGGTAAAAGAGAAAATGAGAATTTTATTACAAAAAAAAAAGGAAAATGTAAAGGAGAGGGAGCGGTATGGGAAAACTTGGTGAAACTGCAGAGGAAAGCCAAAAGATGCTCTCAGAAGCTTCATGCTGTTAAGTAAAGTATTACTCTAAAGTTGATTCAGCTTGATGGGGAGTGTGTGAAGAGTAATTTGAATGGGTAGATGACATACAGCTTATAATGGATTCGTAAAGACATATATCTGCTATCCCTTAATTATCTCTTAACAACTAAGCAGGTTGAAGAGATAGAATCAATCATCAGAGATAATGCTAAGGATAAAAGCAGTACAGCGGAGGACCTTTCTGCCAACTGTCCTGAGGTCCTAGACATGTTAGTAATCCATGGGAGTATCTACATGTGATTTAGAAAGACTTATGTCTAAAGTTTGGGGATGCACCAAACTCAGCAGCAGTTAAGAATATTTTAAAATATACCCGATTACATCTAGGCATATGGTTCTTATCTATTATTGTAGAGGCATATGAATGTTGATACCACCACTGAACATTTTTTCAACTTGAATAAGTTGTTTTGTGCTTGGGAAAGCAATCCAAGACCCTAAATAACTTCCCTAAACATGGCTGACTCTACACAGGCAAGCCTATTTACAAAATGTCCTGATTTTACATGTGAGCTTCAGTAAAGAAACATGTATTAACAATGACAATGGAATGGAATGGGAAATAGAAATAGTATTCATGAAGATAAATAAAGAAAATAGGGTTTTTAAAATAATTCTTCCCCCATCCAAGTCCTAATATTCCCTGCCATTTTAATTGTCAACTAGTAAAATATGTACACTTTGAGGCATATAGACAAGAAACTTCCCATGTACACTGTTTGCAAAATATATTTTTGAGAACCACTGAAAAGGGTCCAGTTCCCCAACACTAATCATCTAAGAAATTGTGCAAATAACCATTTTCTTTGTAAATATGAATCAGGGAGAGATTGAACATGCATTTATTTTAGTGTGCGTGTAGTCTACACATTCAGTCACCTCGTGTATTTTAAAGCTTTCTAGGTATAAGTATTATATTCTTAAGGATATAAGAACATAAGAATATAAGTGTAATAACATATAACACCTAAAAGAGGAGTCTGGACTCAAATGCACATACCTAGGATATGGTGTAAAATGTATATAAGAGGCTTTACAATTAATTGAAGTAGATAGAGTTAGCAAAAGTTTTGAATCAAAACTTAACAGTGAAGGACATTTATTTAGCCCAATAAAAGATTCTAGACAAAGGAATAGAATAAACAAAGGCATAGTGGAAAGTGGATGGATGGATGGATGGATGAATAGATGGATGGATCAATGAATGAATGTATAGGGAATTTTAACTTTATTTAATAGAAAATCAACACCATTGAAAATATTTAAGTAAGGAGAAAGTACGAATGGGTATGGGATGCTGTGGAGTGAACAGCATGTTCAGAGATGTTCTTCAGAAGCATAAATATATGCACAGCCTAAAATGAATCAGATGGAGAGAAGAAAGTGAAATAGTGTTCCAACATTTTTGACCAGGTTAGTTGGAAAAGGAGAAAGACTTTTAAAAGAGATGTTGAGAATTACTAAAGATATGGATTTAGAAATCATCTCTATATTTGTAATATCAGAAGCAATGGGAGGTAATCAGATCATTTACAATAAAATTAACTGCCATTTATTAAACCTTTATTATGTTCCACTTTGCTTAGTGCTTTACATCTTATTTTATTAATTCTCACAACTCTTTGAAGCAGGTATTATCATTCACAACCCTCCTCCATTTACAGAGGTAGAAGTGGTGCTCCAGAAACCAAATGGCTTGTTAAAATTTACACAGTCTGTAGGTGGTAGGCTGGAGATTTGAACATGTCTGCCTGGGGCAAGACTTGAATTCTTTTTGCTACTGCTGTTCGCGTCTCTCTCAAGACAAATAGTTTAGCAAGATAAAGGAACAAGGCAAAACCATGGGGAGTCTTCATGTTTAAGTGGGAGGCAGGGGTTTAGATGGAATAGGGAAGAGGCAATTTAAAGTTAAAGATCTAGTCACAGAAATGAGAAAAGAATCACATGTTTTATCCGTCATTTCATGGAAGGAGAGAGAGAAGCTTTTTGGAGGAGTGGGGTGGTAAGGGGAGTAATCACAGAAAGGCCACGAGATACAGGTGATTGAAGTGAGAGAGAAGTCCATAGACGTGTACATGTAGGGTTTTTTTATTCCTTGCGGGGGGGGGTTAGTTTTAGAAGCATTAACGTGATTATTATGAAAGCAGCCATTTCCAAATGCCCTGATGTGTTATCATAGGGTCATTAGAAACCTGTTGAAGTTTTATCACTTTTGAAGAAGGCTTTTAGTTATACAAATGCCAATTTTAACCTTTCCTAATAGAACAAACCAGAGAGAGATGGACTGCAACAAAGTATGGACAATATGGTATTGAAATCTCGACTATGATGACGTTTAAAAGCAGAAAAACTATAATGAACATTTGACAACTTGAACAGGTGGTTTTGTTATTTTCAAGTGAGAAACCTAAGATTCTAAATAATTTCTCCAAAAATGGCTAACTCTGCACAGCAAGCTTATTTATAAAACGGTCGGTTCTGAAATGTGTACTCCAATAAAAACACACACACATACACATTTTAAAAACTATGATAAATCTCTAAGTTTTACTGGTATTCTAAATATTCATGGCATTATCAAAAGCTGAGGCTGTGCTGAAATTATGGCTGGTTTGTGTAATCTGTAGTACACTTGCCTTATCTTCCAAACTGATGTGGAGAGTTTGAACTGACAACTAAAAAATGTCATTTGCCACCTGGTTCTACCAGGATTTGGTCACTAGCCACTGCAGGCACTGACCTTTAACTCACCCTGAAAGGAGTTCAGGGTGGAGATCAGCAATGAGGCACTCTGTGCTCTGGTAAAACTGGCAGATTGGGCCTTCAGATAGATATTTTCAGGAGACAATTTTATGAATCTGGAATCTTGCATCTTCCTATACTTAGAAAAGCACTAAAAGCATTAACTAAGATATCTGTTCCTTGTGACCAGCAGCAGCCCTCTGTGGAGATAACTGCTTGGTTGGTACGTTTTGGCAAAGTACCCCCTTTGTCAAAATCACATATATGCCTCTTATGAGCAGTTCCTCAGCTATTTGAGAGGCTGTCTTCTGGGCCATAGTCTTTAGTAAGTCTACAGATAAAACTGAAACTCACAGTTCTTGCTATGTGTGTTTTTATTTCAGTCCACAAGACCCAAACAACAGATGGATTGTAACAATGATAGCAACCATGCAGTCTTAGAGAAGATCTGGGCTTGACGCTTTGCTTTTTTCTTTACTAGCTAGTGATTGTGGGCACCCCCTTAAATTCTCCATTGCCCAGTTGCTTCATTTATAAAATTGGAATGATATTCCCTATACTGGAATGGAGTTGTGTGGTAATATTTGTGAAAATGCTATGTAAACTGGGAAGTGTTTTAAAAATCCAAGCTTTTGTTATTGGTTGGGCAAACCACTTTCTTTCTGCTTTTTTTGGTTGTGGTCTGTGTAATCAAACCTTGGTCTTAGAGTAAATATTTGGAAAAACAAGACCAACTATGAGAAAGTCCTTTTCTAGGCCTTAATTTTATTTTGCTTATGTAGTAGACAAAAATTCCGCCAAAGGAAAAATAGGTCAGTTGGAGAACACAGATTTTTACTGAAGCAATAATACATTATAGGAAAAAAAAACCTTCAGGGTTATGGGATCATTTTTCATTCTCAATTGAGTTTTAATTTAAAGGTTTGTGTGTTACTTTTTGATTATTTTCTGAATCAGCTACTCAAATAATAAGACTAAATTGGACACATTACCCAAAGTTATAAATAAAGAGCATCATTTAATGTGAATTTTCTTCTAAATTATGCATGAATTATATAAAATTTAAAAAAACACCTCACTCCAATCAATGTTTTTCTTATGTCAGGGAAAGAAAGAAGCCCTTGTAAAGTGCACCTAGCATTTTAAAATTTCCTTCTGGCTCCTTGACACTTGTGTTGCTGTTAATGTTGCTATTGAATATTTCTCCTCTGTGAAAGGCAGATGGGAAATTTCATTGCTTGACGTTCTATAGCACCCTACTAAAGACAGTACACTTAATCATGGTATTTTGCAGATTAGATAAGGCTTCATCCTTGCTTTCTCTTTTCCTCCAGCAATTTAATATTGTGGTTGGCTTGCATACTTGTAATTAAAAAGTGACTTATGAAAGTGCACTACAAACAAGACACCTGCACCCCTTAGCAACCAGGGCTGGTGACTAGATGCAGTAATAATACATACAATGTCAAAATGATATGATCATTCCAATGATTGCTCCTGTTTTTCTTGTAAAAGATTGTTTAACATGCAGTTACGTTTGATATTCCAAGAAAAGTAGTACCTAGAGCAGAAGAAGGGTGAATCAGCATTAATGTGCTCTGCAGCTTAAAGATGATGGGTCAAAAAGTATATCCTTTCTGTACTTATATCTACACTTATCTCTCTGCATATGTTGCTATTTTGTTTATGTGGCTTTTTAATGTAAACTATTTCTCTTAATAAATTTGGTTTCTTATATACTATGGAAGTGCACTGAACTCCAAAGTAGTGACTCTTCTTTAGTGAGAATTGTATAGCAAATGCCAGAGCTGTCCTGAGTCAGTATTATTGATTAGGTAAAGTTTGTCTTCAGTATATTCAGTGCGCCATAAAAGATTCCCAGCTTCGTGGACTTCATCCTCAGGAAGTAAAATTTCTTACAATCTCTCTTTTTGTCTCTTTGTCTCTCTCTCTGTTTCACTTTATGCAGTCAGATGTGTATAAAGTTTATTACAACCTGCAAACCATTATTGCACACCTGTACCTCTGCCAGGCATGGATAGGATACTGGGGGTAAGTGATAGCAACAGTGGGGAAACAAACATGTGAGAGATGGGGATGTTCTGATAGCTGGGAAATACATGATCTATTAGGACCTGGAAAGGACAGGATGAACTCTTTTTTTTTCTTAACATCTTTACTGGAGTATAATTGCTTTACAATGGTGTGTTAGTTTCTGCTTTATAACAAAGTGAATCAGCTATACATATATCCCTGTATCTCCTCCCTCTTGCGTCTCCCTCCCACCCTCCCTATCCCACCCCCCTAGATGGTCACAAAGCACCGAGCTGATGTCCCTGTGCTATGCTGCTGCTTGCCACTAGCTATTTTACATTTGGTAGTGTATATATGTCCATGCCACTCTCTCACTTCGTCCCACCTTACCCTTCCCCCTCCCTGTATCCTCAAGTCCATTCTCTACGTCTGCGTCTTTATGCCTGTCCTGCCCCTAGGTTCTTCAGAACCATTTTTTATTTTAGATTCCATATATATGTGTTAGCATATGGTATTTGTTTTTCTCCTTCTGACTTACTTCACTCTGTATGACAGACTCTAGGTCCATCCACCTCACTACAAATAACTCGATTTTGTTTCTTTTTATAGCTGAGTAATATTCCACTGTATATATGTGCCACATCTTCTTTATCCATTCATCTGTCGATGGGCACTTAGGTTGCTTCCATGTCCTGGCTATTGTAAATAGAGCTGCAATGAATATTGTGGTACATGACTCTTTGAACTATGGTGTTCTCAGGGTATATGCCCAGTAGTGAGAATACTGGGTCATATGGTAGTTCTATTTTTAGTTTTTTGAGGAACCCCCATACTGTTCTCCATAGTGGTTGTAATAATTCACATTCCCACCAACAGTGCAAGAGGGTTCCCTTTTCTCCACACCCTCTCCAGCATTTATTGTTTCTAGATTTTTTGATGATGGCCATTCTGACTGGTGTGAGATGATATCTCATTGTAGTCTTGATTTGCATTTCTTTAATGATTAATGATGTTGAGCATTCTTTCATGTGTTTGTTGGCAGTCTGTATATCTTCTTTGGAGAAATGTTTATTTAGGTCTTCTGCCCATTTTTGGATTGGTTATTTGTTTTTTGGATATTGAGCTGCATGAGCTGCTTGTAAATTTTGGAGATTAAACCTTTGTCAGTTGCTTCATTTGCAAATATTTTCTCCCATTCTGAGGGTTGTCTTTTCTTCTTGTTTATGGCTTCCTTTGCAGTGCAAAAGCTTTTAAGTTTCATTAGGTCCTTGTTTATTTTTGTTTTTATTTCCATTTCTCTAGGACGTGGGTTGAAAAGGAACTTGCTGTGATTTATGTCACAGAGTGTTCTGCCTATGTTTTCTTCTAAAACTTTTATAGTGTCTGGCCTTACATTTAGGTCTTTAATCCATTTTGAGTTCATTTTTGTGTGTGCTGTTAGGGAGTGTTCTAAATTTTATTCTTTTACATGTAGCTGTCCAGTTTTACCAGCACCGCTTATTGAAGAGGCTGTCTTTTCTCCATAGTATATTCTTGCCTCCTTTATAAAAAATAAGGTGACCATATGTGCGTGGGTTTATCTCTGGGCTTTCTATCCTGTTCCATTGATCTATATTTCTGTTTTTGTGCCAGTACCATACTGTCTTGATTACTGTAGCTTTGTAGTATAGCCTGAAGTCAGGAAGCCTGATTCCTCCAGATCTGTTTTTCTTTCTCAGGATTACTTTTACTATTCGGGGTCTTTTGTGTTTCCATACAAATTGTGAAATTTTTGTTCCACTTCTGTGAAAAATGCCATTGGTAGTTTGATAGGGATTGCATTGGATATGTAGATTGCTTTGGGTAGTATTGTCATTTTCACAATGTTGATTCCTCCAATCCAATAACATGGTATATCTCTCCATCTGTTTGTATCATCTTTAATTTCTTTCCTCAGTGTCTTACAGGTTTCTGCATACAGGTCTTTAGTCTCCTTACGTAGGTTTATTCCCAGCTATTTTATTCTGTTTGTTGTAATGGTAAATGGGAGTGTTTCCTTAATTTCAATTTCAGGTTTTTCATCATTAGTGTATAGGAATGCCAGAGATTTCTGTGCATTAATTTTGTATCCTGCTACTTTACCAAATTCATTGACGAGCTCTAGTAGTTTTCTGGTAGCATCTTCAGGATTCTCTATGTATAGTATCATGTCATCTGTAAACAGTGACAGCTTTACTTCTTCTTTTCTGATTTGGATTCCTTTTATTTCTTTTTCTTCTCTGTTTGCTGTGACTAAAACTTCCAAAACTATGTCGAATAATAGTGATGAGAGTGGGCAACCTTGTCTTGTTCCTGGTCTTAGTGGAAATGGTTTCAGTTTTTCACCATTGAGAGTGATGTTGGAGTGGGTTTGTCATATATAGCCTCTATTATGTTGAGATAAGTTCCCTCTATACCTACTTTCTGGAGGGTTTTTATCTTAAATGGGCGTTGAATTTTGTTGAAAGCTTTTTCTGCATGTATTGAGGTGATCATATAGTTTTTATTCTTCAGTTTGTTAATGTGGTGTATCACATTGATTGATTTGCGTATATTGAAAAGTCCTTGCATTCCTGGGATGAACCCCACTTGATCATGGAGTACGATCCTTTTAGTGTGCTGTTGGATTCTGTTTGGTAGTATTTTGTTGAGGATTTTTGCATCTATGTTCATCAGTGATATTGGCCTCTAATTTTCTTTCTTTGTGACATGTTTGTCGGGTTTTGAAATTAGGATGATGGTGGCCTTGTAGAATGAGTTTCACAGTGTTCCTCCCTCTGCTGTATTTCGGAAGAGTTTGAGAAGGATAGGTGTTAGCTCTTCTCTAAATGTTTGATAGAATTCGCCTGCGAAGCCATCTGGTCCTGGGCTTTTGTTTGTTGGAAGATTTTTAATCACAGCCTCAATTTCAGTGCTTGTGATTGGTCTGTTTATATTTGCTATTTCTTCCTGGTTCAGTCTTGGAAGGTTGTGCTTTTCTAAGAATTTGTCCATTTCTTCCAGGTTGTCCATTTTATTGACATAGAGTTGCTTGTAATAATCTCTCATGATCCTTCATATTTCTGAAGTGTCAGTTGTTACTTCTTTTTCATTTCTAATTCTATTGATTTGAGTGTTCTCCCTTTTTTTTCTTGATGAGTCTGGCTAATGGTTTATCAATTTTGTTTATCTTCTCAAAGAACCAGCTTTTAGTTTTATTGATCTTTGCTGTCGTTTCCTTCATTTCTTTTTCATTTATTTCTGATCTGATTTTTATGATTTCTGTCCTTCAGCTAACTTCGTGGGTTTTTTTCTTCTTTCTCTAATTGTGTTAGGTGTAAGATTAGGTTGTTTATCTGAGATGTTTTTTGTTTCTTAAGGTAGGATTGTATTGCTATAAACTTCCCTCTTAGAACTGCTTTTGCTGCATCCCATAGGTTTTGGGTTGTCGTGTTTTCATTGTCATTTGTTTCTAGGTATTTTTTGATTTCTTCAGTGATCTCTTGGTTATTAAGTAGTGTACACTGTTTAGCCTCCATGTGTTTGTATTTTTTACAGATTTTACCTGTGAATGATATCTAGTCGCATAGCGTTGTGGTTGGAAAAGATGCTTAATATGATTTCAATTTTCTTAAATTCATCAAGGGTTGATTTGTGACCAGAGATATGATCTATCCTGGAGAATTTTCCATGAGCACTTGAGAAGAAAGTGTGTTCTGTTGTTTTGGGGTGGAATGTCCTAAAAATATCAATTAAGTTTATCTTGTTTAATGTATCATTTAAAACTTGTGTTTCCTTCTTTATTTTCATTTTGGATGATCTGTCCATTGGTTAAAGTGGGGTATTAAAGTCCTCTATTATGATTGTGTTACTTTCAGTTTCCCCTTTTATGGCTGTTAGCATTTGTCTTATGTATTGAGGTGCTCCTATGTTGGGTGCATAAATATTTACTATTGTTATAGCTTCCTTCTTCTTGGATTGATCCCTTGATCATTATGTAGTGTCCTTCTTTGTCTCTTGTGATAGACTTTAAAGTCTATTTTGTCTGATATGAGAAATGTTACTCCAGCTTTCTTTTGATTTCCGTTTGCATGGAATATCTTTTCCATCCCCTCACTTTCAGTCTGTCTGTGTCCCTAGGTCTGAATTGGGTCTCTTGTAGACAGCATATATACGGGTCTTATTTTTGTATCCATTCAGCCAGTCTTTGTCTTTTGGTTGGAGCATTTAATCCATTTACATTTAAGGTAAGTATCAATATGTCTGTTCCTATTACCATTTTCTTAATTGTTTTGGGTTTGTTATTGTAGGTCTTTTCCTTCACTTGTGTTTCCTGTCTAGAGAAATTCCTTTAGCATTTTTTGTAAAGCTCGTTTGGTAGTGCTGAATTCTCTTAGCTTTTGCTTGTCTGTAAAGGTTTTAGTTTCTCCATCGAATCTGAATGATATCCTTGCTGGGTAGGGTAATCTTGGTTGTAGGTTTTTCCATTTCATCACTTTAAATACGTCCTTCCACTCCCCTCTGGCTTGCAGAGTTTGTGCTGAATGAACTAATTTTTGGAGTAAATTCATATAAATACCTTAAGGAGTATTTTGAAATTAAACTCTAGTATTATAATCAAAGTCCTTGCTAAACAGTAACAAAAATTAATAGGTATGTCTAATACATTTTATAACTTATTAAAAAACTAAGTTTCCGTTCTGCTTTCCAATGTGGTGTTCAGTTAGAGCAGATGGAAAGAAGAAGTTGTAACATGTAGTGTGACTTCCAAGTGCTAGGTTAGGACAAAGGATACAGGATCGTATCTGTTTTCAGTGTGTGGTTCTGGCGTTTAAACCTGATAGGTAGATTTGACCAAAGATGGAAACAGGTTGCAACATTCTACAAATGGTCTATAAAAGTGCTTCCAATTTTAGAGAAGGGGGTGAAGCACAGGAGTTAAAAATATGAAGAAGTAGTGAAAACTTGAGAAAGACTAGCTAGCTGATTTTCCGTGTTAATCCAGATTCTAAGCCATCAGTTTTGAGTGTTTGGCAAAGCTTGGGTGACTGTAATATCTAGATACTAAACTGGAACACCCTTCCAGGGTTAAAGGGAGCTCTATTAATAATTGCACCAGGACAAGAGTAATAAACAGGAAATAACCCTGGGTAAATCGGGACAGATGGTCACTCTAAATAACTCCTCTTCTAGGACCAGGCCCAGTGTCAAGCCTTATGACATTGGCTTTTCTATTTCCTCTTCTATTGTCCTTTCTGCCTCCCCTCAGTGATGATAGAGACCATTTCTATGTGAAGCACACCTCTAATGCCCTGGGGAGGGAGAGAATAATGAGCTAAGACTGTAGTGGCTGGCTGGTCTTCTCCTTCATACTTCAGGAGACACTGGCCTCTGCTTTTACCACTATGTCTTCAAGCATGGAATTCTGTACATCTTCCACAGCCGAGCTAATAACAGCAATTCTTGTTTTTATATTTAACTAACTACATTGAGGTATAATTTCCTTACAATTAAATACTATCATTTTAAGTTTATAGTTTTGTGAGTTTTGACAAGTACACTCACCTGTGTATATACTCACCACTGCCAAGAAGATACAGAACATTTCCAACATCTCAGAAACTTAATTCATCTTCTTTGCACTCCTCTTCTGTTTTCTAAAGCTCACATTAGTTTGCTCTTCTAGACTTTCATATAAATGTACTCCTTTGATTTGGCTTCTTTTGTTTGGCATAATGATTTTGTATTCATCCATGATGTTGCCGGTATCACTAATTCACTCTGCATTATTGCTCAGTGTCATTGAGTTGCATGGATATACCACGATATGTTTATCCCTTCACTAGTAGCTAGACATCTGGTTTGTTTCGAGTTTGGGGCTTTAATTATGAATAAACTTACTATTAAGATTCATACACAGGTCTTTATATGGATATCTGTTTTAATTTATCTTGGTTTAATAGTTTGAAATAGAATTTTGGGGTTGTATGGTGTAAGAAACTGCCAAATTGTTATCGAAAGGGGTTGTACAATTTTATATTCCCACCATCAAAGTATAAATGTTCCTGTTACTCCACAACCTTACCATCACTTCCTGTCATCAGTCTTTTTAATTTTAACCATCCCTGTAGCTATGTAGTGGTATTTCATTGGGTTTTTTTCCCTTAATATTTATTTATTTATTTATTTATTTGGTTGTGCTGAGTCTTAGTTGCAGCATGCAGGCTCCTTAGTTGTGGCTTGCTGGCTCCTTACTTGCGTCACATGGGCTCTTTAGTTGTGGCACGTGAACTCTTAGTTGTGGCATGCATGTGGGATCTAGTTCCCTGACCAGAGATCAAACCCAGTTCCCCTGAATTGGGAGCACGGAGTCTTATCCACTGCGCCACCAGGGAAGTCCCTCACTGTTTTAATTAACATTTTTCTGATGACTAATGATGGTGAATATCTTTACATATGCTTATTTTGCATATTTTATTTTGCAAAGTCTGTTCAAAACCTATATTCATTTTGCTAAAAATTTTATTATAAAAATTTTCTAATGTACAGCAAATTTTAAAGAATGTTACAGTTAATATATGTATATCCAACACTTACAACCTATCGTTTCAGGGCAGGTTTTAAAAACATCATTTATCTGTTCATTTGTCCTTACTTCTATCTGTCCATCAGTAACTATTATTATTACTTTTTTGTTTCAGAGTAAATTGCCAATAATGGTATGTTTTTCCCTCAAATACTTGAATGTGAAATTCATTAACTGGATTTTAGCATGCTCACAGTTTAGATGTGATTTTTGTAAGAAAATTGCATATACTTCTGTAACACAGCCATATCAATATATAGAATGTTGCCAGAATACTCTTTTAGGTCATTTAATCCTAACTGCAATCACCTTTCTGATTTTTTAAAATCATAGATTAGTTTTTTGTGTCCTGGGATATTATTTTTTAATTATGGATCAAAATATTTTATATTTTATCTTTAGCTATTTATTTTAAAATATAAAATATTTTATATTTATCTTTTAAAATATTTTAAAATTCTTTTAATATTTTAATTTTATCTTTAGCTTTTTTCCTCCACATATTTTTTTGAGATTTATTCATGTTTTTATATTAGCTCCTTTTTATTAGTGAGTGACATTCCATTGAATATCAATTCTCCTACTGATGTTTTTTTTCCCTGCTTGAGTCTTTTAGGAATAAAACTGCAGTAAACATTCTTATTCAATGTTTTTTGTGAACACACATTGTCATTTCTCTTAAGTAAATTCCCAGGAGTTGGATTGTTGGATGATAGGATAATTTAACATTTAGTTTTACAAGAAACTGTCATAAAATTCCCAATACCATTGTACCAGTTTACATTTTCACCAACAGTGTATGAGAGCTCCAGTTTCTCCACATCCTTGCCAACACTGAAGTTGTCGGTCTCTTTATTTTTAGTCACTCTGAGGTATGTGGAGTGGTATCTTACTGTAGTTTTAATTTGCTTCTCCTTGATGACATTGGGCACTTTTTCATGCAGTTATTGGACATTTGTGCATCATTTTTTATGAAATGTTACTTCAAATCTTTTTCGTATTACAAATTGGTTGCTTATATTTATTATTGACTTGTTCTTTATCTCAGTCTGTGACTTGTCTTTCTTTGCCTTATGGTGCCTCTTACAAACTAGACATCACTGACTTTTCCCTGTGCAGTAGAAAACTTGAGATTTCAGCCAAACCAATACCCAGTCTTTACTCACATATTATTGGTAAATCTGGTTATGTAAGCTTATTTTTACTGTCTAATGATGACAAAGAAATTATGCTTAATGTAATCTTTATTTCTAATTTGTGGAACAATTACTGAAGGAAAAGACAAATACTAGGAGATATAACTTTTGATTTATTTTATCACTGAGTGTTATATCATTCAGAGTGATTCACTATAGCTTAATAAAAAGAGTAAAGAATATTAATGATTATTGAACTTGAGCTTTCTGATCCAATGAAATCGTGTTAGATTTATACCCCATTAAAACTCTTGGACAGGGCATGCAGGGCACTTATTTTTTTTCTTTAAAGAAATAAAAATAAACCGTCATAGATTCATGTTTTCTACTGTGTCTGTTATATTAGCCATGTGTGAATTGATCCACCTGAATCTCACTTCAGCAGATAAGTATGTATATATATATGTTAGTATTATATAGATATATAGTATATGTAAAATGGTATTATATAGGTATCTATCTATCTATCTGTCTATCTAACATGCTTGGCCATGCCCTTGAAGTCATCATTAGGCTTTTTTGTCAAAAGGACATAGGCAGTGTAGGAGTCTGGTTCTGGCCTAAGGAGTTCTTTAGTAAATGTGATTATTCCAAAGTTTCTAGGCCTACAGTTTTTTAGGAGAAAGAATAACTCAGGGAAAATATTGCACTGGCATTGAATAAGAAGGCCAAATATTCCAACCCAAATGTCCAGATGTCTCTAGTTGTTTATTTTCCTTGGTGCGCCCAAGCATCATGGTCCATGGAAAACCTTTATCTGAATATTCTTGGGTACTTCTCTGAAATATAGATTCATTTGCCACACTCAGACTCTGAGTCAGAATCTCTGGGTAGAGATGCTAGTATCTGTATTTTCTAGCAAGCAGTACCAATAATTTTGTAGTCTGCTAGATATAAAAGATTTTGCTCAATCCTTAATCCTAGCCAAACAGCATCATGAAGAGGTTAGAGGTTTACTTGGCATGAGGTATCTTGGCTAAGGTTAAGGTTTTCCAGTTGCTAGAAAGGTTAAGGTTTTCCAGTTGCTAGAAAGGTGTAGGTGTTGGTGGGATGAAGGAAGCTTATTTAAGGGCAGAAAAATCATTAGCTGATCTATAGGATTAATCATGTTTTCTCTGAAGGAACTGAGGAGGCTGTTCAGGGATAGCCTTTATCTTTCCTAAGATAGAGGTGAATCACATATTGTTCCTAGAGGAAAGAAATATCTTTGTAGAGTAGTCAGAAATAAGAGAGATATGAGCACATGTGCCCCTTAATTTTGTATCAGTCAGATCTATACATAAAACAGAAAATATTCTTTATATGTAAATCTCAGATAATTTAAGACAAATGATTTAAAAAATAACTAAGGAACTGGGCAGGACAATAGGACAACTAAGATAGTCACAACAGAAGGACACTGTAAATCCTAAATTAGAGGGACAAAGAAGGGAGATGATATTAACAGAGCCTAAATGTTTGAAGTCACTCAGAAGAAGCAGAAATAGTGGTGGGTCTTCCCAGTAGCAGCTGCAGCCATTGAAAAAACATAGACACGCCCAAAGACACTTCCAGAAACAGAAAAGTGCTACCTTCCAGTCTTCAGACAGAATCTTAATTGGCCAAACTGCAACTTAAATGGGCCAATCCCTCAGTGGCACAGAGCAGAGGAAGGATGAAATGGATCTGAGGGGAAGCAAGCCCAGGACTGATGCAATCTGCATTTCACCTGGTCTAGAGAATTTGGACTCATTATCCAAGACTTGTTTTATTCCTCATCATCATTCTCTTAATTTAGAATTGCCATTTCTTTTTATAAATGGAACCATGTGAAATTGCTGAAATTCAATCACTCTTGAATTACAAAACCACATTTTCATATGGTTCAGTTTAACATCTTCCCCTGTTATACATGATACACACTAATAAGGATTCATAGGGAGGATATAAAACAAGATTGTCCTTATTTACACACATGTCCCTCTGCTAAGCTGTAAGAGCTTTGATGGCTGAAATGTGCCTTACTTAATTTCCTGTCCTCAGTGCCACACACAGAATCTGGGACAAAATTGGTACTTAAATACTTGTTGGATGAAAGAAGGAAGAACAAATAGTTTTGCATTACAACCTAAATTATCAAACTAGATAACATTATGTAAACAAAAATCCAGCATTCAATAAAACATATCTCAAAATAATATATTTTTTCATGTTAAAAGTTCAGAAATTTAGAACTATGGTTTTGCTAAAAAAGTTGGACTTCAGTTGTAGATTTGTACTATGTACTCAAGGAAGTTTTGAAATTATGTAGGTATTAAGATGGAAATAAATCTAAATTTATATATGTTATATAATGTTATATAATGTTGACCATTGAACAACAACAAATTATGTAGGTATTAAGACGGAAATAAATCTAAATTTATATGTTATATAATGTTATATATATATAACATTATATATATTTATATATTTATATATTATATATATATAACATTATATATATATATATAATGTTATATAATGTTGACCATTGAACAACACGAGTTTGTTGTTTATATATGTTATATAATGTTGACCATTGAACAACACGAGTTTGAGCTGTGCTTATAGGAAGCACAATTTGGCATTCTTTGTATTAAAAAAATGTGAAGTAAGCTTCTTTTGTTCATGAGCCTGGAATTTGAAATTTGTCTTCTAAGTAAAATTTTCATATCATATCATAGCTAAAAGAGGAAGGAATATATGAAGTCTTAGTACATATGGATTTATTTTACCTTAATTTGAAACTAAACTAAATAGTTAATAAACAAGACCCTAGAATGAAACTACTGATAAAACTAATAAAATTGTATATGCTTCTGTAAAATAATTAACTCAATAAAGTTGTAAATAACATGTTCTTTAACAAAAATATAAAAACTGAGACAACTCAGACAATGATAAGGTTTGTTTTAATTTTCACAAAAGTTCATGATTTTTATGCTAAAGGAAAAAAAAGCATGAGGTGGGATTTTTCTGTGGAAAAAGGCAAGAAGATTAAAACACAAAAGCAGGGCTTCCCTAGTGGCGCAGTGGTTGAGAGTCTGCCTGCCGATGCAGGGGACACGGGTTCGTGCCCCAGTCCGGGAAGAGCCCACATGCCGCGGAGCAGCTGGGCCCGTGAGCCATGGCCGCTGAGCCTGCGCGTCCTGGAGCCTGTGCTCCGCAACGGGAGAGGCCACAACAGTGAGAGGCCCGCGTACCGCAAAAAAACCAAAACCAAACAAACCAAAAAAACCATAGGGATCCATGAAAAAGTGTCAGCTAATATTTTTTTCCTGTGGCTGGGAAATTCGTGAGCTCATCTCATATGTCTCAAAAGATTCCAAAGGATGAACTGGAGGATGAGTAAATGCTATCCCTTGATTTGATTCACTCACTCATCAAAAATTTATTGAAAGCTCCTATACGTAAAGCTCAATTGGAGGTGCTCTATAAAAGGGAAGAAATGAGGCTAATGTAAATAATACGCTTCCTCAAGGAGATTACTATCTTGATAGGGAAGAAAGACTAAATGATACCTATACCAGTAAATGGTACCTGAGATGCTGATGTTATATTTCTATGTTATATGCACATAGAAATAACTAACTCAAAGGTTGAAATTCTCTTTAGCTACAGAAATGAAATAAGCATGAACTAAGGATAGGTAAGAATGAAATCTTAATATATGGAAGATGGAAGAGAATAATATATTAGTACATGACTAGAAAGGGGTGAGATGGGTGGGCTGGGGTATACAAATCATGGAGGGGAATGGGAAGAGCTAAAGCTGGAAAGGTGAACTGACTGCAGATGGTTACAAGTTTGCATAGTAAGGTCAAATGTTTGAACTTAATTTGTTATGTTAAAGAAAGTAATTGAGAATTTTTTTTTTTTTTGCTGTACGCGGGCCTCTCATTGTTGTGGCCTCTCCCGTTGCGGAGCACAGGCTCCGGACGCGCAGGCTCAGCGGCCATGGCTCACGGGCCCAGCCGCTCCGCGGCATGTGGGATCCTCCTGGACCGGGGCACGAACCCATGTCCCCTGCATCGGCAGGCGGACTCTCAACCACTTCGCCACCAGGGAAGCCCCCAGTAATTGAGAATTTTGAGCCAGATATTAAGGGAGACACAATCAGAGTTTGGATTTAGGAAAATATAGGAAAAGCCATGGGTTAAATCTCTTAGACCCTTTAAAGCTTTAAAACTGCATTTTTCTATGATTCTGTGAGTGTTTTGGCAGAGGATATAGAAGAGTTGCTCTAAAGAAGGTCTAGCTGCTAGAGGTCGCCTTGATGCAATTCAGAGGGCCTAGGGGTGAAGGCAGGAGCATGTGGGGTTCTTTCAGGGAGAATGGCTAGAAAGAAGCTTTGTAGCAATATAAAGGGAAACTGAAAACTGCTAGCATGGGAATGAAGGAAAGAGAAGAAGCTAAAGAGGTTTTGAGTTTTTTTGGCTGGATTGTGTCATTATGGAGAATTGAATGTTTGAAAGAAATGGGGTAAGTGATGGCACATTTTGAAACTTTAAATTTCGATATGTTAATTTTAAATACTGACAAGACATGTGCTTATGAAACCTTACCAAATGCACTTGACTCAGGTTTTAAAATGTGCACAACATGAGGTCATTGACTGGATGTGCAGAACACAGAGCAGGGTGTCTATGAGGGACAATCAAGATGAAAGATAGGCCTGGTAATTAATCAGGTGCCAAGAAGTGAGTTGTTTTCTCTAAGTGAGAATCAGAATGCAAAACTCAATTTGCCTATATCACTGGAAGAGCATGGAACCGAAAGCAAAGGAAATAAATTTTAATATATAATTATGCAACGAATTTTGAAGGCATTATTCCCATGTGGTCCTTTTCAAAGCCATATCATGCATCTGCTGTTCTTAAAGAATCATTAACAGAATTTTGGAAACTGGAAGAAAGTTCAAATATTAGAACTACTGCAGACAGGATTGTTGAGTTAGGAAGACATTTGAACTAGATTAGTGATAAAGACCACAATGAGGTGTTATGATTTTAGAAATTCTTAGTAAAATGAAGAGTCAGATTGAAACTATTCTGATAAAAAACAGCCTCTTGTCAGAAAGTAATTATTCATTTTAACCAACTGCATAGATTGATTATTCATAGATAAATGCTAGTTTTAATTTTGTGATGATCAAATGGAAAAATGGATGGGAATACCTTTGTATATTACATGGAAATATACTGTTTTAAGTTAATAGAAATGAGCAATTATGATATTATCATCTATATAATCCAAGGCCTTCTAAAGTAAAGGTACATATGTTCAGGTATTATATTGTGGAACTAGCAAAATTCATCTTATGAACAGTGTTCCTTTTACTCTGGCTGGTCATTATTTAATAATTATGATACTAGAAAATGTAGGGAAAATGTAGAAAAATTATATATTATAATTATAATATATTATGATTGTATATTATAATTATATAAACATATAATTATATATAGTTTTGAAATCAAAGCTATAATCCCAATTTCATGGGATTTAAATAGAATTCTTTAAACTCCTTCTTCAACAGTTTCTTTCATAGCAATTCATGTGTATTCCAAAGGTGTTATCAAATAGATAGGAAAGGTGACAACACTGATTAATAGTGTAATAGTACATAATAAACTTTCACTACATGCTATTTACCTATTATAATCATTATCATCAATATTATTGTTATTTTTATGTTCACACAAAATCTGGAAACAAGGGATAGGGAAAAGTATCATTTTAAAATTTATGAATTAGAAGGAAATAGTTGAGAAGGGAGCTTCCTGCAATGTTGAAGAATCTTACTTATGATCTTACTCACTTTTCCTGCTATAGTCTTGTGATTCCTACTTATTTAAATGAATATATTTTAATAAATTGAACATTTAAGTTCAAATTACTTTTCTTCAAAACAAACATATTACTAAAAGCTCGAATGTATGATAATAGAGAAACCAATGGAATTGACATCAGCAAGATGCAGAGCAGGAAACCCTGGACTCTTTTTTTCCCCAACAAACAGAAAGATTCAGCAACAACTCATGGACAGATTCTCTTGGTGAGAACCCCAGAAATGAATTAAAAGTTTCCTGCTCCTAGGAGAATGTGAAACCAGACTCAGTGAAGCTAGTGGTGAGATTCGGGACACTCCAGAATCCCTACCCCTGGCACAAAACCATATAATCAAGGAGAAACCCACTAGTTCCCAGACTTGCCCAGGTGTGGAAAAGGGTTAATTTGTGCATCCAGCACCCCAGCTTTTCTGAGGGGTGTCCCCAGAGGGCTGGATTCTGTCTTTCCAGCCTTGGAGCTCTGTAGGTACTGGCACAGTCTAGCCACCTGGAGGAGAAAGGAGATGGCAGCTTGGATCAGTAGATTCTTCCCTCTGCACAGAGTGAGTGGATGAAAAATCCAGCTCTCAGCTTCTTCCGAGGAGGAAAAGAGTTGATCAGTGTGTCAAACATCCCACTTTTTCTGGGGCTGCCAAATAGCTAACATTTATCTTGTCAGTCTTAGAGTTCTGAAGGGTCTAATGAATAGTTAACTCAAGAGTTCAAAATAGTCATCTCTGGGTGGCATAATTATGAGTGACGTTTGTGTTATTTAAATTTTTAAAAAATGTTTTCCCATTGTACCATATTTGAACATGGATTTTATAATTATAAAAACCACAATAAATTTTGTTAAAAAGAATGCCATACATCATGTCCAGGCAAAAGGGAGAGTTTTTGTTTTCATTTATAATATTATTTCAGTTTTCTGGTTCTCTGGGTTTATGTGTGCATCAAGATAACTTGAACACAAGTTTTATTTTACAAGTTATTCTTACTATACTATGACTATCATTTGCTCAAGGCAGATTGTAGAGATTAGGATCTATATGTATTTAAATCTATGATAAAAATTAAAAACCATTTAAATGATCCCTGGTACATTCTGATCACTGGGTTGAGTATTAAAGTGCAATGTTTTTGAATTCTAGTCTTGCTACACACAGGATGTTCCTCATTATCCAAAACAAATTAATCCATGCAAAAGCCCATTGATGTGAACCTAATTAAAAGCATCCAAATTTATAATATATAAACAACAATCTAGCTCTACCTCAAAACATAAAACTAAGGGTCTGAAAATATTGTCATATTTAATAAAATTTATTTTATAATAGCAACTGTGAATAAGTACATGAATAAATGATAATTCTTATATAATAATATTCTCTCATTTCTTAAGCTCCCAAGATTTTTCTGTTAGTGATAAACACCATCCTTTACTTTTGATCTTCGCATAATCAGAGTATGTCACCATGCTGATAGAACTTTGGCACCAAAATAAAATTCAGTGGAGGAAAATCCACACTGCACCAGTGAGATTCCTTATAAAATTCGCTGGGTGACATTGGAGACTTAAAATTAATTGGCATACTGGGGACTCTGTTCCTCTTTGCCTCTGCATACCCAGCTTTGTTACCAACACTGAGGGACATTAAGGCACTCAGTTTGCATTCTGAGAGTTCTTGTGATGTGAGAATTATATTCTACATTACTCCTGAGTTACTGCTTTCATCAATGCAGAGATGGACAGCTATCCAAGGAAGATTTCTGCATGATCATTCAAATTGGTATTGATCTTGTCATTTTAGAATAATAGAGATTATGTTTGTTTCTGCTTTCCTATGCTATTTCTAAAAGTATCCAGTGGCTTACACTAGTGGCAAACCAAATACTAACCAAGACCATTATCCCAAAACCCCCTGTTATTATAGGGCTGAAGTTGGTCAAATATAGACATACCTTTTAATTTTTAATTACCTCATAATTTTTAAGACCTCCAATAGACTTCAGCACATAGCAGGCTGATAGTTTAATGATAAAACAAAAGTTCAGATTAATATACAGACATTAACACTTTAGGAGTACCTTGAATGCAACATGTTGCAACAGTTTTATATTAATAGAGTCATAACATTTCTTTAGAAGACAGGCATTTATTATAAATGGGTTAATTTGAAGCACATAATTAAATTCCTTGCCAAATGGCAAGTAGCCAATCAGAGGTAGAGCATGATTTCTGACCTTCTTTTCTCCTTAGTCACCAATGAGAGTGACTTGCAAACTGTTTGTGAATATCACAATTTCACACTTCATTAGCCCTGTGTCTGGGAACAACAAATTCACAGGGATTATAGATTCCAGTTTTCCTATATTTTAAACCAATTTATTTAATAAAAATTATGTAATGATATTTGCATGTTGAAATTCTATCTTTAAAAGCAGAGTTAACTAGTAAGAATCAAATGATTACAGTATACATCAATTGTGTAAAGGTTAAATTTTTAAAGTTTCCATAACTTTCATGACATGAAAAATACTTATTCTGCCATTTAATCTAAGAATTTGCCTTGATTTACATAATCCCAGTACTTACATTACTTGCCCTAATCCTTTCTTTTTTATTAATTTATTTTATTTTTGCTGTATTGGGTCTTCGTTTCTGTGCGAGGGCTTTCTCTCGTTGTGGCAAGCGGGGGCCACTCTTCATCGCGGTGCGCGGGCCTCTCACTATCGCGGCCTCTCTTGTTGCGGAGCACAGGCTCCAGACGCGCAGGCTCAGCAGTCGTGGCTCACGGGCCCAGCCGCTCCGCGGCATGTGGGATCCTCCCAGACCAGGGCTCGAACCCGTGTGTCCTGCATTAGCAGGCAGACTCTCAACCACTGCGCCACCAGGGAAGCCCATCCTTTCTTTTTTAAACATTTTATTTTATATTGGAGTATAGCCAATGAACAATGTTGTGAGAGTTTCAGGTACACAGCAAAGCGTCTCAGCCATACACATGCATGTATCCATTCTCCCCCGCCCTAATCTTTATTTTGTTGTTGCAGAGATTCTTGGTCCTGAAGAATTAAATATTAACATATTCAAACGTCATTAACTGTCTGATTACAAATAAAGGCATTCTCACCTCCTCATCATGACTGACTTCTACCACACTTACAAATATGACCATCTTAAAAAAAAAGGCTTAAATAAATCAGGAAAATTTCAAATATACAGATAAAAGTGAATTTTAACATACATACATAATTTCTTTTGCTTGTGGATGCAGAGTTAAATATGTAAGATAATCATGATATCATCAGTCATAAATTTATATACCATTTCCCAAGGAACATTGATTTGGACATGAAACTAAACAAGATGCTGATTTCAGAACATGTAGGAATCCTTTTTAATGATAAATATATACTTATCTGCCTTTTAATTTTTGTAAGAAAATTTATAAACACATTATTAAAAACTAAAAAATATACATTAAAGTAATTGTGAACTAGCCCTAAAAAGGAAAAATCTTGAAAAGATCTTAGGCTTTTGAGATCTAACTAGTAAGACTTTTGAGATCTAACTAGTAAGGCTTTATGTAAGCCTAATGAAACTCCTAAGTATGACATTACATGGCAGGCAAACTGCTCTTTCTCTAGAGAATGTTACAAAGGACATTCATTATCTATTAATGGTGTCAGATTCATAGTGAAGACTGTAGCTATTTCCCTGAAACAAGGAAGCTATTTCAAAATTACATAATTTGGATTTAAGATAAAATGTCCTATTCTGTTCACTGAGTACCCATTTTAAATATTTCTTTCAAAAACAAAACATAAAATAATAGAATTTAAAAATAGATATTATTGCATGTCAGAACAATTTGGGAACTTTGTTTATACCATAAAACAGTTTTCTTTCTTATTTCTAAACAGCAGTAAAAAGTTTTAATAGCACTTTTACTGCTACTAAATTATTTCAAGGGTTAATGCAGGTGTTTCTCAAGCTGTGTTCCAGGGAACATTTGTTCTGCTGAATACTACTAGGTATTTTTTTTAAGTGTCCTGTAATAAGTTGGAAGAATGCCAAATCGGAAAGGGTTTTGGATTCAGAATTTTCAGACAGCCACTATGATTATGTATCTTCTTCAGAAACTCTCTAAAGTTTGTTTTTTGAACTGGATAGAGAGGAGAAAGTGTGGTAGGGGAAACAGAGAAAGCTGAGAAATAAAAGCAAGGAGAATCTGTGTCCTAGCTCCATGAAAGCTCCAGAGAAGTTTGTTTCCTACATGATTAAGAGCAGCATGGACCCAGCACTAAGAGCTGGCAGCCCTGAACAGGACATAACGAGGCCGTGTGGGGGTGGCCGCGTGGCCTAACCATCAGATGTGAGAAAAGGAAAAGGACACCTCGGAAGATGCCGCTTTCATGGACAGTGACAACTCAGACAAGATACTGCCTGTCCCCCAGGGGCTTTGAGTGACTGAAATTGTATTTCCACAACAGGCTGGAATGGAAACCCAACTTAGAAATTATGCTCAGTGAAAGAAAAGTATAGAAAATCGCATTCCTTGCACATTTGAGTCTGTAGCTTGAAATTTATTCTGACTGTAGGAACATTTCTTTGGACTAGGATTCCTAGGAATATACTTTAGAAAGCAGTAATCAAGCTAATTAATTCCTGGCAGTATATATATTTCATACTCATTAAGCTGAGCGAGTTTATCTTCAAAACACAAATTACTTAATAGGTCTGATCAACTTAAGCCTCATACTAGATGTATGAGGTATGGAATATTGATAATTATCTTAATCAATGAGGAGAAAGAAACAAGTTCTGTCTAAACGTTCTGTGACATTGCAGTCTTGACCTCAGCTTACCTTAGACTTCAGTTCCTACTGTTTTTAGTCTGAGGATATTTTGTGTGGCTATAATTTATGAAAAATAATTATTTTTCATCTAAGAATTTTTTCTAATCTAAGTTGTCCTTTAAAACAATCCTTTCTTCCTTCAAAAAATTGTTGCAATCCTCTCCTTCAAGCCTTCCTGTCTTCTGGAATAAAACTTTCACTTTGATCTAAAAAAAAAACTGTTGCAATCAAGCAAGACAATGTAGCACATTTTAAAACTTTCTTTGGGGTTATTTTACAAGCTATAATCAAAACTCATTTTATTACTTTAACTTCACATGCACTTTTAGATCGTACATAATATTACCTAAACTCATCACTATGTAGGGTCTGGTGAAAAGTTTAATGAACCATATTGAATCTTGAAAGTCAAAGATTTGCTGCTATTAAAATATCTCTGGTTCATAGTAGGGGTGCATTAAGTACTTGTTGAATAAATGAAAAAAAATTCTGAGAGTATACTACAGGTTCTTCATAGCTTTTCAAAGCCTAGTTTAATTGTTACCTTCTTATAAGGCATTCCCTATGACCTTTCTCCTTGGCATTCTTCTATTATTTTTACGTTAAAGGCTACCTATATGTTAAAATTAATATAATAGAATTATTTATAGTTTTTATTTATTTTATTTATTTTACTCTCATTATCTTTGAAGAAAAGGATATTATTAAATTTTAATCCTACACTGTATCTAGTTCTGTATCTATTACATAATGTTGATATATTTGGTAAAGATTTGTAGCATTCCCGTTGTATTTGAATTGTTTTTATTAGTTTTCCCATTTAACCAAGAGAGATTTTCAGTTATAGAAACAAGTATGGGCTAAACATTGAAAGATACTATATAGAATAATGTCAATCGTATATGCCCAAAGGCTAATACCAATATGTGGTTGTACAATATTTGACAATTAAGAAATGAAAGAAAATTCCAAAAGCATGAAAATGTATTCCATTTATAACAATGTTACATTTCTATTTGTTGTTAGAAATATCTATTTCATATGATTAACATTTTGGCTTAAAAACAGCTGTCTTGATTTCCACTTTTACACTCAGATAATCAATAAACATCTTGGTTAATTATAATGGGTTCGTCCCTAGGTAGGTGCTGAATAAGATCAAGGGTACGTGCTTTTAAGAAATCACAGTTTAAATAGGGAGGATAAGGAAATGCACACTGAATCAATAAATGATAAAACAATATAAACTCACTACAGTCAAATTGTGCTCAATCACATCAACTGCTAAATTGTGCAGTGAAAGTTACAGATAATGAGAGTTCAGAAAAGTGGTATCTCTGTTAAAGTGTGTAATCTGAGGAGGGCTTTACAGAAGAGGGGAGACGAGATGGACAAGTGTAAGTTTATACAAGATCTGTATAGGAACTGACTGAAATAAGGAGAGAAGCTAGAATTAACTCTGTGTTTCCCAGCCAAAGAAAACTGTCCTTTTTTTCCTCCAAAATATTCTGATTTCACCTTTAAAATAGCACAGAGTTGAATTTCTGAATATACAGTATTTTTAGAAGTCACAGTCATAATGTACTACAAGTTGAAAACACCAAGAAAATCAGTATTCTGTTATTATTTAAACTACTCATACTGTGTTTTTAAGAGAATTTTGATTGCTTTACTCTCCTATAAACATTGAAATTATTAGGTCATCGCTGTTAAACTATTTTCTTATTGCCGGTATAGATTTGCACAATGGCCTAGAATGTTTAGCAGGGCCTAAACTTTTGACTAAATTTGTATGAAAGAGCCTTAATGTTTTACAAATGTCAACAGAAAATCGATTCCATTTGTGATGTCTTTTTTTTTTTTTTAGTACTTCTGTCAATCGATTCTTTTTGCAGGTGTTTTTACAGTAATTTCTAAACAATCAGAGCTGTGAAGAAGATTTTCCATTCCAAGACTTTTATCATTTTCTAAAAGATACACAAATCATTATATATAAAATTTGTAAAGATCATTAATTATCTGAGATATTGTACGTTCTTCATTAATTATAGATTTCCATGATGAGTAATGCTGTGTAACAAAATGTTAAACAAGCTCCTTTGCTGGGTTTTCCCAGATTTTATTACACCAAAGTGTATGTAAATCACGAAGGGTGGATATGTTATGCAGCATCTAATATTTAATCATAAAATATCTATTAATACTTAATGGAACGAGTATTCCGAGGAACATAGTGAGGGAAATGCTAATTTAAGTCAAATACCTGAACCCCCTTCCGTTTTATAGATGGAAAATTAGAAGCCCAGATAAGTTGTATGTCTTGTTCTAGGTCATCTAAGTGGTCACTTGCAGAACAAACACAGCCTCTCCTTCCTGAAACTGCATTAAAATGAGAATAAAGGAGGTTTAAAGTGTAACAGTAGAACAGCAGAAGACATATGCAAGAGGAGTGATTGAAGGAAGAAATGGAAGTGAGAATGTGCAGCTAGAATGTGAGGCCTGCTTAGCAAAATCAACACGGGTTCCTGAATCAGATGGATGATGGGGAGCAGCCGTGAGAAGTTAGGCGGGAAAGAGAAGACTAATTGAGGGTACATGACAAAATAGTTGACTCTCCAAACACTGCATATGAAGGGAAGGGAGGCCAGATACGTACATGCTCAACAAGCAAATAATAATTCAAACCCACATATATAAAAAAAGATATTTCTTGCAAAAAACATAAGCAACTATGACATGATGTTTCAGCTAGTGGGTATTGCTGCCTTCTGTATTCCCTTTGGGATTACCTGTCTAACATCTAATCCTAAACATTTCCTGCCAGTCAGCAGTACCCACTCAGATAGTGAGAGATACCAGCAGCCTTTTTATTGCCTCATTCTTAAATATGGGTGGATTAAAAAAAAAGTCTATGAAATAGTTGAAGCAAAAATAAACATCAAGATAATCAGAAAGGGTCTTCCCTGGTGGCGCAGTGGTTGAGAGTCCGCCTGCCGATGCAGGGGACGCGGGTTTGTGCCCCGGTCCGGGAAGATCCCACATGCCGCGGAGCGGCTGGGCCCATGAGCCATGGCCGCTGAGCCTGCCCGTCTGGAGCCTGTGCTCCGCAACGGGAGAGGCCACAACAGTGAGAGGCCCACATACCGCAAAAAAAAAAAAAAAAAAAGCTAATCAGAAAACCAGCCCTAGTGCAGACAGACATACTTAAAAGAGCAGAAATAAACTTAAAAAAAAACCCAAAAACCTCATGATCTCAGAAAAGTTTGAGATGCTATTTTTGGAGAAAAAGCAAATATTAAAAATAATCCATATAAAATATTGTATAACTAAGCTACTTAAATCACTATATAAATATGGTAAGAGCAGAAATACAAAATACTAAAAAATTTCAGGAAAAATATGTAGTCGTAGCATACTGCTTGACACTACATTGAATATTATTTATATGTTTGTAACAATGCATATTCTGATTTATTGAGTTTTCAACATTTAAAACCAACTAAGGAACAAAGAAGATCTAGTTATGTTATGCAGCAGAATATAAATTTTATCCCTAATGTTGTAATATTATGACAGAAAAGATAACGATTGTGAACGTCTTTCTTTTAAAAATCTCTCTAACAATGGAACATCAAGACAGGGCTGTATCAGCATATTATTTTAGAGACTTGAAAATAGCCATCAGACAAATGAAAACATGTAAACAGTTAATGGTGGTTCTTTAGGTGAGAGTAACAGAGAGCGAGCAGTAGAGAAGGAAACCACTGGCTTTTAAGCCCATAGGATTTAAAATTATGTGCATGTATGTATTACTCTAATAAGAATAATAAATCAATTTTAAAATAGCATTTAGGAAATAAATTAAAATGCGGATCATTTCTTAATAAACTTTGGAGAGAGATATAAGAAGCCTTAATATCTTTTCCTTTTAGAGATTGAAATTGTTTAATTCCATCTTTCTAATACTTCAAATTTAGTAAGGCTCATTATGTTATGAATTTTGAGAGCAGGCATATTCTCTAATTATCTTTGTATCCCCAGCCTCTAGTAAGTACTTTCTATAGAACAGGTATTCAAATGTTGGCACTTTCCATAGGCAAGGAACTCAGATATTGGTAATGCATCAGAAAGATGTGATTGAGGGCTTCCCTGGTGGCGCAGTGGTTGAGAGTCCGCCTTCCGGTGCAGGGGACACGGGTTCGTGCCCCCGGTCGGGGAGGGTCCCACATGCCACGGAGCGGCTGGGCCCATGAGCCATGGCCGCTGAGCCTGCGCGTCCGGAGCCTGTGCTCCGCAACGGGAGGGGCCGCAGCGGTGGGAGGCCCGTGAACCGCAAAAAAAAAAAAAAAAAAAAAGACGTGATTGAGATCACATTAATATTCATTAAAATTTATTTACAAAATTAATACTAAAATTGAGGAATAGATGGCTAAGGTGTGTACAGTGTTCTCTATGAAGTTGTTTCCTTGTAAACAGGCATATGCACAATATACACATTAGTTCACACTCAAATGTATTCTATATGGATATGGCTTTTAAATCTTATATGTTATTTTTCCATATATTGAAGTCAGTCGTTGATTTTTTTTAAGTTCAGAGAAGATAACTGAGCTTTCTATAGGAAGTATGTGGAATCTTATCAGCTCTCATTCATGCAAAGTAAATATATTGTCTGAAGTTTACCAAAATTAATCATTAGCATTGATCTCTTATTCAAAGTACAGAGATGAATGTATCAATAATGATTCCAAACAAGAATTTTTAAGCCTAGATTCTCTCAGAAGATTTATTTTTGCATGCTTAATAATGCATGCAATCTGATATTTTTTGTGTGCTTAAATAAGAATAAATGTATGCTTAGTCCCTTTATTTTGAATTCTCTGTTTTGGGGAATGCTTGTATTATTCACAATTAATACTGATCACTTACCTTTTTACTTATGAATCCTAAAGAGAAATGGTCATAGTCTTCCTGGACTATTGTCTTTATATTATCTCATATTAGAGGTCAGTGTCTGCCAAATTTTAAGCTATCATTTATTATAATAAACAGATTTGCATATGTGAGATCAATTATAGATACTTCTGTCTTTTAATATAAACACTGTATTTGTTCAGGATTCCACCAACAGGACATATTTTAACATGGTGAGATTAGGAAGGATAGTAGAAAGAACATACTGTGAGGATTTAAAGGAAAAATCATTTTCTCACTAAGCCAACAAACCTAGAATTGTTTGATAGAATGTGGATGCAAATAAGGTCACTTGCTATTAACTTTGTTTCTCCTGAGGCCTTCTTGTTTGACTTGTAATTCTGTATTCCTGCAAGGCAGTGACTTTCAGGAGGGAATTTCTGTCTCTTGTTTCATGGAAAGATTGAGGTAGCAAAATATTTTGTAATAAGGAAGAAGTCAACCTTTGCCCTGAACACAAAACAAACCTTCAGCATACTTTCCAAAGCTCAGCAAAACTTGGATACATTGTTTAAAAGTGTATGTACAGGTGAAACCTGTAACTTTTAATTCTTCCTGGGTCTGGAGACAATCAGTGTGAAGAATGAGTAGAAAACCTGTTCTGGAAGAAATTTTTAGTCTCTCTAGATGTAGGAATGGATACCTGAACAGAGACTGAACTCATGTTTACATTAAGATTCTTCTAATTTAATGTGTATTTAATAAGAGACCTAAATAGCTCAGAACATAATGCTAACTTTTTCTTTCAACCCAAAACATGTTGAAGAGATGTGAAAAATGGTTACACGCTCTTAAATTTTTCACTAAACAGACTTAAATAAAATTCAAATATCACATCTACTCTTACTTAGCTTCTATTAGGAAAAAGAAGTCCAAAGGAATACAATGTTATTTTATAATAATATATATATAATATGTAATAGTCTCAAATGTAGGTGTCATGTAAGGAAACATGACATATGAGAATACTTGCAAATGGGCAGAAAAATAATATGCATAGAAAAGCTTAATCTGAAAAATTTATTTCTTAATGCACAATTTCTCATTTCTTGGTATTTTTTATTCATGTATATTATAATGGCTTAATTTAGTAAAAATGGGTTAGCTTCTATAGTTAGGACTTTATATAGAAAGAAAAGAAAGACATTCACTAGTTAGGAGTGGAATGGTATAACAAAATAGTAGGATTATTTTAAGGTAAATAAATACAGCCTAGCAAGAAATTAAAAATGTAAATAGAAAATTAATAACAATTTCCATCAATTAATAGAATTTAAAATTCAAGGTGAATTGCTAATCATCAAGTTCAATTTCTTCTGTCACATTTTTAGAGTTTCAAACATAAAATCATATAATATACTCTCTCTGGGTCTGGTTAAACTCAGTATAACACTTTTAGATGCATCATGTGTCTTTTTGCAGGGTTAATAGTTTGTCCATTTGTACTGCTGAGTAGTATTCTATTTTACAATTGATCTACACTGTGTCCATTTACATGTTGATGTACGAGTTTGTATGAAATTTATTATTACTTCCTAACAATATTTTAAAGAATTCATGTAGGTCTGAGGGCTTTCTTTGCATGCATTTTTCATTAGAAAATTCTACTGATAAATAATACAGCTATTCAGATTTTCTATTTCATTTTGAGTCAGTTCTGGTAATTTTTGTCTTGCAAGTAGTTTGTAAATTTCATGTAGCTTGTTGAATTTATTGGCATTAATTGTTCATAATTTTCCCTCTTTCTGGTAATGTCTGTAGGATCTGTGAATCTCTTCTTATATTTCTGTTATTAGTAATTCATGTTTTTTTTGTTGTTGATTCTAACTGAGGTATATAAATGTTTTTAATATTTTCAGAGAATTACATTTTGGTTTTATTGATCTTTTCACTATTTTTTCTCTTTGTGTTTTTGTTTTCTATTTTATTAACATCTCTTATTTTTATTTTTTGTTCTTTCTACTTGTTTGGATTAATTTGTTCATATTCTTCCGGTTCCATGTGTTCTTTTTTTTTTTTTGCGGTACGCGGGCCTCTCACTGTTGTGGCCTCTCCCCTTGTGGAGCACAGGCTCTGGACGCGCAGGCTCAGCGGACATGGCTCACGGGCCCAGCTGCTCCGTGGCATGTGGGATCCTCCCGGACCGGGGCACAAACCCATGTCCCCTGCATCGGCAGGCGGACTCTCAACCACTGAGCCACCAGGGAAGCCCTCCACGTGTTCTTAAATCATTGATTTTAGTTCTCTCTCAATATCTGGTAGAAGCATTTAAAACAAAACATAACTCTAATTGCTGTTGTAACTGCCTCCCACAGATTTTGATATGTTGTGTTTTTATTTTCACTCAGTTCAAGGTATTTTCTTATTTGCCTTGTGATTTCTTCCTGGACCTATGATTCATGTACAAATTTAATGTTTAATTTCAAAATATTTGCAAATTTTCAAAATATCTTTCTGTAGCTGATTTTGTTGTTGTTGTTGTTATTCATTTTCCTTCTATCCATCAAGACCCTGAGCTCAAGGGACTTGCAGTTACAAAGAGCAACTGTAACAGTGGTTCGTATTTGCTCAAGATTTTCCTTTCTCTTTTTTAATGGATCTTATTTATTTTTAGGTTCTCATTAGTTATCTATTTTATACATAATACTAATACTTTATATATGTCAATCCTTATCCCCCAATTCATCCCACCTCCCCCTTCTCCCTTGGTATCCATACGTTTGTTCTCTACATCTGTGTCTCTGTTTCTGCTTTGCAAATAAGATCATCTCTACCATTTTTTTAGATTCCACATATATGTGTTAGTATACAATATTTCTTTTTCTCTTTCTGACTTAACTTCACTCTGTATGACAGTCTCTAGGTCCATCCATGTCTCTACAAATGACCCAATTTCGTTCCTTTTAATGGCTGAGTAACATTCCATCGTGTATATATACCACATCTTCTTTATCCATTCCTCTGTTGATTGACATTTAGGTTGCTTCCATGTCCTGGCTATAGTAAATAATGCTGCAGTGAACATTGAGGTACATGTATCTTTTTGAATTGTGGTTTTCTCTGGGCATATGCCCAGTAGTGGGGTTGCTGGGTTATATCGGAGTTCTATTTTTAGTTTCTTAAGTAACCTCCATACTGTTTCTTAAGGAACAGTTTGGAGGTTACTTAAGAAACTAGTGGTTGTATCAGTTTACATTCCCACCAACAGTGCAAGAGGGTTCCCTTTTCTCCACACCCTCTCCGGTACTTATTGTTTGTAGATTTTTTGATGATGGCCATTCTTTTTTTTTTTTTTTTTTCTGGATCTCTTTATTTTTTTTTATTTTTTTTATTTTTTTTAACATCTTTATTGGAGTATAATTGCTTTACAATGGTATGTTAGCTTCAGCTTCACAACAAAATGAATCAGTTATATACATACATATATTCCCATATCTCTTCCCGCTTGCGTCTCCCTCCCTCCCACCCTCCCTATCCCACCCCTCCAGGCGGTCACAAAGCACCGAGCTGATCTCCCTGTGCTATGCGGCTGCTTCCCACTAGCTATCTACCTTACGTTTGGTAGTGTATATATGTCCATGCCTCTTTATCGCTTTGTCACCGTTTAGCCTTCCCCCTCCCCATAACCTCAAGTCCATTCTCTAGTAAGTCTGTGTCTTTATTCCCGTTTCACCCCTAGGTTTTTCATGACATTTTTTTTTTAAATTCCATATATATGTGTTAGCATACGGTATTTGTCTCTCTCTTTCTGACTTACTTCACTCTGTATGACAGACTCTAGGTCTATCCACCTCATTACAAATAGCTCAATTTCGTCTCTTTTTATGGCTGAGTAATATTCCATTGTATATATGTGCCACATCTTCTTTATCCATTCATCCGATGATGGACACTTAGGTTGTTTCCATCTCCGGGCTATTGTAAATAGAGCTGCAATGAACATTTTGGTACATGACTCTTTTTGAATTATGGTTTTCTCAGGGTATATGCCCAGTAGTGGGATTGCTGGGTCATATGGTAGTTCTATTTGTAGCTTTTTAAGGAACCTCCATACTGTTCTCCACAGTGGCTGTATCAATTTACATTCCCACCAACAGTGTAAGAGGGTTCCCTTTTCTCCACACCCTCTCCAGCATTTATTGTTTCTAGATTTTTTGATGATGGCCATTCTGACTGGTGTGAGGTGATAACCTCATTGTAGTTTTGACTTGCATTTCTCTAATGATTAGTGATGGTGAGCCTCTTTTCATGTGCCTCTTGGCCATCTATATGTCTTCTTTGGAGAAATGTCTATTTAGGTCTTCTGCCCATTTTTGGATTGGGTTGTTTGTTTTTTTGATATTGAGCCGCATGAGCTGCTTGTATATTTTGGAGATTGATCCTTTGTCAGTTGCTTCATTTGCAAATATTTTCTCCCACTCTGAGTATTGTCTTTTCATCTTGTTTATGGTTGTAGCTGATTTCTAATTTAATTTTGTTGCAGTCTGCATTCTGGGCAATTCTCTCTATATGATCTCAATATTTGGGAATTATCAAGACTTTTAAATTCTGTTGAAAGATACATTTGCACTTGGAAAGAATGTGTCTTACACTGTAGTTGGGTTGTTGTAACAAATTACCACAAACTGGATGGCTTAAAGCAACAGAAATTTATTCTCTCACCATTCGGGAAGGCCAGAAGTCTGAAATCAAGTGTTGGTAGGGTTTGTTTTTTCTGGATGCTCTGAGGAAGAAGCCATTCCATGCCTCGCTCTTAGTTTTTGGTAGTTGCCAACAATCTTTGATATTCCTTGGCTTGTGGAAGCATCTTTCCACTCTGTACCTCTATCTCTACATCATCTTCTCTGTGTCTTCTCCTTTTCAGTCATTATAGGGACAGTGTCATTGGATTTAGGGCTGCCCTAATCCAGGATGATCTCATTTCAAGATCCTTATCTTAATTACATCTGCAAAGACTCTTATTCCAAATAAGTTTACATTCTGAGGTTCCAGGTGGACATGAATTGGGGGACCATTATGCCACTCACTATTACTGTGGGTGGGTGTTTCATAAAAGTCAATTAGGTTCAGTTGGTTGATGGCGTAGTTTATGGTTTTCTCTTTCTTTATTTTTGTCTACTTGTGCTATCAGTATTAGCTGCTGAGAGGTCTGTTAACATCTTCAACTACAATTGTGGATTTGTCTATTACTCCTGTCAGTTCTTTCAGTTTTTGCTTCATGTATTTTGAACATTTAGGATTGCAGTGTCTTCTGTGTGAATTAATCCTGTTATCATTAAGGAATGTCCCTCTTTATTCCTGGTATTATTTCTTGTCCAGAAGTCTCTTTCTGATGTTTATCTCACCACTCATATTTCTTTTGATTAATATGTGCATGTTATATCTCTTTTTATTACTTTACTTTTAACTTCTCTCTCTTTTTTTAATTTAAGATGTATCTCTTTTTAGACAGCAAATAATTTTGTCTTGCTCTTATCTGATCTGAAAAGACCTACCTTTTAATTGATATATTTAGATTATTTACTTTTCATGTAATTAATGATATTTCCAGGTTTAAATCTACCATCTTAGTCGGTATTTTCTACTTATCTCATCTGTTATTTAGTTTATATTTCCTCTTTGCCTTAACTCATTATCTTCGTCATTTCTGGCTCTTTCTCTCCCCACCCCCCCCCCCCCCCCCCGCCCCGGCCCAGTGCTTATGGGTCATGTTTTCTTCCTTTTTCTTTTTTTTTTTTCTTTGCATATCTGGTGTTTTTGGTATTGTCATTGTGTACTTTACATTGTCAAATGTGTAGTTTGTTGTTTTCTTTAAAGAGTCTTGGACTTTGTTCTTGCCTTAAGTTAGGTAGTTTGGGTGCAAGTTTGATTCCTTTAACATTTTTTAACCTATTAAGAGATGATCTGTTATAACCTTTACACTTGGGCTAAATTAGCCCCACAGCTAAGGCATGGCCTTCCTGTGGGTTCAACGGCTGCCATCATGTAGTCACCAAGGTTTCTACATGCCTGCTAGTTAAAGCTTGACCACTCATTGGATTTTAGTGTGTTCTGCTAATTATTTAGCTCACAGCTCTCCTATAATTGTTTTTTCCCTAAAAGTTGTTCTTCATTCAGCATCATGGAATTTCCCTTTACATATGTACAGACTGATATTCAGAGAAAGATTCAAGATCGCTCTGTGCATATGTATAGAGGTCTTTGCCTGTTGATTCCTCTTTTCCAGTATTCAGCCCTACGAATTCTACTCTTTGAGTATTATGGTTTTAGCTGGCATTTCAACTTTTCTCTTCATAACTCCTACCAATTATCTTCTCTTCATTACCAGCTGATGGCTTCATCTTCTAGATTATTGAGAAGTGTTGAAACAATAAGAAGGGACCTTGGGTAAGCTTTGTCACCACACCTATCTTCCCTCAGGCATCTGAGCACATACACACTTGGATGTTATTACCTTGGATGAATGATTTATGCTATTGACAGTGATCCATGCCTGCACATGTATAGTAGGAATCATATACTCTCACCTACTCAAGGACATTGCTCCTGCAGTTCTTCCATCTTTCTCTTGATTCATTAGTTCCTTTTTTCCAGTATACAGATATCCTATAATAACTTCTACACCTAAACAAAAACAACCCAGTCACCTTCTCATCAGTCCAAAATCCTCTTCATCAATTGCTTCCATTTCTCTACTTCTCTATGGAGAGAAATTCCTCCAAAGGTAATTTATATTCTCTTTCTCTACTTCCTCTTCACTCATTTTCCTTTGGATTTAGTCTAATCAGACTTTTATCTTTACCATTCTACTGAAACAGCTTTCTCCAAGTCACCAATAACCTCAAAATTGCCACATTGAATCTAATCCAGGATTGTCTAGTCTAATCCCTGCCCCCATGCTACTCATCCAATTGTCAGAATTTGGAGCAACTGATCAGCCTCATTTTCTTGATATACCTCCTTCACTTGGCCCTGAAGTCATCATTCTATAGGCTCCTACTCCACCTCACCACGTGTTCCTGTAGTGTCCCCTTTGCTGGTCTCTTCTCTCCTCCTCAAACTTTTTCACCCTTAGAATGCTCTGTGGTTTAGTTCTTGAACTTCTTCTATAGACTCACTATCTAAATTGTATTATCCTCTTTTATGGATGTAAATTCTATCTACATGGTGATGAATTCCAAATTTATATCTCAAAGCCTGACTATTCTGTAATTTCCAGACTTTAAAGCTGACTGTCCAAAGGGTTCATTTTGATGTATAATGAATGACTTTAAAACCAAAGTCCTAATGTTGCTTCTCTCATTTTATCATCTCATAATTGGTAATTGAACATTTCTAGTTCCTGAGACCAAATACCCAGGGAGTATCCTTGACTTTCCTCTTTTCCTTACAATCCACTCAATATAGCAGCAAATTCTTTTAGTTCTACTTTCAAAATATACTTCAAATCTATCTCCTTTCTTCTGCTTCTGCTGCTGCTTCTTTGCACCAAGGTACCATAATTGCTCTCTTCTTCAGTTGAAATAGAGCATAACTTGTTTCCATGCCTCTTTTGCTTTATCCCTCGTTCACCACTATTTCTTGCACTGTAAACAGAGATACACCTTAAAAATGGAATCGTTCTTCTGTTATATCAGTCCAATATCTTCCCTCTCAATTCACAGTAAAATCCCAATTTGGTGTACTTATTACCTCTTGTTCTTCTCTGTCATCACTTCCCTTTGATTGCTCCTCTCTACCCACACTTACCTCCTTGATACTTTTCAAACATATTCTGCCCTGAGAGCACCTGATATTCTCTCTGCTGGCATTATTAAGTACACAGTAAATATTAACTAATTAAAGTGAGAAACTGAGATAGATGGATTATGTAACTTGGCTAATAAAATACACCAAGTTTAGGGCAGAATAAGGACTAAAACCTAATCTCTTTTTCCACAATGTTTTTTTCTCTAGAGATCTAGAATTTAAAATTCAAACAATGAATGCACCTTCACAGTAGAAACATGTTATATATTCAGACAGACATACAGTTTATTTATTTATTTATACTTTCTAATTTTTCTACCTTGTAACCTATTTCTTTTCAAACACTGTCTGTATACTTTTAGTATAAATAAGTGTTTCTTGTGTTACCATGAATGTTGTTGAAGATCTTTCAGTAGATTTCTTCTGGTTATAGGGAGAAATTTATATTGTGCTAGTTTCATATTAAAACAATCAGCAACAACAGAACAATCTAGGTATCTAAAGTTTTACTCAGAAAAATACTCAAAAAGGAAATATGTGTAGATTACTTATAATGTTGAATTAAAAAATAAACACATCCAAAATGACTACTATAATTTTGTGATGTGAGCTATAAAATGTTTTATTCTTTAACTTCTATAAAAAGTTAGCAGTAAAGCTCTGTCCATTTGGATGGTGCCATAGTTATTTCATTGAGCAATTTTCCCTAATTCCATATTGCCAGCTGAAAAACCAAATTGTATTTCAGTAAGAAAGAAATGGCTACACTCTTCCTCGATTCTGCCATAATTCAATTTGCTTTACTGGCTGCTCCAGTCCACCCCTGACTGATGGTAGGAAGCAACATATGGCAACACTGAGAGAATTTATAAAAGAAATCTGCTAATGGCAACAAACAAATAAACAATCAGGAAGACCCAACAGTCAGGAAGAATTAATAAAACTGGCGAATGCTTGGTTAGTAGAGCTTCTCACAGTGAACAAAGCCAAGTGTCTGCACGTATCTTGGTTGAGCTTTCTCTTGTCAGGCAGAGCATATTAATTTCCAGGGCTGCACTGAATTTAATATAGTTGCAAATATAAGTACATTGTTACTAAGGCCTTCCGTATTGCTTGGGCTCTGAACCTCCAAAAACCAAGTAGGCAAGCTTTGATGATCTTAGCAGAATGCAAAATCTAATTATTTCTGACTTACAATTCAAAACAAACAAATAAACAGCCCCCCCGAAACAAAACAGAAACCAAACAACAACAACAAAAGATGCAAACCTTCCCAAAACATGGCTAGATTTGTGCCTTTTATGTCTTATTAACAATACTGAAAGGAATTTTAGGCTTCAAGGATAGTTTGATGTACAGTAAAAAATAAGTGTATGCTTTGAAAATTAATTTGCTTTTTCTAAACTAGTTGCTAAGTCCCTCTTTTAGTGACAAGTAACTATTTTTGCATTCCAAAGATGAATTTCCATTCCAAAAGATGAAAGTTTTTCTAATCAAAGAATACAAGAAAACAAAGGAAAATATCAATATTTTAGTAGACTAGATTTTCCTCCTTTGGTTATGTGCCTTTGATTTCACTTTTGTCTAATTCTTCTAGACTTTACAGGTGAAGAAAACTGCTTGTATTTTGGTCCCAAATTAGAATTTTCATGTTAAACGTGCCATATAGATCCATTTCCTTTTTAAATTGTGATGCTTAGCCTCATGTAGTTCTTTGGAATGCAGAATTGATTGTTCAACTTTCTAGGTTTTTAATGTAGTTTTGAGTCTATTTAAAATGATCAGTTTTCAATTTTATTCTTCAATGACTATATTCATGCTCTTTTTCTGTCTCTAAGATATGAATTTACCTCCTCCATTAATGATGAGGGGATAGATTATCAGTGGGTCTCAAACTTAAATTCAGACACTAATCACCAGGAGGAATTTAAAACAACAACAACAATGAAAAACAAACAAAAACTGAGCTCTAGATAAGTAGTAATAGACGTTAGACGAGTTAAAATTGGAATCTTTTGAGATTGAAGTCCAGATAACAGCTTTTATTAATATTTTTAAGTCTCCAGGTGATTCAAGGGTTAAAACAGCCAGTGTTGAAACCACTGCATTGGAGATTGTAGCCAAAGCTCTACATCCCTTTCTGTATCTATGATGAGGAATCTTCAGAGTTTGGGTCTTTTCAAGCTTCACGCAGTACAACACAAGAAGCCCAAAACTTCCTAGGACCCTACCCAATTTGGACTTCCTTAAGTTAGTTGTCCCCCATCCTCATTAAGGAAAACCAAAGCAACTCACCAACATTCATAGGAATTCCTGGACAGTGTTCCACAGTTTTGGCCTTAGCAGATCTGGTGCCTTGAGCTGAGCCATTTGAACCTTGGAAGATACTTAATCCTGCATGTCATTCCATCTCAGTTTTCTCCCTTATAAATTGTACCTCAAACTCCTCCATTCATCAGCATTCTCCTATACTCTCATCTTCATGTTGTCCTGTCTTTCATCAGCAACAGTATAAACTGTCAAGTCAAATATTTTCAGGTAAGAAAGACCTGTTTGTGATTTTTTTTCCTGAAATGTACATTCAAGCTTTATAGAAGAGATAGCAGTGCCTACTCCTTGGGCTTGCTTCAAGGACCATGCAAAGTAATGTATGTGAAGTGCTTAATAGAGGGTTTGATGCCTAAAAGCTACTTCCTTTTCTAATCTGCTGCATCCTCATACATCCTCAAGAATACCGGCCCTTTGGAAACTAACTTCCACCATTCTGAACTTTTTTTCCTGGTAGGCTCTTCATGGTCCCAGCTGCCACCAAACTCAAATTCTTCTCTGAAATTGCAATATCCCTGTGGTCTTCCTAAAAGGAGATACTCAAGCTCCCACATTTTCTCTATTATTTTCATATTACAGCCCCTTGAATGAATACTTAAGCATATTAGAAAGTTTATGATTCTAAAAAATAATGCCATTGAAAAGACTAAACGTGTACTGACCACTTACTCTTTCCCAGGCACTGTTCTGTGCAAAGAGGAAATGTGACTTGCAATCTAGTAACTGGCCCAGGGACTAAAGTGCTGTAAATGATCAGCACTCAGATGCAGCTTGTGGTTACTGATTATATTCTGCTTAAAACCTAAGTATGCTTTTTTTTTCCATTCCTATATTTGAGTAGATTTCCTAACCAGCTAGAAAAGCCCTTTTGGTGCTGTGGATTTAATGTACTAATAGGATTTGATGCTGTGGATTTACGTACTTCTAACCCTTAATTTAAAAAAAAAAAACAACACAGATTGATTCTTAGATGAATAAGACCACAGTGGGTGGAAATGGCATGATCTACTTCGTGATATATCCCATCCAGAAAGGTGGGCCAAGGGCAGCTGAGGATGCTCAGGGCAAATCTCCCAACGGAGTAATTTTGCAATGAGTAGAAAAGCCAACTGTACACTGAGTCAGAAAACTTACAATTAGATTTGGTATTTCCATTACCTGGCTATGATCACTCAAATCAGTTAACTCTCAGGGCCAGATATTTCTCACCTGTAAGCATTCATGTAATGTGTACTTTGTGTCCTAAGTTCCATTAGACACTATAAAGTATAGATATAAAGCTTAAGAACTTTATGGTTTTGCTGGAAGGAGAAGATCTTCAGACATTTCATGAAGAGCAAAATAACATGTTATATTTGCATTCTATGTATTTGGTTACAAACTAAGTAATATTAAAACACCATAAAGAGAGCAAAATTATTGCTAGCCACTGTAGTCAGTGATGACCCATGTACTACTACGAAAGGTTGTTGGGAGAATTAAGTTGAGAAAAGGGTTGGTATGCATTGTAAAGTGTAGGTGTTCAAAATAAAGTGTAAGATCTTTACAAAGGTCTTCATATGATTAAGTGCTATTATTCTTTGAAACCAGAAATCCATTGCTGAGATTTTTATGTTAGATCCATAGTTATTTCCTTTGAATTGAAAGCATATGAGTAAATTCACCAGTGAGCTAGTGTGATTTTATTATCTGAAATAATCGCCTAGAAAGCAGGTGGCTTTTATGTGGCTTTATGGCCTCTTCCAGTGTTATGTGATGTGCTTTCATCATTCACTTCCTGTTACCACCAATCCATCTAGATTCTGTTTCTTTGGTGTAAAATTTTTTATCTTTCCCCTTAAACAGCAAAGGTCACTTGACAACAAACTTTTGGACAATACCCAAATACCATTCCAAGCAAACTACCAACATCATGGGAAAGGCACTGAGGGTGTGTAGGTCCTTCATAATGGGCAAAGTCAGATCTGTGATGGAATTGATAGTAGTTTGCATTTACATAGAATCTTTAACACTGCAAATTCACAGACTTTGCAAACTACCTGTCATGAAAGTGAAGAACAAACTAGAACATAGCAACCATACATTGGTACATAGGGATTTGATAGACTGAAGTGTTATATTTAATTGAAAATGTAAGGGAATGTTAAATAGGGAGAGTGCAATTATGTGAAATGGAACGGTGCCAGGCCTTTTACTCTGTCCTGGGGGTATTATGGACTCCCAAGAAGTGACCAGATTGTCGGTACTAAGGCTTACATGTGAAGGACACCACAGGAGCAACTGGTCACTGGGGACAGTTATAAAGTGAGAGTGGGGATTTTATTTCTTACAGTGAAATAGCCCTTGTCTGGATGACAGTACAATCATAGGGTGAGGTGACCTAGAGAAAAGTTCCTTGCATGAGCACTTTTTCTGTTTTAATTTTTTGTTAAAAATATCAGAGCTGAACTTAGAATTTGGCTTACATCTTACAAAGTGAATTATTATCCAAATAATGATACTGTGTAGGATTAAGGATAGAATACTATGTAGGATTAAGGATAGAATTCTGAAGAACTAACCACTTCAAATGAATCACACGTATTTCCAGCTAGCTGCATGTATTTTAAAGGCTAATTACTCAGGGGAGAGAATAGGTAAGTTCATATTATATTTTGGAGCTGAAGAAAATACATATAAAAGAGCAAAGGAAAAGGGCAAGGGTACGAAGAAATCCCTTCATGTAGACCATGATCCCAAAGGCAGTTTTATTTTTATTAATATTTCATAGCATTTTTCCATTTTAACATTTATTTTTACATATTACTATTTCCTTTTTCTGCTCTCTGACATGACAACTTGACATGAGTTCACATGTACTAGGTGAAAAATGATTGTACTGATATAGCTTTATATTTTATTTCCATTTCCTTCATAATGAGGCAATGGAAGCAAGAAGTTAGCTGGCAAGTGACACTTGTATGTCAAGAACGCTAGGCTAGCCTCTGGTACATTTCCACTATGCACATTTCTTTGAGTTGTATTGAGAGGCATTTTCTATTTACAAAGTTCTTTCCATTCTCAGATATGCTTTCAAGACATAGCCCTTCAGCTTCTCCCAACTTTACATCTGTTTGCTAGAGCACTAATCTGAGTCTTTCATGAATTCTCTTCTGATTTCTTACTTATTCCTAGTGCTTGTTGCAGCCCTAACCCTCATTGTGACTGTGTTTGGAGATAGGGTCTTTAGGAGATTCATAAAGTTAAATGAAGTCATCAGGGCGGGGTCCTAATCTAATAGGACTTGAGCATGCTCAGAGGAAAAGCCATGTGAGGCTAAAGAGGCCATCTGTAAGCCAGGAAGAGAGTACTCACCAGAATCTGATCCCTGCCAGAACCTTGATCTTGGATTTTCCAGCCTCCAGAACTGTGAGAAAATAAAATTTTTGTTGTTTAAAAGACTGACAGTCTATGGTATTTTGTTATAGCAGTCCAAGCAGACTAGGACATCTGTCTCACACATATTCCTCCCCACCTCCATCCTTAACACTGACTGTGGCTATTTCCAAAATCAGAGATCCCATAATTCTGGAAAATTGCTAATTAAAAGCAAATATGACAATCAAGATGTGAACTCAGTTGGATACAGAAATTTTACCACAGTGCTTACTGCTGGGCTTAACCTCTATGACCTAACAAATTTCTCAAATCATAGGATTTCAGTGCCCGGAAGGAAATATTGTTGGGTGTGTTCTAGAAATTGAAATAAATCTAAAGTGTGTATAGCCCCTACCGTGACAGAAATTGCATGTGGTAGATTGCAATTGGCATCCCACCTGTTGCCGGACTTGCTAAGGGAGGCGTATGTCCCACCTCCTTGTCTCCTCTTAATATCAAAATTAGTCATTGACTTGGTTCAGTCAGAGAAATATGAGCAGAAGTGACAGCATGCAGCTTTTAGCAGAATCTTTAATAGCCCCTGTTGGTTTTGCCAGTTTTCTTGTTCATTTGCCTTTGTCAAGAGAACAGCATGTCCTGAGTAGGGCTGTTTCTCAGCCTAGATCCTGAGAAACAGGATAGCCACTGAGCTGTGTTGCAAGAAGCTGAGACTTAGGACTTTGTTACCACAGCTGAACTTACCAAAAGACTACTGATGCTGAGTATTATGAAGTCTGGAAAGCTAAGTCAGATCCTGAAGGATCTTATATACTAAATGTTTAGACTTGATCTTATTGGCAAGAGGAAAAGCACAGAAAGGTTTTAAGGATGGGAATGTAAGCTTTACTTGTTCATTTTTGTTTAGTTATATTGAAGTAACAAGGGCAAATGATTCAAAAATTAAATAGTAATAAACATTTTATAATGAAAAAGTCTGGTACCCTATTAGACTCTTTCCCAAACACAGGTCTTATTTCCCAGTGGAAAAGAAGTTTAATAATTCATCTTGCATGTTAGATCATATTTCCTCCATATTTCTTAAACATTTGTTCATAATGCTTTTTTGCTTTATACATTTTAAACATTATTGTTATTTTTTACTTAGATACATGCGGTAGTTATTTGTTTTTAAATGGCTGTAAAATCTTTGACACTCCTCCCGTTGAGAGATGGGGTTTATGCTTCTTCCTCTAAAATCTGGGCAAACTTAAATGGCTTGCTTGTAACCAATGCATTGCAGCAGAATGTACATGACTTGTGAGGCTAGTTTTGGCCACATGCAGATGTGTCTGCCAGATTTATTTGCTGTGGGGAGCCTAAATGAAAGACAAACTCAGTCTCTGCCCTCTGCATCCACCCCAGCCTTCATGTTGAGATGATGCTTCCCATGGGCTGCTTCCAGTCAGTGACTGAATATAGTAGGGACACTAAGGCAGGCCAGTTCCTACCAGATGTGGGACTCCTTTGACTTGCATCTTTGGCTTAAAGACTTCCCATCAGCTTGTCTAATACCTTCCTGGATTGTCCTGCAGTCAGACTCTGCCTATCAAAACTTCTCCCTTCTCTCCCTCCTTCATAAGAGTCAGACCTGCATTGCCATCTGAAAATGCTCATTGCCTCCTCTGACTTTCTCCTCTTTTTCCTTCACTGCTGTATGACCCAATAAATCTCTTGCACAACTAATTCCCATCTTGATGCTGTTCTTCAAAGGACCCAAACTAACACTCTAGGTCAAAAAAGGCAGTGTAGCTTTCTCCTTGTGTACAGGGCCCCCCTATGTTGAAGGTCTGATCCACCACGTAAGAAGTCTGACCACCATCACACTGTTATTCTGGAAGGAAGCCCAGAGAATGAGGAACCATGTGAAGGGACGTCTGGGATCAGTCACCAGACATGGGAGAGGAGATGCAGCTCCATGATTCCAAACCCCAGACATCGTCACCCCTAGCTGTTCGGTTTTCCTATCTGAGGCTCTAGTCATTTTATATTAAAGGGAAGCCATTTCTTCTGTGCCATGCTGGAATTTCTGACACACAGAATCATAAGCATAATATGTTTTTTAACTACTAAGTTGTGGTTGGTTATTTGTGGATTGTGAGTTTGATCCATAGAAACCTTTTGTGGCCTACTGTGAAAATGTGTCCTTCCTGGGAAATTTTGCATTTGTATCTTTCAGGTACTCCAGGGGCAAACGGGAGGCTATGTTAGTTTTCAGCACGAAGTTTCTCAGAAAGTATAGATATGTTAAGTTCATGGCTACATGTATTTTTTCAACCAGAGACCTCTGCACCAGAGACCTTTACAACCAGAGAGCTCTACTGAAACAGTTCCAATGTTAGCTGATACACTCATCACAGAATTTTTTTTTTTTTAACTGGGTGTGTTTTCAGGCTATCTGTTCGTGGACATGGAAGTAGTTACCACACTTGGTAATGGAAAGAACTTTTGGTTTAAAATTGTTTTCTCTCAGAACTAATTATTCTGTTGTATTTTAGCAGTAAGTATTACTGTTGGGAAGTCTGATAATGATTAGGTTGGGCCTTTTTCTGAAAACCTGCCCTAGCTTGGGGTCTTCTCCTTCACTGTCCTACACCACACCCCTTCCTTGTACAGATTTTTTTGGGAGCCTGCCCTTAATAAATCACTTACACGTACCTCCAGTTCTCAGAGTTTGCTTCCTGGAATCACACCTAAGGTAGGTGGTGGACTCAAATGTTTTATTCTCTAAGAGAAAGGCATATCAAAGAGGGATGCAGAAGCAATTGAGGTGCAGAGAGGTCACTGAGTAAAGCCTTGATCCCTGAAGTATATCCAGTTGGGGGAGGCTAAGAGCATAAGAAGTTTTGTTTGGGCGAGCCCAAGAAGTGCATTTTAAATAGAAAACATTGCAGAGTCTCTGTACCCTTGTTTCAGACATCTGTGTTTTTGTTGAAATTTTAGCTACTGCATCGCAGAAATACCAACTACTGTCTCAACTTCTAGATAGCCTTTGAATTTAGATAGGTTATTGTCAATAAGGTAAATATATTACAAAGTCTAATCAGATTATTCACTGTCTTGGTTTTTATTTATCAAATAAAAGATCACAAGCTTCAGATACAAGAAATTTATTGAGACGCTTTCATATGCACCTAAACAGCTACTATTTCATTTTCCTCAGGATACTAATCTTTGCGGTTATCATCTTCGCTTTTTCATATGTTCAGACCCTGGCACAAATTCATAAGAACACAATAAAAACAATGTTTGCTTGTGTGTGTTTTGGAGCAAATCGTTACAACCTTCCAAGGGAGGAAAACATTCAAAGGTTCCACTTTAAACTGTGTTTTCAATAATATCCTTCATTTGCTGTTATCTTCCCTTTATTCTCAGTATTCAGAGTTGCATATGGAGATATTATTCCTTCTGTTTATCAAGGTTCCTGCTGTGCTTGAAAGCTAGTTCCTGACAGCTCACGGTCACTTCTGTGAGAAGAATCTAGGGCTCTCAAACTCTAAAATGCTTACCCAAGAGGAAAAGTGCTATATGTTTCTACCATCTTCCAACATTTCTACTGCTGATAAAATATAGAAAGAGGGCAAACGAGGGATAAGTTTCATGATAACCTTTCGGTGCTAGTGCAGACCTCCCGCTGGGGTACATTACCCACCTAACAGGTGGTCTATTCTCAAATACTACTGAGCTGGTGAACTTAAGCAAGAGCATATGACCCACTTCTCAGACCTGGGGCTCAGAGCAGCAGGGTTCGTATAACCGTCTGAGAATCTCATGTTGAAAATCTTTTCTGTAATGTCTTTATTAACCTGTGCATCTGCTCTGCCAACTTAGAAATTTCTGTGGATGATGAAGGCTGAGATAACAGAATGAGCCTTCTGCTCCTCCTGTTCTCTAGGAACTGTCTCACCTGTGTCTGAAGGACTTCTAATGGGTTCTGATTATAAATTTAAGAAAACCATATTCACATCAAGAATTTGCGTTTTTAGTCTTTCCTTAGATTAGAACCATTTTTAGTTTTAGTTTCCTTTGAGATCTGATAACAAATACATTCTAAGGCTTCTCGTTACAGGAGAAACATATAGTTACTGTCAAATTTCCAAAATGTTAGGAAAAGTGAGAATCTCTTTTTTGTAATAATTACATATAATAGTAATTAATGGTCTGGGACGTGTATGATTAAGGAGATTTCATACGTAGATTGTTCTGTAAGTCAATACACCTGAGTATTTCCAGTTTCTAAACATATCTACCTTCTTAATTCATATCGACCCCATTTCTTTTAAACTGTACCTCCAAGTATTTGAAGTTCTCTGAAGTTTATCTGTTTTATCCTCTTTCCAATTCACAAACAGAAGCCATGTCAAAGTAATTAACTGTGATAACCTATTTAGCATGAAGTTATTATAAGGGAACAAAGAGCACAAACACTTTCCAGAAACACCCCCAAATTCTTAAGTTTCTAAATTAGAGCACATGTTGCCATCTTCAAACCTTCATTTTTTATTGTTTGAGTGAAGAAATATTTTCAATAAATTACAATAAAGAAAAAAATCCAGAGATAGACCTAATCATCAGGTTTTAATTGCATAGATTATAAGTAAATACTTTTCAGCCAAAGATCTATAATTTCAACTGTGCTAACACTTTCTGAAGTTGTACAGGATTTGATGATTTTGGGTCTACCAGAAAAAACCCCCACTAATTTTTGAGAAAACCCTCAGCTTTTGGTTACATGACAATTCATTGTTGATGTCTACTTCATAAGTTTGCTTCTTAATATTTTGATGTTCTATTGGTGAGGCCCTCCAGGGATATATTAATTTGGGTTGGAATATCCCAGATATTAGAAGAAATAAAATAAGGTTTCATCTTCAAGCACATTTTAGACATAGGTCAGTATTTAGAAATGCTCACAAAATAATGGTAAAGAAGGCAACTGGGAGAAATGCCAGATAATGACGAGCCGTGTGTTTATTCTGTGGTTTAAGTCATCTGCACAGAGATCCTCAGTAACTTTGAATATCAGCACATCCTTCTTGCCTGGACTGGGAGCACTAAACTTTCTATGTAACTACAAGAAAGCTAATCAATTCTGTGTGACAACATAAGCCAAATTAAAATAAAACCATTTGTTTTTTTTTCTTTCTTTCTTTTTTTTTTGTCTTCTGTGTTTAAAACATTGCTAGGGTTTTTAGGTGAGAGGAGGGGAAGTTTCCAAGTGGGAGCAAGAGAGACTGATTAGAAAAGTTAGTCTAAATTCTCTTATCCCAGGTCTAAAAGAGGCAGGGAAATTGACATTGTATAATGAAATCGTCTAGGGTTTTTTCCTCCTCTGTTTAAAATACTAGATCTATTTTCCAGAGGAGAAAATAAGTTTCTGATATCTCTAGAAGTTTACCAAATTTAAAAATAGGTACAACATTTGAAACTTTAGATGAATATTGTTGTTGGCTTTTCTGTTAGATCTATTAGCTGTACCTTTGATATATTAAAACTTATTGTGACAGTAGATGTCTTTCTAAAAAAGTTTTAATTTACATTTAAAAAGCTTTAAAATAGTCCAAATATGAGGCCAAATTAAAATAATAAGCGAAAGTACTAAATGTCTGCTTTAAAATCTAAATGTTCATATTCACACACCTGAAGCTGATTCTCCCAATTTGAATGTATTTGAAGTTATAGCAAGTGAATTGTTTGAGATACAGTGTTTGAAAATCTAACTTTAAATGAGAAATTTGATGTCTCATGTTAGCATGAAATGCTGCCATTCTGCGGAGGAAAGAAGGAAATATACAGAGTTTGTTGGTAGCATGTACCAAAACTGGAACCTAATTTCCTTGCATTTTTCTTCAACGCTGTTCCAGTTGGAGGCATGAAATGAGCTGGATGCATCATCTGAGGATGGCAGCTCCACAGGCATCTACGAACCTGCTAAAAGGCTTTGCATGTGTTTGTTTATTTTTGTGATTGTATTTCTCAGTTTACAGATGCTTATCCAGAACCAGCCTTCTATGCTGGCAAGCAAAAATGAATGTACTTCAAATGTGTGTGTTCTAGTCATATTGACATACTTCAGTGGGAAATTAAAAACTATTTGTTGATGAAAGTGGGGTCAGGGAATCTGGTGATTTTAAAAGGATAAATACTAATCAGATATACTTAAATAAAATCTGACTACTACTGAATGGATAGTGGAATTAAATAACTGAGTGATAGAAAGTTATTGTGTAATATGCAAGCGATTTGTTATGGGAAAAGGTAGCGCCCATGTGTTAGAAGTGTGACTATGCAAATTAAGGAAAACATATTTTTCCTCTTCTGATCTCTGGCAGGCATATGTAGGCATAGCGAGCTTTCTCACATAATGTCCTCATTCCTTTTGGTTCATTTACGTTATTGTATAGACATAATCGTAAATAAGACTAAGCAACTATAAGACATAGATAGGCATACATCAGCAGCAAATTTACGTACAGAAATGTTAAGAGGCTGGTTTCCTGGGGTGAAGATTTCCACAGGTTGGAAGGAAAATGCAGAGATAATAGGGCAAACTGGATGGACCAGCTGAAACATCTTGGTAAAAACTTGAATAGTACTTTATTTTATAGCAATACACTGCTTTGTCTCAACGTTTCTCATTTGGGATTTATTCTGTGATGTGAATCTTTTTTCTGAAATTTGTTAAGCTCTTCACTTAGCCCTTCCACATGCTGGTCTCAGTTTTTCCTCCCAATTTTGTCCTTCAACATCAGCTCTGCCATCCCCTTCTCCAAAAAAATGGATCTGATTTGTAGTTTCTTTTTTTTTTTTTGCGGTAGGCGGGCCTCTCACCGCCGCAGGCCCAGCGGCCATGGCTCACGGGCCCAGCCGCTCCGCGGCACACAGGATCCTCCCGGACCAGGGCACGAACCCGCGTCCCCTGCATCGGCAGGCGGACTCTCAACCACTGCGCCACTGGGGAAGCCCTGATTTGTAGTTTCTTGAATGACTCCTAACTTAGGCCATTTCTGTCACTCATAAAATTTCTTTCCTTCTCTACCCTACTATATTTATTTAAGCCTTAGATAGACCGTCCCATCTTTGTGGAATCTTCTCTGAGAACTCTGGGCAGAATTGACTTATCTATTCTCTGAATCCTCTTCCCTGACCTTTTTTAGAGTCTGTGTGTGTGTGTGTGTGTGTTTGTGTGTAGTGTAGTGTGTTAATGGCCTGTTAGTGTGTTAGTTTTTTATTGCTGTCGTAACAAATTACCATGTATTGAGCAAAAACAGCACATTTTTTATTTCGCTATTTGGTATGTCAGAATTTAAGGCACATGGTGGTAGTTTCACAGGTGTATACTTACCCCAAATCATTGAGTTGTATACATGAAATATGCACATCTTCTTGCATGTCAATCATACCTTAATAAAGTGGTGTAAAAAATAGTTCAGGCACAGAGTGACTCATCTGGTTTTCTGCTAAGAGTCTCCCGTAGCCAATATCAAGGGAGCAGCAGGGCTGCATTCCTTTCTGAAGGCTCTAGGCATGAATTTGCTTCCAAGTTCATACAAATTGTTCACAGAATTCAGACCCACAGAGTGGCCGTAGGACTGAGGTTGCCATTTCCTTGCCGGATGCTGGCCTAAGGTCTTTCTCAGCTTCTAGAGGCCCCTGTGTTCTTTGGTGGTTGGCCTCATTCCTCCATCTTCAAAGGTTGAGTCCTTCTCAAGCTTTGTATCTCTCTGACTTCCTCTTCTGCCGCATCTCTTCTGCCTCCAGTCAGAGAATTTTCTCTGCCTTTAAGGGTTCATATGATTAGATTGGACTTACCTGGATAATTCAGGATAATGTATCTTTTCAGAACCATAATCTTGTTTTCATATCTTGGCTATTGTGAATAACGATGTAATAAACATGGGAGTGCATATATCTCTGCTAAATCCTGTTTTCATTTCCTTTGGGTATATATCCAGAAGTGGAATTGCTGGATCATATGGCAGATTTATTTTTAATTTTTTGAGGAGTCTCTCTATTTTTTTCTTTTTTTTAGTCAAAGTATAATTGATTTACAATGTTGTGCCAATCTCTGCTGTACAACAGAGTGACTCAGTTATACACAAAGAGACATCCTTTTTTCATATTCTTTTCCATTATGGTTTATCACAGGATACTGAATATAGTTCCCTGTGTTATACAGTAGGACCTTGTTGTTTATCCGTTCTCTATATGATAGTTTACATCTGCTAATCCCAAACTCCCAGTCCTTCCCTCCCTCATCCCACTCCCCCCTTGGCAACCACAAGTCTGTTCTCTATGTCTGTGAGTCTGTTTCTGTTTTGTAGAGAGGTTCATTGTGCCATATTTTATATTCCACATATAAGTGATATCATATGGTATTTGTCTTTCTATTTCTGACTTATTTCACTTAGTACGATAATCTCTAGTTGTATCCATGTTGCTCCAAATGGCATTATTTCATTCTTTTTTTATGGCTGAGTAGTATTCCATCATATATATATATATATATATATATATATATATATATATATATATATACCACATTTTCTTTATCCATTCATCTCTCAATGGACATTTAGGTTATTTCTGTGTTTTGGCTATAGTGAATAATGCTGCTATGAACATAGGGGTGCATGTGTCTTTTTGAATTATAGTTTTGTATGGGTATACGCCCAGGAGAGGGATTGCTGGATCATATGGTAATGGTAATTCTATTTTTAGTTTTCTGAGGGACCTACACACTGTTTTCCATAGTGGCTGTACCAACTGATATTCCCACCAGCAGTGCAAGAGGGTTCTCTTTTCTCCACACCCTTTCCAGCATTTGTTATTTGTAGACTCTTTAATGATGGCCAGTCTTATCAGTGTGAGGTGATATCTCACTGTAGTTTTGATTTGAATTTTTCTAATAATTCGTGATGTTGAGCATCTTTTCATGTGCCTACTGGCCATCTGTCTGTCTTCTTTGGAGAAGTGTCTATTAAGGTCGTCTGCCCATTTTTTAAAATTTTTATTTATTTATTTATTTTAACATCTTTATTGAAGTATAATTGCCATACAATGGTGTGTTAGTTTCTGCTTTATAACAAAGTGAATCAGCTCTACATGTACATATATACCCATATCTCTTCCCTCTTGTGTCTCCCTCCCACCCTCCCTATCCCACCCATCTAGGTGGTCACAAAGCACTGAGCTGATCTCCCTGTGCTATGCCCATTTTTTGATTGGGTTGTTTGATTTTTTGTTGTTGAGTTGTATGAGCTGTTTGTATATTTTGAACATTAAGCCCTTGTGTATTGCATCATTTGCAAATATACTCTCTCATTCAGTAGGTTTTCTCATTTTTTTTTTATGGTTTCCTTTGCTGTGTAAAAGCTTGTAAGTTTGATTAGATCCCATTTGTTTATTTTTGTTTTTATTTCTATTGCCTTGGGAGGCTGACCTAAGAAAACATTTGTATGATTTATGTCAGAGAATGTTTTGCCTATGCTCTCTTCTAGGAGCTTTATTGTGTCATGTCTTGTGTTTAAGCCATTCTGAGTTTATTTTTGTGCATGGTGTGAGGGTGTGTTCTACCTTCATTGATTTTACAAGCTATCCAACTTTCCCAGCACCACTTGCTGAAGAGACTTTTTCCCATTTTATATTCTTGCCTCCTTTGTTGAAGATTAATTGACCGTAGGTGTGTGGGTTTATTTCTGAGCTCTCTGTTCTCTTCCATTGATCTGTAGGTCTGTTTTTGTACCAATACTACACTGTTTTCATTATTGTAGCTTTGTAGTATCGTCTGACATCTGGAGGGGTTATGCCTCCTGCTTTGTTTTGCTTTTTCCTCAGGATTGCTTTGGCAATTCTGGGTCGTTTACGGTTCCATATAAATTTTGGATAATTTGTTCTAGGTCTGTGAAAAATGTCATGGGTATTTTGATAGGGATCACATTAAATCAGTAGATTGTTTTGGGTAGTATTGCCATTTTAACAATATTAATTCTTCCAATCCAAGAGCATGGGATATCTTCCCATTTCTTTGAATCTTCTTTAATTTCCTTTAGTAATGTTTTATAGTTCTCAGCATATAAATCTTTCACCTCCTTTGTCAGGTTTATTCCTAGGTATTTTATTTTTTTGGTGCTATTTTAAAAGGTATTGGTGTTTTGCATTCCCTTTCTGACATTTTATTGTTAGTGTAAAGAAATGCAACCAATCTTTGAATGTTAATCTTGTATCCTACTATCCATATTGTTTTCTATAGTGGTTGGATCCATCAACAGGTGAATGGATAAAGGAGTTACACACACACCCACACACACCCCTCCACACACACACAGAATGCAATATTATTCAGCCATGAGAAAGGACATCCTGGCATTTGTCACAACATGGATGGACCTTGAGCACATACATTATACTTAGTGAGATAAGTCAGTTGGAGAAACAGAAGTACTATAGGATACCACTTATATGTGGATCTAAAGAAGCCAGACTTAAAATCAGAGAATAAAATGGTGACTACCAGGAGATGTGGGCTAGGGGGATAAGACAGACACTGTTTAAGGTCCAAGTTTGCAATGAATAGTAGATAATCCCTACAGAACTAATGAACAATACTGTATAGTGAATATAGACAATGACAGTATACTATAATCACCAAGTTTGCTGGGAGACTAGAACTTAATTATTCCAACCACTATAAAGAAAGGATAATTATGTAATATGCTAGAGGTGCTAATTATCACTACAATGGGAATCATATAACAATATATAAATGTACCAAATTAACATGTTGTACACCTTATATTTACACAATATTATAAGTCAAATATATTCAATAAAAACATTTTTTAAAAGGATCGGAATCTTAATTACATATGGAAAATCCCTTCTCAGCAGTAACTAGATTAACATTTGAGGGAATAACTAGGGGATGGAGAATTCTTCCTATCACAGCCATTACCACACAGTTGGCTTCTATCCTTTATTACCTCGTTTTGGCCATGGTAGTATCTTTTTGAATTTTCTTTCCACACTCCCTTGGAGTTAGTGTTCTTGGTGTGAATTAAATTGTGCAAAGGAAATCCGTCATGTAGATTTGAAAAGTACAAGTTAGAGAAAGATGCTATTCATATAGTGCTATAGCGCCTTGTGAATCAGTTAGTAAAGTAATCGTTATCCTGACGCAGATTTCAGTATTTAATTCTAGCTTCCTAGGTGTCAAGAAACAGTGGGGGTTGCATTGGTTTCTTGATTTGACTCCATATTCCCTGATTTATGCTGAGTCTTTAGCTTTGTCTTGTTCAGGATGCTACAGCAGTGGTGGCAGATGTAGGCCATAATGAACAGTCCCCAGTGGTGGTTTCAAAGGAAGTAGCTCCCCTGATGAGCCTGTTCTCTATGCTTGGAATCTTTTTAAGAGGCTCAGGCTTGAACATGCTTCTTTATTTCCTATAAGGCTTTATAAGAGCCTATTTCTCTGTGTTCTTCTTCATGCTTAAAACATAGCCATGGCTTATGGTTCCTGCACTGAACCCTGCCTGACACAGTATTTGATCCCAGGAATAAGTGCCACATAATAGATCCTTAAAATATGTGGCTTTGGTTTAGTGGTTAGGTAACAGATGTAGGGAAATGATGCTGCAAGTTAGGACCTGTGAGGCTTTGGCCAAACATTTGTAAAATTGTCATCTACAGTGACCTGGAAGGAAAATGTTCTACAGTGCCTACAGCTTTGAGGGAAATTGTTATATAGAGCCATAATGTTGGCATATCATACCTGTTTCTAGCTGTATTTAACAAAGTATTATATAAAAACCGACCATCTGTCACAGGCAAGAATTTTTAGGTGTGTAGACAGAGAAAGATATGGAAAGGTCCACAAATTTGGGGCTTCACAGCATTAAAAAATCTATGGCTACCTCTGTGCCCAGAGAATTAGGTGTTAAAGCCAATCAAGTAAGCCAGTAAAATAAGACAGAGTTAACATAACTGTTAAGTCCAGAAAAGAAGTTTGGATATGGTTATTGGCATATGGCACCAACTGCAAGCAAATAGATCAGATGCTTAATATATTTTGAGATAGTCATGTTACCAAAGGAACCATAAAAAAAACCCTGTGTTTTTTCAATTTCAAAAGCAACCTTCAAGTTTCCAACGACGAGCAAGGAGAAAATAGACAGCCTCTAGGGAGAATCCACTCTCTAATATCCATTTCTTTTTTTTTTTTTTTTTTTTTTTGCGGTACGCGGGCCTCTCGTTGTTGTGGCCTCTCCCGTTGCGGAGCACAGGCTCCGGACGCGCAGGCTCAGTGGCCATGGCTCATGGGCCCAGCCACTCCGCAGCATGTGGGATCTTCCCGGACTGGGGCACGAACCCATGTGCCCTGCATTGGCAGGCGGACTCTCAAGCACTGCGCCACCAGGGAAGCCCAAACATCCATTTCTTATATGTCCCCAAGGGATGAAGGAGAAGAAATAATCTCTAAGAGGGCAAACCATGGCAACAGAAGAAACTGGAAAGGTGCTACTCCCAGAATGCTGAGGTACAATTTATATGAGGAACTCATTTCATTGCCAGGAAAGGAATTTTGCAATTTAGCCCACCAGGATTTTTTTCACTAGTGACCAACTGTCATTGAGAATCCTTAATGCCTTTCCTTTTTTTGAATGGTAATTTTAATTATATTTATCTTGTTCCTATTCCTTCATGTATCTCTCAGTTAAAGACTTTATTCTGAAATCACATAGGTAAAATGAATTATTTAAAACCTTAGTTTAAGTGTATTTAAAAAAATTCATTGGGAACAATGAAAGTGATCAGTTTTATTTCTTAGTTATGTTTCTACATTAGAAACATTGCAATTTTATACTCAATTGCATAATTTATACAAGGGTTAAATTATCCATTTCCTAATGTCACCACCTTAGAGTTATGAATAAATTTTAATAAAAGCCTTGAATTATTTTATTATTTTCATATTCTGCCAAATTTCTGTAGTTTGTATAAATGATGCCAAATGTTTCCCCCTTATTCCCTAAATAATTAAGAAATAGTGATAAAGAGATCTAACCTTTAGGTGAATCCAAACATCATTAGAATGTAACAGAATTTTTAGCTATTTGCATATTAGGTGATACCATCTTGATTATTTGTTGGTTTCACAAGTTAATTTTTTGTCACAAACTGCAGGAATCAAGATGCAGTCTTTGATGCAGTAAGGGTAAATTGATAGGAGATTTTATACACCCATAACTTTTGGGAACTTGAAAAAACTTAGTTTTATTTTGGTGATGTCATACTCATATCTTCTTTAAAAATCCTTTAAATCTATTATAGAAGTTAATAAAAATAATATCTATAACATTTGTCAACTACAATGTTCTAGACATTCTGTTAGGCATACTTAATATGTTATTTATAATCTACCAGTACATAAATATTATTTCAAGTAACATAGTAAAAACAATCTAATAATTTCTAGAGGTACAATATGAATCTTTAAAATGAAACAAACATAAAGAATGAGAGTGAATAGGAATGAGAAAACATTAGAAAAGATAAGAATGGTTTTTACTTGTAGAGAAAATACATTCTGTTTGCTTTTCTGTAAGGTACCACCACATACATAGAAACCTGTGCAATAAACCCCCATGAGTTACAAAACACTGTCAACATTTTGTTGATTATATTTTATCTATCCCCTCCAACTTTCTCCATACTCCTTTAAGGGGAAAAAATCTAGATGTCTTGATCACATCGCTAGGCTAAATTTAGTGAAGTGATACTTTATAGAAGGAATCGGTTATCTCTATTTTCATATACATAACGTGCCAAAATTTTGAGAATATTTAAGTTATTTGCCATTGAAATTCACCCTTTTTCTCCTTTCCTAGTAATTTTACAGTTAATTATAGTCAATATCCTTCCTTCTTCAGTGTTTACATTTGAATATTTCCTGTTGCTGTGGAGTGTGTCACTTGAACAGGAAAAGTCTCACTCCAGCTCCAATCCTATGCTTCTAGAATCCCAGGAAGAGGGAAGCTCCACTTAAAGGCATTCTACTAATTTCTTAGGAATTGGGGAGGTTTTCTCACTTGAGTAGGGTCAAAGGGTCTGAGTAAAAGTAAATATATGTATTTACTTTCAGTTTGCATTCCCATAATTATGGCGTAAAGGAAAGATGTTACTTCAACTTGTAAAATGTATGTTTAGTTATATCAGTGATCCATTCATTCATTCCAAAAAATATTCATTGGAATCCTGCCAAATTACATGATCAAATACAGGTAATTTAACCATAGTTCATGTGCCATGTAGTGCCAACTAAGTATGTTGAAAGATATGTATCATTAACTGAGCCAACTGACTATATTAAACTTGGGGTGAAAAACTATACAGATTCTATGATAATTCAGCTTTATTTTCCCATATTTTTACTATTGAAGCCTATGGCCACTGCTAAAACCCCAGAGGAGTGAGAGCATTTTCCCTTTTCCCTCTTTGAGTCTCAATTCAGGTTTATTCTTTAGTGACAGGAAAGAATTTCTGATCAGCATACTGCAGCCTGGAGCACAGCTGGCATCTGCAATACTTTTGTGCATGTCCAAGAGCCATGCAGAGAAGTGACATACCAGAGACTTAGACATGATTACTCCCTGTAGAAGTCTGAACTCAGCACAGTGGCAGAGGACTCAAAAGGGAGCTGAAGTAAAGTCATTTCTGTGCACATACGTAAATCTGCACCTGGGTTTCCATCGCAAGACTTAGATTGGTCTAGTGTCTGATTCCTTGGATCGAAGTATCGAGTCATTTTTTTTTCTGTAATTACTGTTGTGACCATAGCATTTGCTGTAAGGATTGCATTCACATCACTCCCCATAGGCAAGTCTAAGGATTTGTTTATTGGTGGTTGTTTAGAGAGGAAAAAAAAAATCCCTGTGCATTCAGGATTGTGGTTTGTAAATGCTGTACCAGTGTTATTCATTGTTCTCGAGTTTCCCTGGTGAGGAAGAAATTTCATTTGGGTGTAATTTTGTCAGAGCTCTGGGAAGTGCTTACCACTTCTGACATGTGAGACATCACAGCTCTGGGAAACAGCTGATTACCAAGTCATATTTGTTATGGTTTTCCAGGTGGCTGGGTATTTCTAAAGCATCCTGCCTCTCATACAACTGTACTCACACTGTTTCTTTAGAAGACTGAGTCTACACTACACAACAGCAGGCAAAGAAATGCTGCCATTTATATAGAAAATTTATGCTTCATAATAAGGAGAATCAGAAAGGCAGTAGAGTGCAGTAGTTCCAGTGGTTACATTGGATTATCCTTGAACCATTCATTCTTCAACAGTGTTATTGTGGACAACTTACTAAATGTTTAAAATCTAATTTCCATAATCTGTGAAATGGGGTTACCAAGACCTCCCTCATAGGCATCATTTTATACTGTTTAAAGTTTTTTCAATGTATGTAAAGCATTTATCTCAGTATCTGTCACGTAATTACCTCTCAATAATTAGTAGCTCTTACTGATGCATTACATAGTTCTAAAATGTTTCAGATATGGCATAAAATCTAGTTATGTATGCTGAAGAAACAAGAAATTTATAAGGATTTGGAATACCTATTCATTTCCTTTGTAAAGCCAGTTTCCATTCATTTGCATTCTTCATTTTTCAGGAGAGGGGTATATTATATCCGTAGTCAATATGGAGCATCGATGCATTCCATTCACTGGTCTTTTTCAAATAAAAACCTTACAGACAAGGGGAAAATTTTTGTTTACTTCTTCTGCTCAAATTTCAGGCTACAGTTACTTTTAAATTACTCCCTTTGATAAATAGAAGAGCAGATTACTAAAATTTTAGCAAAGAAATGCACCACAGAAAGATCCTTTTTGACCAACCTACTAGAGAAATGGAAATAAAAACAAAAATAAACAAATGGGACCTAATAAAACGTAAAAGCTTTCGCACAGCAAAGGAAACTATAAACAAGATGAAAAGAAAACCCTCAGAATGGGAGAAAATATTTGCAAATGAAGCAACTGACAAAGGATTAATCTCCAAAATTTACAAGCAGCTCATACAGCTCAATATCAAAAAAATAAATAACCCAATCCAAAAATGGGCAGAAGACCTAAATAGACATTTCTCCAAAGAAGATATACAGATGGTCAAGAGGCACATGAAATGATGCTCAACATAACTATTCACTAGAGAAATGCAAATCAAAACCACAATGAGGTATCACCTCACACCAGTCAGAATGGCTATCATCAAAGAATCTACAAACAATAAATGCTGGAGAGGGTGTGGAGAAAAGGGAACCCTCTTGTGCTGTTGGTGGGAATGTAAATTGATACAGCCACTATGGAGAACAGTATGGAGGTTCCTTAAAAAAGTAAAAATAGAACTACCATATGACCCAGCAATCTCACTACTGGGCATATACCCTGAGAAAACCATAATTCAAAGAGTCATGTACCACGATGTTCACTGCAGCTCTATTTACAATAGCCAGGACATGGAAGCAACCTAAGTGTCCATCGACAGATGAATGGATAAAGAAGATGTGGCACATATACACAATGGAATATTACTCAGCCATAAAAAGAAACGAAATTGAGTTGTTTGTAGTGAGGTGGATGGACCTAGAGTCTGTCATACAGAATGAAGTTAAGTCAGAAAGAGAAAAACAAATACCGTGTGCTAATACATATATATGGAATCTAAAAAAAAATGGTTCTGAAGAAGCTAGGGGCAGGACAGGAATAAAGACACAGACGTAGAGAATGGACTTGAGGACAAGGGGAGGGGGAAGGGTAAGCTGGGACGAAGTGAGAGAGTGGCATGGACATATACACACCACCAAATGTAAAATAGATAGCTAGTGAGAAGCAGCTGCATAGCACAGGGAGATCAGGTTGGTGCTTTGTGACCACCTAGAGTGGTGGGATAGGGAGGGTGGGAGGGAGACGCAAGAGGGAGGAGATATGGGGATATATGTATATGTATAGCTGATTCACTTTGTTATAAAACAGAAACTAACACACCATTGTAAAGCAATTATACTCCAATAAAGATTTAAAAAAAAAGAAGTAGGAGCTTTATTGAAGCAATCACTGAAAGATCAGTTCAAACCATTTGTTAAATTGTTATCATTACTATTAGTTTTGATATGTTGACATATAGTGTAGGGTGTCTGGAACTTGACTTTATTGATGGGGTTAGTGGTAATTTACTTTCACAGCGCCTTGCTTGTTCAATGAATTTAGAACTAGAAAGTTTACATTTGCTTCTGTAAACCTGTAAATCCGTGTGAGTGTTTAAACGTTGAGCACTTAAATACAATTAACTGGTTGGCAAGAATTTGGCCAGCTTTGATTTCAACAACCATTTATTTATTGTGGGTTTCCAGTTGGAATTGTACTGTATCATACTGAATGGTATTGATCAAGTCAGTTGGGTTTTTGGCATGAACCCTCTGGAAATAAACTCACCTCATACCCAGCTTTTCTTAATGCTAGATCATTTATCATTATGTAGCATGGATATCTGGGATTATTTTGCTTCCTTTTTAAATGATAGACAGTACTCTATTTAAATGAATAGAACAGTTAGAGGACATTATCAGACTTTCCTCTCAGATAATCTGGGAGGTCCTTACCAAAATTACTGATCAGTCCTGAATAAGGAGTAAGTAAATATTATGGAAATTATGATTTAAATTATATAACCAATTGTTATTTCAGATTTGAAGTATAATGTAAATGTAGTATCAAAGGGCAAAAGGAAGGATCAGAATTTCACAAAAAAGTAAACAAATGAGCTAACTTCAAATAAATAATGATTTTATTAGTGTCAGTTACTTAATATTTGAATATTATATTTCACCAAACCATTTTATAGCCTATTGATATATTGGGGAAATTTAGAGAATATAGTTGCTGATCATCTTCTTTTTTGAAAAAAGAAAATCTGGAACTTAGATCCTCATCTTCAACTTGGAGAATATAGTGCCCAACTCATAGGATTGTTGAGTGTTAAATGAGAAAACACAGATCAGGTGCCTGAGAGATGGGTACAGAGAATGTTATTTTTCTCTTTCCATTTCCACTGTTGCACTTTATCCTTAAAACATCAAGGTTCATATTTTTTAAATATTTACCTCATCACCCAAAATGAACACTACACCAAGAAACAGAAATGAAAACAACAACAACAAATGTGGTGGGTGATTAAAGCCCAAAAGAAGGTAACTTATGTATAGAAGATACAACTGAACTTCCTCCTGAGTATACAACCTTCCCAGCTTGAAACACTTTCATGAATGTAGTTCAGTTTCACATTAAAAAAAAGTAGAGAAGGCAAAGTTAAATTCAATTTAAGGGATTAGTAGAAGAGCATACATCAGACTGAACCTGATTTTAATGCTAGAATGTACCTGTATCCAGATAAGTTTTCAGATTTTAAGGATCTCCCCTCCCTTCAACCAGTGATTATTTGATATTAGGATTTAGGGATATTTTAAGACAGCCCTGCTAAATTTTCAGCAGAGGAAGGTTGAGTAAGAAATAGACTAAGAATCATTTTAAAGCCTGGAGGACATCAATAATAATTTGTTCTAGTAATTAAATGATTTTTATGTTTTCTTTAAGGAATCACCATAGAGGCTAGAGTCTATAGACTATGAGGGTCTACAGAAAATTCTGGGCAACCCACAACCTCCCAAAGGTGCTCAAAGGTAGACTGGGCCAGAGCTGGGTTTAGAGTACAGTGGATCCCCAGGCAGTAAGGGAGGACCAGGGCTGACAGGCAGGAGGAAGCCTGATAAACTTAAAAAGCTGACTCAGGTCCCCCCCTTTTTTTTTTTTTACTGATTTATTTCACTTGGGGACTCTCAGAACTTTAAAATGCAGCTGGGTATTGTGGATTTCCAAGAAGGGTATCTAGGATGCTGTACTACCTAAATTTGACCACAAAATGATTTTATTTTCTGAATGCCTATTAATGTCTTATAGAATTAGTTATTCTTTTTTGGGACACAACTGTTAAAAGATGGACCTACAAAGTTCAAAGCCCCTAAGAGAAATCCTTTCTACATCTTCTTGGCCTCCTGATGCTCCTAAAACTGGAGGAGATTTTGCACCTCCTTGGGGATCCCAGTGAGATATGAGCCATAATTAAATGATAGCAACATGAAAATAAATATCAATGTATTAATAAAATAGTATGAATATAAAATCTGTTTTTCACCATTCCTATGGATGAATTCAAGTGTAATACACTATCAATCAAGTCAGCTTTATAAAATTGATGAGGTACTAAGAATAGATTTGACTATTGGTTGAATTATGTTTAAAGAAAACAAGAACTAAGTTGAAATATACCTTACTTGTCCACCTGCATCTTTTTAAAACTTATATTGTACATTCTTCATGGATAAATAAAAAGTAAGATAATAAGACAATTTGGAAATAAGTATACTATATTTTCCCTGAGAAAACTGTGTATATATGCATATCTCTATCTAAATGTCCTTCTATCTATACAATTTTCAGGAAGATTTAAGGGCATGACATCAGTTTTATTAAAGGACATTTAAACTGAAGTATGTGGAGCTATTTGAATAATTAGAACAAAAAATTATTCAGAATTTCACTTCAAAATATGGGCAATTGTTTTGGTTGTAAGAGAATAATGCTCTGGAGGGCTGAGTGGCCCTGCCAGAACCGAATACATTTGAGAAATCTCAAGGGAAGCTTCATCCTCCAGAGATCTTTCGTTTGCTTTTCACTTCAAAGCAGTCAGGCTCAGCATCTTGATAATAAGCCAATGTGAACATCCAAACATCTGTGGTTTCTCTCTTCACATACTCAGTCCTTTTGTTGGTATGTCAGAACATGGCAATGTAAATCATAAAGAAAAGATTGCCCCTTTACTTGTTTTAACTTCAGCACATGCCTCACAGAGTCAAATGATCATATTTATGTTACTTGTCCATGGAATTAAAGAAATAACTATTTAAAGCTGGATGGGATCATAGAATCTGATTTTGCTGCTTTACAGAGAATAAATGGGGACACGGAAATGTCCAGTAGCTTACCTAATGCCACACAGTGGATAGGCAGATCAGCTCCGGTCCTGTCTCATGTGTCCCTCTTCTCTCCCGTCATCTGCTGCTTATTGGCCATCTGTCTTCACAGCAGCACTGTGCCAGGCTCTGTGCCAGCGGATGCTAAATTCGAATATGATGTGATCCTATTTTGTCCTAGAGTAGCTAAGGGTATATTTTTTCACCAAACTTTTTTGAGGGGCATAGTAAGATCATTTATTTATAATGATTAAAATTCAAAGAGTTTCATATATATGTTTGCTTATGCAAGAACACAAAGGACATAGAGTTAAAATAATTTTGCTAGTGTATAATGTCTAAAGAATTAAAGTAACTTACGAGTGATTTTTTTCCAGTTTATTTTTTTGTTGAAAATGTTTAATTGCATGTATTTGTGTCTGTATCTATATCATCTGTATCTATATCCATACCCATTATCATTAGTCTTTCAACCATTTGAGAGCAAGCTGTAGATGTAATGCTTCTTTACTCCTAAATCCTCAAGTGTGAATTTCCCCTAAAGGAGTATACTTTTTTCATTACTCCATAAAACCCTCTGAATAGGATAACCAACTTTTTAGGTCAACCCAGGACACAACCATACAAGATCAAAATTTTTTATATAATGTATAATGAGTAGTATATACATGCATATTGTTATTTTAACATAAATATAGGAAAAATAGGTGTTTATTTGAAATTATGTTTTATTCTGTATTTACTTTTTGTTACATAAATACTATTATTTAAATAGGGCTAATTAACAGTGGCAGTTAGTAGTAATTGGTATTACTAATTAAACCAATTATAAAGAAAGAAAAATATAACAATATTTTAGCATGTTTCCTTCTGTCTTCTGATACAGCAATTTATTTAACCTAATTTTAAAAATATTTATTTGATATTTATAGTTTGTAGGCTATATTATTGGATATTCTTAAAATAGGTAAATGTGTTTTTAAAAGGAGAATGTAAAAACAATAAGGCTAATTAAATAGGCATCATCTAATACTTAATAAAAATAACAATGACTTTTTTTTCCTTCACATAATACAGTAAGATATTTTCACTCTTTTATATGGTGGTAGAACTGAATACCATCAAACATAACATTCACTTTGGCTTGTAGCTCCACTTTGGTCAAGCATATATTACACTCACCCCTATGTTAGTCCAATGTGATGACATCAAGCTAAGTATACTCTCAACAGAAGCATTTGATCATGGAATACTTAGAATTTTTTGAACTAATGTTAATTTTTTAAAAAAACATTTTTATTGAAGAAAAATTCACATAACACAAAATTACCATTTTAAAGTGTACGTTCATGATGTTGTATGACCATAATCTATCTCTGGTTCTAAAATATTTTCAACATCCCAAAAGGTAACCCTCTACCCATTAAGCAGTCCCTCACCATTCCTTCTTCCCCCAAGCCCCTGGCAACCACTAATCTGCTTTTTGTCCCCATAGAGTTATCTATTCTGGGATATATCACATAAACGGAATTGTATAATGTGAACTTTGTGTCTGATTTCTTTCACTTAATGTTTCAGGGCTCATCTATGTTGTGGTAGATATCATCACTTTATTCATTTTTTATGACTGACTACTATTCCATTGTTTAGGTACACTGCATCTTGTTTATACATTCATCTGTTGATGGCCATGTGGGTTGTTTCCACTTTTTGCCCATTGTAAATAGTGCTGCTATACAGATTTGTGTATATGTTTTTGCTTGAATACCTATATTTTAATTTTTTGCTAGTGAACCTAGGATTAGAATTGCTAGATCATGTGATAATTTTGTGTTTAGCTTTTTGAGGAAACACTAAACTGTTTTCCACAGTGGCTGAACCATTTTAAATTTCTAACAGCAATGTCCAGTGATTCCAGTGTCTCCACATTCGTGCCACCATGTTTTACTTTCAGTACGATTATTATTATTGTTGCCATGCTAGCGGGTGTGAGGTGGTATCTCATTGTGGTTTTGATTTGCATTTTCCTAGTGACTAATGATATTACACATCTTTTCATGTATTTGTTGGCCATTTTTGTAATTTTCTTTGGAAAAAGATGTCAACTCAAATTCTTTTTTTTATTTCTAAACTAGATTTTTCTGTTGTTGAGTTTAAGACTTATTTATTCTGGATACCAGACCTTGTCAGATATATGATTTGCAAATTTTCCCTCCCATTCTTGTGAGTTACCTTTTACTCTCTTGATAAGAGCCTTTGATGTACAAAAGTTTAAATTTTATCAAGTCAAATTTATCCATTTTTTAGTTGTTTCTTGTGATTTGGGTGTCATATCTGAATCCATTGCCAAATTCAAGATCATGAGTATATACCACTATATGTCCTTCTAAGAGTTTTATAGTTTTACTTCTTATATTTAGGTCTTTGAGAGATCTTGTGTTAATTTTTGCATATGGTGTGAGGTAAGGTTAGTACTTAGAATTTTACTTATTAGTAGCAGGTTTTTAGACTGGTAGGAATTAGCTTCCAGCTCTTTAAAAATGTCCAACCTCTGTGTATCTACAAGCTTTTTCTGGTAGATCATCTGTTTTTCAGTCATGTCTTTTGCATCTATAAATTCATCATATAGACTACCCATGTCTACACTCTGAAGCTCATAAGATAAACCTCTCTTTCTTAGAGAAAATGGTTTTAAAGCATAGAGATGATTTGAATTGTGAAATTGAAGGTAGGTTTCAAATGAGTTATATTTTTAGTAAAGAAATTGAGAAAATCCTTTTAAAATTGCCTGCACCTTTTTTGGTGGCTTTTTTGAGTTCTGAAGCAATCTTATATCTAAAAATTGAGGCTTATTTTTTTTGGCTATATAGTTTTGTCATAACCTACACATAACATTGAACAACTAAGATTCAGTCAGTCCATAATTTTCTCCTCTTTATAACCTCTTTAAATATCAACAAATAATTTTGGAGAAACAGAACATAAATTTTTGTTTTACTGAAATCTTTTAATGATTCTCATTCACAGTGTATTTCCACATTAGAGAAGAACGTTCTTCTTGTCTCAGATTTTGAAAGTATGATGGCACAATTGGCCAACATCTTAACTTAAAAAATATTTCTGACAATGATAGCCATTGTGTAGGCACATGTCTAGGGAGACTGTCTTCTTCAATTTCTATAAAATGAAAGTCTCATAAAGTGCTTCTGAATGTTTTGAGAAAACTGAAAATGACAAAAAAATTATGAAAGCTTCAATATCACAGGCAGGAAAATCACACCCATTTTAATAGTGTTATGTGCAAGGTATGAAAGATATTCAAAAGAAAATATCATTTTCTTTGGTAAGGAGGTTATAGACTGAAAATAATTTGCCAAAATTTATATTTGAACTGTCTGCTGAATATACAAATAGGTGAACAAAGTCTGACTTTTATTTGGGCAGATATTAACGATTCTTTGTTATATGTTTTGTCAAGTTGCCTTAAAATCTTAACAGATTTCAAGACTATACTTTGATAATCCATTATAAAAATCAAAGTACTTGAGAGCTGGGAGTAGGGGCATTTTTTGTTGTTGCTATGATTCTATGCATCACTTAGTCTAGAAAGGATGGTCCTTGGTATGATCTGACAGAATCAGCTCTTCACTGTAAAGGGCTAATACATCTGTTATCAAAATCTCTTTTTTGTTCACCCACAGGACAATGTAGTCTGATACAGGTAATGTAAATTTACTTAGTTTCATAGATCAGTTAAGGAAACCATGCAGTAATTTGTTAATGTGGTATGCCCAAGTTAATTCAGTGCTGCTATTTCCAATTAAGCATTAGTGACCTTTTGGTAGATACAAACTTTTGATTGGTTTAGAAAAACTTGCCTGTCTTATCCTATACTCATTAGACTCAGTATTCAGGGACTTCCCTGGTGGTCCAGTGGTTAAGATGCTGCACTCCCAATGCTAAGGACATACTCAGTATTCATATGTACTTTCACAGCTCTTGCTCCACTATGCTTAGTCCCCAGTTAATTTCTATATATTGTGCAGTGTGCTCTCTTTAGCTTACTCACCTCCCTAATCCATTTGTATGTGTTCTTCTGTCTTAAAATACACAGCAGATTAGTCCTCTTTCTTGGTGATATTTGTATCATGATGGCATTGATATTGTAATCATTCTCATTTTCCTTATCGTAACCCTTAGAAAACTTGATCCTAATAATCACAATGTTAATAGTAAACTAGACTATCTGGATAAAAAAGAACAGCAGTTAATCCACAGCAATGTCAAAGATGAACTATTTTTAGTGTCACTATGGTTGGTTTTTATTTTCTTAAGTGCTGATTTATATTATAATTTCTGTCACATACTGCTTTTTCAAAAACAAAAGGAAATAACAAAATTTTAATAGAAATAATGAAGATAAAAGTGTTACTTGGTAAACAAAGCAGTTGTTCAATGGTTGATATGTGTTGATTTCATAGTATAATTCAGAGTTATGGGATAATTTTTGAAGTGAATGTGTTTATTTATATATTTATTTATCACTATTGAGTAGTGTATAGTTCACATACAATATTATATTAGTTTCAGGTGTACAATATAGTGATTCGATGTTCTTACTGATTTTATACCACAGTAATTATAATATTATTGACTATATTCCCTGTGCTGTACATTACATCCCTGTGCCTTATTTATTTTATGACTAGTAGTTTATACCTCTTAATCCCATTCACCTATTTTGCCCAGCCCCTCAGCCCCCTCCATTTGGCAACAATTGGTTTGTTCTTTGTATCTCTGAGTCTGTTTCTGTTTTGTTATATTCATTCATCTATTTTGCATTTTAAATTCCACATATAAGTGAAAACATGCAGTATTTGTCTTTCTCAGTCTGACTTCCCTCACTCAGCATAATACCCTCCTGGTACATTCATGTTGTCACAAATAGCAAGGTTTCCTTTTTTATGGCTGAGTTATATTCCATTTATATATATATATATATATATATATATATATATATATCACATCTCCTTTATCCATTCATCTATTGATAGGCATTCAGGTTGCTTCCAAATCTTGCTTAGTGTAAATAATGCTACTATAAACATTGGGGTGCATATATCTTTTTGAATTAGTGTTTTTATTTCTTTGGATAAATACCCATAAGTGGAATTGCTGGATCATATGATAGTTCTATTTAATTTTTTGAGGAGCCTCCATACTGTTTTCCATAGTGGATGTACCAATTTACACTCCCACTAATAGTATACGAGGATTTCTTGTTTTTCACATCTTCGTGAGTGCTTGTTATTTCTTGTCTTTTGACAGGTGTTTAGTGATATTTCATTGTGGTTTTGATTTGCATTTCCTTAATTATTTGTGATGTCACATCTTTTCATGTGCCTGTTGGCTGTCTGTATGGCTTCTTTGGAAAAATGCCTATTTAGGTCCTCTGACCATTTTATAATTAGATTATTTGATTTTTTTTTGCTATCGAGTTGTATAAGAAATTTGAATATTTCGGATATCAACTCTTTATCAGACATATTATTTGCAAATATCTTTTCCCATTCAGGAAGATACGTTTTTGTTTTGTTTATGGTTTCCTTTGCTGTGCAAGAGCTTTTTAGTTTGATTAGGTCCCATTTGTTTATTTTCTTTTTTTCCCTAGCCTGAAGGAGCAGAGTCAAAAAAACATTGCTAAGACCTATGTTAAAGAGCATCCTGCCTTCATTTTCTTTTAGAAGTTTTATTGTTTCAAGTCTTACATTTAGGTCTTTAATGCATTTTGAGTATATTTTTGTATATTGTGTGGAATATGGTCTAGTTTCATTCTTTTACATGTAACTGTCCAGTTTTCCCAGCACCACTTACTGAAGACACTATCTTTTCCCCATTGTATATTCTTGCCTCCTTCATCTTAGATTAATTGACCATATGTGGAGGGTGTCATATCTTATGGTTAAGTCTTTAAGCCATTTTGAGTTTACTTTTGTGCATGGAATTAGGGTGTATTCTAACTTCTTTGATTTACATACAGCTGTCCTCCTTTCCCAGCACCACTTGCTGAAGAGATAGTTTTTTCCCATTTTGTGTTCTTGCCTCCTTATCGAAGATTAATTGACCGTAGGTGTGTGGGTTTATTTCTGGGCTCTGTATTCTGTTCCATTGATCTCTGTCTATTTCTATGCCAGTACCATACTGTTTTGAATGTTTTAGCTTAGAGCTTAGTAGTATACTTTGAAGTCAGGGAGTGTGATGCCTGCAGCTTTGTTTTTTGGGGTTTTTCTCTCAAGATTTCTTTGGCTATTTGGGATCTTTTGTGGTTCCATGCAAATTTTAGAATTATTTACCGTAGTTCTGCCACTGAAATTTTGATAGGGTTTGCATTGACTCTACAGATTTCTTTGGGTAGTATAGATACTAATACTGACACAATTAGTATTAGATACAATAATAATTCTTCCATGAACACAGGATATATTTCCATTATTTTTATCATCTTCAGTTTTCAGTGTCTTATAGTTTTCAGAATATAGGTTTTTCACATCCTTGGTTAAATTTTTTGCTAGCTATTTTGTCCTTTTTGATGTGATTGTAAACAGGATTGTTTTCTTTGTTTTTATTTATGATACTTCATTATTAGTGTACAGAAATGCAAGAGATTTCTGTATGGTGATTTTTGTATCCTACAACTTTCCTGAATTCATTTATTAGTCCTCATAGTATTTTTGTGTGTGGAGTCTTTAGGATTTTCTCTATATAGTACTAAGTCATCTACAAATAGTGACACTTTTACTTCTCTTCTAGTTTGAATTCCTTTTCTTTCTTTCTTTTTTCTGCTTGCTGTGGCGAGGACCTCTAATAAATTCTATGTTAAGTAGAAGTGGCAAGATTGGGCATCCTTGTCTTGTTCCTGATCCAAGAGGAAAAGCTTTTACCTTTTCACCACTGAGTATGATGTTAGCTGTGGGTTTGTCATAAATAGCCTTTATTATGTTGAGGTATGTTCCCTTTATGACAACTTTAATAAGAGTTTTATCATGAATGGATGTGAATTTTGTCAAATGCTTTTCCTATGCCTATTGAGATGATCATGAAATTTTTATCCATCCTTTTGTTAATGTGGTTTATCACATTGATTAATTTATGGATACTGAGCCATTCTCACATCCCTGGAATAAATCCCACTTGTTCATCTGTTCTTCTTCATTTACTCTCTTCCCTTAACTACTTATTGTAGTTATTATTGATTTTATGACTTTTGTGTTTTAACCATCATACTGTCTTTTTAAGTGGTTGATCCAGTGCCTTTACTACCTATTTACATTTACCAGTGAGATTTTTTTCTTCACATATTTTATTATTTCTTGGTATAGCCTTTTCTTTTTCACTTAGAGAAGGCCTTTTAACATTTTTTTGTCAGGCTTGTGGAGTGGCAGTGAACTCTTAGTTTTTGCTTGTCTGGGAAACTCTTTCTTCTTCAATTCTGTATGATAACCTTGCTGGGTAGAGTATCCTTGGTTGTGGAATTTTTCCTTTCAGCACTTTAAATATATCACGACACTTCCTTCTAGACTGCAAAGTTTCTGCTGAAAAATCAGCCTATAGCCTTATAGGAGGTTCCCTTGTACATGATTCTTTGTTTTTCTCTTGCTATCTTTAAAATTCTCTCTTTATATCTAACATTTGCCATTTTATTATAATATGTCTTGGGGTGGATCTCTTTTGGGTTCGTCTTGTTTGGGACTCTCTGTTTTTCCTGGACATGGGTATGTTTCCTTCCCCAGGTTAGGAAAGTTTTCAACCATTATTTTACCAAATATGTTTTCTGCTCTTTCCCTCTTCTTATTCTGGGATCCCTATAATGCAAACATTAGTACACTTGATGTTGTCTCAGAGGTCCCTTAAACTAACCGTATTTTTTAAAATTCCTTTTTCTCTTTGCTGCTTTGACTGGGTAATTTTCACTATTCTGTCTTCTAGTTCACTCATGCATTCTTCTGTATCACCTAATCTTCTGTTGATTCCCTCTAGTGCCGTTTTAATTTTGTTCATTGTATTCTTTAGCTCTGATTTTCCCTATATTTTTGGTATGTATTTTCTAACTCTTTGATGAAGTTCTCACTTTGTTCCTCTATTTTTCCCCCCAAGTTTGGTGAGCATTTTTATGAATACTCTTTTTCAGATAAATTACTTATCTCCATTTCATTAATTTTTTTTTTTCTGAGTTTCATCTTGTTCTTCTTGTTTGGGACATATTCCTCTGTCTTCTTATTTTGTTTGACTTTCTCACTTTGTCTTTGTGAAATTAGGCAAAACTATTTCAAGACTATGCCAGTCTTGGAAGTATGTCCTTGTGTAGGAGCAACCTTGCAGACTGCATGTGCCCGGTGGCTTTGGTGGGGGAGTTGGAGACAACACAAGTAGGGGCCAGGGCTTCTCACAGGGTACACTGGGGGCTGCCATCTTGACAGAGGTGGGCTGAAGCCAGAGGGGCTAGAGCTGGATTCCAGTGTGGCCCAGGGCTTCTACTAGGGTATGGTAGAGGTTACCACCTTGGTGATGGTGTTGGAGCCAGAGTGTGGCGTGGGCTGCTGCTTCTCTTGGGGCAAGCTGGTGGCTGTTTCCTTGGTGGAGTCAGCATAGAGCCAGGGTTCTAGAGCTGGAGGCTGAGGTAGGCTGGGGCTTCTCCTGGGGTACTCTGGTGGCTGCTGACTTGGAAAGGTTTTGGAGCTGAAACCAAGTGCTGGCTGGAGGTGTGCTTGGACAGTTTTGGCAGGCCAGCTAAAGTGCCAGGTGCTTTTCAACCTGCTGCCTCTGTGCTGGGACTCAGAGCTAGTAAGTTTGTGAACGTACCCTTTAGGGGTGGAGTCTCAGTTTCCTACAACCTTCTCGCTCTCCTGGTTGTAAGCATTGTTGGCTTTCAAAACCCATTAAGACTGCAGGGCTAGGGTACCTAATGTGGGGCTTGAACGCCTCCTTCTTAGTGAAGATCTCCAAGTTTGTGATATCCCCTTCTTTTGGATTGCCTGCCAGAGATGTGGGTCCTGAGTTGATCACTTCTCTTCCCTTCCTATCCATTTCAGTGTGTTTTTTTCTTTATATCCTTAGTTGCAGAAGAACTGTTCTACTAGTCTTCTATTTGTTTTCAGAGAGAGTTGTACTATATATAGTTGTAGTTTTGGTGTATTCGTGGGAGCACCTGAACTCAGGGTCTTCCAACTCTGCCATCTTGATCTTGCTAATGGTAAACTGTTACTGTAATGATTACAACCTATGTACTTTGCACACTTAAGTCACATCATTCAGAGTGGTGTAACAATGAATAATTTATACTTGAGACTCACAAATCATAATTTTTAATATCAGTGGCCAGGGTAAAAGCAGCAGCCTTGACTATGGAAGGGAGATAATCTATGCTGTATTCATTTCATACAAAAGCATCATATTCTGTCTATAGTATGGGTTTTGTAATTTTCCCTCAAACTTCTGCACCTATCCTCAAAAGCAAGTGTACTTTTGTGACTTTTTGTGACTAGGGAAAGTTTTTCTATGATACTGAACTTTCTGTGGTAAAATCTGGTTGGTCCTGGGCATAGTAGGGCAGATGGTCAACCTACCTTGATGACAACAGGAGATCAACCTTGATGCAATACTACCATTAAATTCACAGACCTTATTCACATTTCTTGAACTGTTTTTTTATTTATATCCATGTAGACAATGTTTCTTTTTTCTTTCTGGTTCTAGGGCCAATCCAATATCATGTGTGGCATCTATTTGACATGTCATTCCATTCTTTAATGTGTAACTGTTTCCAGTTCCCTTCTTCTTGTATGACCTTGACAGTTTCTTTTTTTTTTAATTTTTTTTTTTATTGTGGTATGTGGGGCTCTCACTGTTGTGGCCTCTCCCGTTGCGGAGCACAGGCTCCGGATGTGCAGGCTCAGTGGCCATGGCTCACGGGCCCAGCCACTCTGCGGCATGTGGGATTTTCCCAGACCGGGACACGACCCTCAACCACTGCGCCACCAGGGAAGCCCGACAGTTTCTTTTTTATGAATGAACTGAATTTGATTTTATCCTCCAATCAAACTTAAGCCATTCATTATTTGCAGAAATTCCATAGAACTGATACAGTGCCAGTCTAAGATGCCTCACATCAGGAGGTGCCTGCTGAGGACTTATCCTGCTAATGGTGATGGTAACCTTGATCACTTGGTCAGTTTCATGTCTTCCAATTTTTTTTTTTTCCTCCAGAAAGACATTTTCCAATTTGTAATTGGTAAGCATTTCATTGGAAGCTACTCTGAATCTATGCTAATATTCTGCTCTCCTCAAACTTTCACTAGCCTAAGCATCCATTGATGATTCCTGTGTGAATCAACCACCAGTATGCTTGCCGAATGCTGAATTTTATTTCCATCATTTCTTCTGCAGCTGTTAGTTATCTTTTTACTATAAGTAGATGTTTTCCCTTCTCGTGAAGCTATTTCTGTTTTTATCAATATAGACTCACGGATAATTGTTTTAATCAATGAGTTGTATTCTGTTTACTATCATTATTTATTTTGATGCTTAAATTATTCTAGATTTAGCATGTGAGTCCCTTCTGCATGTTGACATAGCCCCATCACTTTTTCACACTTACTTTATCTGGCAAAAGATTTTCCAGGCTCATCTTATTTTCCTCACTCAGCCCTGGAATTAGCCATTTCTTTCACAAATTGTATATTCTTTCAATGAAAAAAAGCATTTAGAAACAAGGGTCTGAGCACTTGTGCTCACTGCTAGTGAGGTGTCACTGTTTCTAGATTCTCTCAGCAGAGAGAGATTTATGAAATATATGTATACAAATATGCCTGCACACACATATTATATACATATGTATTATATATATTTATTTACCTATATATTTATTTATAACTAAAACCTTAAATCAAGTTATTTACACCAATATTTTCAATTCAAATGCAATACCTCAGCACTTTTTTTCCAGTATGCCAACATGCTATGTTTATAAATTGTTCTCTGACATGCAAGAAATTTTTTACTACCCTAAAGTTTTTTTGCTTTGCTCAGTCCCTTTTCCACCAGTTTGACTCTTGACACTCCATCACCTCTGCTTAGCTGCCACCTCACTGCCACCTTCTTAGATATTAGGTCAGCCTCACCTCTGCATGGCATCCTCACTATGACCCTTTCTTCAGCTGCCAGGGAGATGCCTGCCTCCACACAGCCTCTTCATCATCACCAACAACTTGGTACTTTTACCTGCTCATGTCTCAGCTTCCTGTCCTCCTGTCTCCTCTTTCTCAGATTTAGGGGTTGGTTACTTCCTCTGCAAAGTTTCTCTGCTATCTCATAGAGACTCTTTAAAAAATTGTACACACATTTTGCATATCATCATTTACTCAATTTATCTATGCTGTTTACTTTGCTTTTGGGAGCGGAGTAATGCACTGCAGTCAGGCAGCATTTAATCAGAATTATTCAAATTTTATCTTAAATTTAGTGAATAATCTCCAGGAGGGTTTTGGTTACTGTACTTTATTACTATCTGTGATGTATTGAATCATTTAGTTTTTCATTCATTCATTCATTTTCACTTAAGACATTCTCTCCTTTTAAATTGGAAGATGACAGGAAAGTGATAATACTAATCTCTTAAAGATACTTATTTTATAGTTTCCTCTGGGCCTATAATCAAAGGAAAAATATTTTCCTGTTAGATACAGACCACATAAAATTAGAAACTATTTTCTGGGGGTGTCTTCTGTTCTTCTCAACACTTGGCTCATTCATAAACAACACAAGAAAACCAGACTTGTAAAGGATGCTCACATTGGAATTACTGGATTCAAAGAATACAGAAATTTGATATAAAAGAGGAGAGTAAAAGTTTGACAGTACAGAATTTTAATTGTTTCTTAGGAGCATTGTGGTAGTTATTTTTGATAGTATTTTTCACAGTTATTGGCTTAAATTATTCATGTTACTTATTTTATTTTTAATTTGTGAAAAGTATATTCTTTCTTGAACAGGCTTGTGAAGTACCTATTAATTTTATTAGTTTCTTCAAAGAAAATACTTTGCCCTTGTTGATTTTTTCCTATGTACTTTATAATATCTCTGAATCAATGTACATGGACTATTTGTTTATGCTCTATAGTTTAGTGTGATTGATTCTTCTTCTGCATGATTTATAATGTGTTGTCAGTAAGCTGAAATTGTTTTATCCCAGGCATTATAAACTTATATATTCATTTATAATATGAATTCTTATATATATAAATATATTTATTTTGTTTGAAGTAAGATTCAATAAATGAAAAATATGGTGGTCATATTAGTGATGAGAATGCATTCTCTAAACAAAAAAGAAAAAGGATGATGTGTAACCTCCTGAAAATTAAAAAAATTTTAGTGACTCTAAAGTGTGTTTTGTTATATAAGAACAAAGAATGTGAATTAATATATGTAACAATACATATTTGAAAATAAGTATGAACATAGTGTTTGTAAATTCTGTGCACTAGTGTGTTTGTAATTGATTTGTAAATTGATCATTGATTGTAAATGTAATGTTGTAATTATGGACTATTTTACAAGAAATCCAGATTAATAAAATTAGGTACTCAGAATGACACAAGAAAATTGCCATCCTGGATTGTTGTTGCTATAAAAACACTCAAGAATAAGTTATCCATCTATATGTTGAAAAGAAAATTAAGCAGTTTTGACTGTGAATAACCTAGGTATAAAAAGGGTTGCCTTGTAGGCTTTCTAGTAAATGCTTTCATAGTGCTTAAAAATAATTCATTTCTTAAATTCAGTAAATATATTCCTAGTATTCACTATTGATTTAATAATAGCTTAATCAACATATCTTTATGGTTAAAGGTTAACATCACCAAATTCCATAGCCAAATTATGATATATTGGGAATTTAAGAAGATTTAAATATTATAAATTTATTATATTAAGTCTAATGATCAGTTTTTGTCTCAATCCAAAGCAAGTGTTAATTAAATAATGTTTCATGTCATTGTGTGTTCCAACATATCAGGAAGTTAAGAGGCCCTCTTTTTCCTGTTTCATTAGAGCAATTACCTATTTTGCTTCATTAACTTCTTCCTGTACTTTCTGTGGAAATAATCTTCTTGGCCTGGAGCTTTTGAATCATTTCATAAAGTGATAACTCATTAAATCATCTGTCCTAAACTTTATGAATATTGAGAACATTTGCATAGCCTAAATTTCTTCAGCATCTTCAGGGTCAGATTGATATACAATCCAATCAATTTAGTGCACCTTTTTTTTGTATAATTGAAACCAAATGAAAAGAGGCAAAGTTGAACAGAAATAGAAAATTTATTAAAGCAGATAGTTTAACTGAAATTCTGAATTCATTGATACCTTATTTTTATCTTTAGAGTAATCGGCCTCATTTTCTATGTAAAGATATGGAAAACTCTGATGTGTACAATATATTTTATATATGTGTATGTATGTGTGTGGGGTGGGTGGGTGGGTGTATAACACTATATCCATTATATATAATATATCCTGACACTTTTTTATAAATCTCTAGTGGATGCTGTTGGTACCTGGCCCAGATCCTTTGGGCTTTTTCTTTTCAGTAAACACTTGCTTGATTTCTAACTGCCAGGACCTGCTTTTCTTGGTGTGAGGATTTCTCTGGTAGCCAAAACCTTCTTTGCTTCCATGCAGCAGACTAGGAATGCAGGAGAAATAGTGACCCCTAGAAGCAGTTGTCAACCAGTGACTGATGGGAGGTGGTCATCACCTCCTGTAATTGAGGTATCAATACCTCAGCTTTCTCACTTACTGGGTGTCGTAATTCTGATGTACATGTTTCCCTCAGGGTGAAACTTCTGTTATGCACGGTGGTAGGTAACTGACTTGACAACACACAACACTTTGAAGACTGTCCTTTTTCTATCCCCCTTAACTGCTCCACTACCCATGTTTCCTGGGATCAGATTCTCAAATAACCTACTTGTATTTGAATCAGATCTCTGGTTCTTGTTGGGGTAAACAAACAAAAAAAAAGACAAATTCATTTATTCAGCCAACAAATATTTATGTGAAAAAAATATACCGGGCTTCCCTGGTGGCGCAGTGGTTGAGAGTCCGCCTGCCGATGCAGGGGACACGGGTTCGTGACCCGGTCCGGGAAGATCCCACATGCCGCGGAGTGGCTGGGCCCGTGGGCCATGGCCGCTGAGCCTGCGTGTCCGGAGCCTGTGCTCTGCAACGGGAGAGGCCACAACAGTGAGAGGCCCACGTACCACAAAAACAAAACGAAACAAAACAAAACAAAAATTCCTTCCTCATGGGGTTTACATTCTAGTGTGAAGAGGGCAAAAAACAAAAACTAAACATATATATGTGTGTGTGTGTATATATATATATATAAATATAAATATAAATATACACACACACACACACACACACACACGATTATAGCAGACATTGATGAGTACCTCAGAAAATACCAAGGCAGGGAAGGAGGAGATGGAGTGCAACTTTTGTGTGCATTGCATCCTATAACAGGGTGGGCAAGGAAGCCTTAACTAAGATGGTCATTTGAACAGAGCCCTGAAGGATACGAGGTCGTGTCATTGGGAGGAATATGATCTCAGTTCTAATGGACTTAAAATTATTTCTTTATATGTTTATTTCCTTACGAGTTTGCTTTATTTGAAATATTATAGGAATGTAATATTTTTTAAAATGGAATGTAAAAATCCTATATAACAAGGGAAGAAGAGTCATGAAAGTCAAATATATTGCACTTTGACAGAGACATTTCGATGCCTGACTGTATCGAAATGACTCTCCACATGACTCCCACATTAAATACAGCTATATCTAAATGTCCTGCTCTGAATAAGATAATGTTCCTTCCCTCAAGAGACTAAATTTTAGACATGTAAACAAACTAATACAAAAATATATGTTCTAAAAAAGGAAAGAATTTAGAGTAATAAGGAATTAATCTATGAGAGTGCAGATCAAAGAAAGTTTTAGAGAGATGCTGGCACATGAATAGCATACTGAAGATCAATCAGACAAACAAGCTAGGACACCCTGGATTTAGAGAACAATAGGTGCAGTGCTGTGAAATCATGTGGTGAATGCCTTATCTTCGTTAAGAATTGCAGGAGTATGTATTTCAACAATTATGAGATAGAAGGTGAGGCCAAAGAAAGAGGTAGCGTTGAGATCATGAAAGAACTTGGGTGCCTGGTGAAGGGGCTCCTGAACAATTTTGAGCAAGACAAATGTCATCATTAGGCTTACTTTCTGAAAACATTCCTCTGGCTGCAGTGTGGAATGTCAGTGGGAGAGAGCAGAGAAGAGACTGAAAGCAGCCTTAGGAATTTGGACATTCAGTCATGTTAGATTCGATGAAGAACAAAAAACAGATTCAGAACGATACATATGAGAAAACCAATCGGGTTTGATTATTGGCTAGACTTGGAGAGTTGAGTGAGAGTTACCTGAGTGACAATGCAGGTGTCTAGATGTTCCTGGTTGGATGGGGCACTAATCTCAAAACAGGATATGAGCTCAGAAATACTCTATATTACTTCATAGCGAAGTATTACTTCAATCTGCCTCTACTTATCTATCATGTTACTGTAGTATTTTGTTCCTGGATTAATGGAAATGAAAGATTGAGGTGAGCTGGATCATAATGAAATTGTTGGTGCCTGTTGATTAGTCTTCAGAATGAAACATTTCCACCTTCTTTCATTTTATTCTATAAATGACAAGATACATTTGGCTAGCTAGCGATTAATGTCGACTTAATAATTTGGCTAGCCAAAATACAAATAAAATTTTCCTCTATAAGAGGGACAAAACTAATTTTGATTGTCTAATAAGCACACTTTGCTAACGTTCCCTCCCTCATGAGAATGCTATACAGTAAGACAATACCATTTTAAAAGTGAGAAACCAAGGATCTTTTGTTCATTGTTCCATGAGTCATAAGTCGTGAGACTGGGGAATTTAAACTCTCATGTCTTTGATGCCAAAGTCCCAGATTTCTCCACAACAGGACAACAAAATTCAAAAGTAAATGAATAGTCTGCTTTTTGTATATATGATTCTAATTAGATAAGGCATCTGTATTTTTGTTTCGATAATAGATTATAATGAGCCATTGAAACTTTTCACTGAAGGCAAATTGTGATCATTTTAATCAGGAATTGTTGTGATTGAGACGAAGCTTGGGAACTCTGATACTGCTGTTGTGCAAAGGTGAATTATGATTAGATTTAAAGTTGAGTGAACTCAACCAGGGACATTTATTGTAATATTTATTTCTTTTTAAACTGGCTGCATTTGGTTTTATATTCTAAATAAAAAAAAATTAGGAATTTTTGCTCAAAGAGAAGATGTGGGCATATTACCTTGTCTGAAAAAATGAGTTAATAAAGTTACTTCTATGTAGAAATACAAGAAATATATAATACATATATTTCATATGAAGTATGTGAAATCTATCTTATGTATATGATATGCACATGCACGTATATATATACACATAATTATATATAAATTTATATATGAATGTTTGCTATTAAAATCATAGTAGCAAGGAGAAAATTACAAGGCCATCATTCACTAATGTTACTGAGTGGTTATTTATTTGCTCTTAAATTTGTATTGACAAAAACATAATCAGATGCCAATTATATACAAATACAATTCCATATACTCAAAACCAAAGTCCCCTTTGATGTGTGTATAAGAATACTTTAAGAAAAGAAAGAAATTTTTAAGCAATGATGTCAGATGTTCTTTTAGTACTGAATGATGAATTCAACACTACTAAAAGAGGTCAGTGTTGAGTTTACAACTTCTTATATGGTGTTTAATTTTTAGATAGGAAAAAATGACTGAACGTTTTAGAATCAGAGCAAACATTTTTGTTGAGAACAGAAGTTTTCTTAAAATGTAGACCATTTTCAAAACCACTTACATAATCAATAAGTGCGGCATATGGGAATTTTGGTTCCAGTATATTGATCAGTCAAGCAAATACAGGGATTACAGCAGAGTGGGATTTAGGACTTCCCTGAAAGTCCTAAGTCCTAACCACTGTGGCTCAGTGGTTAAGAATACTCCTGCCAATGCAGGGGACACGGGTTCAATCCCTGGTCCGGGAAGATCCCACCTGCCACGGAGCAACTAAACCCGTGTGCCACAACTACTGAAGCCCGCGTGCCTAAAGCCCATGCTTCACAGCAAGGGAAGCCCCCACAATGAGAAGCCCGTGCACCACAACGAAAAGGAGCCCCCACTCGCCGCAACTAGAGAAAGCCTGCGTGCAGCAATGAAGACCCAACGCAGCCAAAAATAAATTAAAAAAAGAAAAAAAAAGTGGGATTTAGAAGAGAGGTGGAAATTGGTTCCTTTGTATTTTCCATCCATAGTTCTTAGTTACCCTCTAGGGCTTCACAAAAGACAGTCTGTTCAAAGCAGAAAATATGATCATGCCTCATCTCTTTAAAAACCTTTAATAACTTTTAATTGTTTTATAATCTCAAATCCCAACATGCTCTCAAAATTTCCAGCATGATCTCCAGTTCATCTTGCCCTCCTCTTTACCTCTCTCATTTTATTTGAGCTACTTGGTTTTTTCTGAGGTCCTCAAGTCCCACACACTCTCCTCCATCTTGGGACTGTCATACTTCACAGCTACTTCAAACTTAACTACTCTTTTTTGTTTTTTGGCCGTGTTGCGCTTGGCGTGTGGAACCTTAGTTCCCCAACCAGGGATCAACCTGCGCCCCCTGCAGTGGAAGCACAGAGGCCTAACCACTGGACCGCCAGGGAAGTTCCAAACGTAACTTCTCTTGTCTCAACTTGAACATTGTTTTCTCTCTAGGAATCCTCTCCTAAACCCACAGTTTAGGCTAAAGTCTTCTATTAAATAATCCCATCATACAGGATACTTCTCTTAAAGAGCACCTTGCACAATTGAAGTGAATGAGATATTTATTTAAAAGTAATTTTTTAATGGCCATTTTCTCCATTGACATCTAGACCCCTTGAGCACAGAGGCTGCTATGTACAGACTTGTATGCCCAGTGCCTGACATTTAGCAGGAACAGAGGAGATGGCTGTACATTAACTACTTCGTGATGGTGCTTTCCTATAAAAAGTTTTTTAAAATTTCAAGCTGTCATTAAGTGGCCTGGGAGGCTTTTCTTGTCTAGACAAGCTCGTTAAGGAAACAACAGAGAAGCATTCTTCTTTTAACATGTGTATGAAGTCCTCTGCCATTTTGGTTCTTTCCTCACCTATTTGTTAATGTCAGTTTTTAAGAGTGGTAGGGAAGTAGGCTGATGTGCTTACATGTAAGACTAGTGGTTGTCAACCAGGGTGATTTCGCTCTTCAGGGGACATCTGGCAATGTCTGGAGAGAATTTTGTTTGTCACATGGTGGGGGGTGGGTTGGTACTGGCATCTAGAGAAGCAGATGCAGCTAAAATCCTACAATGCACAGTTAAGGCACTCAAAACAAGGAATTATCCAGCTGACATGCCAGTAGTGCAAAGGTTGAGAAACCCTGATATGGAGAATGGGACTATAAATTATTATGTCCTGGATAAAGAAAGTTTCTATAATATAGCATCAGAGTATATTACTTTAGTTAATTTATTTTAGATAGTTATATAGACATGGGTATTAGTCTTGTTTCATGATGTGTAAGTGCTTTATTTAGAGTCTAGTACAAATAGCTTTCCATACTGAGCACATAGCTTGCACATTACTGGCATTCGATAAATCTTTGTTGAATTGAATTTTATTTGGCATATCATTCCAACTTGTCAGGATCATTTTGTGCCCAAGACTTGATATCTAAATTATATCTAACTTCCTAGTTTCATGTCAAGCACAAAGTTGAATTGTATGGCATCTATGCTATTAATAGAAATAGTGAACAGGAGACCATACACTAAGATGAAATTCTGGAGATTCCATTTTGAAATACAAGCATTGTTTATATTACCATTTCATCATAGTGGTGTACTTGATCCTGTGACACCTGCTTTGTGTAAGTTTACCATTCATTGATGGAAAAAATGTGATTACACTTTCAAGGAGATTCCACATATAGAAAGGAATATGAAAAGATGGGTAATATTTTGAGTAATTATGAAAAAAATGGGTTAATGTTTTAAAGGATTGAATTATACAGATTGCTAAAAGTGCATTATATCTCCTATAGACAAATGGACAAAGATCAAGAAAAAATTACACAAGAGAAAATTATTTTAAAATATGAGGCATTTAAAAAGTAATAGTCAACATTACTGAACACTATTTTTTAGGCATAGGCTAAGTGCTATTCATGTACTTTCTGACTTACTGTGAAGTACGTATTATTTGTATCTATATTTGATGGGCTCATCAAGGGTAACTAATTTGCCAAGCTCCCTTAGCTATAAAGGGTTATAAGAAAATATATTTAAATTCACTAGAGGTTAAACACTTGCAAATTAAGCAACTGCATGGTAGATTTTGCATTACAGATTAGGAAAAATTAAAAATATAATATTCAATGTTGTAAATCTTGGAATAAAATATATACACACATATTGGTGGAGATGAGGTCTTTAACTCAATGGAAATCAAATTGACAATGTTCTAAAGCATCATAAAAATGTATTTGTGCTTTAACCTACAATCCTACATATAATAATTTATCTTAAACAGAAATAAATTTTAAAACCATTATTTGTATATACAAGTTTATTTATGTGTAACCTTATTATTATTTAGAATGACAAGACAGTTAATTAAATATCCAGAAACAATTTAAATAAATTAGATAATGACCAATTGATGAAGCATTATATATATTATTAGGGACTATTTTAATTTTGAAGAATATATAACAACCTAGAAACATTTTCTTGATGTAATTCTAAGCAAAGAAAGCTGCAAGGTAAACTGATTGTCACTTTATCAAAATATGCCTGCCTATGACAAAAATCTGGAGAGGAATATGTGATAAAAATAGCTCTGTAATGTAGTGGCAGTATAATTAAATCAATGGAAACAAAGTTAATACTGTAAATATATGCTATTCAATTTCTATGAATACCAAAAATAAAGTAATTCACTTTTAGGCTATATTGTAGAATCTATCATCCATCCAGAAGAGAAGAATTTAGTCACGCTCCCCATACCAGGGTTTCTCAACCTCTGAACTATTGATAGTTTGGGCTCCATGACTCTTTGTGTGGGGGAACCACACTGTGTACTGTAAGGTGTTTAGAAGCGACTGGCCTCTGTATGACTACAAACCATTATATCAGTCCCTCACCCCCGATCCTCCATTATAAAAACCAAAAACCTGTGAACTATAATTTTGTTAGAAGATCATTTGGAAGACTGGCCACAAGCATTCCTCTGTATACATCAATGCATTTGTAATGTGACTTCATACCTCCTTTCAAGTGGATTCTACTTTTCTACCCCCTTAATCTGTCCTGGCTTTGTGACTGATTTCGGCCAGTGCGGTGAGCTGGTAGTAATGGGTCTCAGTTCCAAGCCCAGGTCTTGTGAGGCTATACACTCTTCCACTTGATTTTTTTGAACCCCTGGCTCTCAGCTAAATAAACCCAAACTAGGGGATTAGAGGAAGAAAGACAACATAGATCAGAGTACAGTTAACCAGATGCCCCAGATGAGTTTCCAAGTATGTCTGAGAGACCCCAGCTAGCATAGCAAAAGACAACTCACAGGCTAACCACAAATGTACCTGAGATCCCACTCTGGAGCAGAACATCCCTGCTGAGCTTAAATTCCCATACCATGGAATTGTGAGCCAAATATATAGTTGTTTTAAGTAACTAAATGTTTGTATCCTTTGTTATGTAGCAGTAGTTTATCAATATATTTTGTGACAATAAACTGTATACCTTCTGGAAAATTTGTGTTAATTCCATACCTCAGCAAAATGAAGTTCTGTATCCTACAGTTTACCTTTTCCCCAGGATTGATCACTAATACTTCTAGTATTATATACCTGGGTTTTCTACAGGATGTTTAATTTCCAATCAAGTAGTATAAACAATCAACATCTTGTGGATTTTGACCACATAAGTAGCTAGATTTTTACTTTAAGATATAATTTGTTTTTACTTGATTAGAGCCAATTAGGCTTATTCAATTTATTTCACACTTTTTTCAATTAATTTGTGTTTTATGGGAGTAATGAAGTTGCAAGGGAAAACAACAAAACAACTTTAAGGTATAAATATTTGTGAGAAGTAGGTTGAAACTGCTAGGATATTTTGTGAAAATAGGTTTTGAAGATTAATGAAGTAAAAATTATTGTAATTGTATTCTAGCAGTAGGACACTGCTGATGCTAAGATTGTACTGAAATCTTTGTGTTGTATAAACTTTCCACTTCTTAGAAACCTATATGATAAGTATTCCAATGAAGGCTTTTTAAAAAAAATTTCTCATCTCAGGTTGTAGTGCTAACAATAATTTAATATGAGATCTTATCCTATTTTGGCAATTGCTGCTACGTTTTGTTTAAAGTTTTTTTGAGGACATATTGAGCAACCTTACAGATATGGAAATACAAAAATATTTCTAGACTTTGAATCAGATGTTGTTAAAACTTTTTATACTGACATTTTTCAAATTTCTAAATTTCTTGCAGTTTCCTTATTTGAAATTTAGACATTGTGATAAACTAATGGCAAAAGTGGCCCCAATTTTTCCCCTTAACCTATATATGGTCCTTGCGATGTGACGTTATAGCTTCCTCTGTCAAGAAGTGCAGTTTATTTTCCCACTCTCAACTGACCTGTAACTTACTTTGACCATTAGAACACTGTAGCAGAAATGGTGCACCAACGTCTGATACTACACCTTGAAACAGTGCTTTTGCTCACTGTCCTGGACTCCTCCCTTTACATGAAAATGAGTCTGACCAAGACCAGTGGAGGAGGGGAGAACACATGAAACAAAGCCATTAAATCACCCATGTGAGGCCAGGCTAGACCAGCCCGCCCCATCCGACCTGCTGGCTGATTGCAGATGCATGAGCAAACCCAGACGAGATCAGCCTCACCCAGAGCAGATAAACAGAACCATACAGCTGACCTATAGTCTCATGGGAAATAATGAATCTTTGCTTTTTAAGCCACTATGTTTTGGAGTGGTTTGTTACACAGCAATGACAAACCATATTATATACAATCATTTCCACAGTTTTCTTTATCTCATATGTGAGGCTTAAGTGGCATTATTTGTGTGAAAAAACGAGCACATATTTTTGACCAATAATAGTTTATATAATAGCCAATATAATTTTATATAATAATGCCATAAATCATTTTATAAATTAACTGTATTGCATTTTCTAAATAAACAAATTCTATAACTTATTTTATACATATGATATATATCTAGTTTGAATTTTAATTTTACTGATTATTTGAAATTAACAATACTAAATGGAAACATTAAAGTTTTTTCTGCATGTGCTTGAAAGCATTGTTTCCCAAATTGTGTTTTGAATTTGAGAAAACGTTGTTATAAAATTATTTTAAAATAGAAAAATCCATTAAAATGTTTTTTAAAAAACTTTAAAAAATTAATTTGATTAGGTAATAAGTATATAGACGTTTCTCATTTAAATATGAAGCAAAGACAAGTTAAAACAAACTGTCCAGATTTCAGTGTTTCAAGATTTCCTTTTTAAAAAATCAGATGTCCATCGAGAGATGAGTGGATAAAGAAGACGTGGCACATGTATACAGTGGAATATTACTCAGCCATAAAAAGAAATGAAATTGAGTTATTTGTAGTGAGGTGGATGGACCTAGAGTCTGTCATACAGAGTGAAGTAAGTCAGAAAAAGAAAAACGAATACCATATGCTAACATATATATGTAATCTAAAAAAAAAAAATGGTTCTGAAGAAGCTAGGGGCAGGACAGACCTAAAAACGCAGACGTAGAGAATGGACTTGAGGACACGGGGAGGGGGAAGGGTAAGCTGGGATGAAGTGAGAGAGTGGCACTGACATATATACACTACCAAATGTAAAACAGCTAGTGGAAAGCAGCTGCATAGCACAGGGAGATCAGCTTGGTGCTTTGTGACCACCTAGAGGGGTGGGATAGGGACAGTGGGAGGGAGACGCAAGAGGGAAGAGATACGGGGATATGTGTATACGTATAGCTGATTCACTTTGTTATACAGCAGCAACTAACACACCATTGTAAAGCAGTTATACTCCAATAAAGATGTTAAAAAAAACATATGAAAAAGATGTATACATATTAATTATTTAAAACATTTATTGAAAATAAAAATAGGGGAAAATAATAGACCCTCAACAATGAATTTGCAAGTCATTCTTGTTACTTGAATTGAATAATCGCGAACAGTTTAAGCCATTGCTAAATGACAGCAGATTCTCTGTAATAGGACATGTTTACTCTGTTCTGATAAGGACAGGTGTTACTGTAATTTTCACCCCTGAAAGGGCACATGTGGGAAAATAACATTTACAGTGAATTCGACTTGCCTCAGGAATTGTCTTATTTGTACCGACGGCTGCTGGAAAAAGCTGGCAATATGTTCTGGCCTGGTGTTTGTTAACTTTTGCAGGTGCTCTGCTTTCCAGGGGCTTCTATAAACCACTGGCTTTCATTCTTTTACCCTTGTTTGAGCTGATATTGTCATTCATGACTGCACAGGACTATAAATGATGATCTAATGTCACTTATCTAATTACTTGGCATCCTGCACTAAAGTTTAATCTTCCTGGGTCAATATCAGCTCTCAGCTTGGTGCTCAACAAGCAAGCATAGGTATGTGTATGGATATATCTGCAGGGGGCAAGAGTACATCTTGTCTTTTCTTTACTGAGGCATTACTGACATATAAAAAATTGTACATATTTAATGTATACATCTTGATGAATTTGAAGATAAGTATACAGTCATGAAACTCTCACCATAAATAATGTATAAACTTAATCATCCCCTTTAAAAATTCCCTCTCTCCCTCTTTTATTTGTGGTAAGAACATTTAACGTAAGCTCTACCCTCTTAACCAATTTTAAGTATACAGTATTGTTAATTATATGCTCTATGCTGTACATTAGATCTCTAGGACTTACTCATCCTGTATAACTGAAACTGTGTACCCAACATCTCCTTGATTCCCCCTTCTCTGAGTCCCTGGTAACCATTCTTCAGCTGTCTATTTCTATGAGCTTGACTATTTTAGATTTCTACTATAAGTGGGATCATGCAGCATTTGTTCTTTTGTGTTTGTCTTGTTCACTTAGCATAATGTCCTCCAAATTCCTATATGTTATAGGAAATGGCAAAATTTCCTTCTTTTCTTTTTATTGGACTATAATTGCTTTACAATGTTGTGTTAGTTTCTGCTGTACAATGAAGTGAATCCGCTATATGTATACCTATATCCCCTCCCTCTTGGACAAACCTCCCACCTCCCGCATCACACCCATCTAGGTTGTAGCAGAGCACCGAGCTGAGCTCCCTGTGCTATACAGCAGGTTCCCACTAGCTATCTGTTTTACACATGGTAGTGTATTTATGTCAAACCTAATCTCCAAATTCAACCCACTCTCCCCTTCCCACCCTGTGTCCACATGTCCATTCTCTATGTCTGTGTCTCTATTCCTGCCCTACAAATAGGTTTATCTGTGCCATTTTTCAAGATTCCACATATATGCGTTATTATATTTGTTTTCTCTTTCTGGTTTACTTCACTCTGTATGACAGACTCTAGGCCCATCCACATCTCTACAAATGACCCAATTTTCTTCCATTTTATGGCTGAGTACTATTCCATTGTATATATATACATCTTCTTTATCCATTCATCTATTGTTGGACGTTTAGGTTGCTTCCATGTCCTGGCTATAGTAAACAGTGCTACAATGAACAATGGGGTACATGTGTCCTTTGGAATTATGGTTTTCTCAGGGTATAATATGCCCAGTAGTGGGATTGCTGGGTCATATGGTTCTATTTTTAGATTTTTATGGAACCTTCATACTGTTCTCCGTAGTGGCTGTATCAATTTACATTCCCACCAACAGTGCAAGAGGGTTCCCTTTTCTCCACACCATCTCCCGAATTTATCATTTGTAGATTTTCTGATGATGGCCATTCTGACCGGTGTGAGGTGATACCTCATTGTAGTTTTGATTTGCATTTCTCTAATAATTAGTGATGTTGAGCATCTTTTCATGTGCCTCTTGGCCATCTGTATGTCTTCTTTGGTGGAATGTCTATTTAGGTCTTCTGTCCATTTTTGGATTGGTTTGTTTGTTTTTTTGATATTGAGCTCCATGGGCTGTTTGTATATTTTGGAGATTAATCCTTTGTCCATTGCTTCATTTGTAAATATTTTCTCCCATTCTGAGGGTTGTCTTTTCATCTTGTTTATGGTTTCCTTTGCTGTGCAAAAGCTTTTAAGTTTCATTAGGTCCCATTTGTTTATTTTTGTTTTTACTTTCATTACTCTAGGAGGTGGGTCAAGAAAGATCTTGCTGTGGTTTATGTCAAAGAGTGGTTTTCCTATGTTTTCCTCTAAGAGTTTTATAGTGTCTGGTCTTACATTTAGGTCTTTAATCCAATTTGAGTTTATTTTTGTGTATGGTGTTAGGTAGTGTTCTAATTTCATTCTTTTACATGTAGCTGTCCAGTTTTCCCAGCACCACTCATTGAAAAGGCTGTCTTTTCTCCATTGTATGTTCTTGCCTCCTTTGTCATAAATTAGGTGACATATATGCGTGGGTTTATCTCTGGGCTTTCTGTTCTGTACCATTGATCTATATTTCTGTTTTTGTGCCAGTGCCATACTGTCTTGATTACTGTAGCTTTGTAGTATAGTCTGAAGTCAGGGAGCCTGATTCCTCCAGCTCTGTTTTTCTTTCTCAAGATTGCTTTGGCTATTAGGGGTCTTTTGTGTTTCCATACAAACTGTAAAATTTTTAGTTCTAATTCTGTGAAGAATGCCATTGGTAGTTTGATAGGGATTGCATTGAATCTGTAGATTGCTTTGGGTAGTGTAGTCATTTTCAGTATATATTTTGGGTGGTATCATCATTGATTCTTTGAATCCAAGAACATGGTATATTTCTCTACTGTTTATGTCATCTTTGATTTCTTTCATCAGCATTTTATAGTTTTCTGAGTGCAAGTCTTTTGCCTCTTTAGGTAGACTTATTCCTAGGTATTTTATTCTTTTTTTTTTTAATTACTTTTTATTTTTAATTTTTTTAATTTTTTTGCAGTACGCGGGTCTCTCACTGCTGTGGCCTCTCCCGTCGCGAGCACAGGCTCCGGATGCATAGGCTCAGCAGCCATAGCTCATGGGCTCAGCCGCTCTGCGACATGTGGGATCTTCCCGGACTGGGGCACGAACCCGTGTCCCCTGCATCGGCAGGCGGAGTCTCAACCGCTGCGCCACCAGGGAAGCCCGGTATTTTATTCTTTTTGTTGCGGTGGTAAATGGGATTGTTCCTTAAATTCTCTTTCTGATTTTTCATTGTTAGTGTATAGGAATCCAAGAGATTTCTGTGCATTAATTTTGTATACTGCAACCTTACCACATTCATTGATTAGTTCTAGTAGTTTTCTGGTGGCATATTTAGGATTTTCTATGTATAGTATCAAGTCACCTGCAAACAGTGACAGTTTTACTTCTTATTTTCCAATTTGTATTCCTTTTACTTCTTTTTCTTGTCTGATTGTTGTGGCTAGGACTTCCAAAACTATGTTGAGTAAGAGTGGCGAGAGTGGACATCCTTGTCTTGTTCCTGATCTTAGTGGAAATGCTTTCAGTTTTTCACTATTGAGAATGATGTTTGCTGTGGGTGTGTCATGTATGGCCTTTATTGGGTTGAGGTAGTTTGCCTCTATGCCCATTTTCTGGAGAGTTTTTATCATAAATGGGTTTTGTGTTTTGTCAAAAGCTTTTCCTGCATCTATTGAGATGATCATATGTTTTTTATTCATTAATTTGTTATTATGATGTATCACATTGATTTATTTGTGTATATTGAAGAATCCTTGCATTCCTGGCACAAATCCCAGTTGGTCGTGGTGTATGATCCTTTTCATGTGCTGTTGGGTTCTGTTTGCTAGTACTTTGTTAAGGATTTTGGCAACTATGTTCATCAGTGATATTAGTCTGTAATTTTCTTTTTGTTCATCAGTGATATTAGTCCGTAATTTTCTTTTTTTGTGTGATATCTTTGCCTGGTTTTGGTATCAGGGTGATGGTGGCCTAGTAGAACGAATTTGGGAGTATTCCTCCCTCTGCAATTTTTGGAAAGAGTTTGAGAAGGATAGGTCTTAGGTCTCCTCTAAATGTTCGCTAGAAGTTGCCTGCGAAGCCATCTGGTCTTGGACTTTTGTTTGTTGGAAGATTTTTAATTACAGTTTCAATTTCATTACATGTGATAGGTCTGTTTATGTTTTCTAATTCTTCCTGGTTCAGTCTTGGAAAATTGTACCTTTCCAAGAATTTTTCCATTTCTTCGTGGTTGTCCATTTTATTGGCATATAGTTGTTTGTAGTAGTCTCTTATAATCCTTTGTATTTCTGTGGTATCAGTTGTGATTTCCTCTTTATCATTTCTAATTTTATTGATTTGCATCCTTTCCCTTTTTTTCTTGATGACTCTGGCTAAAGGTTTATCAATTTTGTTTATCCTATCAAAGAACCAGATTTTATTGATATTTGCTATTGTTTTCTTCATTTCTATTTCATTTATTTCTGCTCTGGTCTTTATGACTTCTTTCCTTCTGTTGACTTTGAGTTTTCTTTGACCTTCTTTCTCTAGTTGCTTTAGTTGTAAGGTTAGAGTTTTTATTTGAGATTTTTCTTGTTTCTTGAGGTGAGATTGAATTGCTATGAACTTCCCTCTTAGAACTGCTTTTGCTGCATCCCATAAGTTTTGGGTCATTGTGTTTTTGTTGTCATTTATTTCTATGTATTTTTTAATTTCTTCTTTGATTTCTTCAGTGATCTCTTGGTTATTTAGTAGCACACTGTTCAGCCTCCATGTATTTGTGTTTTTTACAGTTTTTCTTCTGTAATTGATTTCTAATATCATAGCATTATGATCAGAAAAGATGCTTGTTACGATTTCAATTTTCTTAAATTTTCCGAGGCTTGATTTGTAACCAAATATGTGATCTATCCTGGAGAATGTTCCATGTGCACTTTAGAAGAAAATGTATTCTGCCAGTTTTGGGTGGAATGTCCTATAAATGTCAATTAAATCTGTCTGGTCTACTGTGTCATTTAAAGCTTGTGTTTCCTTATTTATTTTCTGTTTGGATGATCCACCCATTGGTGTAAGTGGGTTGTTAAAGTCCCCTACTATTACTGTGTTACTATTGATTTCCCCTTTCATGGTTGTTAGCATTTTCCTTATGTATTGAGGTACTCCTATGTTGAATGTATAAATATTTTTAATTGTTATATCTTCTTCTTGGATTGATTCCTTGATCATTATGTAGTGTCCTTCCTTATCTCTTGTAACAGTCTTTATTTTAAAGTCTATTTTATCTGATACTAGTATTGCTACTCCAGCTTTCTTTTGATTTCCTTTTGCATGGAATATCTTCTTCATCCCTTAACTTTCAGTCTGTATGTGTCCCTAGGTCTGAAGTGGGTCTCTTGTAGACAGCATATATATGGATCTTATTTTTGTATCCTTTCAGTGAGTCTGTGTCTTTTAGTTGGAACATTTAATCCACATATGTTCAAGGTTATTATCGATATGTATGTTTGTATTACCATTTTCTTAATTGTTTCGGGTTTGTTTTTGTGGGTCTCTTTCTTCTCTTGTGTTTCCCGCCTAGAGAAGTTCCTTTAACATTTGTTGTAAAGCTGGTTTGGTTGTGCTGAATTCTCTTAGCTTTTGCTTGTTGCCTGTAAAGCTTTTGATTTCTCCCTCAAATCTGAATGAGATCCTTGCTGGGTAGAGTAATCTTGGTTGTAGGTTTTTCTCTTTCATCACTTTCAGTATATCCTGCCACTCCCTTCTGGCCTGCAGAGTTTCTGCTGAAAAATCAGCTGATAACCTTTTTTAATATTAAAAGTTTATGCTGCTTTTCATATTTTTACTTTGAATTTAATTTTTGTTAGTTTGATTCATGTATGTCTTTGTGTGTTTCTTCTGGGATTTATCCTGTATGGGACACTCTGCACTTTCTGTACTGGGGTGACTCTTTCCTTTCCCATGTTTGGCAAGTTTTCCACTATAATCTCTTCGAATATTCTCTTAGACCCTTCCTTTTTCTCTTCTTCTTCTGGGACCCCTATAATTCAAATGTTGGTGTGTTTAGTATTGTCCCAGAGGTCTCTGAGAATGTCGTCAATTCTTTTCATTCTTTTTTTTTTATTCTGGTCCTCAGGAGTTATTTCCACCACTCTGTCTTCCAGCTCACTTATTAGTTATTCTGCCTTAGTTATTCTGTTATTGATTCCTTCTAGTGTATTTTTCATTTCATTTATTGTTTTGTTCATCTCTGTTTTTTAGTTCTTTTAGGTCTTTGTTAAACATTTCTTGTATTTTCTCAATCCTGTCTTACTGGTTGTTTGGCCTGAGACTTCCAGCACTGGAGTTTGTAAGCTGTCAGGTAGAGCTGGGTCTTGGTGCTGAGATGAGGACCTCTGGGCGACCTCACTCTGATGAATATTTCTTAGGGTCTGAGGTTCTCTGTTAGTGGTTTGGACCTGGGGCTTCCACCTGAAGAGCTCAGGCCTGACCCCCGGCTCATGAACCAAGATCCTGCAAGCTGCGTGGGGTGGCAAAAAAAAATAAAGAAAGAGAAAAAGGAGCAGAACCATAACAGAGTAAAAAATAAAATAAGATTCAAAATTAACAGATACATTAGAAAAATAAATAAATAAAAATATAGATGAAACAACAAGTGGAAGGTGAAACAGAACTACAATAGCAAAAAAGAGGAGGAAAAAAAAAACAGCCAGCACAGGCCTTTGCTGTGGGGGCTGGGGCTTAGGTGGGGGTGGGGTATAGGCAGTGGGTGGACCTATGCTTAGGACCCACAGGGCCGAAAAATTTCCTGGGGGTGTGGGGGGTAGGGCTTTGGCTCAACACAGCAGGAGGGGCCGAGGAGTGCCTCTGGCCTTGGAGGGTAGAGGACCAGGTCCAGGACCCCAGCAGGCTCCCTGGGCCCAAGTGGGCAGGGGAAACACTAGGTGTGTTCCTACTGATCCTCCGATCCCAAAGGGTCCCTCCCTGTTGGCCTCTCTTCTTCTTCCCCCCACCTCCTGTGCCCCAGGACCCACATGGCCTGGAGGGGCCCCAGAGAATGGAGGACGAGGCCCGGGAGCCCAGCAGGCTTCCCAGGGCCTGACTGGGCAGGGGAAACACTAGGTGCACTCCTCCCCGATCCTCTGAGAGTCCCTCTAAGCATCGGAACCCCTCCCCTCTCCCAGCCACCGTTCAGGGGTGCTGGTCCTGTCTGGCCTCCACTTCTCCTTCCCTCTCACTCCCCCTCTCATCCTACCTGGTTGCTCAGGGGTTCTTCCCACCTCCTTGGGCGTCGAGGTCCCCCACCAGCGTCTGGCAGGTGCCCTAGTTATGGGGAGACATGAATTCCTCATCCTCACACACCGCCATCTTGACTCCGCCCCTCCTTCCTTTCTAAAGCTAATATTCTGTTTATACCATATTTTCTGTATATATTCATCTATTGATGAGCATTTAGGTTTTTTCTACATCTTGGCTATTGTGAATAGTGGTGCCATGAACATGGCACTGTTAATATCTCTAAGATCATGATTTCAATTCTTTGGGGTAAATATCCAGAAATGAGATTGATGAATCATACAGTAGTTCTATTTTTAACATTTTGAAGACCCTCAAACCTCTACTCTCTGCTACTTTTTCATAATGCTGTACCAATTTACATTCATGCCAACAGTATACAAGGATTTCTTTTTCTCCACATCCTGGACAGCATTTGTTATCTCTTGTGTTTTATATAATACCCATCTGAATAGAGGGTGAGGTGGTATCTCATTGTGATTTTGATTTGCATTTCCCTGATGCTTAGTGATATTGAGCATCTTTTCATATATTTCTTGGCCATTTTTATGTCTTCTTTAGAGAAATGTCTAATCAGGTTCTTTGCCTATTTTTTAATTGGGTTATTTGCTTTTTTTGCTATTGAGTTTTAAGAGTTCCTTACACATTTTCAAATTAAGCCTATGTTAAATATATGATTTGCAAATATTTTCTCAGATTCTGCTGGTTACCTTTTCATTCTGTTGACTTTCACTCTGTTGCTTTGTTGTGTAGAAGCTTTTTAGTTTAATATAATTCCATTTTTCTATTTTTACTTTTATTGGCTGTGTGCTTTGGTGTCATATCCAAGAAATCATTGCCAAGACCAAGGTCAAGAAGCTTCTTCTTCTTGACGTTGTTTTCTGCTAGGAGTTTAATAGTTTCAGATCATGCATTTAAGCCCTCATCTACTTTGAGCCGATTTTTGTACATTGTGTAAGATAAAGGTTCAATTTCATTATCTTGCATGTGGATATTCAGTTTTCCCAACACCTTTTATTGAAGAGACTATTATTTCCTCTTGGTGTATTCCCCACCCAGCCAGTCAAAGATCAGTTCATAATAAACGTGTGGGTTTAGCAGCATGCATTTTAAGGCCTTACTAAGCATGCATCTTTGATAAATCCTGAATGAACAAAATGTTGATTTTATTTTAAGGGCAAGCTTTAAAAACTCTCACTTGAATATTTCTGAATCTGAACAAGAAAAAGCTTCCTTGTGTGAATGTGATTTATGGAAATGTGTTTACCTAATATTTAACATATTTGACCAGTTGAACCACACCCAGTTCCTTCAAGAGAAGTGCTTTTATTGTTTCCTTTTAGTAGATGAGAAAATTGAGATGTTGGGCAGTTTGCCCAGTTCCATACCATAAATCACCAACAGGGATGAGTTAGCATTCAGTGAACTTGGACTCTATTCATACATCCACATCCCTGAATCCATAGGTCTGATGAAGAGCTTTTAGAAGCTGAATTATTACATTTGGAAAGATTGCAAATCCTTAAAAGTACTTTAAGTAGTCGAGCAAAATAAAAAATTATAAAAGAAACAAGCAAATATAAGCTCATCTCTTACTGTATTAGGAGACCATTGTTAATCTCTGAATTTAGTCCATTAATAAAGTTTGTGTAGGGGAGAGAGGGGGGCGGGAAAGGGGGAAGAGAGAGAGAGAGAGATTCAGGTCACCAGGATTCATAACGTTAGAATGTCATGGCTTTAAATGTCATATTAGTTCTAGCTTTATTTTAACGAATTTTTAAAATCTTGTTTTATATTCCCAGAAAAGGACAATGTTCTGTGAGTTTTTAAAATACAGTTGAAGCAATTGACAGGGCGTAATTTATCCTTTTATGCCGCTGTACTTCATTTTAGGCTATGATAAAGTTGGTAATGTTAGCACTGACATAAAAGATAGTTTACCACATAGGACAGATTGGAGGATATAGAACTTATCATAAAAAATTTACTCCAAGGACATGTTTTGTGTAATAATATTCCTTTTCTGCATATAAGTCATCTGCTGGATATTGACAACATATTTCTTAGGAATTTTCATTACTTTTTTTTTAAGGTAAAGAAGAAATCCCCTGAACGCTACCCCTAATTAAACTCCCTTATTTTGACTTTTTATATTTTTAGCATGCATTTGGAAATTCACCCTTGGTAGGCATGTTCTATTTTTTTTTATTATAGAAGAATCAAAAGGAAGCCACGTTTTTTTGAGAAAACTTTTCTTTTACATCTTTGACCACCTCAGATTGCCTGCTTGCTTCTATTTGGAGTCATGTTTGCCTTTGAAGCTCAAGACAACTGAGTGTCAGTTCAGGTATTTTTTTCCATGTTAATATCATTTATGCCCCATTCTGAGCTGGATGGTGGAGACATAACTTCTGAGAGTAGGTAGAGAGAGTTGCTAAAATTATTTCCCTGTAAATTCAGTGACAATTCATTTTTCCCACATAAGGGTGGTGGTGATGGAATCAGGATTGTGTTGCTCAACATTCTCAAATCCTTTCTATGGAATTCATGTGCCTCACAGTTTGGTTCTATATTAGTGTTCTTACCTGATGCCAGACATTCCTTTACAGATTACTGCTTTCATCAGAATTTCATTGGCTTCATTAACAACATAGACAAAGCCTGGCAACAGGGGTATAAAAAACTGAGGGTGTTTCTAATTTTCATTCTCTAGAAACACTACAATATAAAAAATTCAATGTGCTAAAATGCTGAAGCAGCCACCCGTGTTCTTAGGACCATACAACTGTCAAATATAGTGTAAAGTCTAAAGAATCAGTGCAAAAAAGTAAAATTAGAATATATTGTAGCAGATTGGTTTTTTTCCTGGTAGTAGAAGTCTAGAAAAGACATAAAAACAAGCCACAAGCCTTTCTTATCCAATTGATATGTTGCCCTGATTGCTTCATGTTCCCATTGGCAAAGAGGTGCTAGGTTCCTAAAGGGGATAAATGATGTTTTAAAGTCCTATCTCTAATACTCAAAATCATGCTTCAATATCTCTGCAGAACCTGATTTTTTTTAATTTTTAGCTAAATTTATGTTTGCACATCAACATAACAAAGAGAATAAGTAGGAAGGAGATCTTTATCATACTTCTCTGACAATGAATGGATAATAAAATCAAGATAGCTCACTCAGGAGTTCTCTGCTTCCATACTGTCTGCATAAGGGTAGGAAAATGACTTAGGACACAACAGCATATTAGATCTGAAAAAATTAAAAGGGATTGCTGTCTTCTCCTGTGTGTGAATGTGTGTCTGTCTTTATGTGTGTTTTTGAAATACATATGTCAAATGTTACTGAGTACTTATTAAATAGCAGGACGTAGCTCTAGGTACTGGGACTATAACTGTAGAGTGGTTGCATTTTCTGAATTGTTGAAAAATAGAATTGAGCTCAGGGTGAGAATAGCAGCCATTTTTAGACTTCAAGTGTTAATCAGAAATAACTATCTGTTTCATTAGAGATGGAGGTTTGAATTAATTTTGAAAGATTCCTTCATTTTAGAAAAATTCTTTAATAGTGATGTGATGGTATAACAATAGTGTTCTTCTGGAATAGGGATGGGCTAGGCAATGGGGAGATAAAATGAACTTCATATTAAGATATACAACTTTTCTTTACTGTGGTAGGAGCTGGATCCTAAAGATTTTAATATAATTGCTTGCTGATAGAATGGGTTTATAGAGCAAGCTGGAGTCTGTTAGGAGTGAACAGAAAGCAACTTTATTATTTATTTTTATTTACACTTTTTCAAATTGGCTTTGTTGGATCACTCTTTCCTGCCCCTACACTAAATAAAAGTGATCACAGATGCCATAGATTATATTTAGAACTTCTTAGGTATTAATGCATAGTCATAATTTAAAGGTGTTAAAAATTCTAATTTCACCAAATTAAAGCTTTTCTATCTCATCTCTCCTCTCCTGTACCCAGCTTTGGCTGGATTCAGGATTGAAAACCCACACAGTGGGTTTAATAATGAGAGTTTCAGGCTGAAAAAATAAAAGCTATTACTGTTTAAGTCTTAATGCTAATATATTTTTATTTTAGATCCAGTGGATAATATACTATGTTTATAGAAATTCTAAACATTTGCCACTCCCCCAGTTGGAGAATCCATAATGATATAAGAAGGAAGTCACAGGTTTATGTTTACATTAGACACCAAGCCAACATGGTTTGAAAAATGCTTAGAGTCTAAATATTGGGAACAGATAATTTCCAAATTGCTTAAAATATTGCAGATCACAAAAGAGGAAAGGAAGCTATTCAATTTATTTTATGATACTAATATTCCCACTATCAAGAGTAGTTAAGGGCAGCATAAAAAATACAAGAATAGAGGAAAACACACAAGTTAACTTTAATCAAGCAAGCAAACAACAAAATAAATCTCAAACCCATAAGTCAATCTCATACATTCATGTGGAGGTGTACATCTTAAATAAAATATTATTAAAAGTATATTAGTGCATTAAAACAATAACATATTATAGCCAAGTAGTTTCTCATTCATGCACTGCAATAACAAAATAATTCAACATTAAAAATAATATCAAAGGGAAAATATTTATAAATATATTAAAGCAAAAATATAGTAATCTCAAATGAAGCTCCAAATATTTTTTTGAAAATTCATCATCCATTTCTGATGTGAGTGTGTGTGTTTGCTTGAGAAAGAATAAAGAGTGAGATTTTCCTCAAAACTCATACTTAGTGAAAGGAAAAATATTAAAAGCAGTTCGAATTAAGCAGCATAGGCAAGGTGACTGCCCTCATTAATACTATTCAGTAGGAAAGCCCATAGACTTCTAGTAAAATAAAATGATTTGTTGTTTGTTTGCTTGCTTGTGGAAGAGAAATAAAAGTGTAAACACAGGAAAAGAAGAGACAAATCTTTCATTATTTGTAGAAAGTATAATCCATATAGAAAATGCAGCAAAATCAATTGAGAAACAAAACAAGAGAATTTAATGATATGAGCAGATACAGTAGTAACATAAAAGTTAATAGGTTTATTATGCATCAACAGAAACTATTCCAAAATATAAGAGAAAGAAGTTGTCATCTGAAATAGCAATATTATAAAATATATTGGAACAGAACTAATAAGAATGTGCAGTACCCATATAAAGAGAAATATAAAGCTGCCCAAATGAAGAGATGATTAAATAAAGGAACATATGTTTCTGTGTCAGCATTGTAATGTATCCCTTAATTCATATGTAAATATGGTGCATTATATTAAAGAAATTGGCACAGTCTTTTCATGTAACCTGAAGAACTGACTATAAAACTCATACAAAAGGAAAACATAGGAGATTGCCAAGGTAATTTTGGAAAAAAATTGTAGAATAAAATAGTGCTCTCAGGAAAAGTTTAGTTTGCGAATTAACTATAACAGTGGCATTTTGAGACATTAAAGAAAGAATGAACAGGTTAATAAATCGTTTTGTGATAATTGACTATTTGAAAAATAACAAACATAAATCCATAAAATGCTGTTCACCAAAATAAATTTCTGTTAAATTTAAGGAAAAATAGACAAAAATACTTTATTAGAAGAAAATATTGGAAAATAAGTTTTAGACACAATATGAAATGCAAAAAAAATTGTAAAAGATGGATTACATTGATGGATTTTAAACTTCTGACCCAAAAAGGAATATCACTTAAAAAGTTAAAAAACAAAGAGATTTATAGGAAATATTTAAAATATTTATAAAAAGTCAGAAAGAAAAAGACAAATATTTGAATAGAAAATGAAGTAAAGAGTAAGAACTGACACTTTACTGAATAAGACATTCTAGTCTTTAGTAATAGATGAAAACGTGTTTAGCTTTGCTGGTAATCAAGGAAGTTACAACTAACATTAAGAAATGCCCTTATTTACAAATCAGCGTGACAAAAAATGGAAAGTTCGAGTATATCCAATGCCGGTAGCATTTGATATAAATGTTGGAGTATAAATAGTTGTAGGCATGTTGGAGGGCTCTTTAACAATACCTATTAAAATACCACATACTTGCATTTCTACACTTACATATACGTTCAAAGCAACTTTCACAAGAATGATGGTGACAGAGTGATTTGAAATAGTAAACAAAAATTGAAACAAATGTAAAAATTCATCCATAAGTTATTATTTGAATAAAATATACAGACACATATTCTGTGTAATCCAATGCAATGGTTGAAAAATATTAAAAGATGTTTTATGTGTATTTATAAAAATATTCTCAGTATATTTCAAAAACTTCTATATGCTTCTGTATGCCAAATGTTGACCTAAGAATGAATCATTTTAACAGGAACAGTCCTCCCAAAATCCTATAAGGCATAAATACTGTTAGACCCAATTCACGGTGGGAATAATGAGTTACAGAGAAGGTATTTAAAATGAAAATAGAAACAATACTATGTTTTTCCTTAGATTCTTAAATAAGTTTGTAACTATATTGAACAGTTGAGAAAGAGGACAGTAAACTGGTAATGGTGGTTATCTTTACAGAGTAGGGTGGATTGTGAGCATAATATTCATGGGAAATCAGCTTAACCTGTACAGTTTGACCATTTTTTTACAAAATTATTTGCTTTATCAATCATTTAAAAATATATTCAATGTATGATTTGTAGATCCAGTAAAGGTAGTTTTTTAAATTGTATCTTGAAAACAAAAATCTTTATCGGGGAAATGCTCTTTTTAAATATCTCATATATCTTGTTGGACCAGTGATTTTTAAAATAATCCATAGTTAATAAGCATTGAAAAATACATAGTAAATACCATAAATGTACATGGTTATATTCAAAGATCAATTAAAATTCATGTTCAATGTAAATAAAATCTAAATTATTTCTGACATAACAATGTCAAAAGACAGAGTAAAACATACCTTAGTATAACAGGTCTCAGTACTTTGAAATATCAAGATCTGCATGTACTATACACAAACAGAAATGAAGCACAAATTTAACTGTAATGTTTAGGGAATAGGAGCTTCTGCTTTGTTAAACCTGTCTGGTGTCAAGACTTGTTTGGTTAGTTGCTTTTCTCCCTACCTGTTGATCATAATTGAATATTTAAGATATGATTGAAGAAGTGCTCAAAAAAAAAATGATGGAGGTATGTTAAAAGGACTAACCTGGAGGGGCTCCCAAAATACATAACATATTGCCAAAGCTGCAACAAAATACATAACATACTATAGGATTATAACCCAAAGTAGAAAATAAATATTCATGAGTTTCTGTTGATATAAATAGCTGATTGGATAGTTAAATAAATGGAGGAGATGACAATCTCAAGCGCAAAAGAATTCCAAATGAATTATATAGGTACCCATCCCTCAAGGAGGTGGAATTTAATACTCCATCCCTTACGTGTCAGTGGAGCTTAGTGATTTGCTTCCGAAGAGCAGTGTATGGAAAGGAGAAAACAAAACCAAAATCTTTAGAGTGGAGAAACCTGACAAACACTGTCTCAGCTAAGTGATCAGGTTAACATCATCAGTGTTAAATCATGTTGAAATATGTACCCTTCAACTGATAGGATGACAATGGTACTTTACCTCTGTCATCTTCCTCCCCAAAACCTAAAAATTTACTTTTTTCTAACCATCAGACAAACACCAGACAAACCCAACTCAGGAACATTCTACAAAATATCTGAGCAGTCTTAGTCTTAGACTAAGACTAAATATCTTAGCAGTCTTATCAAAAGTCTTAGTCACCAAATGCAAGGAAATTTTGAGAAACTCCCTCAGTAAAGAGGAGACCAAGGACATATGACATCTAAATGTTATAGAGTAACATGGATTGGGTCCTGGGGTAGAAAAAGGACATTAAGGAAAAACTAATGGAATCCAGATGAAGTATGGTGTTTAGTTAATAAGAATATATCAACGTTGGTTCATTACTTGTGATAAATGTCCCATAATAATGTAGGATGTTAATGATAGGGCAAGCTGGCTGTGGGGTAAACTGGAACCCTCTGTCAGCCTTTACACATTTTCTGTAAATCCAAAACCACTCTAAAATGAAAAAAGTTTATTTATAAAATGATAGTGTATATTGTCATATTTTGGGGTCATCACTATTTGAACATGAGTAAAGAGGGCAATATACATCATGGTAGACACAGGTGTATGAATATAAATGACTAGAAATAGGAATGCTTATGAACAACAGAAAATAATGTGGTCTTTAAAAAAAATTATATCATTTGGCTTTGTTTTTAGGCTTGCTTATATATTTATGATAAAATATAAGTGAAGTAAAAGAGTTGTTTGTGGATTTGATCATTTGCGATCTGTTATTATTAATATCGTGATAAATTTTAGAGTCTACGAGCATTTACTCCTACTTTAGCCATAGTTTAATCTCCCACTAAAAGTTGATGAGTCTAGGAATTAAATTGGTGGGTGTCAAATGCTGCGCATCAGACACTCATGAGCTTGGATACCTCATTAACCTGAGTAATTGTTCTGGCTGCGAAGACTGTTGGAGACTATAGACATATCTGTCCGTGCACTTGCTCTCCACTTCTGTGGGTCAAAACTCAGATCTACTTATTCTTATTAAAAATTCCACAATGATAAAGAAGAGAAAGAGATTAAAAAAACCATTGTTAGGAAATAATCTGTTATTATTATCTGAATATATAAACAGAAAAAACAAATTCTTCCACTGGAGTGTATAACGGATGTTGTCACTGAAAGGAATGTGAACCTTTTCTCTATAACTCTGAAGTCTGTCTGTATAAACTGCTTGTGTATGAAAATAGCTTGTATGTGAAAAATTTTTTCATTCACTTGCATACAATTAAAAAAAATGAAAATAAAACTGAGTTTAAATAATTCTGAAATTAATAAGAATCCCACCATTTTCTCTCCAAACCAACCCTCTTCTTTTTTACAATTCTTGAGCTCTGCAGTATTTAGGTGGATATCTACTTGTATATCTACTTATAACAAATATGGATATATGAAAAGATACTGATTTTTAAATAATTTTATTTATGTCATCCTTATAAAATAGGAAAATGATAGTCATAGGAGAGGAAAAAAGCTCACTTGAATTCTCTCTCCTCTGTCTCTGTCTCTCTTAGCTAATTTTGTGACAGTTGCAGAGTAACATATCTTTTGCACCTGTTATGAAGTCGGTATACAGATGCTGTAAGTTCCCTGCCCCAAATATTTGTACCTTACTGTAACAGCCTACTCCAGTAGGCTCCATACTCTGATTGCAAGATACGCATCTTGGTGTTTGAGGGCTTTAATTTGAAACCCTCTCTCCCTCCGGGGTCACACTGACATGCCAGGGAATTACACTCCCCAGGTGTAGCATAATCTCCAAGAGGATCAGGAGTCAGTATATATACACCCCACTTCCCTCTCCCTTGACTCCTAGGGTACAAAAACCCTAAGACTTGTGTTTACATCCTATCTCATAATCTCTCCATGTGGTTAAACTCTAGTTGATCTCTGTGGGTGCTGGCTTCCTACCCTTTCCCATCTCGCCTCTCTACTGCTCTGAGATTGTTTCTGCATCTCTCAGAAAAACCGCTTGCACTTTCATCCTTACCTTGGCTTCTGCTTTTGAGGGAGCAGAGATTAAGGAAGGTGATCTGAGTGATAGTGGAAAAGGGAATAGAAGAGAATGAGAAAATGGTTTGTTGTATGTATGGCAATTGTTTGTATGCAACCAATGGCAAAAATAAACATTCACATAACACTTATTTTCATTTCATTATGTCATTTGCTATACTGCCATATCTAGATAATTTCCTTAAACTTCTCTAATACTTGAATATTTCATTATCGATCTCTAGTAACATCTTGTCAATTTAGTAACATCTTGTCAATTTAAACATAAATATCCTATACAGGAACAATTAAGTGATTTATATAAGGTTGTAGCACTAATTGAGCAAATTTTCTTATGTCACAATTTAATGTTTTTAATACTTTTCTGACACCAAGATTTTTGTTTTTATGATAAAAGCATGCATGCTTTGATGAATAAACAATAGACCATAATAATCTCATTAACTGTTTATGTCTCCAAAGGGGCAGAATTTCTTTAAGGAGAAAGCAAGACAGGCAATACCAAATAGGCATGAAGACCTGTCTGTTAGAGCCTCCAAGGGAAGAACTCTCTATGAGCAATTAGTAAATTAATTATATTAGTCACTAGAAAGTGGAGGACTTTATGGTCCAGTGCAGCATGAAGGAAGAGGTATTAAAGTAATATATATATATATATATATATATATATATATATATTTTTTTTTTTTTTTCCAGTACGCGGGCCTCTCACTGTTGTGGCCTCTCCCGTTGCGGAGCACAGGCTCTGGACGCGCAGGCTCAGCGGCCATGGCTCACGGGCCCAGCCGCTCTGCGGCATGTGGGATCTTCCCGGACTGGGGCACAAACCCGTGTCCTCTGCATCGGCAGGCAGACTCTCAACCACTGCGCCACCAGGGAAGCCCTTAAAGTAATATATTTCAGGCCACTCACTCCATTTATTCTTTGTTTATTAAATATTTGCTAAACACACCATTTGTGCTTTGTAATTTGAAGTTTTTTTAACTGAGGGTTTATTTCTTTCTACTAAGTAAACTTTGAAATAACTACTAATTTCACAAACTTCAAAGACCACTTATTTTACCATTGTAAAGAAGAGAGCAAGTTTATCCCTCATGTGTTGAGTGAAGGCTGTATCTTTCTAGATTCTTGTTGTTGCAGGTTATAACCCCAGCACCCTGGTGTTCATAGAAGTTTAGAAAATAACCATAGGGTTTGCTGAAGGAAAATTTCAGAAAAATCTAAAGGAGATAGTGTGACAGGTGCAATATTTTATGATAACAGTAGAGTTAATGATATTATGCTGTATAGTAATGGTGTTTATTTATTGTGCAGTTATATTAGCCAGACTTCTGCAAGACCCTTTTTATTTATTACCTTAATTCTTAGACTAACACTATAAAGTAGCTGTTTTTGACCATTTTATATATGAGAAAACTGAAGCTCAAATCAGTAAACTAAATTTTCCAAGACAAAACAGCAAGTCAAGGAAGTAAGTAAAACACAGAAGTATTGAACAATAAAGCCCATACTTCTTAATAGTAAGTGATACCTAAGTAATCATTTTGAGGCTAAAGATGATTTTTAAATATATATAGCACATTGGCATATTTCTGAGTAAATGATTAAAAAAACTAATAGCTGATACTTGAAAAATTCAGGATTTTATGAAGGAGACAATTTGTATCCATATTGATGATAAAAAAGACAAAGAAGTATCTAAAATCATTTCTTTAACTTAATGACCTTAACATCTTTATTTTTCTCTCAGTGACATTTTCTTACCTGAAAGTTTAGCATTTTTTGTCTCTAGTATATATTTATCATGGAAAACAAAGAGGGGATGCAAGAATTTTTAAAGAAGAAAGCACATTAGTATAATTTTCCCACTTGGTTGTGGGAAGCATCTATCAAAACTAGTATCACAGTACAAGTTTTTCCTTATAAATGTCTAAGTTGTGAATCAAGTGACTAATTTTTGTGAAATAAGAACATCAGCTCCCTTCATTGTAAAAATGACTTTATATTTGGTGACATGAAATAGCTACTTTTTTTTTTTGCTTCCTCTACATTCACAGTCTAAACCAGATAGTTGAACTGTACCTTTACTAAGACCATGTTTATATATAACTGATATTTTTATAATTCTTGTGTCACAGGGTGGTACTTATTCATCTTATTGTTTCTGTGTTCTTTGGTTATCTAAAATTATTTTACATAATAAGTGAGTCTGTAAAAGTCTTTAGGATTGTATCACTTGATAGACATTTTTGTATGTTCATTTATATTATTTTATCTTGGCTGATTCAATAATTCATTAGAGAAACTGTTTTTGGAGTTGCTAGCACAGAGAAGGAAAATGACAGAGAATAATCACCCCTGAGTAACAACCTTATTAACAACTATTCAATGTATTCAATCCTTTCTGGAATGCTGCCACCATTTATTCTTTGACATAGTGACATATTAGAGTCTATACCAGTAGTTTTCACGTACATACCAGAAACGTTCTTATAATTATCAAAGCATTTGGGAAAATTCAACCTGAACTGACCGGAGCTTCTACTATAAAAAGGAATGGGGTATAACATTAAAAGTTATCAGTCTATTATTAAGAGATAAAAGAAGCAAGAGAGAAAGTCATGGGTGAACTAAAATATGCTCATCACACATTAGGCACCCTTAATTGCTACCAATGACTATTGTTCATATAGAGATACTGGGAAAAAGATGTCAGTTTCTTCCATCCAAAATATTAATCTCTTCAAAAATGACTAAGAAATACTGATTCAAGGGCTTCCCTGGTGGCGCAGTGGTTGAGAGTCTGCCTGCCGATGCAGGGGACACGGGTTCATGCCCCAGTCCGGGAAGATCCCACATGCCGCGGAGCAGCTGGGCCCATGAGCCATGGCCGCTGAGCCTGCGCGTCCAGAGCCTGTGCTCTACAACGGGAGAGGCCACAACAGTGAGAGGCCCGCGTACTGAAGGAAAAAAAAAAAAAAAAAAAAAGAAATACTGATTCAAAATTGAAAAATTTCACTTGAGTTAGAATGTGTATAGTTGTATGCCACTGCATTTGAGTCTATAGAAGTTTGTACATATACAAATGCTGAAACAATACTTGCAATTGTATATTGTATATTAAAACTTAAGAAATATAATTGATGACGAAAATAAAGACTGGATAAATAAAATGGACTAGTAACTTTTCAACAATTTTGATTTCATTTAGAATATTTATCAAGTACTATCTATTAACAAAGCCAAAGCAAAGTTGTCAATATATTTATAGATGTATAAAATTTGGCCTACCTCCTGGGTTAAATTGGGGATTTATAAAAATTGGCAAATAAACAAAATGCAAGAAACAATAGAAAATAAAACATCCATAAAGATGTACAAATACATTCTTGTGCCTACTTAAACCTTTGAAATCAAACAGAATGTAAATTAATTCATTTATATCTTTATTAAACAAGGCAAGCTTATATTTGGTTTTGGAGCACAAAGAGACATGTTCAATGAAAGTGTTAATTTGAGATGGATCTGAAATGCAGGATAGGATTCTAATAGGGAGAAATTGAAGAAAGAATATTCTAAGCAGAAAAAATATTAGTATGACTCAATTAACCAAGTTTTTTTTTTTAAATTGGGGTATAGTTTTTTTACAATGTTGTTTTAGTTTCTGCTGTACAGTGAAGTGAATCAGCTATATGTTTACATATATCCCTCTTTTTTGAATTTCCTTCCCATTTAGGTCACCCCAGAGCATTGAGTAGAGTTCCCTGTGCTATACAGCAGGTTCTCATTAGTTATCCGTTTTATACATATTAGTGTATATATGTCAATTCCAATCCCCCAATTCATCCCAGCCCCCTTTCTCCCCGCTTGGTGTCCATACACTTGTTCTCTATGCCTGTGTCTCTATTTTTGCCTTGCAAACAGGTTCATCTGTACCATTTTTCTAGTTTCCACATACATGAGTTCATATATGATATTTGTTTTTCTCTTTCTGACTTGCTTCACTCTGTATGACAGTCTCTAGGTTCATCCACATCTCTACAAATGACCCAGTATTGTTCCTTTTTATGGCTGAGTAATATTCCATTGTATGTATGTACCACATCTTCTTTATCCATTCATTTGTTGATGGGCTTTTAGGTTGCTTCCATGACCTGGCTATTGTAAATAGTGCTGCAATGAACATTGGGGTGCATTGTCTTTTTGAATTATGGTTTTCTCAGGGTACATGCCCAGTAGTGGGATTGCTGGGTCATATGGTAATTCTATTTTTAGTTTTTTAAGGAACCTCCATACTGGTCTCCATAGTGGCTGTATCAATTTACATTCCCACCAACAGTGAAAGAGGGTTCCTTTTCAACACACCCTCTCCAGCATTTACTGTTTGTAGATTTTTTGATGATGGCCATTCTGACCAGTGTGAGGTGATACCTCATTATAGTTTTGATTTGCATTTCTCTAATAATTAGTGATGTTGAGCATCTTTTCATGTGCCTCTTGGCCATCTGTATGTCTTCTTTATAGAAATGTCTATTTATAGGTCTTCCACCCATTTTCTGATTGGATTGTTTGTTTTTTTGATATTGAGCTGCATAAAACTCTTAGAGGAAAACATAGAAAGAACACTCTTTGACATAAATCACAGCAAGATCTTTTTTGAGCCACCTTCTAGAGTAACTTATTTTTGAAAATTAAACAAAAGTAAACAAATGGGAGCTAATGAAACTTAAATGCTTTTGCATGGCAAAGGAAACCATAAACAAGATGAAAAGACAACCCTTAGAATGGGAGAAAATATTTACAAATTAAGCAACTGACAAAGGATTAATCTCCAAGATTCACCAAGTTTTGATAAGGCTTGGTGTATGTCTAAAAGAGTTGCATTTCATGCTGTAGCCTATAAATTTTGATACATTTACGTTCATTTTATTTTCAAGAAGATCTCCAAATTTGCTTTGTATTTCCCTTTTAACAGGTCATTTTTTACCTACTGGTGTAAGGGCCTTTTCATTTCTGAAATGTTATTAATATTGGGTTTTTTTCATTGTGCTGTTTCCATTACCTTGATACTTTGGGAACTATTAAGATGTGTTTTTTGTGTGTGGTCTAATATAAGGGAAGTTCTTACTGTTCCATAAGCATTAGAAAAAGTGTATTTTCATCATGGTTCTAATATATATATATACACCACATACTTTTGATTTAGGTTTGTTTTTTTTAGATCATCTACGTTTACCCTTATGTTATCCACTTAATTGTGAGAAGTGTCGTATAATCCCTGTGATCAGTGGGTTTCTATCTGTCTCTCCTTGCATTACCTATTGTTTCTGCTCTATGGAAGTTGTTGCTACCTTTTGGGAGCATAACTATCAATCACTTTTTATTTGCCTTCTCCTAGCACATAAAGTCCATACAGAAATGTGAACAAATCATAAGGAATAGTGTTGAGTTACTTTTAACAATGTGAGCACATTCTTGTACAATGCAATCAATAGATAGCTAGACATCACTGTCACCCAGGAAGCTCCTTGGCTCCTCCTAGTCACTAACCACTCCCCTTAGGTAATCACATATTGGCTTTAAAAATCAAGTTTAGCTTTTCCTATTTTTGAACTTCATATAAATAGAATTATGCCATTTTTTCTCAACTAACATGATGTTTGTAGGATTTGTCCATGTTTAATATAGCAATAGTTTGTTCATTGTCATTGGAGATAGAATATTCCATTAATTGAGGACATTGAGATGGACTGCTCAGATCCTCCTTCAATGAAGACTAGTTGCGCAGCTATCAGGAGCATTGTCTGCAAATGGTCTCCAGCTGTCATCTTCTGCAGGTTCTGTTTCAGCTGCAGAGAATCTCCTCCCTTATGCACTCCTTGGGACAGTCCACATCTGGTTACTGAGTGTGACAAATGTTACAGAGTCTCAGATATTTCAATCCAAATTAGACAACTCTTATGGGTAATCTTCATGACCAGGATTCCCACCTGTTTCTGAATGGGGCTTTGTTGGTCCTGCATCAAAGTTCCACTTCTCCTCTGTTCAATCAGTACCTCCTTTCCCTTCTTTTTACAGGTTTTGATCCATAATAAACATCCTGAATTGATTCTGAGCTCCATCTCAGAACCGTCCTCCAGAGAATTCAACCTTTGATACCATCATAGGAGAATACTATGGAAGGGTGTCTAGGTTTTCCTCAATTATTGGCTATTACCATTAGATCTACTAGGAACAATGTAATACGTTTCTTTTGGATACATATCTATCTAGGTGTGGGATTGCTAGACAATTGAGTATTTTTTTTTGCTTAGGTTTACTAAAGCTATTTCTATAAAATGTTTGTACCAATTTACCACCGGTGTATGAGAATTCCAGTTGCTGAACATCTTCACCAAATCTTGGTATTCTTAGCCATTTATATTTTAGCCTTTTTAGTGATTGTGTAGTGGTAGCTCACTGTGGTTTTTAATTAACACTTTTATAATGACTAATGCAATTCAGCGCATTTTCAAATGTGTACTGGATTTGTGTATATATATACATATATACATATTTTACTTACCAGCTATGTTTTATTTTTTTCTTTTATTGAATTTAGTTGACGTACAATGTTATATTAGTTTTCAGAGTACAACATAATGATTGGATATTTTTATAGATTATACTCCATATCAAGTTATTATGAAATATTGGCTATATTCCTTGAGCTGTACATTACATACTTCTAAGTTACTTATTTCATAGCTATTAGTTTGTACCTCTTAGTCTCCTTCACCTATCTTTCCCCTTTCCCCACACCTCTTTCTACTGGTAACCACTAGTTTGTTCTCTGTGTCTGTGAATCTGTTTCTGTTTTGTTACGTTCATTCATTTTATTTTTTAGATTCACATGTAAGTAAAAACATGCAGTATTTGTCTTTCTCTGTCTGACTTATTTCACTAAGCGTAATATCCTCCAGGTCCAACTATGTTGCAGATGGCAAATTTTCATATTTTTATGGCTGAGTAATATTCCATAGTGTATATATACCACATCTTATTTATCTTTTCATCTATTGATGGACACTTAGGTTGCTTTCATATCTTGGCTATTATAAATAATACTGTGAGAACATACTGTATAACACAGGGAACTCTACTCAATGCTCTGTGGTGACCTAAATATGTTACCACAGCAGAAACTAACACAATATTGTAAAGCAACTGTACTCCAATAAAAATTTTAAAAAATAAATAATACTGCTATGAAAATTGGAATGCATATTTTGTTGAGTTAGTGTTTTTGTTTTATTTATATATATACCAAGGAGTGGAACTGCTGTATCACGTTTTAGTTCTACTTGTAGTTTATTGAGGAACCTCCATACTATTTTCCATGTGCTCTATCAGTTTACAGTCCAGCCAACAGTGTGCTAGGGTTTCCTTTTCTGCACAACTTCATCAGCACTTGTTATTTCCTGTCCTTTTGACAATAGTCATTCTGCCAGGATTGAGGTGATATCTCATTGTGGTTTTGATTTGCATTTCTCTGATGATTAGTGATGTTGAGCATATTTTCATGTTCCTCTTGGTCATCTGTATATCTTCTTTGGAAAAATGCCTATTCAGGTCCTCTATTTTTCAATTGGGTTGTTTTTTGATATTGAGTTGTATGATTTCTTTATGCATTGGACATTAACCCCTTATCAGACATCATTTACATATATCTTCTCTCATTCAGTAGGTTGTCTTTTGTTGTGTTTATGATTTCCTTTGCTGCGCAAAAGTTTAAGTTTGATTAGGTCCCATTTGTTTATTTTTGCTATTGTTTTCCATGCCTGAGAAGAAAGATCCAAAGAAATATTGCTAATACCAATGTCAAAGAGTGTACTGCCTGTTTTCTTCTAGGAGTTTTATGGTTTCAAGTCTTACATTTAGGTCTTAAATCTATTGAGTTTATTTTTGTATATGGTGTGAGAAAATGATCTAGCTTCATTCTTTTGCATGGAGCTGTCCAGTTTTCGCAGCACCAATTATTGAAGAGATGATTTTTTTCCCATTGTATCTTCTTGCCTCCTTGATTGTAGATTAATTGACCATAGGTGAGTGGGTATATTTCTGGGCTCTCTATTCTGTTCCATTGGTCTATGTGTCTGTCTCTGTGCCAGTAACATACTACTTTGATTATTGTAGCTTTGTTATATAGTTTAAAGTCAGGGAATGTGATACCCCCAGCTTTGTTGTTTTCCTCAAGATTGCTTTGGCTATTCAGTGTCTTTTGTGGTTCCATACCAATTTTAGGATTATTTGTTCTAGTTCTGTGAAAAGTGTCATGAGTATTTTGACGGAGATTGCCTTGAATCTGTAGATTGCTTAGGGTAATATGGACATTTCAACAATATTAATTCTTTCAATCCATAAAAATGGGATATCTTTCCTATTATTTGTATGGGCTTCAGTTTTCTTCATCATGTCTTATAGTTTTCAGAGTACAGTTCTTTCACCTGTTTGGTTAAGTTTATTCCTAGGTACTTTATTCTTTTTGATGCTATTGTAAATGGGATTTTTTCTATTTTCTTTTTCTGATAGTTCATTATTAGTATATAGAAATGGAAGAGATTTCTGTATATTAATCTTGTGTCCTGCAACTTTACTGAATTTACTTATTAGTTCTAATAGTTTTTTGGTTGAATCTTTGGGTTTTCTATATATAGTATCATGTCATCTGCAAACAGTGACAATTTTAATTCTTTCCTTCCCAATTGGATGCTTTTTTTTTTCTTGTCTAATTGCTATAGCTAGGACTTCCAATACTATGTTAAATAGATTGGTGAGAGTGGGCATCCTTGTCTTGCTCCTGATCGTAGAGGAGAAAAGCTTTCAGATTTTCACCTTTGAGTATGATGTTGGCTGTGGGTTTGTCATAAATAGCCTTTATCATGTTGAGCTATAGTCTCTATATACCCACTTTGATGAGAGTTTTTTCGTAAGTGGATGTTAAATTTTGTCAAATGTTTTCTCTGTGTCTATTCAGATGATCATGTGATTTTTATCCTTTATTTTATTGATGTGGTGTTCCATATTGATGGGTTTGTGGATATTAAACCATCTTTATATCCCTGGAATAAAACCCACTTGATCATGTTGTATGATTCTTTTAATGTATTGTTGAATTTAGTTTGATAATATTTTGCTGAAGATAATAATTGTCAGGGATATTCTGTGATATTATTTTTTGTAGTGTCTTTTTCTTGTTTTGGTATCAGGGTAATGCTGGTCCTGTAAAATGAGCTTAGGAGTGTTCTCTTCATTTTTTTGAAATAGTTTGAAAAGTATAGGTATTACTCTTCTTTAAATGTTTGGTAGAATTCCCCTGTGAAGATGTCTACTCTTGGACTTTTGTTTTGGAGGAGTTTTTTGATTACTCATTCCATTTCAATACCAGTAACTGGTCTGATCAGATTATCTGTTTGTTCCAAATTCAATCGTGGAAGATTGTATGTTTCTAGGAATATTAATTTCTTCTATGTTGTTTCATCTGTTGCTTTATAAATGTTTCTTGTGATTGTTTTTATATCTGAGATATTGGTTGTAACTTTTCTTCTTTCATTTATAATTTTGCTTATTTGGGCCTCTTTATTTCTTAATGAGTCTGGCTGAAGGTTTATCAATTTTGTTATTTGTTCAAAAAGCCAAATCTTACTTTCATTGATTTTTTTCTATTTTTTTGGTCTCTATTTTATTTACTTCTGTTCTGATCTTTATTATTTCCTTTCTTCTGCTGACTTAGCGCTTTGTTCATTCTTTCTCTTATTCCTTCATGTGGAAAGTTAGGTTATTTATTTGAGATTTTTCTTGTTTCTCGAGTTAGGTCTGTATTGCAATAAACTTCCCTCAAAGAACTGTTTATGCTGTGTCCTATGGATTATGGGAAGTTGTGTTCTTATTTTCACTTATTTCAAGGTATTTTATGATTTCCTCTTTGATTTCTTCATTGACCCATTGGATTTTTGTAGTAAGTTGTTTAGTCTTCATGTGTTTGCAGGGTTTTTTTCCTTTTTTTTTTTCCTACAATTGATTACTAGTTTCATACCATTGTGGTCAGAAAAGATGGTTGATATAATTACAATGTTTTTAAATTTACTGAGATTTGTTTTGTCGCCTAGATTGTGATCTGTCCTGGAGAAAGTTCCATGTGCACTTTAAAAGAATGTGTATTCTGCTTTTTTTTTTTGATGGAATGTAGTGTAGATATCTATTAGGTCTACCTTGTCTAATGTGTCATTTAAGGCCACTGTTTCCTTACATATTTTCTTTCTGTATGATCTATCCATTGATGTAAGTGGGGTGTTACAGTCTTCTACTATTATTGTATTACTTTCAATTTCTTCCTTTATGTCAATTAATATTTATTTTATAAATTTAGTTCCTCCTATATTAGCTGCACATATGTTTACAAAAGTTATATCCTCTTGTTGGATTGATCCTTTTTCATTATATAATGCCCTTTTTTTGGTCTTTTATTACAGACTTTGTTTTAAAGTCTATTTTGATATGAGTATTGCTACCCTAGGTTTATTTTCATTTCCATTTGCATGGATAGCTTTTTCCATCCCCTCACTTTCAGTCTGTGTGTGTCTTTAGCTCTGACGTGAGTCTATTTTAGGCAGCATACAGATGCATCTTGTGTGTGTGTTTTTTTAATCCTATCTGCCACACTGTGGCTTTGTTTGGAGCATTTATTCCATTGACATTTAAATTGATTGTTAATAGGTATGTATGTATTACCATTTTGTTGCTTGTTTTCCGGTTGTTTTTGTAGTTCTTCCTTGTTCTTTTCTACTTCTTTTAGCCTCTTCCCTTTAAGTTGATGATTTTATTTAGTGTTATGTTTGAGTTCCTCTCTTTGTCTTTGTTTTCTGTGCAACTGTTCACTGTAGGTTTTCGATTGGCAGTTACCATGAAGTTCATATATTTTTAACCTATAAATATATCTACTCATTTTAAACATAGTCATTTAAATTCAAACACATTCTGAAAGATATACATTTTTTACTCCCCTTACTCTCTGTTCTGCAGTTTTGATGTCATATTTTACATCTTCTCATATATTCCTTACTTTTTTTTTGTTTGTTTTTTTTTTTTTTTTTTTTTTTTTTTGCAGTACGTGGGCCTCTCACTGTTGTGGCCTCTCCCGTTGTGGAGCACAGGCTCCGGATGCGCAGGCTCAGTGGCCACGGCTCACGGGCCCAGCCACTCCGTGGCATGTGGGATCTTCCCGGACCGTGGCATGAACCCATGTCCCCTGCATTGGCAGGCAGACTCTCAACCACTGCGCCACCAGGGAAGCCCTATTCCTTACTTTTTATTGTATTATCATTGATTCATAATTTTTGCCTTTTATCCTTCATGCTAGCTTATTTAAGTGGTTGTTCCACTGCCTTTACTAATATGTGCCTTTACCAGTGAGATTTTTGTCTTCTTGTATTTTCTTATTTCTTGTTTTAGCCTTTTCTTTTTCCCTTAAAAAGACCCTTTAACACTTCTTGTAAGGTAGGTTTAGTGGTGATGAACTCAATTTTTGCTTGTCTAGGTATCTTCTTGAATTCTGAATGATAACCTTGCTGGATTAGAGTATCCTAGGTTTTAGGTTTTTTACTTTCAGCACTTTCAGCATTTAAAATATATCATGCTGCTCCCTTCTGTCCTGCAAAGTTTCTGGTGAAAAATAAGCTGGATAGCCTTATGGAGGTTCCCTTGTATGGGGCTTTTTGTTTTTCTCTTGCTGCCTTTAAAATTCTCTCTGAAACTTTTGCCATTTTAATTATGATATGTCTTGGTATGGGTTTCCTTTGGTTCACTTTGTTTTTGAATCTCTGTGCTTCCAGGACCTGAATATTTGTTTCCTTCTTCAGGTTAGGGAAGTTCTAGTTTTATCAAATTCAGCCATAATTTTATCAAATACATTTTCTGCCCATTTCTCTCTACCTTATCCTTCTGGGGCCCCTATAATACAAACATTAATATGCTTGATGTTGTATCAGAGTCCCTTAATGTATCCTCATTTAAATTTTTCTTTTTTTGTTATTCTCATTGGATGATTTTGACTATTCTGTCTTCCAGGTCGCTTATGCATTCTTCTGTATCACTTAATCTCCTGTTAATTCCTTCTAGTGTACTTTTCATTTCAGTTACTGTATTCTTCAGGTCTGAGTGGTTCTTTTTTATATTTTCTAGATTTTTCTGTTAAAGTTCTACTGTGTTTCTCTATTTTTTTCCCCAGCTCAGTTAGCATTTTTATTACTATTGCTTTGAATTCTCTATCAGTAAGTCACCTATCTTTTTTCATTAGGGTTTTTCTTTTTTTTCTGGGTTTTCATCTTTTTCTCTTCTATGAAACATATTCTTCTCATTTTCTTTGACCTTCTCTGTTTGTCTTTATGAAATTAGGCAAAACAATTACCTGTCCTACTCTTGAAGGCATGTCCTTCTGTTGCAGCATCCCTGTATTGTCTGAGTGTGTCCAGTGGTTTTGATGGGAGATTTAGATTTGAAGTGAGCCTGGGCCACACATTTTCCTGGGGTGCACTGGCAACTGCCACCTTGGTGGAAGGTAGGGCTGGAGTTGAAGGGGCTAGAGCCTGAGCCAGATGCAAGCTGGGGCTTCTCCTAGGCTCAATGGTGGTAGCCACCATATTGGGGGGGTGTCCCTAGGGTCCAAGGGCTTGGAACTGCACTACAGACCTGGCTTCATTCCTTCCTCAGTGAACATGTGGGTGCAATGGCAATGGCAGTCTTCATCTTAGCAGGAAGCAGTGTTGGAGCAGGAGGGGCTGGAGCTGGAGGGACTGGAGCTGGAGCCCAGTGTGGGCTGGGGGGGGTATGCTGGGGCTGTCCTGGCAGGACAGCCAGAACACTAGGCAGTTTTCAATCTGCTGCGTCTGCACTGGGATTGGAAGCAAGCAAATCTGTGCGTGTGCTCTTCAGGAATGGATTTTCAGTTTCTTACAGCCCTCTGGCAAGCTCCACTGGTTTTCAAAATTGCTAAGGGAGCTTGTCTCCCTGGTGCTGAACAATAGGGCTGGAGTTCCTGATATGGGGTCCAAACCCCTTGTTCCTTAGGGAGGATCCCCATCCTTGTTGTATCACCATCCTTTTCTGGGTCACCAGATAGGTGTGTAGGTCCTGACTAAATTCTCCTCCCCTCCTACCTGACTCCACAGGGTTCTTTTGTTACAGCTTGGGTTGTAGAAAGCCCTCTGCTAATCTTCAGGTCATTGTCAGGGAGAGTTGCTCTATATGTAGTTGTAGTTTTGATGTGTTTAGGGGGAGAGGTGAGCTCAGGGTCTTCTTACTCTTCAATTTTGCTCCTGCATCCTGTTTTGTTTTGTTTCTTTTTGTATAGAGTAGCTTCTCAACTCTTTGCCATTTTAAATAAACTGTCTTTTTTCTTATTGATTTAGAGTCTTTTATTATTCTGGATGTAAGTCATTTTTGAATATATATATTGCAAATTCCTTCCTATTATCTGTGGTTTACTTTTATATTCCCATGATGGTGATTTTGATTAACAGAAATTCTTATTTTAATGCATTCTAATTATCATTTTTTTCCTTTAAGCTAATTATTTTTGTGTTTAAATTAACAAATGTTTCTTACCCCAAAGCAAAGGTGATATTCTGTTTTCTACTAAAAAGTTTATTATTTAGTCTTCCAAATACTGTGAAGTAGTCATCAAAATATTTTTTCATATGGAAATCCATTTCATTTTGTACTTCCTAATGAAATTCCATTCTTTACCCACTGCTTTGTCGTGCAACCTTTGTCATAATGAAATTGACCATGTCTGTGGTTTTCTAACTTGTCTGACTGGGTTATTTTCCTATCCTTCTACTGTCATTTTATATAAGTTAATATCTAATTATGTTATTGCTCCAGTTTTTTTAAAGATCCTTCTGGCTATTTTTATATATGTATTTTCATTTATATATGAATTTTAGTAAACTTCCCAATTTCAGTAAAAGAACTGCTGGTACTTTGATTGGTAATGGATTTATTCTATAGATATATTTCAGGGGAATTGATATAGTATAATTATTAATTCATTAAATCCTTGAAAATCATATATTTTTCCCTTTATGCTTTTAAAACTTTCTCTTAAGAGTTTTTATATATATATATATATATATATATATATTTTTTTTTTTTTTTTTTGCGGTACACCGGCCTCTCACTGTTGTGGCCTCTCCCGTTGTAGAGCACAGGCTCCAGATGCACAGGCTCAGCGGCCATGGCTCACAGGCCCAGCTGCTCCATGGCACGTGGGATCCTCCGGGACTGGGGCACGAACCCGTGTCTCCTGCATTGGCAGGCGGACTCTCAACCACTGCACCACCAGGGAAGCCCCAAGAGTATTTTATATTTTTAATCCAGCTATTAAGAATTAGATTTATTCTCTAGTTATCTGTTGGGTTTGATTCTTTTACAAATGTGATGTATAAAAAATTGGCTGTTTTAATACATTGACCTTATATCCAAAAACATTAATAAATTCATGTATTTATTATTCCTAATAACTACATTTAGAGTCTTTTAGAGTATTTCATATTTTTATCATACATAATCATTTTATCTGTGGATAATAAGTTTTGTTTCTTTCTACTCTATATGTCTTTTGGTTCTCTTTTCTTATTGTTCTGAATAGACACTCAAGTACAACACTGAATAGAAGTAGTGACAAGAAGCATTCTTATCTCCAATCTCTGAAAGAAAGACTTCAATCATTCACAATTAGTGTAATGTTTACTGTAGTTTATTTGCAGGTAATCTTAAGCAGATTAAGGAGGTTTCTTTCTATTTATAGTTTATTATACATTTGTATTATGAATGGGTCAAGAATTTATGCAAATACTTTTACTGCTATGATTGAGATGGTTGTATGATTTGTTTCTTTATTATCTGTTAATGTGATGAATTGTATTTTTTGGCTATTATATTGTATCCTCCTTATATATTGTTGGATTTAGTTCCATTTCTGCCTAAGATATAGAAATCTAGAAAGAGCATTGTTCTAACCTTAACAATGACAGAAATCTGAATAAACTAAAAAATAATAATTTTCTTGAGCCCCTTGGAGAGCTAAAGTAAACCAATAGCCTGGACCCTCATTCAGGACACTTTAATGAGAGCCAAGACATGAGGACTGGTTCACCTGGGGCTACATAGTAGAGCCAGAGGCACTGGCCACCATACAAATAGTTAAAAGTAAATTAAATACAATTTTAATGCAAAGGTTTTGAGGATTTTGTAAATTCTTAAGGTTCTAAAGTCAACCAACTAGTTAGTATCATGATCACCTAGTTAGTGATAGGCTTATATAAATTCAGTGAATAGGTCTTTTCACAATTCTGTGCTGCAACCTCCCTTTATTATCTGTTGCTAAAATCATCATCATCTAAAGTGTAACCATTGAATGCTTTTGTGTGGTGGTGGGGGCACAGGGGAGCAAAGGAGAAACTACTTGTTTCTGAGATAAAAACAGTTTCATTAATGCTGAGTGTATTTTTTTTTGTGGTACGTGGGCCTCTCACTGTTGTGGCCTCTCCCGTTGCGGAGCAACAGGCTCCGGACGCGCAGGCTCAGCGGCCATGGCTCACGGGCCTAGCCGCTCTGCGGCATGTGGTATCTTCCTGGACCGGGGCACGAACCCATGTCCCCTGCATCGGCAGGTGGACTCTCAACCCGCTGCGCCACCAGGGAAGCCCTGCTGAGTATATTTTAATTAGAATAGATTCTCTTATTAGCATATCTGTGAATTACTATATACTATCTGTGCTGTTCCAGTGCACCTTTATTTTCTTGAAATAAAAGCAGCAGTATTTAATAATTGCATTATTAAAATTCGTTAACCTACATGAACTAGAATATGATGGCTCAATAGTAAATAAGAAAAGTTTCCTGTAAAGATAACAATCACTGAAAATTCAACTGAATTTCACTAAACTATGAAGACTTTTACTTTTAAAAGTAGGCCAAGAATGTCTCAAGATTAGATTTTAATAAAGGATTGCAAATACCACATTCCTCTAAATTTTGTTGCAGCTAGCAAAACTGTAAGAATCTGAAAATGAAGAATATTTCCAAACACAGCTAGCTGATTATTTGCAAACATGTTAGTAAAAGAAGTCTTGTCCTGAATTCATTTAAAAATCTTAGAACGTATTTTATTTTACCTGCATCTGTCCCCATATTTCTGGTTATCATTACATATTTCTTCTCATGCATGGTTCAAAGGAAAGAATATATTCATAACTTTTCAAATATAGTTGAAAGAAGTTCTGGAAAACATTTGTTGACATTGTTTTTAGCCAGTGCTAGGGAGAGCAAAAAGTATTGAAGCTCCCCAAATGATGACAACCCAAGCCAGTTCATTCAAACTCTTACGAAAAATATACTGGTTGCTCCTGGTACTGGACTCTGCAGCTATGACACCTAAGTAAGAGAAGTAAGGCTACTTGAGTCTTGATCACCTCAGTTAATAATGAATTTACCTAACTCTCCAGATGTTAAACTTCCTGGCTCAGTATAATCTCTTTTATTGACACACAAAAACTATCCCATTGTATTGTCAACTGCTACCCATTGAACAATCATCTCTAAATCCCTTCCTGTCCATTCAAGAAGCTTATCTTATTAGACCACTAATTGTCCCACATCTCATTACTGTTTTTCACGTGAATGTGAGTTTTGTTCAATAAAAGAAAAGAGAATGCAGATATTAGAAACAGATATTAGAAATCCAAGGTGAGATATCCACTGTAAAATGGAAAATCTGTATTTTTAATTTTTGAAACGGTTGTGGGAAATGGAGAACACAAGGATAGTGAGAGAAGCACTTTTTTACTTAATCTGGTTATGGAAAGCAGAGGACAAGTTTAACAGGGATTCATGCAGATGAGCCATATTGGAAAGATAGTCTGTCTCAGGAATAGCAGAGAAGGAGAAAGACTTATGTATGCATTACTCCATATTTTCACTTTCATAAATACCTTCTACAAGCATGTGGTGTAAGAAAATCCAACTCATTTAATGATTAATTAATGGGAAAAAAAATAACTAGTCCATAAGGGAAAATGTAGGTAAACTTCTGCAAAATTTATTAATATTCACCTGAAGAATATTTCATAGAGAAAGTGAAAATTGGAGCCAAGTACTGTTCTAGAAGAAGAAGAGGACGGAGGAGGAGGAAGAGGAGGAGAAGGAGAAAGAAGAGAAGAAGAAGGCACTGTTGTTAATTTTATGTGTCAACTTGGATGAGCCATGGTACCCAAATATTTGGTCTAACACCAGTTTGGATGTTGCTGAGAAGGTAGTTTTCAGATGAGATAAACATTAAAGTAAATAGAGTTTTAGTACAACAGATTACTCTCCATAATATAGATGGGCCTCATCCAATCAGTTGAAGGACTTAAAAGACTGCAGTCTCCTGAGGAAGAAGGAATTCTGCCTTCACACTGTCTTTGACCTTGAGCTGCAATATCAACTCTTCCTTGGGTCTCCAGTCTCCCTGCAGATTTTGTACTTGCCAGCCTCCACAATCACATGATTCAATTCCTTAAACTCAGTCCCTCTCTTTCTCTCTCTGTGTATAGACACACACATATACATATACAAACACACACTCATATATACATACACACACTTATACATATATATATATGTATGAAAGAAGAAAGAGGGAAAGAAAAAGAAAGGAAGAGAAAATAAAACACGCACAAAGTGCTGTTGTTTGATAAACTTAAAAAAAAGTTTATATTCTGTAACTGAATTGGGCTTTTATTTATTTATTTTCTTTTTAAGGTTTTTATTGGAGTATATTTGCTTTACAGTGGTGTGTTAGTTTCTGCTTAGTAACAAATTGAATCACTTACAGATATATCCCCATATCTCTTCCCTCTTGTGTCTCACTCCCTCCCACCCTCCCAATCCCACGCTTCTAGCTGGTCATGAAGCACCGAGATGATTTCCCTGTGCTATGTGACTGCTTCCCACTAGTTTGGTGGTAGTGTATATATGGACTTATATAAACTACCACTCACTTACTTTGTCCCAGCTTACGCTTCCCCCTCCCCAAGTCCTGAAGTCCATTCTCAAGTAGGTCTGTGTCTTTATTACCATCTTCCCCCTAGGTACTTCATGACTTTTTTTTTTTTTAGATACCATATATATGTGTTACCATACAGTATTTGTTTTTCTCTTTCTGACTTACTTCACTCTGTATCATAGACTCTAGGTCCATCCACCTCACTACAAATAACTCAATTTCGTTTCTTTTTATGGCTGAATAATATTCCTTTGTATATATGTGCCACACCTTCTTTATCCATTCATCTGTCGATGGACACTTAGATTGCTTCCATGTCCTGGCTATTGTAAATAGAGCTGCAATGAACATTGTGGTACATAACTCCTTTTGAATTACGGTTTTCTCAGGGTATATGCCCAGTAGTGGGATTGCTGGGTCGTATGGTAGTTCTATTTTTAGTATTTTAAGGAACCTCCATGCTGTTCTCCATAGTGGCTGTATCAATTTACATTCCAACCAACAGTGTATGAGGGTTCCCTTTTCTCCACACCCTCTCCAGCATTTACTGTTTGTAGATTTTTTTTTTTTTTGTGGTATGTGGGCCTCTCACTGTTGTGGCCTCTCCCGTTGCGGAGCACAGGCTCCGGACGCGCAGGCTCAGCGGCCATGGCTCACGGGCCCAGCCGCTCCGCGGCATGTGGGATCTTTCCAGACCAGGGCACGAACCCGTGTCCCCTGCATTGGCAGGCAGACTCTCAACCACTTGTGCCACCAGGGAAGCCCTGTTTGTAGACTTTTTGATGATGGCCATTCTGACCGGTGTGAGATGATACTGCATTTTAATTTCAATTTGCATTTCTCTAATGATTAATGATGTTGAGCATTCTTTCATGTGTGTGTTGGCAATCTGTATATCTTCTTTGGAGAAATGTCTATTTAGGTCTTCTGCCCATTTTTGGATTGGGTTGTTTGTTTTTTTTTGATATTGAGCTGCATGAGCTGCTTGTAAATTTTGGAGATTAATCCTTTGTCCATTGCTTCAGTTACAAATATTTTCTCCCATTCTTAGGGTTGTCTTTTTGTCTTGTTTATTGTTTCCTTTGTTGTGCAAAAGCTTTTAAGTTTCATTAGGTCCCATTTTGTTAACTTTTGTTTTTATTTCCATTTCTCTAGGAGGTGGGTCAAAAAGGATCTTGCTGTGATTTATGTCATAGAGTGTTCTGCCTATGTTTTCCTCTAAGAATTTTATAATGTCTGGCCTTAAATTTAGGTCTTTAATCCATTTTGAGTTTATTTTTGTGTATGGTGTTAGGGAGTGTTCTAATTTCATTCTTTTACAGGTAGTTGTCCAGTTTTCTCAGCACCACTTATTGAAGAGGCTGTCTTTTCTCCATTGTATATTCTTGCCTCCTTTATCTAAGATAAGGTGATCATATGTGTGTGGGTTTATCTCTGGGCTTTCTATCCTGTTCCATTGATCTATATTTCTGTTTTTGTGCCACTACCATACTGTCTTGATTACTGTAGCTTTGTAGTATAGTCTGAAGTCCAGGAGCCTGATTCCTCCAACTCCGTTTTTCTTTCTCAAGATTGCTTTGGCTAATCGGGGTCTTTTGTGTTTCTATACAAATTGCGAAATTTTTTGTTCTAGTTCTGTGAAAAATGCCAGTGGTATTTTGATAGGGATTGTATTGAACCTGTAGATTGCTTTGGGTAGTAATGTCATTATCACAATGTTGATTCTTCCAGTCCAAGACACTGGTATATCTCTCCATCTATTTGTGTCATCTTTAATTTCTTTCATCAGTATCTTATAATTTTCTGCATACAGGTGTTTTGTCTCCTTCGGTAGGTTTATTCCTAGGTATTTTATTCTTTTTGTTGCAATGATAAATGAGAGTGTTTTCTTAATTTCAATTTCAGATTTTTCATCATTAGTGTATAGGAATGCAAGAGATAACTATGTATTAATTTTGTATCCTGCTACTTTACCAAATTCATTGATTAGTTCTAGTAGTTTTCTGGTAGCATCTTTAGGATTCTCTATGTATAGTATCATGTCATCTGCAAACAGTGACAGCTTTACTTCTTCTTTTCCGATTTGGATTCCTTTTATTTCCTTTTCTTCTCTGAGTGCTGTGGCTAAAGCTTCCAAAACTATGTTGAATAAGAGTGGTGAGAGTGTGCAACATTGTCTTGTTCCTGATCTTAGTGGAAATGCTTTCAGTTTTTCACCATTGAGGACGATGTTAGCTGTGAGTTTGTCATATATGGCCTTTATTATGTTGAGGAAAGTTCCCTCTATGCCTACTTTCTGCAGGGTTTTTATCATAAATGGGTGTGGAATTTTGTCAAAAGCTTTCTCTGCATCTATTGAGATGATCATATGGGTTTTATTCTTCAATTTTTTAATATGATGTAACACACTGATTGATTTGCGTATATTGAAGAATCCTTGCATTTCTGGGATAAACCCCACTTGATCATGGTGTATGACCCTTTTAATGTGCTGTTGGATTCTGTTTGCTAGTATTTTGTTGAGGATTTTTGCATCTGTGTTCCTCAGTGATATTGGCCTGTAGTTTTCTGTCTTTGTGACATCTTTGTCTGTTTTTGGTATCAGGGTGATGGTGGCCTCGTAGAATGAGTTTGGGAGTGTTCCTCCCTCTGCTATATTTCGGAGGAGTTTGAGAAGGATAGGTGTTAACTCTTCTCTAAATGTTTGATAGAATTCGCCTGTGAAGCCATCTGGTCCTGGGCTTTTGTTTGTTGGAGGATTTTTAATCACAGTGTCAATTTCAGTGCTTGTGATTGGTCTGTTCATATTTTCTATTTCTTCCTGGTTCAGTCTCGGAACGTTTTGCTTTTCTAAGAATTTGTCCATTTCTTCCAGGTTGTCCATTTTATTGGCATATGGTTGCTTGTAGTAATCTCTCATGGTCCTTTGCATTTCTGCAGTGTCAGTTATTACTTCCCGTTTTTCATTTCTAATTCTATTGATTTGAGTCTTCTCCCTTTTTTTCTTGATGAGTTTGGCTAATGGTTTATCAATTTTGTTTATCTTCTCAAAGTACCAGCTTTTAGTTTTATTGATCTTTGCAATCGTTTCTTTCATTTCTTTTTCATTTATTTCTTATCTGATATTTATGATTTCATTCCTTCTGCTAACTGTGGTTTTTTTGTTCTTCTTTCCCTAATTGCTTTAGATGTAAGGTTAAGTTGTTTATTTGAGATATATCTTGTTTCTTAAGGTGGGATTGTATTGCTCTAAACTTCCCTCTTAGAACTGCTTTTCCTGCATCCCATAGGTTTTGTGTCATCGTGTTTTCATTGTCATTTGTTTCTAGGTATTTTTTGATTTCCTCTTCGATTTCTTCAGTGATCCCTTGGTTATTAAGTAGTGTATTGTTTAACCTCCATGTGTTTGTCTTTTTTACAGATTTTTTCCTGTAATTGATATCTAGTCTCATAGCATTGTGGTCAGAAAAGATACTTGATATGATTCCAATTTCCTTAAATTTACCAAGGCTTGACTTGTGACTCAAGATACGATATATCCTGGAGAATGTTCCATGAGCACTTGAGAAGGAAGTGTATCCTGTTGTTTTTGGATGGAATGTTGTATAAATATCAATTAAGTCCATCTTGTTTAATGTATCATTTAAATCTTTTGTTTCCTTATTTATTTTCATTTTAGATGATCTGTCCATTGGTGAAAGTGGGGTGTTAAATTTCCCTAGTATGATTATGTTACTGTCAATTTCCCCTTTTATGGCTTTTGGTATTTGCCTTACGTATTGAGGTGCTCCTATATTGAGTGCATAAATATTTACAATTGTTATATCTTCTTCTTGGATTGATCACTTGATCATTATGTAGTGTCATTCTTTGTCTCTTGTAATAGTCTTTGTTTTAAAGTCTATTTTGTCTGATATGAGAATTGCTACTCCAGCTTTCTTTCTATTTCCATTTGCATGGAATATCTTTCTCCATCCCCTCACTTTCAGTCTGTATGTGTCCCTAGGTCTGGAGTGGGTCTCTTGTAGACAACATAAATACAGGTCTTGTTTTTGTATCCATTCAGCCAGTCTATGTCTTTTGGTTGGAGCATTTAATCCATTTACATTTAAGGTAATTATCGATATGTATGTTCCTATTCCCATTTTCTAAATTGTTTTGGGTTCGTTATTATAGTTCTTTTCCTTCTCTTGTGTTTCTTGCTTAGAGAAGTTCCTTTGTCATTTGTTGTAGAACTGGTTTGTTTGTGCTGAATTGTCTTAGCTTTTGTTTGTCTGTAGAGGTTTTAATTTCTCTGTCAAATCTGAATGAGATCCTTGCTGGATAGAGTAATCTTGGTTTTAGGTTTTTCCGTTTCATCACTTTAAATACATTTTGCCACTCCCTTCTGGCTTGCAGAGTTTTTGCTGAAGAATTAGCTGTTAACCTTATGGAGATTCCCTTGTATGTTATTTGTTGTTTTTCCCTTGCCGCTTTTAGTATTTTTTCTTTGTATTTAATTTTTGATAGTTTGATTAATATGTGTTTTTGTGTGTTTCTCCTTGGATTTATCCTGTTTGGCACTCTCTGTTCTTTTGGACTTCATTAACTATTTCCTTTCCCATATTAGGGAAGTTTTCAACTATAATCTCTTCAAATATATTCTCAGTTCCTTTCATTTTCTCTTCTTTCCTGTCACCCGTATAATTCGAGTGTTGGTGCATTTAATATTGTCCCAGAGGTCTGTGAGACTGTCCTCAATTCTTTTCATTCTTTTTTCTTTATTCTGCTCTGCAGTTATTATTTCCACTATGTTATCTTCCAGGTCATTTATCCGTTCTTCTGCCTCAGTCATTCTGCTGTTGATCCCTTCTAGAGAATTTTTAATTTCATTTATTGTGTTGATCATTATTGTTTCTTTGCTCTTTAGCTCCTTTAGGCCCTTGTTAAACGTTTCTTGTAGTTTCTCCATTCTCTTCCCAAGATTTTGGATCATCTTTTCTATCATTATTCTGAATTCTTTTTCAGGTAGACTGCCTATTTCCTCTTCATTTGTTAGGTCTGGTGGGTTTTTACCTTGCTCCTTCATCTGCTGTGTGTTTCTCTGTCTTCTCATTTTGCTTAACTTACTGTGTTTGGGGTCTCCTTTTCACAGGCTACAGGATCCTAGTTCCTGTTGTTTTTGGTATCTGCCCTCAGTGGCTAAGGTTGGTTCAGTGGGTTGTGTATGTTTCCTGGTGGAGGGGACTAGTGCCTGTGTTCTGGTGGTTGAGGCTGGATCTTGTCTTTCTGGTGGGCAGGTCCGTGTCTGGTGGTG